>NC_142576.1:3205000-3855000 GCF_041283825.1 Pyrus communis
ACAAACCCATATCATTTCATAAAAAAATAAAAAAAAAATAAAAAAAAGCATTTTTATCTTTACTATCACACAATGTGTTGGTTTTATATGTTTAAGATAAATAAGAAAGGTTTGGTTGGATTGGTTTACAAAGAGAGAGGGATTGTTTGTTAGGTAAAAGGAGAGTTCAACTCTCTTTCAATTCTATAACGTAAATCTGAATATTATTATATTTTCAAGTCATATCTTATGTAATTAGTTTTTGTACATGGTACAAGTTAGTAAACGTATTTACAGGAAAAAGACTGAGTAAATTTTCTCCAATGATTGCATTAATTTCTAATTTGAAATTGGTTGTTTAATTCCTGTTTATTTGCCAAGAAATCTTGAATATACCCATAACTTGCCTTCCTCTTTTACTTTTGAAATTTAAATTTTAAGGTATGAGGGATTTCGAAAAGGGCCTTAAATTGGGTTAGGGTTTTGTTCAATTTTAATTTTTTTTTTTCTCGTTTTAGTTTCAATCTCTTTACTTATCAAAATTTTCATGAAATTCAATTTTTTTAAGTTTTGTCTTCTGTTATGTACCCAATTTGTAATTGAGGTTTATGCTCTAATTAAGAGTGTAATTGAGTGTTTTACTTGTCATTAGGGGGATTTGTTAGAAATGTCAGCTGGCAGTAGTCACTTCATGTATAAGAGCACATGCTCTTTGGTTTGTAAACAGATCAGAATTTTACAAAAGAAATATTGGAGCTCTGCTCCTTGTATCTTCCTCCTTCCCTTTCTTCTATGTGCAATGGTTAAGGTTGAGCTAGGGTTGAGATTTGGGTTTTAACAATGGTATCACCCATATCGATTCTTGGATCCGCTGCCCCTGGAAGATCCAGTTTCTCTTCCCTGGAAGATCGTGTTGCTTCCTTATAGGCTACGATGGCCTCATTACCTTCTCTCGTTGACGCTGCTATCGAAAAGGCCTTTGCAACCAAGCTTCCTGCCTATTTCGATAAATTTCGTAACGAGCTGCACTCTCGAAGCGTCGGGGAAGGCATCTCTGCCCCTCTTGCCACCGATCATTATGTTTCTCCTGCGATTGAGCCTATCCAGCTACCTCGGAGCCCAATTTGTGTTGGAGGAGTCCAAGCGCAACGTATTCCGGGGCAATCCAAGCTCCACCGCTGCTCTCATCTTCACCGTTGTTACGAGCACTGGCAACTTCGACCGTCAAGCCACAGTCGAACGATTCTGTTGCAACCACATTTTCTCTTCCGGCATCGAAGACAGTGATTCATGCTTCTACGATGACCATTGCTCCGTGGCCAATCCTTAAGCACTCGTTCCCCGATACCACAAAAACTGGATCTGAGGTATTGCTTTTGTTTGGTGTAATTGCATGCTATACTGGAACTGTTTGAGGACATGTCTAAGAGACTGAATACAGATAATATGTCTTTGAGTAGCAACCTGGATGCTTGGGATATTGTGGAGGATGTTGCAATTGCTTATGAATACACTAAACTCATCAGATTAGAGATTGCAAGGAATGGGTTTACCGAGGTCTTGACATTCATACTGGGTTCGTGGAAAGAAATCTTGCCAATGTCAAGCTATAAAGATGATAAAGATGTGGCTAAGTTGAAGGAGATTTGAGAGGAAACCCAGAGTCATGTCCCTCATGGTTATCAATGAGTGGGGAAGTATTGGCAATAAGAGATAAGTTGATGTATCTTCCTTGTGGGCTTGCTGCAGGTTCTTCTATTACGGTGTTGGGGTCATCCCATTATGCTCATGAGAAGTATGTGTCCGAGCTTACAAAGTTGAGGTCGGGTGATGGAACAATTATGGTCTCGCAGTTCATGGATGAGTTGCAGACCCATGGAGGACAACCATGTGATAATTTGGGCAGAGAACTCTTCTCGGAAAAGCAACCACATATGATGCAATTAGGAGAAGATTATGCAGAACGTATGTTGTCTAAGTTCTTGGACTTGATTATTCGTGGAAACTTTGAGTTTCAGACTGCCACTTTGTTGCAGCTGCTCAAGCCTTTGTCGAACATTGTTCGGATTAGGGATGAATCAACCCCTATAGACTATATCCAAGTTGCTAGCAGCGATAAGTTTCTGAGTTGGGTTGACCATCATTTTCCTGATATATATTCTTGTGGGAGTATCTTTCAAATTACCATTCTTCCTCCGACGCTTGGTCCATTTCTGAGTAGGCTAGACCATTCTTTGAAGGGATTCATTTGGAGGACGCTTTTTGTTGAGCTTTTTGTAAGTAAATTACAAGGAAGGTCTGCTACTTTTCACCAATATGCTACAAGTATACCACCAATTGCCTTTGCTATTCCCTAGAAGCCAACCCCAAATTCTAAATACAAATGGAATGAGCTTTCCCATTTTCAAAATGTGGAGTTCTATCATGTTGCGAAGGCAATTGAGAAGGTAGGGGTCAGATGGATAGCACTACCACCTGCTTCAATCTTGTTTCTATTAATTCATGGAATGCTTTTCAAGGAGGTGGTGCGTTTGGCAGAGACGAAACAATATTATGTTGATAATGCCAATTTGTCTGATGCCTTGCCACTTAATCAGAGGAAGTCACTGATTGCACAGACCCTTAATTTCTTGGAAGTCATTTTTCAGGATGTCAACAATCACAACAATTCAGGAAAGCATTGTGATGGCGAAGACTCTGCTGCGTGTTTCCACTTCAAGACTCTGTATACAGGGGACATTTCTCCTTTTGAGTATGCAGATATGGTTAAAACCACAACCCACAAGTCACCTAGTAATTTCTCAAAACTTGCAGAGAGCTTGTTCAAGAAGGGCTATGATATTGTTTCTGTTGGAACAGAAAACCATTTAGTGTTGGTGAATTTAAGAGACAAGGGCATTGATGGCTCAAGAGCTGAAAAAGTTTTGGAATCAATCCATATTGCAGCAATTACAAATAATGTTCCTGGGTACGTGTTTGTCGTGGTCCCTGTTGGTGTCCTGTCCATTGAGTCACCCTTCTCATTTGAGACTATCGTCGGGGTGGAAGGATTGGAGATTGACAAAGGATATATCTTCCCTCAATTTGCTACAAACCCTGAGAAATTGTTTGTTGAATTCGAGAATGCTGGAGTTCCGATCACTGACCAGAAGATTTCAAGGATGTTTAAAGTAGTGGAAGACTGCCGAGCAGCTGGAATTCTTGTTATGGTAATCACGGGAGATAACCAGAACATTGCAGAAGCAATATGCCGTGAAATAGGCGTGTTTAGTACTGATGAAGACGTACATTCAAGAAGCCTTACAAGAAAAGAGTTTATGAGTACTATACGTGATCCAAAAGCCCATCTGAGACAAGATGATGGCCTTCTGTTTTCAAGGGTCGAACCAAAGCACATTGTGAGGTTGCTTAAAGAGGATGGTGAGGTTGCTGCTATAACTGTTGATGGAATGAATGGTGCATCTACTGTGAAGCTTGCTGATATCGGGATTGTAATGGCCATTTCTGGAACTGAGGTGCTTCTAGAGCTGAAGGAGAGTGCTGCTGCGTTCAAACAAGTCCCCACAATTTCTTTTTTAAGCCTTGAGGACAAGGCTAATTTTCAAGGGGGAAGTATTGTTATGTACCCAATTTGTAATTGAGGTTTATGCTCTAATTAAGAGTGTAATTGAGTGTTTTACTTGTTATTAGGGGAATTTGTTAGAAATGTCAGCTGGCAGTAGTCACACTTCGTGTATAAGAGCACCAGCTCCTTGGTTTGTAAACAGATCAGAATTTTACAAAAGAAATCAATATAAAAATATTGGAGCTCTGCTCCTTATCTTCCTCCTTCCCTCTCTTCTATGTGCAATAGTTAAGGTTGAGCTAGGGTTGAGATTTAGGTTCCAACATCTTCTGTGCTGTAATGGGAGATTTCTATTGGCCTTTCGGATTTCGGCATGCGAAAGTTCACTTATTTCTCTAATTAGATTGTGTATGCCTTCAATTCTTTATTTAATTGTTCTGTTTGCATTCGGGTGTGATGATCTAAATTTTATATGTTTGGAATTATTCACTAAACACCAATTTGTTACATTCAGGTCCACTCCACATTTAACAAGTTTAAATTCCATAGAAGTCGGTTCTGCAGATTGTGTCTGCAATTAGATCAGAGATCAACCGATCTTTTATTATCATGCGGAAGATTGCTTTTGGGAAGGATCTGAAGCAGTTCATCTCTGTATGTTTACTCTCTGTATGTTTATTGCCAAGTAGTTCTATCTTTTCTAATTGATGTGTGTTCATGTTACACTGCGATTCATGATGATTATTTAATTGTTTCTCGATTTGTAATTGTTTGTAAATAATGTGGCATATTTGAATTTCAATCTGTGTTTGTATGAAAGGGATGGCATATCATGATGCTAACTTAATTGTTTATGTTTTTCATATTTGTGATGGTGTTATGATCGATCAGGTGACTGATGACCTGTGACTTTGTTTGGAGCTCATGTGGCTCCCGTTGGATTCAGTATGCTTTAGCTGCTGTCAATCTATAGGTAAAGGTTAATTTTACGTACAAATTTTTTTTATTTTTCTTGATTGGAACTTGGGCTTTTTATTCGTCCTTATACCAAAATTCTGTAATTTATTTTAACTTTGATCGAAAGCCGCGGTTTTTATTGCTGAAAATTGTTGACCTCAATTTAGATATTCATTTACTCATTAAAATGGCGTTTTGGGTTCCGTAACCGAACCTCCTTGCTCCTCTTTCACTCTAGAATCTTCAGAATATATGTGGGTTTTGCTTTGAATTTGATAAACCTCTCTGGGTTCGTGAGCTAATACAGTTTTTGGGTACTAAGCCGAAATTTTGTTGGATAGGAACCCATAAACAAGTATGAGGAAGTATGTGAATCACTACTCAGCAAGGGTGATTGTAGAGGGATATGGTACACGAGTATAATTTGAAACCAGTTATGGTTGATTGGTGGCGGGGAATTGTAGAGGGATATGGTACACATGATTATAATTGGAATGGATACAATAGTCTCTATTAGATGGTGCACGACCTTAAGCTAAAGCTACATGCTTGTTTTATATAAATACATTTTTTTCACTTGCAGAAGCGTTTCCCTCTTAGTGGGCATATAATTGAGTTCAACATAGTTATATTCCTTGGCTTAAGCTTTCATCTTTCTTCCTTCTTTTTTTCAAAAGAGGTTAATTTTGTACTCATCTTTCAAGAATTATGCATGGTAGTTGTTAAATGGTTGTGGCATTTGAAAGGTCATTTAACTGACCTTAATGTGTTTTTTGGATTGAAAATTAGATGAGAAATACTGGAGAATGTAATTATAGAGATAACTTGATTGAAAATTAGTTGACTTAAATCTGGTGTCCTCATTGTAAGTGTGAACAAACTTTTTTGATCCCAAATACCTTATTATTTATGCTTATACATGCTTTGTTTAGATTGTTGAAACTGCAAGAATTTTATGCAGCGTCACAGATGACTTGACTTGACTCCAATCCCAATAGGTTTAAAAAAGGTATTTATGATATTGTCATATTGATTCACCATGATTTAACAGGTAAACCTTAGAAATTAAACAAGCAAAATCTCAAATCAGGACACATTAGGGACAATTAAACAAGCGTGTTGTAGAATCCATAAAAAATCATGTAAATTGTATATGGTTAGGACTTAGAAATTAGCTATTTTGATGGTACATAGGCTCGTAATGCAAATCCAATAGAATGTAGATGAAACTAAAAGGCTTATTATACCATGTGAATTAAGTTGCTTTGATTAATTTCTGAATTATTTACAAGTGGCTTTGATAGATTGTGAGTTACGATTCCAAAACCCGCTGCGAAGCATAGGCATTTTTGCTAGTGATAATTCTATTCATACCACAAAGGATTATATATACAAGCATGTATACTTGACAATTAAAGATCTCTACAAATCAGGAATACAATCAAAATCAAGTTACAATATTAATTCCTAAACCTTAAGAGAGATTATTTCCTTAGACAAGACTACTTCTCTAAGTAGCTACCATCCTGCATCAATGACAACAAACACTTCCACTTTGCATAGCAGATGGATTATTTATCATAACTAAGCGACACCTTTGAATTACCAACCCAGTAAAGATCGAGAAAGCGTCATTGACCTAGTTCATTACCCCAAACCCAAGTTGCTACATGCATACAGGGAGGGTGTCTGACCCAAACCCAAGTTAATTATTTTCTCAAGCTAACACACCGCGGTGAAGTAATTACACAACCGCAGACGAATCAATCTCTTCAAAACGCATTGCATCGTTACATGAAAAGGAGCCAGTAGTGATCATGTTTTTGAGACATGATTTTGACCTGAAGAGCCGCAACCACTTCGTCACCCAAATAAGAAACCGAATAGTGTGCATTACACCGACTATGCCCAGCAAAGCAATCCAAATATAAACGACTATCCGTGTAGGATAAAAAACACTGTTATCAGGGACGATCAGGGCCAGCGCATTTAAGTAGGTGAGTGCCATGAATAAGAGAGCGACGCACATGGACATCGATAAGAGCCACGTGCACAACCGATTGTGGAGAGGAAATCCACTAACGAGCAAAAGGGTGACACTCGAAGAAGCAAGGAACGAGATAGTATTGCATGTTATGAAATGGAAGAAGAACCAACCCGAAGCGTAGCTTAACACTGCGGTTCCAGCTTTGCATACATTATTTTCACTGCAAACTGGTATTCCAGTACTATAATAAGCGGTAGTGTTACTAGAGTTGGTCTTAGTATCTTCCCAAACACCACCAGGTGGGCTAACTGCGGCTTGAAAAGTCATGGCCGACATCATCGTAGCCACAACCATCAGCATGCCACGTGTCTCCACCACACTATCACTCGGATATCTCAACCATTTCAAAAATTTTATCCAGCACCACCTTGCGGGCTTTGATACGTTTTCCGATGATGCTACTTGTTTGTGAATCTTCTTTTTCTTCTTTACCCCTCTTGGATTTGGTGATACAACAGCAGCAGCGGCAACATCTGAGTTAGGCTTATCATTTTCATTATTTTCCCTCCTGATTAATCCTGCGCTTATCAAAATCTGTTGAATTTCTAAGCTTCTGCTAAACTCATCTCTTGCAATGCTACTGTACTCTAAGATATCTAACATGGTCAGAGACATCCCATTCACACCAGTTGCTTCTGTTCTTATAGCATCAACGGAAAGCAGGTAACGTATAGTCTGTAAATAATATATACACTTTATTAATTTGGTGGAAATTATGCTCCTAGGAAACAAACAAGGGAAAGCGCACACATAAACTAGGGTTAATCTTCTTGATTTTTAACATTTGATGCATCAAATTTTTTTCGTTTCAATTTGATACTTAAAGTCATAATTAATTCTAAAACATTTTAATACATCTGTCAAGTTTTCCATAAAAACCTTTATTAATTGATAACGTGACACCCGCATAAATCATGAGCGTCACATGTCAATATGAGCCCACATGAATATTAAAACATTTTAAGAAATTGAAATTTAAAATTTAAAATTTAAAATACTAAAAACCTAAAAGGGTGAAGATCGTTTAAAAGAAAAAGGAGGTCCACGAAGGTCTCCGACGACTACCACGGTAGATTCCAGGCTAACTGATCGACGTTTGGCCTCTTTGTGGAGGATCTTGAATGTGCAGAAGACCAAGCTGTCGACAACCACCACGGGAAACACGGGCAATTGGGTCGGGTCCGGATTTCTAGATGCCCAATAAAAAACAAACACGAGGTTCCTAACCCATTCGAGACTGAGCTTTCCGTCGGCCGGCCAGCCAACTGGAGTATCCGGATTAGGCCGCAGCGACGATGGGTTATCTTCGGATTCGGAGTTGGTGACGGCGGAAGACGCCTAATCGATGACCGGCAGCGGTGCTGCTGCTAATACTTCTGCAACTTCTTGAGATGCAGATGAACGCGATTCTTTCTTTTATTCCAGTTGAACGGGAGGTAAGGGAAGGGAGTGGGTTGCAGATCTGGGTAAGGGAAACCCATATGCAGCACAAAAAGGAAGTGGATTCATTCCACCGCCGCCCATCTGCAGTCGAAGGGAGGGAGAGTCTCAAACTTGCTCTGCAATTCCTCCTCATATGCGATTCCAGATAACTTAGTTTTTAAATTTTTAATATTTTAGTTTTTCTAGTATTCATGTGAACTCATATTGACACGTGGTATCTAATTATTCTTTACGTAGATGCATCAATAGAGATTTTAACAAATAAGTTAAAGGATGTATAAAAATACCTCAGAATTAATTATAACTTTAGTACCAAGCTTAACAAAAAAAACTTAAGGTACGAAATGTTAAAAACCAAAAAGCAAAAAACTTCACGAAATTAATGCCATAAACTATATATAAAGGGGAAGAAACAAAAGAAACTTTACACATGAACATATATTAATTAATATAGTAAAAAACTAAAAATATCCAGTATAGAAAATGGAAATATATATACGTACCTTAATTTGCCTTAGCATCAAAGCTAAGTGCAGGATGGTCACACAACCATCACAGCCAGCTCTTGAGTTGAGGAACTCACCATTGCCGTCTCTTTCAACCAACAGTCTTTCAACCAACAGTTTCAAGCACTCTAACTGGTTGTGTATAATACACAAGTGCAAAACTGTTTCTTTTGATCTGTTTTCAACTTTGACATAAATGGACACAGGATTTTTATCAATCAACTTCTGCAGCACCTCAACTTCTCCATTCATGGCTGCATAGTGAAGAGGTATTCTTCCCTTTTCATCGCAACGCAAGCACGCATCAGCATACACAGATAACAAAACTTCGACAGTCTCCTTGTGGCCCTCAGCAGAAGCCAAGTGCAGGGGCGTGCGTCCATCGGCGTCCACCCGCTCTGCAAGTTTGGGATTTTTAGTGCAAAGGGCTTTGGTAAACTCAGCGTGGCCGAGCAAAGCCGAAACATGCAAGGGGGTTCCGGTTTTTCCGGTCTGCAGGGATATTCTCCTTAGAATTTCTGGGTCTTTTTCAATCAATCTGTTTAAGTATTCCACATCCCCACTCCGTGATGAATCGTACACTTCTTCTTCATCATGCCGTGTGATCTCCATTGTTTTTTTTCTCTCTCTTTCTTAACCTTGCTTCACTTAACCTTGCTTCACTTAGAAAAATTTTCTGAGAGCGATCGATTATTTGTAATAGCGAACAAAATGCGCGTATATCAAAAACACTCTTATAAGGTTAAATATAAAAGCAATTACAAAACGACTTTAAGGTGATTCGCGCATGGAATGATTCAAACCGTTGAAGCTTGTGTGGAGCTCGCAAATTATCGACGACCAAGACCAGTCCCCATCCTGCATGCAAGTGGCTAAATGTGATACGTACATGTAGCAAAATTATTTTTGCGGAGAAATTTGAATGGAAAACAATAAAGGTTATCCCGAAGTAGTTGATGAACCAATATTTATACTATCTATTTCATTCTTTTCTATTTCTTTTCTTGTCGAGTTTAGTTGGAAGTTTTGAGTATTTGTGATAATTTTACCATATTGTGTTTCTATGAGTAGTAGGATCAAGTTTGGTGGAAAAGTATGCAAACGATGGAATTTTTGAGTGATTTCAGTTGGAGATGAAAAATACGCAAGGAAACTGTTCGAAGAGAGATCAAGAAAAGTAAGGAACAAAAGTAATCTACCAATAACAGTAGCAAGAGGTCCGTTATGTTGTGTTTGGTTTGATAGTGTAACTTTCTGAATGCTACAAGGAAATGGCAGCAGCCATTTGTGACTTTGTGTGTGGCTTTCGTTTGTGATATGGGAGTCTTTGTTGGATTAATGGCCAAGGGGCCAAAACCAACTTTGCTGATAGTGAAAGACAAAAAGAAGGTGGACAACATTATTGTGTCAGCTTTTTAGTCAAAATGGTCTTTGAGATGTGCATAACTCCTCACTTTGGTCCTTGAGATTTCAAATCAATAGAAGTGGTCCCTGAGATTGTCCAACATCCATCATTTTGGTTCTTCCGTTAAAAACTCCGTTAAATGTCCCGAAACTCTTGGCTGGAAGTTTGGGCAATTTTCAAGGGAGAGAACATAGAAGTATCCAAGGGGGAGAGCATCTGGCTCTCCCATGGGAAAGGTTGAATATGGGTTGACAGAAAATCAAGAGAGCTAGAGTGAAAAGTATTCTAGTGAAAGAATTCTTGGGGTAGAGTGAGGCTCTTGGGAAAATTCTGTGAGTGGGTGTACAAGGGATTTGAGACTGGGTTATGTCGATTTAACTCATATGTAGTGAAGAGCAAAATCTCTCCGAGGACGAAGGCAGGATTTTGCCGAATCTCATAATTTTTTTGGTATCTTTATTTCTTGTATTTTATTATGTTCAACTGTGGATCTGTATCTTGGTAAGTTAATCTGAATCTTGTTTCTGCACTAGCGAACGGGCCAAGGCACAGCACGTTAAGCATGTTGCTTGAAAGATCTAGGCCTGTTAAGCTTGTGCAGTTTGCTACACCCTGAGGAAACTGGCCCTTGAGTCCCAAATCCAAAAGCTTGATATTTAAAACTTTGCTCTCGTGAGGGTGCCACGAGATGGTGTTGTATCTTATGAAATTGACGAATTTCTCTTGCCAAAGGTAGCCTAACACTGCAGTTCCAGCTATACATTTATTCTCTTCACTGCAAACTATTTCCGAATGAATGGTAGAGTTGGTATTATTACTTTCCCAAACACCACCAGGTGGGTTAACTACGGCTTGAAAAGTCATGGTCGAGATCATCGTAGCCACAACCATCAGCATGCCACGTGTCTCGACCACCCAATTACTCGGATATCTCAAGCGTTTCTTCAATTTTATCCACTACCACCTTGCTGGCATTGATCCCTTTTCCGATGGCGCTACTTGTTTGTGAAGCTTCTTTTTCTTCTTTATCCTTCTTGGTTTTGGTGATTCAACAACAGCAGCAGCGGCAACAGCTGATTTAGGATTTTCATTTTCATTGTGTTCTCTTCTGATTAATCCAGCGTCTATAAAAAATCTGTTGAATTTCTATAAGCTTCTGCTAAAGTCTTCTCTTGCATTGCTACTGTACTCTAAGATATCTGACATGGTCAGAGACATCCCATTCGCACCAATTGCTTCGCCTCTTATAGCATCAACGGAAAGCAGGTAACGTATAGTCTGTAAATAATATATATACATTATTAATTTGGGGAAAATTTTGCTCCTTGGGGAACAAACAAAAGAAAGTTTACACATGAACGTATATTAATGCACGTACCTTAATTTGCCTTGCATCAAAGCTAAGTGCAGGATGGTCACACCACCATCACAGCCGGCTCTTGAGTTGAGGAACTCACCATTGCTGTCGTCTCTTTCAACCAACAGTTTCAAGCACTCTAACTGGTTGTGTATAATACACAAGTGCAAAACTGTTTCTTTCGATCTGTTTTCAACTTTGACATAAATGGACTCAGGATTTTTATCAATCAACTTCTGGAGCACCTCAACTTCTCCTCTCATGGCTGCATAGTGAAGAGGGATTCTTCCTTTCTCGTCACAACGCAAGCAAGCATCAGCATACACAGATAACAAAGCTTCAACGGTCTCCTTGTGGCCCTCAGCAGAAGCCAAGTGCAGGGGCGTGCGTCCATTGGCGTCCACCCGCTCTGCAAGTTTGTGATTGTTAGTGCAAAGGGCTTTGGTAAACTCCGTGTGGCCAAGCAAAGCCGAAACATGCAAGGGGGTTCCGGTTTTTCCGGTCTGGAGGGATATTCTCCTTGGAATGTCTGGGTCTTTTTTGATCAATCTGTTCAAGTATTCTACACCCCCAATCCGTGATGCCTCATACACTTCATCTTCATCATGCCGTCTGATCTCCTTTATTCTCTTTCTCTCTCTCTCTCTCTCTCTCTCTCTCTGAACTTTGCTTAACCTAGAAAAAATTTCAGAGAGCGATTATTTATAACAGCTTACAAAACGCGTTTTTGGTCGTTAGAACAACACCCTCCAATAATACTAGTTAAATTTTTGTTATTGTAGCTAACTAAAGGGCTCAAATTCTAATTTGGCTAGCCACCACTTCCAAGAATACTAGCTATTTTAGCTTAAGTTAAAATATTTTCAAATCTTTGGGTAATGCTAGGGAGATCAACTAAAATCTAAAAAGGATGACCTCGAGCCAACAAGGCTCCCAGCTTTGCGAGGGTCCAGGGGGAGGGGGGAAACGTCTATCGTACACAGCCTTATCCTTGTTTGCAAATATGTTGTTTCTACGACCTGAACACATAACCTTTCAGTCACAAACGAGCAACATTTCCATTGCGCCAAGGCTCGCCCTCTAGAGAGACTAATTATTTAGACCAAGTTTTGTAAACCATATGACATGGTTGTTGGTGATTGGTTTATCATTTAAGTGTTAATTAACGTGCTTATTTCCTATTGGTAACACATCACAGAGTTTACAAATTTGGTCTAAAAAATTGGTATACCTATATTACAATCTTATAATATATAATTAATAATAATATTCTTTAATAATTATTTATAATATATAATCCAAAATAATTTCATATTTAATTAATAAATAATTTTATTTAGAATTATTTCTTCCTTCCTACCTGTTGTTTCTTGCTCGGTGCTTGTCGCTTCTTCTTGTTTGTTGCTTTGCTTGCTCCTTCTTTCTGCGAGTAAAGAGCTCGGTGGGGAAGGAGAGTGAATGCAGCTGCCAGTTTAGCTTCTTTCGGTTGAACGAGTAGATTACCTTTCCTTTTAAGTCACTCGAGTAAACTTCCTAGCTTCTTGCTCTTGTGTTGTAGCTATTATCCATCAATAAAGCAGGTTTCGTCTCATTTTCCGAAAAATCAGTCATACTATTTCACTATAGCTAAGCTAATGATGATACAGGATCTGAATTTGTCTACAGATGATGATGATGTCCATTCCTGGCTTCGATTTATCTATCTCTAGACTCGAAATGGGAGCAAGTTTAAAAAAAGGATCTTAGAGTGTCTAGAGTTGGGTCAGGAGGGTCTCTTAACGCCTTCTTTTTTCTTCTCATCGAAATTATTTCACAAAGACTTGCTATGGTACCTAAAATCGGGGCAAGTTTAACCCCAAACTTAGAAACCCAAATTCATCTTCTTCACTTGAAGTCCACAAACAATGCAATTTTATAGTTTTTAATGTTTATCAAAAATTTACCTCTCACTTTCCTCTTAGCTAAATTTAGATACTCATTTAGCTAGCTCCATAAAGGTTGTTTTTTCTGCATTTTTTGTTAAATTAGCCAAAAAAATCTCATTTAGCTAAGTCGTCGGAGATACTGTCACCCTTCCAGAAGCAGTTTTTTTATAAACACCCAGCCTAAGGTGATTCTTACATGCCGACATGACTTAATGTGTCTAGATCTTTCAAAGTCAATTAAAAAGGGACAGTTTAAGGAGATTCGCGTGTTTCTGCGTGGACCGATGCTAAATTTCTAACCTTACTGTCGAAGATTGCGTGGAGCTTTCAAAGTATTGACGACCAAGACCATTCCCCATCCTGCATGCAAGTGGCCAAAATTACACGTAGCAAAATTATGCTGGATAAATTTGTATGGAAAACAACAAAGGTAACCGTATATAGGGCCCAATCTCCTGAAGTCTTCCAAATCTTGGTTGGTGCTGGCTCACTACAGGTTACCCGACCTGGTAGCGCTGAGAGCATTTCCAGTGGTGAAATTTTGTCCCTACAATCGTATAGTTCTGAGATATGAGATCCGAAGTCTCCCAATGGGTCAGAAACTGTTGAAAACCATTTGTCCCACATCGGACAGAGAGATAGAGAAAAGTCATTTATATAGAGTTATCCCACTCTAACTAACACTGAGGTTTTTTGTGATAAAATCTCACACCTGACGGATTAAGGGAAAGTGGGGACAATATCGGTGTTGTTGGAGTGGGCATTTGGTTCGTCGACCTGAAAAATTTTACATGGTACCCGAGCCAGGGAACGGGCTCATACTGCCACGTGATATGGTGGGTCCCCATTGGCCCCGTGTGTATGGGTGAGCCCCGACTTGGCTCCACATGGTTGCCGATGTGTGGAACTTCACGTGTGATCCATAAAAAAGAGGTCTCACGTGCGGGGGAGTGTTGAAACCTATTTGTCCCACATGGTACCCGAGCCAGGGAACGGGCTCATACCACCACGTGATATGGTGGGTCCCCATTGGCCCTGTGTGTATGGGTGAGCCCCGACTTGGCTCCACGTGGTTGCCGATGTGTGGAACTTCACGTGTGATCCATAAAAAAGAGGTCTCACGTGCGGGGGAGTGTTGAAACCTATTTGTCCCACATGGTACCCGAGCCAGGGAACGAGCTCATACCACCACGTGATATGGTGGGTCCCCATTGGCCCCGTGTGTATGGGTAAGCCCCGACTTGGCTCCACGTGGTTGCCGATGTGTGGAACTTCACGTGTGATCCATAAAAAAGAGGTCTCACGTGCGGGGGAGTGTTGAAACCTATTTGTCCCACATTGGACAGAGGGAAGGAAAAAAGCCATTTATATAGAAAACTCCCACTCTAACTAACACCGATGCCTTTGGTGATAAAACCCCACACCTGACGGATTGGGTAGGTGGTAAAGTGGGGACAATATCGATGTTGTTGGAGTGAACCTTTGACCCGTCGACCTGAAAAATTCTATAAAAACTCGGTTTTAGTGAACTCAAGATGGAGTGGAGCCTAGATGAATTTGAGTGGGAAACAAACCACCACGGGAAATCGAAGTGCAATGAAAGGCGCGCAAACATGCGCAAATGAAGCTAGGGGACTAAATTTGGAAACTAAAGGACATGGAAGTTGATGATTGGTTTATTACTTAAACGTTGATAGATGTGCTCATTTTCATTGGTGACACATCATTTAGTTTGCAAATTTAGTCTCCCTAGCATTACTCTATTCTTTTTCCTTTTTGTTTTTCTTCTTTTACCTCTTGGAATCCAACGGTTCGGATTTCGTTTTGACTTGTTTAATTTTGTAGTTTCTAAATTTAAAGATTATACCAAAAGGACTTGTCATTGGAACTAATATTTTAGAGAGTTCTCAATTGTAGTGGTTGAGACCGTAAGAGAGTTCTCACCACCGTGTACTCATATATAGAGACATAAGGCTTTCAATAGACCAGAAAGGAAGTCCTCAAAGTATAAGAAAGTATAGAAGCTTGTCGGAACTCCATTAGAGCAAATATTCATTTAGGAACATGAATATTTTTGTTCAGTTGGGAGACGCGCTAAGATCTTTTTTTGAAGTTTCCCGTTGTTTTGAATGGCTTTGAATTTAATGGAATGCAACCATGCATGGGCCGATTGTTTGTTAATTCTTTTTCCATATTATGACAATTTTATTTGGCTTGATTATGCAAACCTCGAAGTTTTCTGTTCATATTTTTAGTAATCGGCTGTCGAATATTCAAGAACGAGCGGAGGAATATGCAGCACTGATCATGGAAGAGCTGGACCCGGACAACATTGGACATATTGGCGTTAACATCTTTCTTGTTTCTTCAAATTTGTTTCTTTAAAATATTTAGTTTTATTAATTTTAGCAATAAGCGAAGGAAGTTGAGATTTCATCATAAATCAAATTGTAAATATAGTGAGTAATTCACCTCCTTATAAGCGTATATAAAGTTTAATAACCTTCCGAAGTGAGACATTTTTTTTTCTATCCTCACATTAAAATTAGAAATTTGAAACAAAAGTTTTTGAGACACCAAATTGGTCTAAAAATAAAGGAACCCTAAAAATAACCCACTCCTTCACATTTTAAATCCTAGCAACTTAGGCTTTATGTTTGAAAAAATCATTCGAGTCTAGATTGAGCAGAATTAGATGAGCTCTGTTTTAGTTTAATTATAGCTTGAAAGTTGGTTTGAAAGTACTTTTAAAGTAACTCAAAGCGGCTTTCAAATATTTAATTTAAATACAATTCCAAACAAGTCCTAATATTATTTTAGCTATGCTTGAACTTGGTACTCAACTTAGTTTGGCTCAACTCATTTATAACTGGAGTTCATCGTAATTGAACCCATTAGCAAGCTCAACCATCATATTTTTCAAACCTAACAACAATTTGGGGCTGAAATGCAGTTGTACAACTTGGAAATGCTTCTTCTCCAAGACCCAATCCAATCAACGAACTTAGCCACGGACAATTGTGTACAGAGCCAGCTGCTAAGCCAGAAGCTAGACCCAACCAAAGAGCACAACCCTCTACGGTGGTGGTACAGGAGGCTGGCCTACTTCATGGAGGACAATTGGAGGAGGATTTGGGTCATTGCCCTATGGATTTCAATCTGTTTGGGATTGTACACTTGGAAATTTGTCCAGTATAAGAATCGGGCCGTCTTTGATGTAATGGGCTATTGTGTGTCCACTGCTAAGGGTGGAGCTGAGACCCTCAAGTTCAACACGGCCCTAATTCTTCTACCAGTTTGTAGAAATTCAATTACTTGGCTAAGAAACAATACGGTAATACCAAGTTAGGGGTTGTCCCTTTTGATAACAATATCAATTTTCATAAGGTAAGATGCTAAAAATTACTATA
Source organism: Pyrus communis (assembly GCF_041283825.1). NCBI lineage: Eukaryota > Viridiplantae > Streptophyta > Magnoliopsida > Rosales > Rosaceae > Pyrus > Pyrus communis. The sequence continues at coordinate 3,221,595 of NC_142576.1, forward strand.
TAGGTGTCCTCGATTAATGTGATCAACAAATATGATACATGTCGACATATTTTAGTGGTTACAATTATATTGACGCATTATCGATAACACTTGCAACATGTTCTTTAATAAGACAAAATGTTTATTTCATAGTATGACTAATACAGTTGGTCTTAAATTATTAGGTGATTGCATTTGGTATCCCGATTGGAGTAGGGCTACATGCCGATTCACATTTGACATGCAACTTTCCAAGACTATTACACTTTACTGACAATGAATACAAGCTGATGAAGCCGTTTTTCGGGACCAAACGGCCAGACGACTACTGGTGGTTCGTGAGAGGCACCGAGGGCTAGACTGGGGTGGTGATGGTGGTGCTAATGCTTGTGGCCTACATGTTAGCAAAACCATGGTTCCGTCGCAACAGGCTTACCTCCCTAAAACCCTAAAGAAACTAACTGGGTTCAACGCCTTTTGGTACTCCCACCATCTATTTGTCATAGTCTACATCCTCTTTATCATCCATGGATACTTTCTGTATCTATCCAAGAATTGAGAGAAGAAGACGGTAAGTGACTCATAAGTTACAAGTGTACTACCACACAGATAACAACTCACATAGTATGAGTATATTATCACCGTGACATTTTGTACCAATGATCTATTGACACGGATAGTACAATGGCGGTATAATCATGCAATGTCCATGTCTAGCTAGCGCATGAAATTGAATTGTAGTCTGCAGGCTTTTGGTTTTTTATTGATGATTTATAACCTTGCTATTGTCACAGACGTGGATGTATTTGGCTGTTCCAATCCTACTCTACGCATGTGAGCGCTTAATTCGTGCATTCAGGTCTCGCTATGAAACTGTTAAAATATCGAAGTTACGTTCGAAAGTTGATCAACTTCTTTCCCACCACGAACATTTTTATGAAAAGATAAATACACACTTACTTCAATCTAAGATCACAATTTATTGTTTGTGTCAAATCTTGGATTGTGTTGGTGGAGATATTTTTAAGTGTCTTCGGAACACGACATGCTATACTAAAACCATTTCCAACCTTTGGCCTAAAACCTAAAATTTTTAGCCCATAAAATTTAGGTTTTAACTCAGAAATAGTTTTTTCGCTCTAACCATTTTGGCGTAAAATTTTAGCCATAGATTATTAAAGAATGAATTTAGGCTATTTTTTTTTTTTTAAATTTACTTTAAAAAAAAATTATATAGACTATCCTAAATTAATTTTATGAACATTTTAACCTAAAAATATTTAAATTCCGATAAACATTGAAAAAAACACTAAACCAACACATGAAACTCATGAAACACTATAGAAGAATATAAAACACATGAAACACATAATTTTAACAGTTGAATTTAAATTTGGACCATTAGATCTTTTTTTTACCGTTAGATTTGATCATATTCAATCTCAATCATTGGATTCAATAAATATATAAATATAAAACAAAAATATTAACTAAATTAAATGTGAACCGTTGGATAACCAACGATCCATTTGAATGTGTGCCGTTAGGCTCAATTTGATTGGCAAACAAGTGGGAGAGTGGGTGGGGGCTTCACTACTAATCTTGGTCTAAATCTGGCTTTTTTTTTAGGTTTTAGGTTTTAGGTCCAAATTAGAAATTGGGGTGGAATGGATTGGAGGAGGAATAAAAGGGGAATTATAGGTTTTAGGTCATGGGTTGGAGTTGGTAAGTGCTATAATTTAAGTGGGGGTAATGCAGGAAATCAAAAGTTTAAACTAAATTTGTAAACCAAATAATGTACATCACCAATAAGAAGCAAACACGTTAATCGTTACTTTGTTAATAACCCAATCATCTACAACCACATCATTTGGTTTGCAAATTTGGTTGAATTTTTTTTTCTCTTCCTAGCATTACCCTTTCAGTGATTGGATATCTGAAAAATAAAATTTCCAACTACTTCTATTTATGACACTTTATGTATTAAGCTGTGTTTTCAACACACAAAAATTTCTCTGTGTTGGTGAAGAATTCATATCTTTGATTAATGTTTCAGGTTGCAGATTATCCGGGGAATGTTTTGGCCCTGCATCACTACTGGGCAATATATCTATGTGAAGATATCTCCCCATTTCAATGGTAATTTTCGGTACATATAGTTTTCATCATCGTTAATATTTAGTCTTCCGGTATTTAATTAGTTTCCACATTTTTAGAGGAAATTTTAAGCTCAAATCTTATGAACAATAATTGTTGATAAAAAACATAAAGCTGACTATTGTGAGAATTGACGTGTGTTTTATAGGCATCCCTTCTCGGTTACTTCGGCTCCTGGAGACGACTACATAAGCATTCATATTCGAACAAATTTTCTCTAAGGTAATTTCATGTGTATAAACATCACTGATTTGGTTGATTTCTTGTACATATTGTTCGAAAATATTAGTATTTTTGGTATTCTATTGTTTGGGTTTTCTTATAAGTTTAGTTTGGGCCTAACCTGTTAGTATTAGGATTAGGTTTGTTCGTTATAAATAGCATGTTTGTTATTCAGTTGAGAATAAATTAGTCAAGATGTAGCCTATTGCGGTTTTGTAACCGTTTCGGCATTCTTGTTTATTAATATATTCTTATTATTTTGTAATCTTATTTATAGCACACTTTAATATTCAACTTGGTATGTTTGATCCTTTGGAGTTGAATCTGTTTTTGGTGGCTAGTTTGTTTTTTAGTTTGCTCGGTATCAGTTTTGTTTAAAAAAAAATAATGGTTTGCGTCAGTTTGCCCCAGCCTGCTAGTACCATCGGTGCTGCTCAATCGGCACCAGCCTGACCACTACCAGATCGACCCACCGCTGACCTACACTGTCGCCCGCCTCATCTATTCTTGCATGTGTTAACTACATTGTAATGTTTGGAAATTGAAAGAAAATCAAGAAGAAAGCTGAAGAGAAGAAAGATCAACACAGAAAGTTTTACAGAGAGATAGATTTAGAGAGAGAAATATGCTTTTGTATTAATTGATAGAATGAAGGTTACACAACTGTTTTTATAAGGGAGAGCCTAACTACTCTAACCAACTTACTAACTGTATTGCTAACTTGTATACTTAATACTCCCCCTCAATCTCAACTGGGGAAACCCAGTTTGAGATTGGAAGAACATCGACAATCACTGAACACAATGTTGAACCATCTGCAATCTTCCATCTGCCTCTTGCAGGAGTTTCAATCGAAGAACAACCTCTTATAAAATTGTAACACACCCTCAGGCCGGTTATAACAACTTCTTGCGGGATTACCCTTCGTGGGATTTACCGTCAACAACTTCATTTAACATTGGCTTCGGCCTTTAAACAGACAAATAACAAACTATAGTGTGGCATCGGCCTTAACTATAGCACCACGGGATCGCCCTTTGTGGATTTTACCAAAATACAACTACTCTTAACAGTGGCATCGGCCTTCACAATTTCAACAACAGAAAATCAACATCTATGTAGGATTACCCTTCGTGGGATTTACCTACTTACATCACGGAATTACCCTTCGTGGGATTTACCGTTTACAACTTCATCAAACTTCATCGTATAACCGGACTTACTGTAGATTCATGCTAACAATTGAGTTGGTTAGACTCGACATTATAGGCTGTAATAAGGAAAATACTGCACCACTCCTCGGTTAGCTGCTGAACAATCTGCTTAGACATTACATTTCTGAATTTTGACACAAACCATAATCGGAACAACTACAAAATTGTACATACCAGAATGCAAGAATTCACACGCATTGAGCATACCAGATTATCAAGGGAAGTAAGATCAACATTCCTAGACCAACCAGACTACCAGAAATTGAACCAAAACCAAATCTTTAAGCCTCCACAATTAACAATTCTTCAAGAAACCGACGAGCAAACTAGTTGACGATGACAATCAGCCTTGGAATTCATCAAACATAAAGAAATTCTCACTGAGACAAATCAACAAACAGGTAGAATGCACAGACCTTTACTTTACTGAAACCCCATAATTCTAGAACCAAGAAACTCCACCAAGAACCAATCAACTACAAATCAAGCGACAGAAGAACGGGAAGTCCAAGTGCAAGGAACAGCAGAAGCCTGGAAGAGGAATTACCAAGTAGAACACGATAAATTTCTGTAAATACAGCTGCGCCAAGACCCGCGTAACCTTTCAGAATACCAGCAACTATGCCACGTTGTAGAGGGAAGTTTTTGATGTTGGTTACAATCACAGCCGTGGTAAACCAAGCACTACTATTAGCGGTAACACAAAGGGCAATCCATAGCATCCAGTAAGGCAGGGGCAGAATGGTGCTGCTGACGGTGAGCCAGATGATGCCGTAGCTCCGTCACGGAGGAGGACGTCTTTGCCGCCAACGAAAACCACCACTACGACGAAGAAGAGCAGAAACCCAAGAATTACAATCCCGTACCGACCCACCAGAAATCCGGGTCGACCCGGATTAACCACCAGCACCTGGCGATGGCCACCGTCACACTTTTCACCCTCTTCAGCTTCTCCGGCTTCTTCTTCTTCTTCTACCTCCGCCGCGAAGAAGTACCCATCTCCGAAAACCTCCTCCTGGCACTGGTCTTCGTCGCCTTCACGCTTTTCTTGGCGAACAAGAACAAGGGTCTGATCAACCGCAGCGTCTCCGTCCTCAAGCATTCCTGGGACGAGAATGCAAAGCGGTGCTGCTTCCACCGGTTCTACAAGACCAACGGAGGCGCGAAGCCGGTCCAGTGCATGGTGAGCTGCTTCTGGTTGAAACCCAGAACCGACTTCAGGAAAATCTTTCTTCAGCAACCCAATTTGCTCGAGCTCGAAGCCCCAATCAAAATTTGCAGTGAAACCCAGATGAAATCAAAGAAAAAAAAAAAAAAAAAAAAAAAAAAAAAAAAAAAAAAAACCTATGCGAAATCTCAGAGAAGTTTACATAGAAAGAAAGGAAGAAAGAGCACTTGTATTACGAATAAGGAAATACGCGGAAACGAAGGAAAGTAATGAAGAAAGATAGTAGAGGAATCGACCACCAAGATCCATGGCGTGAGCCTTGGTGGCTCTGATACCATGTTAACTACATTGTAATGTTTGGAAATTGAAAGAAAATCAAGAAGAAAGCTGAAGAGAAGAAAGATCAACACAGAGAGTTTTACAGAGAGATAGATTTAGAGAGAGAAATATGCTTTTGTATTAATTGATAGAATGAAGGTTACACAACTGTTTTTATAAGGGAGAGCCTAACTACTCTAACCAACTTACTAACTATATTGCTAACTTGTATACTTAATAGCCTGTACCACCGCTGCTGCTCGACAACCACGAACCACCACTTGTTTTTGACGAAGTCCAGACCCGAGAACCACAAACTCGGATCGAGTTCGTCTTCGCCCTGCACTTTGCCGTAGTCTCGTACCCGCAGTCGACTCCCATGAGTCGGATCTGTCGAACCACTGCAATCCTACCGCTGCTAGTTTGAAAATCTTATTCTTGCTGTTTTTGTTGGTCCGATGATTGCTGCACTAGTTTGCAGTTCCACAGAAGAGAAGCGAAGAAGGATACAGAAAAAAAAAAGAAAAAAAAAAAAAAAAGAAAGTAGAAAAGAAAAAGGGGAAAAAATGGTTAAGTTTGTTTTATGGTCACACGAGTTGTTGGCTTGTTTGATATTGTTTTGTGACCGTAACTCGAGTGCTTGGAATTGTGATCACTTGAGTGATAGTGTTTGTGTTTGTTCGTTCATTGCTAATATTGAGATATGAATATTGTATTTTGTAGGTGTGTCAGCTTGCATCTATCGAAAGCAATATCAAACCTAGATAATTTTGCAGTACTTGTATTTAGTGAATAATAAAGTTTGTCGTTCATGAACACATAAATTTCAGAATTTTATCTGTATATTATATCAACAACTGACAACTGCACACAATGACTATCAATTTTGTTGTCGGATTTAACTTAAGCATGTATTAGCAGGATGCCTGGACTCCTGATTGATGGTCCATATGTTGCACCAGCACAAGACTACAACAAATACGAAGCCCTCCTACTTGTAGGCCTTGGCATTGGTGCCACTCCACTAATAAGCATTCTCAAAGACGTGCTTAGCAACAATATTAAGCACCAAAAGGAAGTTGAAGATAATCAAGGGATCAAATACAACAAAAGGACTTTTGTCACCTAAAGAGCTTACTTCTACTGCATGGATCACGAGAGAGCAAGGCTCGTTTGAGTGGTTTAGGGTGTGATGAATGAGGTGGCTGGAATAGAGATGGTGTGATTGAGCTCCATAACTACTGCACAAGAGTGTATGAAGAAGGAGATGCTCAATCGGCTCTTAACACAATGCTTCAATCTCTTAATCATGCCAAAAACGACATCAACGTAGTTTCGGGTAGGAGGGTTAATACTCATTTTCCTAGATCGAATTGGCGTGACATTTTTAAGCGTGTCGCAATTAAGCACACTGATCAACGAGTTGGTAAGTACATTTAATATAACTTTAATGGAACGTTGTCTGGTTAGACTATCTGCTAATCATGGGGTTTAAGTGAATTGAGATCATTAATTATATTAGTTCATGCTAAAACGTAAGGTTTTACCTAACATGTGTGTTACTTAAGCATTGTCTTTTTATTAAAATTTAACAAAAACAAGGTTAAAAATTGTTTTTCTTGCTTTGCTTTTAGAAAAGTGATTTCCGCATATTTCATATTCTCAATTTATCCTTCTGCAAGTCCGTGTGTATCTTTTAACTTTTAGATTGAACAAATGAAAGAAAAATGTATCTTTTAACTTTTAGATTGAACAAATGAAAGAAAAATTAACATAAAAAAATTAGCAAATATGTATAGAACGAGAAAAAACGTGTGCAACTCTCCCTTGTACTGTAAATGTTCGAAGTATTAAGTTCGTTTTCATATGTCCTTTTGCTGAAGGAGTATTTTACTGTGGTGCACATGGATCAGTAGGGGAGTTAAAGAGGTTAGCTCAGGATTTTTTCAGAAAAACCGAGACCAAGTTTGATTTCCATGAAGAAAACTTTTAAATTAACTTCCTTATTGAACTTCCCCTTTTGGGTATAAACGTAATGGCCAAGCAATTAAGTAATGATCTCAGATTCATATAAATTAATTCTATATTTTATTATTTTTAATTTCAATTTTCCAATTGTATGGTTGCATTTTGGGCGTAACGATCCTCACCGATTCAGAGGAAGGTAGGTGCTTCACACGTGACCATTATTAAAGAGTTAATCTCACCTAATTTTTTTTAAGTTCATTTGAAAGATAATAATAATAATAATATTACGCATGATGAAGTTTTGCTTAAGTTTTATACTTGTAAGTGAAAGGTCTTAGATTCGATTCTCGTTAAAGATGAATTTGAACCAAATTATTGCTAGCCTATTGTGAGGTTTAGCTGACTCCCACCCCCTCAATGTATATAATATCTCATCTGTTAAAAAATGCCTAATTCTTGCATTATTATGATAAACCGTTGGCAAATTACTTTAGTCTAAAGAAGCTGGCAAAATTGCACTGTAGAAATGAACAGTGTTTTGGACCACATTTCAGTTTATTTACAAGATTGCCACTATGGTGAAGGCGGCTGGGTTAATTCGTTTTGGGTTGTGTTTGCTGGGCTTACCTCAATTGTTGATGAGGCTGGCCCTTTGGGTGTTCAAATGATAGGAATGCCCATCTAGGGTTAGGATCGGACGGCCCGGATTAAAAGTTTGGAGGATACTTTTGTCATCTTAATTGTCGGAACTGATTGGGATCGATGATGAGGGGATTGTAGGGCAGACGGGGGGCCATTATCAGTTTCTGCTACTCGCCGCAAACCCAAATTTCTTCGTATCGTTCCAGTATTCAACGACAAACCCAGATCCCTAAACGCAAATTTCTTCATTTTTTCCCTCCTCCCGTTCCTGCAGGAGCGTCAGATGTATCCAGATGAGCAGATCCTCAAGGCCACATCGTCACCAAAGTCATCGAGTACGGCCAGAAGCATGTCAAGCTTTGAGACGGCGATAGCACCGACGTCGGCAAGAACGGCGATTAGACTATCAAGAAGTTTGTCGGACTTCATCAACGAGATCAAAGCTGATCAGAATGTTCTCTTTGATCTGGTCTTGGTGAGTGTCGTGATCCCAACTCTTTGTTATTAATAGTTCAATTTCTCTGTTCGAGTCACTGCAGAGTTTTCTATCACTCAAAAGCAGGAGACGCTTCGGCTCTTCATTGTTCAGCAGCTGCACCAGAAACGATTTGATTTGATTACGAGTCTTAATCTGTTTGAATAATTATATATATTGTTTGGCTGTCTGCTATACAAATTACCACAAAACAAGAAAGATTTAGTCTCAAGTAAATAAAACTATAATTCTCTCTTAATTAATGCTGCAAAATCTGTGTTAGGTCAATAATTGCAAGCTATTTTTTTCCGAAAAACAATCAGATTATTGGATCTAAGTTGCTAATTGTTTTAATTTTGAGGCTTCAATAAAATCAGCACCCACAACTGGAGGAGTCAAGAAGCCTGACCGCTACCGACCTGGAATCGTCGCTCTTCGGTAAGTTTTCAACACAATATAGTTCAAATCCTCTGAATCATGTTCTTGAATTTTACAATTATGTATCGTGTTCTTTGCATTTCGTTATCCGAACTCTATTCGTTGAATTTGGTTACCTAAATCGTGCCTAATATTTGATGTGGCCAGTGGCTTTGTTGTATGGTTGGCTGATGTGATTTGGGAGTGTTTTTAGTTAATGGGAGATAGGGGACAAAGGTGTGGGGCAGCGAAGTCACGTGGGATTAGGAATTTAGGATAGTAGAGTATTTGCTAATTTATAGGATTAGAAGTCTTCCTTTAGTTTTGTCTTGGTGTGATGAAAAAAAAAAAAAAAAAGGGTGAGTAATTTTAACTCCTGTTTAAGGTAATAACATGTGAATTGTTCTCAGGTATATTGGAACTAAATTTTTCATGATGCTCTTTCCTTTTCTTCTCAGTGAAAAAACATACTAAAGCAACAACGTTATGGCGGTGGGAATAAGCGTTCTCAGGTATGTATGGATGTGTGATATGAATTAGCTGACTGGTGTTGAAGCATCAGTCAATAAAAAACATATAGGATCTCAAATATTATACATTAATCCATACATAATGTTTTTGTTATCCGCCCTGCATCAAGGTGAGAAAGGCCTTCTTTATTTCGGGCTCAATTATTAATTGAAAACTCATTCATATTTTTTCATAGAAATTCCGTCATTATGCACTGCTGTTTAATTGCTCTTTTTGGGTTTTCTAGCCAAAAAGTAGGTCAGTGTATATTTATTTAGCTCCCCTGATTTTCTTTTTTAATTTATTTTTTGTTTGTTTTGTTGGGTGATGCAGTTTGATCGAATCAGGTTGAATTGAATAATCCTTGAAGTGACAAGAAGGAGCTGACTGAGCAAGTTATAATTCTTAATTACTTACATGTTTTCATTTTAATTTATGATTTGATTGGCCCTCATGGAAATTTTGAGCTCCATAATTGTTGGACCATTGATGTGTTATGAGTATTGATTAGTGTAGTTGTGTAAATATAGTGTATGGGTGTTAAGTAATTCAGATGTTATAGACGATCTCAGAAGGGAAGGGGTATCCCCTTCTTCTTTTTTCTCTTGAACTCTCTCTATCAAAAAACTAAAACATGGCAGCCAGTTTTCTTATCCTTTAATCGCCGATCTCCTCAGGTTTGCCTCAAGCCGGTAAAGGAATCAGGGGAACAGAGCCCAGACTATAAGAGGTATATTTTCACATCCCTTAATTTTTATTTTATTTTATTAATTTCAACCAAATCTGAGAATTTCCAAGTCATGGATCTATGAATAGTGTGTGTTGAGTCTCTGAGCATCTCTTTTTTTTTTTTTCATCAAATGGTCTGTATAGTGTCTCTGTGTGTTTGTGCATCCATGTATGAATATGATCTCTGCAAGCTCATTATTGTCCTGGGAAACCACCTAAATTATTGATACCTTGCTTTCTACGTACAATGTTATCAAGTTCTATTTTCTAGATTTCTGATTTTGGGGTGGAGGGAGTGCTAATATAGTAATTTTCAAGTATTTTGTGTCTTTTGGGTAACTTTGTGATATGCAGTTGATTTTAGGAATTGATTTATGGTGGAATGCACTGACATAAGTTATTGTTTTTGTTAATGCAGATGACAGAAATTGACCCGAGTTCAAACTGAAACAATATGATTATTTTGGTTATGGTGAGAACTCAGAACCCTTTCTTAATCTTTCCTGTTTTTGGAATTGAGAAATTGGGTTAATTTTATGATGATTCACCGAGAATTTGTTAATCGCTTTAATGCATATGAGATAGGGTTTCTGCTTTGTAGTATCTATTTCTGGTCTTTACAAATTGCTTGATTTGGTATTGTCAAATGGTATATGAATTTCCATGTTCACTTTGTCAGTATGTTGTTGTAGTAGTTTAATTGGATGCGATATAAATTGAGATGTTGACATGAAATCGGACGCAGGTAGTTTTCCTTGATTTCACGGGATAAAGTTGTAGTTTGATTTAGGCTATAAATGATAACCAAATTAAGTTGAATGTTGTCACAATCAGAGATGGCTGATGGCATTTTGAACTGCTCAGATACAACTGAAGTGGAGAAGGATAGCTCAGTGGCTTCCTAAGGTGCAATGCTACTTCAGAATGCTTTAGTTCAGAAGCCGGCAGAATCAAATGACAATCTTGGGCCAAGAAAGAAATCATTATCTGATATTGGGAACCTACTGGTATGCTTCATTATCCTTTTTGAACCCTGCTTTATTTTTCTTAAAAGAACTAAAATGGTTTATAGTGAGTACTTTGTTCTCTGCTCTATTAATTTTCTTACCCTTATATGGGACTGTTTGCGCGTCAGAAGTATTTTTTTAAGGTACTTATGACTCCTAATTGCCATTTTGCATTCAAAATATACTCTATTGCTTGCTGGGGTTTACCCCTTGGAGCATTTCATTTTGTTTCTCCTTACTCTCTGACTAAAAAATTTTAAACCCTATATAGGTGAATGCAGACGCCGCAAAACCTGCCTTAAACAACTATAGATGCTGAAGACAAAAAAGAAGCAAAGGATACATTGCAAGCATAAGGTTGAGATATGGAAGAGAACATTATTCTTCATTTGCCTACGCTTTTTACTACAAATTTAATTTAAATGCTTGAAACTTACGGTGTCATATCATAATTCAGTACGAATATATTTGGATTATTGGATAAGCATCGGCCAATTGGAAGGTTATTGACTTTTCTTATAAAGAAATCAAAGTCATCTTCTCATTTTTGACGTTGAAGATTTGGTTGCATTTTAATATTTATAGGCCAAGATGAAAGAAAAAGATTAGGCTAATTGTTTATGAGCCCCTAAAATCTATAGTGACCTATTGGAAATTATATGATATTTTAGATGTCCTAAAGGTTAACGTGCCAAGTCATTATGCTGGCACTATTCTGTTTTAGTATTTGTTGGATTAGAATGTACTCATTGTTTTAAGTGAGTATTATTTTTGAACTCTTATGGAGCTTCTTTGGCATGGTAAGTTAAGTTGCATATCCTTTTTTTCGTTAACGGAATTCATTATCTTGCTATATTGGCAATTAGCAGTGTGTGACAATTGGTAAAGTGTACGAATACATGTGTGGAAGTTTGAATTGTACAGATGAAAGTGAATTTTAACAACTCTAACGATTGAATTTGGAACACAGTTTAGCAATTTTTTTTCAAAAACTAACTATTTCTGCCAAATACTCAAGTATTATGTCTTCTACTTTTCTACTTTCCCTTTTCTGTGTTATCCCCATGTAGTGGGCTGATTACATGAAACAATGAGTATAATACTGATGATGCAATATGATCTACAAATGAATGGTTTCTTATAGCATGCATATCCATATATAGCAAGCAAAGTTTCACTTAATTGGTTATTATATTTGATTTGAGTTAAACTTGAATTTCTGGATTTTGACTTTTAGTTTGTTTCTCTGTTGCAGAGTTGGCTTCATTTCATTCCAGTGACTCTTTAAATAGGTCCAAGAACTCACTAAATAGGTAATTGTCTTATATCTTCTTCCCTCTTTGTGTTTATATTTATTTTTCCTGAGTTGTGTTCGAATATGACAAACAAGAACTACAAGGGCAACTAAGAATATCCAGCAATCCATTACCGGTTGAACAATTAATTGGCCATATATCTTAGTACAGTTAGGTCAGGTTTTTGGGGATGGTTGTCTCTCTATATATTTGTTTCATTTTCTCTCATTTTGGGTATTCTTCTCTGTTCTGTGTATTTATATTTGTTTTAAGGTCAGTTGCCTATTTTTATTTTATGTTTTTTTTTTTTTTTTTTTTTTTTTTGTGGGTTTTCAATTCATTAATTTGTGACTGTTTAGATTTTAATTTCTTCTTTCGTTTATGATTAAATCGATGTTGGGTTTTGGTTGTTGAAAATATGATTTTTTCTGCTTAAGCTTCTTGGCATTTTTCTGGGATTTTTAGGCTTTCAGTTGCAAGGGTAACAGAAAACCCTAAAATCCTAGAAATCGGTATTGTTATTTGTATTAATGAATTTCCATTTCTCTCCCAAAACAATTTGTTAATTGAAAATTGTTTTCTTTCTGCAGAAGGTGGTAGTGAAATTGGATTTACATAACGACAGAGAAAATAAAAAGGCCTTGAAAGCAGTCTCCAGCCTTATAGGTATCAATTTTTTCTTTTAAGCATGTTGGTTTAATTTGGCTTCGTGAAAAACTTAGAATATAATAAAAATGTAAAAACAATTCTGAATTATTTTTCATTCATCAGGACCCACTAAGTTCTTTGTATTGGTTGATAAGTTAATGAAAATTTGTCAAGTTTTATGTTTTTATGTATGCTTATTGTGTATAAAATGATCCGTGTCTGTAAAAATTGAACCTTTGGGTTATTTCTGTTCAAAAATTAAATTTTTTGATCTGCTTTTTCATATTGTGGGATGAGTATTTTGTAAAAACTTGACCTTTGGCTCATACATGTGTAAACCTGAGGATTTGGAGTTGTTTTCTCTGTTGGTTATGAATTTTAGGTGACTAAATTGGTGGTTTCGTATATTAAGTTAAGTTACAAAGTAGATTTTTCCTTCGTTTTGGAAAAGTGTGTAGCGAAGTTCCTGTTCATTACAATATTATGATTTTGATAAGAGCTTTGTCTACATGTTTTTTGTTGAGTAATGGTTTACTTGGTTAGAAGAAACTCTTTGAGGTTATGTTAAAATCTATTTTGTGGATGAATCTAATTAGTTAAATTTGTCGGGTTTAAGTTATGTAAGAAATTTAATTGCAAAGTTGAGTCTTTTTTTTTTTCTGAGTTATGTTAATAATTCTACCTAATTTTTTTGTAAATTCATGGTTGGGTTTAAGTTATATTATTAAACATGGATCATTCAAGTCTCAGTACAACTGGATGTTTGTTTACTTGCACAAATTTTTTGTGCATAGAAGTTTGTTTCTGCTTCTCAGGTTCTTTGTCCCCGTGTTTATTAATTGTGTTTTTCCCTATTCATTTGGGCTGTCTCAGTGATTGAAGATCTTAGTCAAGGTTCTTTCCCTATCATTTCAAGCTAGATTAGCTGATGAGTGATGCTCTTTGTACTGGTGCAGTATCATTGTACTGGTGCGGTATCATTGGTGCTCACTTTGTATTTTTCCAGTCACTATATATCTGCTCTAACTCTTGGGTCAATTATTTGCCAGTAGGAATGTTTAATTGCTTGATCAATGATGTCGATTCAATTTGAAGAAGAAATAGTACTTTTGTTCAATAGGGATTGAGACTCACATATGAGTAAGATGTCCCAATTGTTCTTTGATTCTTAGGTGCCATGTCTTTTTAGTTGCTTTGTGTAGAAACTATTCATGCCTATTGCGCCTAATACATTCAAGTCCCGCAGCAACGCGCGGGCATATTTTCTCGTTAACTCTAAACAAATGTTTTGGAAAAGCAGATTTAAAAGGCATTCTCGGTGCCTTCTAATTGGAAAGTTGTTCCTACAGCCCATAGGTACCAAATTAAGCAATTCATGTTAAAAAGCTTCTTGTTTTATTTATTTGTTTGTAAAAAAATAGTATCCTTTTCTTCAAGCTAACCAATGGACCACTAAAATATGAGATAATGACTTATATGTAAAGAGTTTACTGTTACCGTGATATCTGATCAATCCAATAGTAAAATATTATGTGTGAATTTATCTTCTCATGACATTGCATTTTTTAATCGAGACGCTACATGACAATAAATACGTTTAATGTAAGTTTCTCTCCAAATCTAACGAGTTTGCTGTAATCGAGAGATAACTCTGATAATAATGTATAATCTCTTTAAGAAGAAAGACTTGCATGAAACAAGAACGTCGATATAACTTGGTCTCAAACCTGTCATGGTGGTTATGTATATGTTAAAACACATTGTGACACCAACACGTGAAAGATTATAACAATATCACATTGACAGTCATGTTTTATATATATAATCCACCCTACTCTTAGAAGCTAGATCATCAAGAAACATTTCACTATAAAATTATACTAAACTGTATCTCTATTCTATCGCGCGTGTTGTATGAAAAGAAGTTAAAACCCATAACCTAATTAACACAAAATTTTGTAGGACACTTTGCCAATGGCCATGGAGAATCAAGTTTCTACCCAGAAGAAAAAAGCATGCAATTGACCTCCATCATTGGCACCAAAAAGTGTAACTTGGGTTAATGATGATTTTTGCTAGTTATCTCCAGTCCAGCATGATGGTTCAGATAATTCTCCCCAAAAACCAAGACCCAATGATAGAATCTTCGCAACCGAGCCAAATCACTCCATTCTTAATATCTGATTAAAGTTTTAATTGCAAAAAAGAAAGATTTGGTAAGAACATTGAATGTTTTATTATTCTGAACCTTCCTCATTTCAATGACAAGTAATATGATTTGGTATTAAAAAATGGACAAGTACTAACTAGTCAGTACCTATTATACTCACTATAATTTGTGACCCAATAAGATTATAACACCTGTCTCTTTAGTATTTTCCCAAACCTTTTGCTATGTTGACAACCAAACACCTGCCTTTCTCCTACCATTACCCCTGCCTTGGCAAATCTTCAAACTCGAAGCCCTTCGTCGATCCCATCGCAGCCTTCTCCTCCAACCTCCTCCGTCGAATCCACCCTCGTCGTCTCCACCCAACCTTCTCCCTCATCTCTCTTCCTCTGAAAATCCGACACCTGCGTCTGCAAATCCCGACCAAACCAGCACCTGACCCTCGATTTGCCGCGGAGAGGGGCTGGTGGAAATATTCGGGCTATAATCGACGGAAAGCTTGCAGGAAGGAGTATGTGTGCCTTCACGGAGGAGAGACGAAAAGGAGTCTGAGGTCTGAAGCGTTGGCAGGGAGGAAGAAGAAAGGTTGTGTTTGGCCACAGGTTTAAGAGAAAAGTTTGTGTTTGGTTACGGTGATGTGAGAAAGTATAAATAAACAGGTGTTGTAATTTTATTTGGCCACATGTTATGGTGAGTAAATTGGTTACTGACTAATCAGTATCCAAGTACTTTTCTTAAAAAATTAAATTCGACCAAAAAAGTTTAAAAATTTTAAAATTACAGTGACACCCCACCGACTCGCACCGAGCACCAACTTCAAGGGATCACACTGTAATTTCCACTGTGCGACTCAATTCCCCCTCAGCTACTAGATCTTTCCCTCCATCATAAATCCCCGTCACTTCCTTCTGAAGCATTATCAGTTGCCACACTCATTGCAAACCCCCACCCCACCCCTCTCTCTCCCCTCTCTCTCTCTCTCTCTCTCTCCAAAAACCAAGAGATCTCTCTCAAAAAACCAAGAGTTGCTTACTCTTTCTGATTCTGTCCAATGCCTACAGCTGAAGCTAAACCAGAACAACCGAAAGGAAGTGAAGAAGTTTCCCAACCCCCTCTCAACTACAAGGTAATTAGAAATTCTAAGAACACCAGCTTTGTTATTTTTCAGAAAAAGGTTTCAACTTCCAGATTTTTCTAGCTTCTTTTCTGTTTTGCAGATTTGGGTTTTGAAAGTCCCTATCCACTGTGAAGGCTGCAAGAAAAAGGTCGCAAAAATCTTGAAAAAAATCGATGGTAAAAACCTTAAAAATCCCTCTGATGTTATTAACCTATTTTTATAGTTTTTAATCGTACGGTTCTTACTGATTCGATGGTTTCTGATTTGCATGTCTCGTATCATCAACTTTTTCAGTTACAGACTTACACTTCAGCTCAAATTTCTCAATTTTTTCAACATGGGTTTTGATTTTTATTGTGCTTTTATTGCTTTAATTTAAAATATATGTGATTTTTATTAATTTTTTGATGATTTTTTTTGGTGGGTTTTCAGGGGTTTACAAAACAGAGTTTGACGGGAACATCGGAAAGGAAAACAAAGTTACAGTGACTGGAAACGTGGAGCCGGAGATTTTGATCAGGAAACTGGCTAAGGGAGGGAAATATGCAGAGATGTGGCCTTGTCAGAAGGCTAACAACAGCAATAATTCAAATGACAAGAAGAAAAATAAGGAGAAGAATAAGGAGAAACAGCAAGGCGAAGATACCCAAGGGTCCGAGGACGGCAACCATGGCGGAACTGGAGGCGGCGGTAGTGGTGATGATGAAAGGGAGACGGTTGAGGCTGAAGTTGTTCAAGTTCAGGATAATCGTGGTAAGAAGAAAAATAAAGGTGGTAGTGGCGCGGGTGGGAGTAAGACCGCTGAGGGGGTTAATGCTGTGAAAGTGAATGAGGGGGGTGGTGTACCGGCGAAATCCGGGGGCGGTGGAAAGGGTAAAGAGGTGAAGGTTGAGGTGGTGAAGCAGGGGAAGCCTGTGAACATGTCTGAACAGCCGGCTGCGGCGGAGAAGTGTTTTGGTGGGGATGACGATGAAGATGACAGTAATTGTGAGGTTGATAAAAGTGGAGGCGGCGGCCACGGCAGCGGCGGCGCTAATAGCAGTGGAACTAAGAAGAACAAGAAGGGGCCAAGTGGGAAGGCCAATCCTGATGATTCAGATGAGGTTGAACAATGTGGTGATGCTGCTCCTCCACGCACTGGATCACCACCAAATCATGGTAATGTACCACGTGGGCCTCCTATGCCTCAGGGGCTTCCATCTGGTACTCAAGGCCCTAATTTTGCTCCAGCTCTTGCTCCGGCTCCGGCTTCAGCACCAGCTCCAGCCAATCACATGGCTCCACATCAGCAGATCTATGAGTACCAGTACCCCAGGCAGAACTACAACGGGCTTCCCCTCCAAGCTATGAACTTCAATACGGCCTACCCCGCCAGGAGCTACGGTGCATCCCAGTATGCTGCCCCACTACCTCACGCACACTCTTACACTTATGCGTCTCAAAGTGTGGCAGCTGAGAGTGAGCTCAGGTCCTATCATTCGGACTCGTATCCGCAGTATTACCCGTCGCTGCCGGAGTATAATTCGCCACAGCAGTCCGATTCCTTCGTGCTGTTCAGCGACGAGAATCCGAACGGGTGCAGCATTATGTGAAGCATTGTGTGGCAGCGGCAGCATTCTGGCAGCGTTCTGACAGCATGGTGTTGAAAGTGTTATACTACTTGTACAAGTGCTTTTGGAGAAGACTCTTGTAGTGGGTTACTGGGAAAGGATAAATGGGTTGTTAATTAAAACAACAATATTACTTTCACTTCAGTATCCTATCACGGAAATATACATTATTGTGAATATATGGAAAGAAAAAAAATAAAATAAAGATGCAATAAATTACAGGAGATATGAAGTCATACTCTAACAAGAAGTAGAAAATTATTAGAAACAAAAATCAATTAATGCAACTCCTAAGATAAACAAAAGTTTGAAAGCTCTGAAAGATTATGAGCAAAAGCTGCAACTGTAAAAGGCAGACAAAAATTTTGCCCAATGTGAGAAAAACGAATATATATGGAAGAGAGAATGGTACAATAATTTGTCCAATCAACTGATAAACGTCAAGGCATCTTTGAAGGTTCGTTTGAAAGAAAATGCAATGCCAAAGAAGAATTACATTCAATATAAAGAGAATGTCCAACCTTTCTTCAAAGCTATATAAACAGCATGAATTATAGCTCTAGTGGTTCGTCTATTAGGCTTTTACTGGTAGTTGGTCTTTATATCCAACTCTAGTTTAGTTATCTACTAGGGTTTCAGTATCCATATTAAAAAAGCTGTTAACTTGCAGATAATGTTTTACCTTAGCAGTAGAAAATAATTATGCGTATATATCCTGGTTCAAGTTTAATTTTCATCGATTTCTTTCCTAACAACTTAATTCACTAACTTTATTGTTTATAAAAAAATAGTTGTTAACTTTGTAATATTCGGTTTAATTAATTAAGAAGGGTCTCTAATTGTGTCTCAACTCTGCTTTCTGATGTATACAGTATTTGACAATTGGGCTTATTATGCAGTTGTTAGTTTAATCACGCAAGAAGAGAAAGAGGTAAAATGAATTTCGACCATTCGAAATTGAAACAAACTTACTTTGACCTGTCCAGTTGCAACAAGAACCCTTTCCAGGTTTCTTTGAAGCAACGGCTACAGCACGTTTGAGGAGAACTTATCATGTCATTGTAGTGATTGATATGTTTTAAGCCTATAATGTATTTACGTGTTTTAACATTTTTGCATGATAGCATATGATTAGAATGGAATAATATAAGCAACATTCTTTTTGTAAGTTATATCACGTATTGACATTAATTTTAACATTTTCATATGGATAAATATGATTAGTTTTGAATATGATCATAGTGATATTTTTGTTGCATGGAAGTCCTTGGGTCAACCTTTTCAAGCAAAATCCATGGTCATGGGCGGTTTCATAGAGAGACCAGGGTAGTTGCGGGAGCACCTGAGGTATTGGAAAAACACAAATGGACTCATAAATTGAGTGAACATATTTTTTTTATTTTATATAAATGACCTTACTAAAAAAGGGCCTACGATTTAAACTTTGTAACTTATAATATTATTTTTGAACCTTTTACATTAAACTCTTTGACCTTAAAATTCTGAATTCACCATTGTGCATGAGGCACTTTTTCTTGGTTAGTTTGTAGGACCATTTCAACCTTTCAATCTTTGGAAATACTCTCTTAATGATTCGTAAAGCGAAAATTTATAATGGAGAAAGTGGAAAGATTAGTTAAAACTATTTATTAGAGATGTCCTTTAAAGGGAGAGATTTTTCAATTTGATCAGTACAAAGGTTGTACATCAAGTGTCACTATACAAATAGTAGGATATGTGTGCTAAAAAATTAATAATTTAAAAAGTAAAATTTCTCACAACTCCTATTAAAACACATGGTATACTACTTGCATTCTTATTACAACTAAAAATTTCTTCCTAAAAGGATGTCAATCACATTGTTAACTGGAAAGAAATAATTTACAATTGTGTAATGCCCTAGATTAATTTTGTCTCTTTCTAAGTTGTGGAAACCCATTTCTAGATTCCAACAAAATATCCAAAATATCGAGCTGGGGTTTTATAGATTTTCTTAGCTGGTTTTGTGAAAGAAGAAAATGTTTAAATTGAAAAAGTCTCTTGTTCTTTAATTACTATAAAACTTGAGATATTAAAATAATTTATCTCCTTTGAAAGTTTTTACTTTAAAAAGCAATCTCTTACTTCCATTAATCCTTTGGAGTTTGTGGTGGACTGTCCTCTTTGTTTTAGTTTTCATTTTTTTTATTTCCTTCTTTTAATCTGTAGACTACGGCTTTTGGATTAAAAGCACTTTTTTTAGATTAATTTGAAAGCAGATTTGTACGAGTAGCATGTAGGCCTTTTCTTTAATTATTGCTTTTGAGACATTGCCTCCTAGGGCAAGCAACCCCACAAGCAAGCAAATCATGTTCAGGATCGAGTCGGAAACAGGAGCACGATGCTTTTGCTTATTAGCGTAAAAATATTTAAACGTCTTTTTAGCTAAAATAGATTCAGGATTCGTATAATTATTTATTTTGATTTTTAAGATTTAAAATCGATAGATTTGAAATATGAGTTTGTCCACAATAAATTATTTTAGTTTTTTCATAAAACCTCTTCATAAAATAAAGATAAAATAATATAAATATCCTTAATTTTTGTCAAATCATTTTGACCTATTATTTATTATATTGAGGGTAATTTTATCATTTTGATTCATATTTAACACAATTTTTCACCGAGGAACCACAATGATTGATGATGGACAATATCATGGACCGTTTCTATTGATTTCAAATCTCAGGGACCAAAGTGAAATGGTAGGCAAATTTAAGGGATCATTTTGGCTAAAAAACCTATTTAAACACGTAAAATTAATCACATTGTTAACAAATTCTCTAATACACGTAGATTTTTACATAAACTGATGGAGTTTACTTGTGAAAGATTTTGCTTTAGCAATGTGATTAGTTTTAGTAATGTTATTTGAACACGTAAAATTGAAATCCACCACATTGATGACATGCCTTAGTTTTACATGCAATGATGGGGCTAGTAGGTAGAGTATCAACTGTGTCTCTTTAAAAGGGAACTATGTCCCATACACTTTGCATTATATGGGATTTGAGCCACATGGTATAAGTTGGTGTAAAGTTATAAGAGTAGTTAGCCATGACAAAGACATTCACTTCGGATTTTTGTGTCTGAGGTCCAAATTTGGATCGTTCAAGAGAGAGAGAAAGAGATCCAGGCCATCAAATATTCAGGTTTTCATGAAGTAGACTAGTGAGATGAGCTAATAAGCATCGTGAGATTGAAATTAAGTAGCCTAAATCTTTTCTAGAGCTTTGGACACAAAGATCCGGAGTATAAAACGCAAAAAAACATCATTAAAAAAATGATATAAAACGAAAATATATATATATAATGAAAAGTTGCACCTTTCACAACCTGAGACACTAGTTCAAAAGAAGCAAGTAGCTCGAAATGAACGGAGGTTGTAACTCTAATTACATATTTAACTAATGCAAGGTTAGTATCATTATGCCTGCGACAAGTTTGATGGATATCGATTCTAGCTTAGTGCCTACATATTACAAGTGTTTTGCTGCCGGTAGTTGTTTACACGCGAGGACATGACGTTAACATTGAATTTATATTAACTTGTCACGAACTCACTGTAAAGCATGAAGCTAATAAAGGGCCAGAAATTTATAATTGTGCTAGTTTTATGTGCATGAACAACTGATGCTAATATATCTTTCGTAAAATCAAATAACATAATTAAACTCTACCCAACAAATTGTTTGATAATATTCATATGTTTGTAGCCTAAACAAGCAAAAGAAAATTTGTCTAGTAAAACACAAAACGTAAAATTGCCATAAAAACGTCAAACAACACGCCGTAGTACAGAATTTGTGTGGAGAGCGACCCGAAGTTAGTGATTGATATTGTTTCATGATCGTGCAGTGTTCATTGGCGCCTCATGTCTATCATTGATAATATCACACTACTACAATATATGCTATCACCGGCGGAGGACAAACCGACGAGAAATCAACTTTCTGTCGAAAATTTGGCACAAATCCGACATTACATAATGTAATGTCGCTTTTCAATAGCGACACTATTGCTAGGGTCGCAAAAGGGCTTCAGCGTCGCTTTTTGAGCTTAATCCGCCACTACACAGTGTCGCTTTAAAGCGACACTAACCCTAACGTCGGTTTAAAGCGACGCATACTTACACGTGGATCAGCTATTTAATAATAAAGTATGCAGTATACTGTCGCTTTAAAGCGACATTATATTAAAATGAAATAAATAAAATATTCCTTAAACCGACGTTAGATAACAATGAAATAAATAAAATATAAAAACTAGCGACGCATACTTACACGTGCATCAGCTATTTAATAATAAAGTATGCAGTATACTGTCGCTTTAAAGCGACATTATATTAAAATGAAATAAATAAAATATTCCTTAAACCGACGTTAGATAACAATTAAATAAATAAAATATAAAAACTAGTAACGGTCTTAACCGACACTATATTTGTTAATAATAATAAAAGTGGATGAACAACTGCATGCAATTTCAATTAATTCCAACCAAAAAAAATTATAAATTTTAAGATCAAAATAAACATTAATGAAAATAAATAACAAAAACAATAGTGCCAAACTGTACATTTCACATTTCACATAAAATCCAAAAAGTCGTCCGTCGTAACAAACATTAAATCCGACATTACAAACATAACATAAAAAAACAAAAAGATAGACCAATTATACTGTCGTATTTAACCGACAAGAAAAAGAACCAATTAAACTACCCAACCGAATCTGCGCCTGAACGTCGTCCAGATCCTTCTGCTTGAGAATCTTCTCCTTGAGATACTCCTCCTTGAGATCCTCCTTCTTGAGATCCTCCATCTGATCCAAAAATCCTCGACAAGTCCACATCAAATCCAACACCTGCAAGCATTCCAGAAAACCCCCCAACTGGAACTTCAGGAAAAGATCCACTAGGAGCAGCCATCTCAGGTCGATATACTGGCACTTGATAAGGCGGCTGCTGCATGTATGGCATGGGCGGCTGCTGCATGTATGGCATGGGCGGCTGCTGCATGTATGGCATGGGCTGCGCAGGCATCGGATACACAGGATATAGAGGTTGCTGATTATTGCCAGCATACGGATATGCAGGGGAAGGCTGACTTTGGCCCGACTGTTGAGGAGGTTGACTGTGGCCTGATTGTTGGGTTCCCGGGCTATATGGTGGTTGTGGCTGAAATCTTTGAAAAAACCATGCAAACAACTGATTTTGCTTGTTCTCCAGGTCCGAAATCCGTTTATTATTATTTTCGTCTCTCATTTTCAACTCATTATTTTGAGTCATTAGCAACGCCATTGAACTCTTAGATGATCTCCTAGAGGAAATTGATGTAGAAGATGCAGAAGATGCATAAGACACCATATCAGGAGTCACACCATGACCGTATCCTCTGACTCTATTATACCTCTCAGGACCCATAGTATCAACATAAACTTGGGTCCTAAGATCTTCATTATCGTCTTGGCCCGACTCAATCAATGTTTGCAGGTTACTCTCCATTGTTGACTTGCATTACAATTTTTAAAAACAAAAATTCAATCGTAAAACAGAAAAATAAGCTATAGATAATAAATACTAATAAAATCAAATACTAACACGAAAAAATCAATTACCCCTGTACGCTCCGATGTTTCATCAATCCATGATTTATCTTTTCGTGTATGACATTCACGAAAAAAGGTTACAGGATCTGCTTCTTTCCCATGCTTCTTCCGCTTTATCAAAAATAAAATTTCATACAAACAAATTAAGCAAACCTCATACTAAAAATAAATATAATTATTTAAAATTAATCATCTCTTGAAAATGTACAATCCATACATATTCTTCCCGCACTCTTGCAAAGGATTTTGTACCAGTAGTATGGTTCATTGATTTCAATCCCCGATTAATCTTTTTTTTTTCAGCAACCTCCTGAAAAAAAATGAACGAAAAAAGAAAAGATTATATTAGGCAACTTTAAAGTTATAACGAAATAAATCGTGTAGGGTTTACCTTTGTTTTGTCTCTATTCCAATATGCCAACAAATCATTCCACTGGGTAGGAATCACATCAGGAGGAGGCTCGCTGCGAACCTGTTCTGCTCTTTTAGTATAATACTTTTTTTTTAACTTATTTCTAAACTCTTTGTGCGCATGCTCCGCAATCTTAAGCGTCATATGACGGATCAAAGGCATTTTTACTATATCTGCATCTTCAAAAAAGATACTTCCCTACATACATAAAAACAAAAAACAAAAAAAATCACGCTAGTCAAATATTATTACAATCATTGACCTATTCTTCTATTTTCAACTAAAAATAAAAAGATCTATATATACCTTTATTCTATTCCAAAAAGCTTCCTTATCTTCTTCCGTAACCTTACGCCAATCTTTCTCCAACGGAAGATTTCTATAGTCCCTAACCTCCGCTGCTACATGTTTTGAAAAAGCACTAGCGTTATCACTAATGCATTTTCCGGACGAATCAAACGAACAAAGCTGTTTCGTCCATTTAGGAATTGAGGGTCCACGCCTCCGTTGAGATGTACCTTGTTAATACAAACACACAATTAAAAAGTAGGAAACAAATGTATATTTTCAGATTAGCAATAATAATCGTTCAAACACAAAAAAAAAAAAAAAAAACTGACACTCATAACAATTCAAAAAAGAACCAGCATCACCCTCGTCCTCTTCCAAATGAAGTTCCTCAGAACGTTGATCTTCACGGGAATTATCCATTGCAAAACTTAATGGAAGGAGAAGGAAGTGGGGGAAAGAGGAAGCTAGAAATGGGGGAAAGAGGAAGCCAGAAATGGGTGATAGAGAGGAGAGACAGAAGTGGAACACGGAAGTGAAGGGAGACAGAAATTAAATATGGATAACAACTTAGCGTCGAAATATGAATACATTACGTCGCTTAAAACCGACACAATCACTGACTAAACCTCCCCACACGTAACCTGACATAAAGCCTGCTATACTTGTCAGTGCAAGCCTATTGCGTCGCTTTAAACCGACGTTATCTTGCATAGCGTCGAAATAAGGGCCTACTGCGTCGTTTAAAACCGACGTTAGCTTGCATAGCGTCGAAATAAGCACAGGTTTGTGTCGCTTAAAACCGCCACTATATCTGATTCGACCTATATTATAGCCTGACATAGTTTTGACTGAAAGTCTGACATGTTTCAGTCATAAATGCCTTTGCGTCGAAATAAGGTCACATTGCGTCGGTTTTAACCTACGTTAGCCAGACAGGTTTTTAATAAGAGAAAGTTTGTGTCGAAATATGAAAACATTTGCTTCGAAATAAGAATCGTCTGACATTCAATTAGTCTCGAAAATGTATAATTTTGCCTCGATTAAAACCAGTCCAAGTTGACATGCCAATCAATTCAACCCATTCCAAGCAAAAAATACCGGGAAACCTCCCGCCGAACATAAAAATAAAATTTGTACTTCCCAAAAAAAAAGGAACAAATAAATAAATTTATTAAGTTATGTTATGTCATATAATATTTTAATAAATAATTAGACATGCCAATCAATTTACCCAAAATTTAAAAATAATTAGTTATGTTATGTCATATAATATTTTAATAAATAAATTTATTAAGTTGAATCAATTTTTTTTGCACTGTAATTGTTATTTTAATTTGTTGTTATTTTGATAATTTTTTGTTGTTATTTACTAGAATGGATTAGATGAACATAATTTGAGTTGTTATGAGAAAATGGAATGAATAATATTTATAAGCATTTATGTTAAATTAACAATATTAAATATAACCTAAACTTATAATATTTAGGAATATAAGAATATATTATGTTAAATTAATTTTTTTTGCACTCTAATTGTTATTTTAATTTGTTGTTATTTTGATACATTTGATAACATTTGGTTGTTATTTACTAGAATGGATTAAACACCATTGAACCCAAATCAAAGTTGGAAGTGTGGTGATATGTAGAGTTGCTCCACATCGGAAGGTTAATTACCCTAGAAAGCTTAGAAGAGTTGAGTCACTCTTTGTATTTTAAATTGAAGATCGAATTCATTCATTGTATTCATATAGGGTCAAGGAGTGTAGTTATAAAAAATCATCTAAATCGGAGTTAAAATAACCGTTAAATCGTGATTTTTCGTTTATAACCGTCGAAAAGCTTTGTCCCGTTACTTGATCTCTGAATGTTTTTTTTTTGTGATTTTTTGCTGATGTGATCTCCAAGCATATACAAACAATTTTGACGGTTTGGATCGTTGAAATTAGTTTTGGAGAATTCGTAAAACGATAGATTGACTAACACTTAGAGTTTATTTATACTTTCATTAAGTATAACGTAAGATTTTGTGGTATCCACTTGTGTAAATATTTTAAATTGAAGATCGAATTCATTCATTGTATTCATATAGGGTCAACGAGTGTAGTTATAAAAAATCATCTAAATCGGAGTTAAAATAACCGTTAAATCGTGATTTTTCGTTTATAACCGTCGAAAAGCTTTGTCCCGTTACTTGATCTCTGAATGTTTTTTTTTTGTGATTTTTTGCTGATGTGATCTCCAAGCATATACAAACAATTTTGACGGTTTGGATCGTTGAAATTAGTTTTGGAGAATTCGTAAAACGATAGATTGGCTAACACTTAGAGTTTATTTATACTTTCATTAAGTATAACGTAAGATTTTGTGGTATCCACTTGTGTAAATATTTTAAATTGAAGATCGAATTCATTCATTGTATTCATATAGGGTCAAGGAGTGTAGTTATAAAAAATCATCTAAATCGGAGTTAAAATAACCGTTAAATCGTGATTTTTCGTTTATAACCGTCGAAAAGCTTTGTCCCGTTACTTGATCTCTGAATGTTTTTTTTTTTGTGATTTTTTGCTGATGTGATCTCCAAGCATATACAAACAATTTTGACGGTTTGGATCGTTGAAATTAGTTTTGGAGAATTCGTAAAACGATAGATTGGCTAACACTTAGAGTTTATAATTATTATAATTAGTATAAAACTACAAATAATAAAAAATAATTATATATAATTATTATTATTAGGGTGTAAAACATTCATTGCATTCGTATAGGGGTGTAAAACAGTTAAATTAATATATAATTATTATTGTTTTTAGGGGTGTAAAACAATTAAATTAATATATAATTATTAATATTTAGGCTATAAAACTGCAAATAATAAAAAATAATTATATATAATTATTATTATTAGGGGTAATGCATATGATTGACAACAAGTATCTTGCGTCGAAATAGTCTCATATTGCGTCGAAATAGGCTAGGGTTGCGTCGGTTAAAACCGACGCCAAGTCTGACACACATGTCCTAAGCTTAACATTGCGTCGAAATAGGCTACGGTTGCGTCGGTTAAAACCGACGCCAAGTCTGACACACATGTCCTAAGCTTAACATTGCGTCGAAATAGGCTGGGGTTGCGTCGGTTAAAACCGACGCCAATTCTGACATACCTGAAAAATGCCGTCGGTTAAAAGCGACAGAATGTCAAGGAAAAAAAAAAAAAAAAAACAGAAATATAATTTTATAATACGATATCATAGCATACAAAATAAAACAAAGTCTAATTAATACAAAAAATAATTAATATATTTATTCCCTGTCA
This sequence comes from Pyrus communis, assembly GCF_041283825.1. Classification (NCBI taxonomy): domain Eukaryota; kingdom Viridiplantae; phylum Streptophyta; class Magnoliopsida; order Rosales; family Rosaceae; genus Pyrus; species Pyrus communis. The sequence goes on from NC_142576.1 coordinate 3,248,908, forward strand.
TCATCTGTTAGCTCTTCGTCGGTATTGGCATGATTAACGAACCCGGTAGGCAACGCTAATGATTCAAGAAAGGGAGTCTCTTCCACGCCAACCCTTGTATGAAAATTTTCATTATCAAGAATTCGATCATCCAAGTTCGGCGTGTCATAATCATCAATAGCATCACTATCCTCTAATACGTCAAATAAATCTCTTGGCTGAGTTCGAACAACTACGTGCCAATCTTTTTCAATCGTGTCCTCCACGTAAAATGCCTGTAATGCTTGTGATGCTAGTATGAAAGGATCCTCTTTAAATCCCAATTGATTGAAATTCACCATAGTAAATCCATATTGATCAGTCTTCATTCCTCGTGGACTTTCACTATTAACCCATTCGCACTTAAATAACATCACAGCTCGACCCCTATCTCCTGCTTCAGTAGGACCACAATATTTGACCTCAAACATATCTACAACTCTGCCATAACAATTTACTTGCCCAATTGCTCCAGGAACATTTGCAGGTACAAAGACACCACAGTTTTGATTCTTATGCTTATCATCCACAGATTTTATACGAAATCTAAATCCATGAACAATGTGACTTTTGTATCTGCTCACAACCCTACTAGGATAATTAGCTAGCCAATGCAAGTCTTGAGATATCAATGTGTCATTAGCATCATATCTTGAATTCATCTGTAATAAGTATGAAGATAAATATTGACAAAATAACTATAAACATGTTATAATTAAAATGCAAAACAATAAATAAATAATATGATTATTATATCAACTCACATGTTGCTTGAACCATTCTGGAAATTCTTTCTTGCTTAGCTCTTTAATTTGTCGCATAGTTAACCTTTCTCGACGATATTTAGTTTTCAAGAATTCTTCATGTTGCCTACACAATTATGTCCAATTTAGATAATTATTTTTTCAAAGTTAAGAAAACCAATAAAACATTTCGACGTATGATTAAACATTCTTACCTTCTAAATGGGCTAACTTCATCACAATTATTTAGAATGTATCTATGGCACTGATCAAGAACATTTAGATTGAGCTCCACATTTTCTCCTGAACCCATATAACATCCTTTCGAGTCAAAAATTGATAACCCACCTCCCACAACTCATTCAGCTCGTCAATCAATGGACGCATGTATACATCAATCTCTTTACCAGGACTGCGCGGTCCTGGTATTAACAAAGACAATAACAAATTTGGTTGCTTCATGCACATCCAAGGTGGCAAATTATAAACAGAAAGCACCACAGGCCATGTGCTATGATCATTCCTCATTTTCCCAAAAGGATTAAATCCATCACTGGCTAACCCTAATCGGACATTTCGAATTTCTGACGCAAAATCCGGATATAAATTATCCAAATGCTTCCATGCGGGAGAATCTGAAGGATGTCTCATAAACTCATCCTTAGGACATTCAGTTGCATGCCATCTCATATGTTCAGCCATATGCTTCGACATAAAAAAGCGTTGCAATCGTGGTTTTAAAGGAAAATACCACATAACCTTAGCTGCGACCTTTTTCCTCGAGCTATCCTCTGCATTGGTAATTTTATATCTTGATTTACCACAAACTGAGCACACGGTCAAATCTGAAGTATCTTTCCAATAGATCATGCAATCATTGGGACATGCATCAATTTTCACATACGACAGCCCCAAGTCATTTATAAGTTTTTTTGCTTTATAACAGGATTCAGGCAAACAATCCCCTTCAGGCAATATTCTTTTAATTAACTCCAGTAAAGTGGTGAAGATCTCGTCAGGCATTCCCGCTAAACACTTGATCTGATACAATCTTACAACTGCTTCCAATTTCTTAAACTCCTTACAACCTGGCCACAAATCTTGATCTGCCTCTTCAAGCAACTTAAAAAAAGTCTGCACCTCTTCTGGACGCCCTTCCCCAATAGGGGGTTCAGTAGATGGCCCAACACCTTCTTCTGTTAATGGTTGGACAAATACATCATTAAGAAAATCATGCATGCCAATCACCTCATCTCCTGTTTCTTCTTCTCCAATTCCCACATTTTGCTCTCCAATATTTTGCTCGCCATGATGTCGCCAACAAGCGTTTTTATAATCTTTATCCATATCATACAATATGAGATGTTCAACAATGGTGTTCCTAACAAAAGAATATCGATTACAACATCTTTTGCAAGGACATCTAAACTTATCAGGACCAACACCATTTGCAACTGCTTGATCCAAAAACAAATTAATTCCAGTTGTATACGCTTCAAAATTTCGGGGTATTGTCAACCAACTCTTGTCCATATTTTACCACTTTACGAAGGTAAAATATTATGTTGACACTAAGATGCCTACAATCTTTCAATCCCTATCATGTAGGCATAACTATCAAAATTTTCAATTTCTATCTTTCACCCCTCGAACTCTATCACGATTGCAATCTTTTAATTTTCAACACCTATTATAGTAAAAGCAAATTAAAATAACAACAAAAAGTTGTCAAAATTATGCTCATCTAATCCATTCTAATAAATAACAACCAAAAGTTATCAAACTTATCAAAATAACAACAAATTCAAATAACAATTAGAGTGCAAAAAAAATTAATTAATATATTCTTATATTCCTAAATATTATAAGTTTAGGTTATATTCTTATATGAAAGGTTATATTCTTATATGAAAGGATATTCTTATATTATAAGTTTAGGTTATATTCTTATGAAAGGTTATATTCTTATATTTTTATATTCCTAAATATTATAAGTTTAGCTTATATTCTTATTAGAGTGCAAAAAAAAAAAAATAACATAATATATTATAATATTACTCAATATTATAAGTTTATGTTATATTTAATATTGTTAATTTAACATAAATGCATATAAATATTATTCATTCCATCTTCTCATAACAATTCAAATTATGTTCATCTAATCCATTCTAGTAAATAACAACAAAAAATTATCAAAATAACAACAAATTAAAATAACAATTAGAGTGCAAAAAAAAAAAAAAAATTAACATAATATATTCTTATATTACTCAATATTATAAGTTTATGTTATATTTAATATTGTTAATTTAACATAAATGCTTATAAATATTATTCATTCCATCTTCTCATACCAATTCAAATTATGTTCATCTAATCCATTCTAGTAAATAACAACAAAAAATTATCAAAATAACAACAAATTAAAATAACAATTAGAGTGCAAAAAAAAAAAAAATTAACATATTGTATTCTTATATTACTCAATATTATAAGTTTATGTTATATTTAATATTGTTAATTTAACATAAATGCTTATAAATATTATTCATTCCATTTTCTCATAACAATTCAAATTATGTTCATCTAATCCATTCTAGTAAATAACAACAAAATATTATCAAAATAACACCAAATTAAAATAACACTTAGAGTGCAAAAAAAAAAATTAACATAATATATTCTTATATTACTCAATATTATAAGTTTATGTTATATTTAATATTGTTAATTTAACATAAATGCTTATAAATATTATTCATTCCATTTTCTCATAACAATTCAAATTATGTTCATCTAATTCATTCTAGTAAATAACAACAAAAAATTATCAAAATAACAACAAATTAAAATAACAATTAGAGTGACAAAATTAATTAATTCGACTAAATTTTTATTAATTTAACAAAAATAGTAGAATTTTATCTAAGTGCTTAAATTATAATTTTTAAATAAATAAACTTGTGTATTATACAATTTAAAAATTAAAGAAGTTAGGGATACAAACCTGATTTGTTGAAGAATTTCGACGTCAACAATTCTTTATGTACTCAACCAACTCCAATAACTTTCCTACAAAAATAAATTGTAACTAAAAATTAAACAAGAAAAACTTACTGTTGTGAAAATAAAAATATTATAAGCAAGAAAAACTTACTGTTGTGAAGAGGAACAAATGAATTTTGAAAACCAAAGGAGAAAGCTGAAAGAGAGAACAGAGGAACAAATGAAGTTTGCAAACCAAAGGAGATAGCTGAAAGAGGAACACGGGAGACTTTGTAAAAATTGGAAGAATGAATAAGAAAAGTGCAAGAGAAGAAAAAGAAAACACGGGGGAGAGGGTATAAAGAGCAACAATGTGTCGCTTACAACCGACACTGGTTTTCAAAATATATGTCGCTCAAAACCGACGCAAGATTTAAAATATTAAAAACAAGAATTAGTGTCGCCTAGAAGCGACACTAATAGTTTATGTCGCTTAAAAGCGACACTATTTTATTTAAAGCGACGCCATTGCTTAAAAATATTAAAATATATGTCGATTATAAGCGACACTAAATTTTTACGTCGGTTTAAAAGCGACATAGAAATTTTATGACGCTTATAAGCGACACTAAATACGACGTCATCTTCACTGAGTGTCGCAAATCTCTTTTTCGCCACTATATAATATTAAAGCGACGCAAGAAGTGACACTATTAGGTCCTTTTGTAGTAGTGTCAAAGATATTGCAAAATTCTTTGATTTTATTTTTAGGACGCATGTGTTTTAAGAAGCGAATTTTTTTTACGGACGCTGTTACAAGTAATGGCTTTCGTCATAATAGCCTTCATATTTGGAATAGATCTCTTTTGAGTGTGGCTCACAAAACCGTTATATTTGATTGTATAAGAACTAGTTGTAATCGTCATCATTCTATTTAATTTAATAGTTGTTTTGCATATAAATAAATAAGTAGTTGGAGGCTTGCGTTTGCTTGCTGTGTTGAGAAATGAGATGTACGCAAAGGTAATGGACCGCTGCGGAGTTGACACAGCAGCCTCATCACATTCAGAATCACATAAACGCAAAGGTCAGGAATCAAACGGGTCAGCTTCCAAGTTAATAACAAATCGTAATCACGGATCCGCATCATTGTTACGAGTAACTTATATAAAATGAATTTACTATTATTGTATTGACATGTAAAGAAAAACTAAGTTATAAGACTGATATATCATGTGACGGTAAACTGTTTTATATAAGTCTTCTATGACAAGTTTAAAGTATAAATAATTCATTATTGGGTGGGTTAGTTCTGTATCGCCGTCCCCCAATTATTTTCGTGGTTTAGGCTACTCTTAATCGTTTTTATAGCTACTAAGATGTTTAAGTTGCAAACCGTTAAACAGTTTAGTCTCAAGATGATTACTGAAGTTTGTCGATTTCAACTCATACGATTAAAATTTAAAAGGTATTCTACGATCAGTCGCTTACGCGTGTATGAGTGACTTTCAATACTTAAACTTTAACGGTTGATACATGTGGAACCCTTGATGCATCAATGAATATAGGTCGTGGGTGCAAAATTTTCGAAAAATTCTATAAACTATTCTATAGGTTTCTAAGAACTATTCTTCTTCTAAGAATTATAAGGATTTTAATTAAATCTAAGCTTGTAATGTTTGTTTTTTATTTCTTTCAAAATCAAATGCAAGCTTTATAAAGTGAGAGGGGCCTATAACCCAACAAACCCAACTAAGTAAATTCCCACCTGGGCCTAGTAACTCCCACCCAATTCTCTTAATCAAGGTCAACGTCTCCTGCTTTTGGCTTGTTTGACCTCAATGTTTGTAGATAATAACAGCGGTTTCCGACGAATCACATATCAAGTGTTTCTTTTGAAAATCACTCACAGTTTTGAGTTGCTTCTTCATTAAAGCCCTTATGCTAGAAGTGATTTTGTCGTAAACAGAGTCATTGCATGATGAAATATGATTCTTGATTTGATTCAAAATCATTCTCTTGACTCGTCATTCTAGCTTCCACCCTGAAGAAAATGATCACATGGAAGAACCTAGAGGTATGTAAGAAAATATTTAGGTTAATCTTGCTTGTTTTATACAACTGTACTAACTAAAGCTTGCGCAGTTTGGTGCTTCCAGAAGGTCACAAACGGCGGTGGTTTTCACACCATTCTAGTAACTGGGTAGATGCAGATGAAGACGACAGCGATGAGGATGAAGGGAATGACCTTTGTAGCAACACCACCGTACTATGAAGAACAGTAGGATTCGTGGCTGCAGTGATGGTTGGCCAAATTTCTTTTCTTTCTCATGTTCTAAGTTCATCTTTCTCCTTCAACGACATGCTTTATTGGCTTTACTTATTGAGCAAGGCTGCTTTGTGCTTTTCTTTGAGTGAATATCCATGTAAATAATATGAAGTCATCCACAATTAGATCAGAAACGGAAATGTCGTTCTATTCAAACTGTGAAACGATTTCTTGGTGTCAAAGTTACCGAACTTGTACGAAATAGGTCATAGAATTGGTGGGGTTGGAACAAGAATTCACGCACGGGGACTTTGATCCATCACTATCACGCAGCAGCTTATAGGACCCCTAATGAATTTCTGTCTGTCTTGAGATGGTTTTTCCGGACGAGTGGTAACGAAAACGATAGGAAAGACTCAGTTGCAGTGATTTCCTTTCTTTTAACTGCAATATTGCTGAGACAGCCAATAGAAATGCCAAGTGGGAATATCTGATTCATTATTCATTTTACTCATGGCCATGAATCCATAGAGGACACACAATGCGTGATGTAGAAACTCGGTTTAAGAAGTTTATTATTAGTTTGGAATACTGTCACCATGACATCTGAGAAGTCCGTCTCCAATTTAGGACCTTTCTTTAGATTGCTTATTCACTTTAGGACCTTTCAAGTTGTTGATTGTGAAATCTTAAAAACCTGCAGGTAGGACACACTTACACCTAGTTGGCTAGTTATCTCAAGGAGTTTGGGGCAATTTGTGTTTTTCTCGTTAATGTCAGCATGATGCCTGAACATATAGCTTACATTAAGGCTGGGCAAACGAGCCTAGGACCCGCAGGATGGGCCAAGTTCAGTCAGTTTGGGGCGGGTACAAATTTTGTAAACTCAAAACGGGGCGGGGCGGGGAGAGTCCATGTAATTGGCGGGGTGGGCCGGTTTTAGATTTCAGAAAAAAAGGGCCCCCGGCCCGGACCGTTGGTACCGTCCATTATATGGAGATTAAATCTCCACCATTGATTTAAAACAAATCTTACTCTCGGTCTCTCACCCCACTATCGATATTTCCTAAGTCAGTGGACTCTTCTGTTTTGATCTCAAATCCCCAACTCAAGCATCAATTTGAAGGTCTCTCTGCGGACTTCGACTACCACCATTCGTCGTCGTGACTCTGGCAAAGATGATCAAGAAGGATGAGGACAACACCACCTCCCTCGAGGGCCTCACGGAGAAGGAGATCGGTGTCCTCGCCAACTGGGAGAAAAAGTTCAAAGCTTACCCAGTTATTGAGGTCTTCCATTGGTGGCTCGAACCACATCGCGGCACGCGCTTCCATGGCCTCCGCCATAGCTCGGCTCGTATAGCAGTTGTCGGCGACATCGTAAGTCTCTCTCTCTCTCTCTCTCTTTCTCTCTCTCTCTCTCCCTCTGTGAATTTCGAAAACCGTTGCGGGTCGATTGAATTAAATTTCGTATTTATATTCTCTAAATTTAAAATTTTTTTGTTTTGGGTTTGTGAAGCATGATCAGTGGAATTTAGGGTTTCTGATTTAGGAATTTTGCAAGTTTTTTATTTGGTTTTGATTCGATGTAATTTGTAATGGCGAGGGTGGAGGTCTTGGATCCGTGAGGAAGGTGACGTATCTAGTTCGATTTGTGCGTCAGGGTCAGTGAGAAATGCTTGAAGACAATGTCTCTGGTTCGATCCGTGAGGAAGACAACGTCTCTGGTTCTCATAGGGATTCTATTTTATTTTATTTTTTGATGAATTCGAAATTGTATTTAAAGATTTTGTATAGGAGGTGCTTGATGGAAGTGGCAGGGATCTCCGGGGTTGTGAATGTTAGGGTTATGGTTTTGCCCTCCAAAAGGGTCACGAATAGGTTCTAGGTGTTGGATTTGGCGATGGTGGATACTGGGAAGAATCTGGATACTGAAAATTAGCGGGAAAAAAAAAAAAAAGGTTTATACCCATTGGACCTGTAGGAACCAGCCCGTTTTATACGGGCCGAGTTAGGTCCGTTTTATTATTAGTTTGGAATACTGTCACTGTGACATCTGAGAAGTCCATCTCCAATTTAGGACCTTTCTTTAGATTGCTCATTCACTTTAGGACTTTTCAAGTTGTTGATTGTGAAATCTTAAAAACCTGCAGGTAGGACACACTTACACCTAGTTGGCTAGTTATCTCGAGGAGTTTGGAGCAATTTGTGTTTTTCTCGTTAATGTCAGCATGATGCCTGAACATATAGCTTACATGCCAGGATGTTATTATTTGCTCTTTCCCTTTGATCTTTCGGCGTGCATGGACTGCGGGTTGTGGATTTCTCATGTGCTTTTTAGCACCTGGACCAGGACCTAATTTTAGATATTAATTAAAAAAATACAACTTTAACGAAAAACTTTCGATACTGTTTATTTTAATAAAAAAAACCAAATTTTTACATTAAAAATTCAATCATAATACTATTCACTCTATCATTTATTTTGTCCTTATCGTTAAAACTTAAAATTTTCAAACATTTTGCATTAGTTATCCTTTAAAAAAACCATTGATAATAATTTGGGGTTTTCATCTCCGTGTGGGTCAAAAAATATACTTCTGTCCATCCGTGAGAACGTCCCTTGTCCTTTACAACCTTTTAATTTGTTTATTAAAAAAATGTCACTTCAACAACTACAAAGTCTTACTTTATTAAACGTGGTCGGCTGTGTGGATGTTAAATCCTATTAAGTTAATTTTGTGTTCGGTCTTCTGTTAACTTCAAGTACTTCATGTCTATTTTTAAAATCTTTTTTCAAGTCTTTTATGGTCTTCTTTGCCCTGAGACTTTACCTTATAATCGCATTTTTAACCAAAAACTCTATAAGTTCTCATTTCACATGTTCAAACCACCTTAACCTATTTTTTCTCATCTTATTGTTATTTACAGTCACTCTTGTAAGAGTATATAACTGAATTAGTTAGATTGTGCCATCTGTCAGTAATACAGTGGCTAGATTGAAGAATATGGTTAGGATATTTCAGATATAATAAGGTCAAGATAGTATATAACTGTGCTTGTACAAGAAGATTGTAAGTATGCAAAATAATAAAGAAAAACAGATTTCTTTCTCTCTCTCTCTCTAAAGTCTTCTCTAATTCTTTCTCTTCTCTCTTAACTCTTCTGTCTTTCTGGATTCTATATTCTCGACCCATGTATGGTATGGTTAACATGGTATCAATCGCTCTCTAAAAGCTTCGATCGTCAGCTTCGATCGTAAGCTTCTTCGATTCTGGTTTCTTAAGCTTCCGCTCTATTCTTTTCATCTTTCTGCATCGTTCTTTCTCTGATTTCTGGGTTCTGATGTTTGCCCATTTCTTTGATTTTTCCTCTGAAAATCTTTGCTCACCACCTGTTTGGTTTTATTCCTCTGAGAGAGTTCTCACTATGGTTACTGCAACTCAACTGCAAATCTTGCAGTCCCCCATCACTGGGTTGATTTCTTCTGTTTCAACTTCAGTTTCGGTTAAATTGGATGATTCTAACTACCTTCAATGGCATTTTCAAATGAAGTTGATGCTTGAAGGCTATGAAATTATGGATTTTGTTGATGGAACAAATCCGTGTCCATCTCAGTTTTCTACTGATCTGGACGTTACTTCGTCTGGGTTTGGTGTGAGAGTTGAATCGGATTCGTATAAGGTTTGGAAGATGCATGATAGAGCTCTCATGCAACTTATCACTGCTACCTTGTCTCCAATGGCCATTTCTTGTGCAATTGGGAGTAGTAGTGCTAGAGATCTCTGGGTTCGTCTTCAAGAACAGTTTTCTACGGTAAGCAAGACTTCTATTTTCCAGTTAAAGTCTGATCTTCAAACAATCAAGAAAAGGGCTGATTCTGTCTCCCAATATCTTCAACGCATCAAAGAAACAAGAGACTATCTAGCGGATGCTGGTGTTACATTTGTTGATGAGGATATTGTGATCTTGGCCTTAAATGGCCTACCTGCAGAATACAATACGTTCCGATGTGTTATTCGTGGCCGAGAGAATGTGATATCGTTGAAGGAATTTCGTGCCCAGTTACTTGCTGAAGAAGCCACTATTGAAAACAATTCATGTGTTTCCTTTCCTACTGCCATGCTGGTAAAGGAGCAAGGTTTTACTTCTGGGGCTTCATCATCTTCAGATCAAGGATCTTTCTCAAATGGATTTCACAATTCTAATGGTTTTCATGGGAACTCTGGTCAATCTTCATTCTATAATGGGGGTCACAAGTCAAAATTTAAGGGTAAAGGCAAGGCTACGTATAATCAAGGTCAGAGATTTGGTTCGAATCAGGGACAAAAGTTCTATCATTCTAAATCTACAGTTTATGATTTTGCTCCTGGTATACTTGGTAGTCCTTCTCAGGCTCACAATGGTAATTCTTTGTCCAATGTCATATGTCAATTATGTTCTCAACATGGACATTCTGCTGCTACGTGTGTGTATAGATGTGCTGAATCTTTTGAGAATTGTCAAATTTGTGATAGAAGTAATCACACGGCTAAGACATGTTTTTACAGAAACAAAGAAAAGAATTCTCCATCACAAATGACTGCTATGCATACTGTGTTTCCTGGTTCAATGCAATCTCAGTATATGAGTGTTATGCCTTCTGTGTCCAATATGCACTCTGTGAATATGGTTCCTTCCATGAATGCATCTTCTTCCTATGATATGCCTCCTATGTCTTCTGCCATGTCTAATCCAATTTCTTCTCAAGTCTGGCTCACTGATTCCGGGGCAACCAATCACATGACGAATGAATTAAGTAATTTGTCTGTTGCTTCACCATATTCTCAAACTGACACAGTTCAAACAGCTGCTGGTGAAGGTTTGCAAGTCTCTCATATTGGAGATTCCATTTTAAGGACTTCTCCACAATCTATCAAATTGAATTCTGTTCTTTATGTTCCAAAGCTATCACATAATTTGTTGTCAGTTCATCGTATTTGCCTTGACAACAACTGTTGGCTAATTTTTTATGCTGCCTGTTTTTGGATTCAGGACAAAGCCACAGGGAGAATCTTGTTTAAGGGCCTCTGCAACAATGGATTGTATCCCATTTCTTCATTTCCTGTCATTCCTCATATTCCTCAAAAACAAGCAAATCAAGTTGTTGCTTGTCTTAGACACACTGTCACCTCAAACTTGTGGCACTCCAGACTAGGTCATCCCTCCAATCCTATTGTTTCTCTTATACTTAGGAAATCTAATGTTGCTATTACCAAGGATGTGTCTTCTATAGTTTGTCAAAGTTGTCTAGAAGGCAAATTTAGTAAACTTCCTTTCTGTTCACCTACTTCTAAATCTGTAATTTCTTTTCAAGTTGTACATAGTGACCTATGGGGTCCTGCACCTTGTGTATTTGTGGATGGATTCAAATACTATGTCATATTTGTTGATGAATGTACAAGGTTTTGCTGGCTGTTTCCTTTGCGAAATAAATCAGATTTTGTCTCTGTGTTTGTTTCCTTCTATCAATATGTTTTTACCCAATTTTCAGCTCGAATTAAGATCCTGCAGAGTGATGGAGGGGAGAATATATTAGTAAATCTATTCAATCTTTTCTTGCTCAACAAGGCATTCTTCATCACAAATCGTGTCCTTATACCCCTGAACAAAACGGGTTGGCTGAGAGAAAGCATAAACATATTGTTCAAACTGCCCTTACTATGTTACAAACTGCACATTTGCCTTCTAAATTCTGGACATTTGCCTGTCAAACAGCAGTTTACTTAATAAACAGAATGCCATCTCCTGTTATTCATAATAATTCTCCCTTTGAACAATTATATTCTGTTATTCCAGATATTCATCATCTTCGAGTCTTTGGGTGTGCTTGTTTTCCATTGTTAAAACCTTATAATAGCAACAAGTTTCAACCTAGATCTACTAAGTGTATATTTTTGGGATATGCTTTGAATTACAAGGGGTACACTTGTTATGATCCCTGTCATGAGAAGACCTATATATCCAGACATATTATTTTTAATGAGATAGATTTTCCATATGCCACAATGGTTGTCAAACCCAAGCCTTCTGTGTTACAACCATCTCCCTCTACTGATCCCTGTTCCTATGTGCTTCCTAATCTTGCTAATATCCTGGTTACCCCTTTCACATCCTGTTCATCACCCCAATCCTCTCATCTGTCTCATTCTCAGCCTAATATCCAATCTTCCTCTCAACCCTTACCTGCTTCTCAATCCATTGTTGTGCAAGATTCTTCTATGGTACCTGAGTACAGCTCATACATTTTGCATGTGGTTCATGATATTCCCTCACTGAATCTGCACCCTACGCAGACACGTTCTAAAAGTGGGATTATCAAGAAGAAAGTTTTCTTGGCTTCTGTTCACAGTGCAGCTGAGGTTGATTCAACTACAATTGAACCATCCTCTTATAAGTCAGCTTTGAAAGTTCCAGTCTGGTATTGTGCAATGCAAGAGGAGATTGCAGCTTTGCATTCACAGAATACATGGAGTTTGGTTGATCTGCCACCTAATAAGAATTTAGTTGGCTGTAAATGGGTGTTTAAAGTAAAAAAGGAATGCTGATGGTAGTATTGCTAGACATAAGGCTCGGTTGGTAGCAAAGGGGTTTAGCCAGGAACAAGGTTTGGATTATGGGGAAACGTTTAGTCCTGTGGTCAAGCCTACCACAGTTCGATTAGTTCTTGCTCTTGCTGCTCAGTTTAATTGGCCCTTAAGACAACTTGATGTTAAAAATGCATTCCTTCATGGCATTTTAAATGAGGAGGTCTACATGTCACAACTTCCCGGGTTTGAAGATTCTAGATATTCATACTTAGTCTGCAAGTTACACAAGTCTCTGTATGGCTTAAAACAAGCTCCGAGGGCTTGGAATGATCTATTTACTCAGTTTTTACCACAGTTGGGTTTCAGCAATACATATTCTGATTCTTCCCTGTTTGTTAAGTATGTTGGTGCTGACATTGTGATACTTCTGTTGTATGTTGATGATATAATCATCACTGGAAGTGCAGCTGCAACAATTCAACAAGTCATTGCACAGTTAACCAACGAATTTGAGCTTAAGGATCTTGGTCCTTTACATTTTTTCTTGGGTATTCAGATCACTAGAACTGTCTCTGGTTTGTTTCTATCTCAGGAAAAGTACATTCAAGATTTGTTGAAGAAATTTGATATGCTGGAGTCCAAACCTGCTGTCACTCCTTGTTTGCCTTACCATAGGCTTATTAAGGATGATGGCCAACCTTTTAATAATCCAGCCCTATACAGAAGTCTAGTTGGGGCTTTGCAGTATCTTGTATTTACCAGGCCTGACATAGCCTTTTCGGTTCATCAAGTTAGTCAGTTTATGCAGGTTCCAATGCTCTCTCACTTCACTGCTGTCAAACGAATCTTAAGATATCTTAAAGGTTCTCTCAGTCATGGCATTAGTTACACCCGTGGAGAGTTGATCCTCAAGGCTTTTAGTGATGCTGACTGGGCAGGAGATCCTAATGATCGACGGTCCACTACTGGCTTGGTGGTATTCCTTGGCAATAATCTCATTGCTTGGTCTTCTAAGAAGCAACAGACTGTGTCTCGATCGTCCACTGAGGCGGAGTACAGGGCTTTATCCACCACTGCTGCCGAGTTAGATTGGGTGCAGCAACTTCTTACCTTTTTGAGGATCCCACTTGAGTCTACTCCTGTTTTATTCTGTGATAATATGTCTGCTATTGCTCTATCTTTTAATCCTGTCCAACATCAGCGGACAAAACACATTGAAGTCGATGTCCATTTTGTTCGCGAACGCGTGGCTCACAAGCATCTTCTCGTGCAGTTTGTCTCCTCCTCAGAACAGTTTGCTGATATTCTCACTAAAGGCCTCAGTTCTCCATTGTTTACTACTCACTGTTCCAATCTCATGCTTGGGTCCTCCCATCCTGAGCTTGAGGGGGGATGTAAGAGTATATAACTGAATTAGTTAGATTGTGCCATCTGTCAGTAATACAGTGGCTAGATTGAAGAATATGGTTAGGATATTTCAGATATAATAAGGTCAAGATAGTATATAACTGTGCTTGTACAAGAAGATTGTAAGTATGCAAAATAATAAAGAAAAACAGATTTCTTTCTCTCTCTCTCTAAAGTCTTCTCTAATTATTTCTCTTCTCTCTTAACTCATTTGTCTTTCTGGATTCTATATTCTCGACCCATGTATGGTATGGTTAACAACTCTTACTTTGTTCTAAATATCCTCATCTTATCTTTAATTACAACTTTTGAATTTGTTTACTAAAAAATGTTCACTTCCAGAAACAAAATTAAAAAATGACGAGGGAAGATTCATGAATCATGAGAAAAGACGGCTTTAATTATAAAATTGCATAAATTATTTATTAGAAAAAAAAAAAGTAGAATATAATGGTATACTTTGGGGAAAGAAATTAAAAATATTTGTAGGGGGAAGAGATTGTTAAGGGACCAGCTGGCTTGAGGGGAACTGAGGATCTGGTATTGGGACGCGCAAACACCGTCCTCGCGATCTGCGGCGGGCCCACGACCTATTTAACGGCTAACGCCGCTTATTTAAACACTATCCGTTGCTCCTTTCAAATCCCGTAGCTCTATGATAAAAAAGCGCGGGTATTTAATTTAAAACAATAACAAACATAGAATCGAATCTGCATAGCTTTATCGAAAAGAAAGGAAATAGTGCTTAAATCAACTTTATTGTGCTATTTGATCCTCTCTGGACATAATTGTTTCGAGTATATGGATCATAAAATACGGACTTTTGGTTTGTGTGGAGGGAGTTCAGAAACTTTGTTTTGAATAAGAAGAATTAGCGTAATGAGTTAATGAAAATCGTCAATTTTAATTTAAGTGGTTTTGATTAACTAGTCCTTGTGCTCTGGACAGTGAGACCCAAAGAAGACCTATGCCCTTTATTTTGAACAATAAACTTAAGAGTACGGTTGAATGTATATTCTTATAAATTAGAAAACAAACAAGATGCAGTTGAACACAAAACCTTTGATGCATAATTAAATATTCTTAATCAACTGAGTTGCAATCCGCTCGAGTAATAGCTTTCACTTTACAAATGTCAATGGCATAAGCATGAAGAAAAACTATTTCAACCTTTGTGCGTGTATCCAACCCAAATTTCTTTTTTCCTTTTTCCTTTATGTTGGAAGGATTCAACTGACATATTGGATTTGGTAAATTAAATAATGGAGTAAAAAAACATGAAGAGTAAAATGGGGGACGGTTATGTTAGAACCAAAAAGTAGTACAAACTCAGAAAGAGCAAAATAATGAAGGATGACGCTTATGTTGAAAAAAAAAGAAGGATGACGCCAATGGGATGGAGGAAGAAGACTAGCTATTACTCACTGAAAAAATAATAAATAAATTAACTATCAAATAAATAAAAGGGTGTAGGATCTGTGATATCACTTTTTTAATACAATTTTGACACAATTTTTTGTGAGACTCATTTTATAATGTATTATAACGATTCAAACAGTTTATCTTTAGAACATCATTCATAAATCGTCTTTGCAAAAAATTAGACGTATCAAAAACAGCTAAACATTCATTCGTAGTGAAAAAATTAAACGAATACGATTATAGAAAGAAATCGTAAGCCCTTACTCTAATTGTAATATGATTTTAGATTTGAATATCGTAATCTTTAAGAGAAGACTTAAAACATAAATAATTCAAATCGTCAAAATACATTACAGAATAAATCAAACAAAAAAATTGTGTAAAAAAATATTATAAATCTGCGATGCCACAAATCCGTCCTATAAATAAATTATCAAGTAAATAAATAAATAAAGGAGAGAAACAGGTAGGATAGGAAGGAGAAAACGTGTATAGGTTAACGATTCTTTGATGGAGTTGGCCACTTGGGATAGGTGTAATATAAACCCTAGATGCCGTGTTCCCTCTTCCATATTATATTTTATTAAGACACACACACTGTCTCTGTAATCTCCATTTTTTAAGAGAGAGATGGAGACAGTGGCACAACCAGTCAACTAAGGTTGAATGTTAATTAATAGGTTGGGTTATGAATGTGCATATGATTTTACTTGTAATTACTATATTTGCCATTGGTTTTATGGATTTGGTTTAAAATGAATTATTAATATTCTTGTCTTGCCGCTCAGTATTTATCTCCACTTGTAAATGAGAGTTCTTAGATTCAAATTTCGTAGATGACGAATTTGATATCGAATTAAGTTACCCATTGTATGACTTAGTTAAACTCTCCATCTCTATATAGCCTAAAGAAAGGTTGTGCTACAAGCCCACAACTACTGTCTAGTCAATCAATTAGCTTAAATTATTATGGTTGTTTCTATTGTGGTTAGAGTTAGTATGTTTTCTGTCTCGCAAATGGCTTTTAATTCAACGCTGAATTCGAAAAAAGTATACATGAAGGTAGCCACATCGGTCAGGACCCGGGGTGTCTGTACACCCGAATTGGAATTCTCTCCCGCAGTTTAGTTAAATGCAAGCTTGACATTTTGCCGGGAGCAAAAATAAAAAAATAAAAAATAGAGTTTTAACGAAAAACTTACCGAATTGTTTATTATAACGAAAAGTCATATTTTTACACTAAAAAGTCAAATCTGGTATTATTTACTTTACCATTTATTTTTTCCTTATCATTAAAATTCAAAATTTTCAAACCATTTTTATTAGTTTTCCTAATAAAAAATCTTCAAAGGGGCACCGCTGTAAATAAGAACCAATACCAATGTCATTTTGTTGGTAACTGCCCGCTTATAAGTTCTTAACTGAGGTTTAGTCATTGTCTAGTTTGTTTTGTCCATTCTCTCTCCTCTTCTCTCTCACTCTCTCTCTCTCTCTCGGCTCACTGGTGAAGAGAATCAACAACCAAAACGCAAACACGGATCAAGAAATTTAAAATTAAAATACAGAGATTATTAAGGAGCTGAATCAGAAAGCATTCAACTTTGAATAGAAGCAACAAAGAAATAGTGAGAGTGAAAAGCTTCTTATTTGGGCAGCAATGGCTAGTCTGCACAGTTTCTCTCTCCTCCTCCTGATCTGCGCCTCAATAATGGTGGTGGGTTCGTCAAGTGAGGACCACCACCACCTCTCCTGGATACCCACCGCCGCCGCCAAGTCAGCCTGCAAGGGCTCCATAGCCGAGTGCGCCTTAGCTGCAGGGAACGATGAGGTGGAGTTTGACATGGACTCAGAGATCAGCCGTCGCATCTTAGCCACCAGCAAATACATCAGCTACGGTGCGCTGCAGAGGAACACCGTGCCTTGCTCCAGGCGCGGCGCCTCCTACTACAATTGCCAGCCCGGGGCCCAGTCCAACCCCTACAGCCGCGGCTGCAGCGCCATCACGAGGTGCAGGGGTTAATTTTTAACCTTTTTTTGTTTTTAATTTTGGTTCATTTGGAATTGGAGGGGATGTGTCATTGTTTTTTTATTAATTAATGGAAATATTGATGTTATCACATCATATTTTGCAATGTCTCTTGTAAAATTGAACAATTTGGTATTCTTTTTCTTCAAATTTTATAGATTTTGGCTATCGAATGAACCCTTATTGACATATTAGTCACTCTTGGAGGATGATGTGGTGAACAATTCAAACTTAAGTTAGTTTTCTAAAATACCATATGGTTTAGATAGTCTGGCTATGGAACGAACTTCTGTACAGAGAATTTGGGATGATTTAAATTGGAGTTAGTTGTCAAACACAGTGTTGCTTGATTATTCCCCCTATCACATGTTTCATGTCCAACAAATCCTTGTCTCTACAGAAAATTATTCAAGATGATGGATCATATTTGTTCATAAAGTTTGCATCTTTTGGGAACTTGTGTTTGATTGGATGTAGTGCTAAGAGTGTAAGTACTCATTTGGGGGAGTGTTTTTAAGATGACTGAAAGCACTTATAAAAAAAAAAATTTGGGCTTCAAATGTTTTTAAGATGATTGAAACATCAGTTATGTACTTTATTTAGAAATTGCTTTCAATTATTCTAAAAGCAATTCCAAAAGAATCTTAGTTATAATAAAAAATCTCTTTTCAATCTCACTGCTGGCTTCTTCTCCTTTAGTTCTCAAACAAGAAAAAGGAAAACCAAATAATGGCGGGTTATATTGAGACATAAACCAAAACAATTGACAAAGTAAATTTGCAAAAGGGAAAAAAATTCATAGATAGGTTCAATCTAATAGTGGAGAATTTTTTTTTGTTCTCTGCTTGCCTCTGGCCCCTTTTGCACGATCTCTTTTGATTTAAAGTTGTTTTTATGAAGTATTAATAACTTAGATATTGCACACTGTTTTCCTTATTCTTTCGAGTTCTTTGCTTTGAATGGTATTCAAATATCAACGCGTGATAGGTTTAAAATGCTTCCATAAAGTTCTCAAATTTCATACACGTATTGCATAAGCTCTTTCGGTTCAAACTTACCAACCACAACGGTGGAGATATAAGTCATTTACGCACTGCTATTTGTTATAGTTTTATTTCATTACGATATGTTGTTGACTTGAAATATCATCGCTTTAGGGTTATCTTTGATTGCATTGATAAAGTAGATTTTGTATTTGAGTACGGATTAAGATTCTCTCCCCTCCTCTTTCCATCACCTTCCATCCCCTCCTCTTACATTCTCTATTTTTTCTTTTTCTTTTTATAAAAAAATTAATATAAGATATTGACGTGTCTTAACCATGACCATTCAAATAGGAGGAGAGGGAAAATGAGGAAAAAAAAGAGGAGAGATAATCTTATTCCCTTGAGTACAAGGTCTGCAATCTTGTCCAACCAATTGAAAATTTTAGCTTAATTGTTATGGGAGCTATGTCATCAAAAGATGATATGATCCCCCATGATTTAAAATTTATGTTTTGTAGGTGTATTTGTGTTCTGTTGGGTTGTCAAATGATTTTAGGTCCTCCATCACATCCCTCAGGAGAAAATTTTCAATGTGTTTGGAATATTGTCAGCAGTTTTAAATTTTTTTTTGTCAAATATTCAACCACTTGTGTTATGATATTTGTGTATCGAATCGTGTTCCCAGCACATTGAAAAAACCTTCAATAAGACAGATGATATCTTTTTTTACCTATACACGGTCGAAAAAGGGGATTCTATGGGGACAAATTGAATAGAACAAGTCTCCAAAGTTTTATTTTGAATTGTAAATGAAATGATAAATAGGTTTCTTTTGTTTTTGTTACACCTACACCCAACTTATGACATGTTTACGTACTTGAAATGAGAAAACTTTAAATTGAGAAATTCGGGAATAAAAGAGAGAATGAAATCAACTACTCTTGGGTTTTCAAGTTTTGAATTACAGACCATAGGCATACTTTTTCAAAAAGTAAAAATGGAAATAAATCTGTGGGTGTTAACACTCACGATTTTTAGTCGGTTTTGCAAATTCGTACATAAATCACCGTTCAATCTATTTATTTTCATCTTCGCCTCAATGTGAAGTTTTGAAAATGAAGGCAAGACTTTCCATTGAGATTCCTGAGGTGGAACTCCAGTTGACAATGTTTTGGGCCTCACTATTGTATTTTTCACTTATTTTTTAAGTTTTAGGCTTAAATATTCTACTAAGTATACATTTGTTGCTCAATAAATCATAAAACTGCTTCCAAACACCTTATAAAGTTTTCCTTAATGCTCGTGGAAAATATTTTGCAAAAATAAATTTTTTTCATTTTTTACCAAAAAAACGTCAGTTAACACTCACGATTTTTTATCGATTTTATAAATTCGTACATAAATCATCGTTCAATCTATTTGTTTTCACAATCGCCTCACCATGTAGTTTTGAAAATTAAGGTAAGACTTTCTATTGAGATTCTTGAGGGTGGAACCCCATTTGACAACGTTTTGGTCCTCAGTATTGTATTTTTCACGTATTTTTTTTTCAGTTTTTGGTTTAAATATTCTACTAAGTATACATTTGTAGTTCAATAAATCATCAAACCAATTCCAAACACCTTAAAAAGTTTTCCATAATGCTCGCGGAAAATATTTCACAAAAATAAAAATTTGCATTTTTGAACAAAAAAACATGGGTTAACATTCACGATTTTTAGTCATTTTACAAATGCGTACATAAATCTTTGTCCAATCTATATGTTTTCACCTTCGCCACACCATGAAATTTTGAAAATTAAGATAAGAATTTTCTTTAAGATTCTTGAGGGTGGAACCCCATTTGACAATGTTTTGGTCCTCACTATTGTATTTTTCACTTATTTTTTCAGTTTTCGGCTTAAATATTCTACCAAGTATAAATTTGTTGCTCAATAAATCATAAAACTGCTTCAAAACTGTCACATCCCGGCCCGGGCCAGTCACGCCTTGATTTTCGATCGGGGTGTGTCACAAACACCTTATAAAATTTTCCTCAATGCTCGCAGAAAATATTTTGTAAAAATAAAAATTTTCATTTTTGACCAAAAAATGTGGGTTAACACTCACAGTTTTTAGTTGGATTTGCAAATTCGTACATAAATCACCGTTCAATCTATTTATTTTCACCTTCACCTCAATGTGAAGTTTTGAAAATTAAGGGGAGATTTTCCATAGAGATTCTTCAAGGTGGAACCCCAGTTGACAATGTTTTGGTCTTCACTATTTTATATTTCACTTATTTTTTCAGTTTTTGGCTTAAATATTATACTAAGAATATATTTGTTGCTCAATAAATCATAAAACCACTTCCAAAGACCTAAAAAAGTTTTCCTTAATGCTCGTGGAAAATATTTACAAAAATAAAAAAATTTATTTTTGAACAAAAATTTTCATCGTTCAACCTATTTGTTTTCACCTTTGCCTCATCGTGAAATTTTGAAAATTAAGATAAGACTTTCCATTGAGAATCTTGAGGTTGGAACCCCACTTGACAATGTTTTGGTCCTCACTATTGTATTTTCACTTATTCTTTAAGTTTTCGGCTTAAATATTCTACTAGGTATACATGTTGCTCAATAAATCATAAAATCGCTTCCAAACACCTTATAAAGTTTTCCTTAAAGCCCGAGGAAAATATTTCACAAAAATAAAAAATTCTTTTTTGACTGAAAAAATGTAGGTTAACACTTACGACTTTTAGTCGGTTTTGCAAATTTGTACATAAATCACCGTTCAATCTATTTATTTTCAACTTCACCTCAATGTGAAGTTTTGAAAATTAAGGTGATACTTTCCACTGAGATTCCGGAGGGTGGAACCCCATCTGACAATGTTTTGGTCCTCACTATTGTCTTTTTCACTTATTTTTTCAATTTTCGGTTTAAATATTCTACTAAGTATACATTTGTAGCTCAATAAATCATCAAACCAATTCCAAACACCTTACAAAGTTTTCGATAATGCTCGTGGAAAACATTTTGCAAAAATAAAAATTTACATTTTTGACCAAAAAACCATGGGTTAACACTCATGATTTTTCAGTCGTTTTACAAATTCGTACATAAATCTCCGTTCAATCTGTATGTTTTCACCTTTGCCACACTGTGAAATTTTGAAAATTAAGATAAGACTTTTCGTTGAGATTCTTGACGGTGGAACCCCATTTGACAATGTTTTGGTCTTCACTATTGTATTTTTCACTTATTTTTGTTTTTCAGCTTTTGGTTTACATATTTTACTAAGTATACATTTGTTGCTCAATAAATCATCAAACCGCTTCCAAACACCTTACAAAGTTTTCCTTAATGCTTGCAAAAAATATTACTCAAAAAGTTTTCCTTAATGCTTCCAAACACCATTGAAAATTAAGGTAAGACTTTCTGCTGAGATTCTTGAGGGTAGAACTCCATTTGACAATGCTTTGTTCCTCACTATTGTATTTTTCACTTATTTTTTCAATTTTCGGCTTCAACATTCTACTAAGTATACATTTGTTGTTCAATAAATCGTAAAACCACTTCCAAACACTTTATAAAGTTTTCCTTAATGCTCGTGGAAAATATTGCCCAAAAATAAAAATTTGCATTTTTGACCAAAAAAACGTGGGTTAACACTCACGATTTTTAGTCGGTTTTACAAATTCGTACATAAATCATTGTTCAATCTATTTGTTTTCACCTTTGCCTCATCGTGAAATTTTGAAAATTAAGATAAGACTTTCCGTTGAGATTCTTGAGGGTGGAACCCCATTTTACAATGTTTTGGTCCTCACTATTGTATTTTTCACTTATTTTTTCAATTTTTGGCTTAAATATTCTACTAAGTGTACATTTGTTGCTCAATAAATCATAAAACCGCTTCCAAACACCTTATAAAGTTTTCCATAATGCTCGCAGAAAATATTTTGCAAAAATAAAAATTTTCATTTTTGACCAAAAAAACATGGGTTAACATTCACTACTTTTAGTCGATTTTGCAAATTCGTACATAAATCACCGTTCAATCTATTTATTTTTAGCTTCACCTCAATGTGGAGTTTTGAAAATTAAGGTGAGACTTTCCATTGAGATTCTTGAGGGTGGAACCCCATTTGACAATGTTTTGGTCCACATTATTGTATTTTTCACATTTTTTTTCTTTTCAGTTTTCAGCTTAAATATTCTACTAAGTATACATTTGTTGCTCAATAAATCATACAACCACTTTCAAACACCTTATAAAGTTTTCCTTAATGCTCGCGGAAAATATTTTGCAAAAATAAAAATTTGCATTTTTAACCAAAAAAATGTTGGTTAACACTCACAGTTTTTAGTTAGTTTTTACAAATTCGTACATAAATCATCATTCAAACTATTTCCTTTCAACTTCGCCTCACCGTGATGTTTGAAAATTATAGTAATACTTTCCGTTATATTCTTGAGGGTTCAACGCAATTTTAACAATATTTTGGGCTTTCGTAAGTAGTGTACTAAATATACATTTGTTGCTAAAAAAAATCTTAAGTCCGCTTCCAGCTGCCTTATAAATTTTCCCTAATTCTCACGGAAAATGTTTCATGAAAATATAATATTTGCATAAAAAAAGGGTTAACACTCATGGTTTTTTGTCGGTTTTTACAAATTTGTACATAAATCATCGTTCAAACTATTCACCTTCGCCTCACCGTGAATTTTGAAAATTATAGTAATACTTTTTGTTATATTCTTGAGGGTGGAACCCCATTTTAACAATATTTTGGGCCTCCCTACTACACTTTTCACTCATTTTTTTAGTTTTCGACTTAAATAGTCTACTAAATATGCACTATAAATCGTAAATCCGCTTCTAAATGCCTTATGATAATTTTTCTTAATGCTCATGGAAAATATTTCGCAAAAATAAAAAATTTGCATTTTTGACAAAAAAGTGGGTTAACACTCACGCTTTTTTGTCAGTTTTTACAAATTCGTACATAAATCATTGTTCAAACTCTTTATCTTCACCTTCGCCTCATTGTGAAGTTTGAAAATTAAATTAATACTTTCCGTTAATATTGTTGAGGGCGGAACCCCATTTTAACAATATTTTGGGCTCACTACTATATTTTTCACTTATTTTTTTAGTTTTCAACGTAAATAGTGTGACAGCCCGTTCCGAAATTTTTTAAAACGTACGTGTGAAAGGACGATTTTGCCCCTAGTGTGATTTTTACGTTGTGTGGTTGTTTTGAGCTTGGTGTGGCTGGTTGTGGACCACACACATTTCCTTCACCCTTTCTCTGCCCTACACCCTGTCCCGTGCCCTTTCCTTTCCCCATTTTCTATCCCATTTGTACGGACATACCCCAAAACCCTTGTAATCTTCATAGATCGAAGAAACAAAGTACATATTGATGCTTGTGAGGTCCGTAGAAGTTCAACCATACCCATTTCAGGTAAGGATACCTTCGTTTTCACGTCGAACTCGGGATACCCGATTTTTGTTACTGTTCATGCACACGTTAATTCTTGTGTTTTTGGGAATTTCAAGCTTGTAGGAAGCTTGGTGAGGTCCTTAGGAGGCTCAGGGTGGTTCGTTTGAAGGTTTTGGACGTCAGGATCGTGAGTTTCGAGGTTGGCCGGAGTTGGTGGTGTTTTCCAGGTGAGATTCCATGGATTTTAACACTTGACAGTGGTATGAAATTGTTCCTCTCATTGTAAGCTTCAATTTGGTACCAATTGTGTGAAATTTGGTTGAAAAACGAAGAAGATATGACAGTTTGAAAATTTTGCGATTTTCCGGACGACGGAATATTCCGTCAGTTTGGACGGAATATTCCTAACGGCGTTAACGGAATCCGTTAAAGTTAACGGAATATTCTTGACGGCGTTAACTGACGCTGTCAGCGTGCCAGGCACGTGCTTGCGCGTGGCCGGCGCGTGGGAGCGCGTGCGGCGGTAGAAAATTTTTCTAAAAATATGGGGATGTTCCTGAGGTTGAGTAGATCACGTTGGTGTATTCATACACCCCATTTGAGCATTGTATGAGAAGTTATTTCATAAGGTTGGTTATGTGTTTTAAAATTAACGTTTTTATAGTTGTTTCGCATATAGGTGATACCTATCCCGAGGACGAGCGCGGTCACTCGAGGCAAGGGGGTTACGACCCTTCCACATACCAGTGGGTGGGCTTTTGGTTTTCCGTATATACCTATATACTTATATTTTTCCCAGAAAGTGAAATGAAACGTTTATTCGTTTATATGCCATGCTTATAGTTTGTCATTTAATTACGCTTTATGAATCGCATATGTTTATATATGTTTGGTGCTGCGGACGCACAGGTAAGTGCCAAGTGAGTTATGATTTATGTTTACGTTCAGTAGTGATTTGAGATGCTTAGAGATAGCTCATAACATGCACCCCCGGTGTTAGTGCTCTCGCCCAGAGTCGGGCACAATCCTTCACGTGATGTTCACCTCCCGCACCACACGCTCATCTTGGATCCAAGTTAGGTGCACAGTCCTGTCGTACATACCACTTTAGGTGGTTCCGACTCGTAGGTGACCCGCGATTATTCGCCCAGCCTTCACGTGATCGTAGCACTTGAGCGTACTTATATTACACCCAGGCTTGTCGTACAAACCACTTTAGGTGGTTCCGACTCGTGTGCAGGTATAGTTAGTGAGATGGAGATTTGAGCTCTAGATTCAACCGTATAGGTCACGTTAGGTGACTCCGGCTGACAGATTATATGGCATTGAGGTGATATTACTTGAGCACTTGCATTTTACTTCTAGGTTTTGGCATAGCATATTTTCCGAGCATGATTTATATATATGTATATTATATTTTCTGGGAAGTATACAGGTTTTACGGCGAGGGGTTAGAACTTGTTTATGAAATGGTTTTCGAAAAGCTTTGTTTTTGCCCACTCACACTTTTTGTTTTGCGCCCTTTCAGGTTCTAGTTGGCTAGCACGTTTGGTGGGTTCCCGGAGGATTTCCCTGGCATATCTGACAAACTATCACCAGTGTAGAACCACCTTCGGGTGTGCTTTTGTTGTGTCGTTTTCTCCCGGACTGCATTAGGTCTTCGTGCTCTGAACTTTGTGTTCACACTTACGCTTGCACATGTTTGTTATTACTTGTGTAAAGCTGGTTTTTATTTATTCGTACTATTTTTATTATTATTTTATTAGCTTCCGCACTGTGCACATGGTTACGTCACTTCCACGTGACGGCCAGCATGCCCTGATCTCGATCGGGGTGTGTCAAATAGTCTACTAAATATACATTTGTTGCTCAATAAATCGTAAATCTGCTTCCAAATGGCTTATAAAATTTTCCTTAATGTTCACGGAAAATATTTCACGAAAATAAAAAATTTGCACTTTTGACAAAAAAACGTGGGCTAATACTCATGGTTTTTAGTTAGTTTCTACAAATTCGTACAAAAATTGTCCTTAAAACTATTTATTTTCACCTTCGCCTTACCGTGAAATTTGAAAATTATAGTAATACTTTTTGTTATATTCTTGATGGTGGAACCCCATTTTAACAATGTTTTGGGCCTTACTACTATATTTTTCACTCATTTTTTTTTGTTTTTGATTTAAATAGTCTACTAAATATACAGTTGTTACTCAATAAATCGTAAAACCACTTCCAAATGCCTTATAAATTTTACTTAATGCTCACAAAAAATATTTTGCGAAAATAAAAAATTTGCATTTTTGACAAAAAAAAGTGGGTTAACACTCATAGTTTTTAGTCGATTTTTACAAATTCGTACATAAATCGTCATTCAAACTATTTATTTTCACCTTCGCCCCACTATGAAGTTTGAAAAATAAAGTAATACTTTCCGTTTATATTCTGGAGGTAGGAACCAAATTTTAACAATATTTTAGGCCTCACTACTATATTTTTCACTTATTTTTTTTAGTTTTTGCCTTAAATAGTCTACTAAATATCCATTTGTTGCTCAATAAATCGTAAATCCGCTACCAACTACCTTATAATTTTTTCCTTAAATCGTCGTTCAAACTATTTATTCAATTTATCTTATAAAATTTTACAAAAAAACGTGGGTTAACACTCACAATTTTTAGTCGATTTTTACAAATTCGTACATAAATCGTCGTTCAAACTATTTATTTTCACCTTCGCCTAATCGTGAAGTTTGAAAATTATAGCAGTACTTCTTGTTATATTCTTGAGGGTGGAACCCCATTTTAACAATGTTTTAGGACTCGCTACTATATTTTTCACTTTTTTTTTAGTTTTCAACTTAAATAGTCTACTAAATATCCATTTGTTGCTCAATAAATTGTAAATAAGCATTCAAATGCCTTATAAAATTTTCCTTAATGCTCCCGAAATTTTTTTCGAGAAAATAAAAAATTTGCATTTTTGACAAAAAACGTGTGTTAACATTCATTGTTTTTTGTCAGTTTTTACAAATTCGTACATAAATCGTCATTCAAACTATGTATTTTTACATTCACCTCACCGTGATGTTCAAAAATTGTAGTAATTTTATTGTTGTATTCTTGAGGGTGGAACCCAATTTTAACAATGTTGTAGGCCTCACAACTACATTTTTCACTTATTTTTTTAGTTTTCAACACAAATAATCTACTAAATATACATTTGTTGCTCAATAAATCGTAAATCCGCTTCCAAATGCCTTATAAATATTCCTTAATGCTCATGGAAAATGTTTCGTGAAAATAAAAAATTTGCCTTTTTGACAAAAAACATAGGTGTTACACTTATGGTTTTTTGTCAGTTTTTACAAATTCGTACATAAATCGTTGTTCAAACTATTTATTTTCACCTTCGCCCCAGCATTAAGTTTGAAAATTAAAGTAATATTTTCTGTTAACATTCTTGAGGGTGGAACCTTATTTTAACAATGTTTGAGGCCTCACAATAATATTTTTCACTTATTTTTTAAAATTTTGACTTAAATACTCTACTAAATATACATTCGTTGCTCAATAAATCGTAAATCCACTTCCAAATGCCTTATAAAATTTTCCTTAATGCTCACAGAAAATATTTAGCAAAAATAAAAAATTTGCATTTTTAACAAAAAACCTGGGTAAACACTGATTGGTTTTAGTCAGTTTTTACAAATTTGTACATAAATCGTCGTACAAACTATTTATTTTTACCTTCACCTCACCGTGACGTTTGAAAATTATATTAATACTTTACGCTGTATTCTTGTGGGTGGAACACAATTTTAACAATGTTTTAAGCCTCACTACTATATTTTTCCTTTATTTTTTTAGTTTTCGATTTTAATAGTCTACTAAATATACATTTGTTGCTCAATAAATCGTAAACCCGCTTCCAAATGCCTTATAAATTTTGGTTAATGCTCGCAAATAATATTTCGCGAAAATAAAAAATTTGCATTTTTGACAAAAAACGTGGGTTAACACTGACGGTTTTTAGTCGGTTTTTACAAATTCGTATATAAATCACTGTTCGAACTATTTATTTTCACCTTCACCTCACCGTAAATTTGAAAATTAAATTAATATTTTCCGTTAATATTCTTGAGGGTGGAACCGTATTTTAACTGTCACATCCCGGCCCGGGGCGGACGACTTCCCGGGCCCGTTCCACCACCGTAGCACGATATTGCCCGCTTTGGGCTTACCATTCCCTCACGGTTTTGTTTTTGGGAACTCACGAGCAACTTCCCAGTGGGTCACCCATCATGGGATTGCTCTAGCCCCCTTCTCGCTTAACTTCGGAGTTCCTACGGAACCCGAAGCCAGTGAGCTCCCAAAAGGCCTCGTGCTAGGTAGGGATTTGAATATACATTTAAGGATCACTCCCCTGGGCGATGTGGGATGTCACATTAACAATGTTTTCGGCCTCACTACTATAATTTTCACTTATTTTTTTAGTTTTCGACATAAATACTCTAATAAATATACATTTGTTGCTCAATGAATCGTAAATCCGCTTCCCAATGCCTTATAAAATTTTCCTTAATGGTTATTGAAAATATTTCGCGAAAATAAAAATAATGCAATTTTGACAAAAAACAGTTTTTAGTCAGTTTCTACAACTTCGTACATAAATCGTTGTTAAATTTTCACCTTCAATGTCACATCCCGGCCTGGGACGGGTCATTTCCCAGGCCCGCTCCACCACCGTAGCACGATATTGTCCGCTTTGGGCTTACCATTCCCTCACGGTTTTGTTTTTGGGAACTCACGAGCAACTTCCCAGTGGGTCACCCATCATGGGATTGCTCAAGCCCCTTTCTCGCTTAACTTCGGAGTTCCTACGGAACCCGAAACCAATGAGCTCCCAAAAGGCCTCGTGCTAGGTAAGGATGAGAATATACATATAAGGATTACTCCCCTGGGCAATGTAGGATGTTACAATCCACCCCCTTAGGGGCCCGACGCCCTCGTCGGCACACACGTGGCCAGGGTTAGGCTCTGATACCAAATGTCACATCCCGGCCCGGGGCGGACCGCTTCCCGGGCCTGCTCCACCACCGTAGCACTATATTGTCCGCTTTGGGCCCCGACCACGCCCTCACGGTTTTGTTTCTAGGAACTCACACGAGAACTTCCCACGCGCTACTCGCTTAACTTCGGAGTTCCCATGGAACCCGAAGCCAGTGAGCTCCCAAAAGGCCTCGTGCTAGGTAGGGATGAGAATATACATATAAGGATCACTCCCCTAGACGATGTGGGATGTTACATTCAACACACCATGAAGTTTTAAGATTATAGTAACACTTTTAGTTATATTCTTGAGGGTGGAATGCCATTTTAACAATGTTTCGGGCCTCCCTACTATATTTTTCACTTATTTTTTTAGTTTTTGACTTAAATAGTCTACCAAATAAACATTTCTTGCTCAATAAATGGTAAACTTGCTTCCAAATAAATAAATGAAATAGAAAAGGATACGATCAGTACTTACTTACCGATTGTTCAGAAGAACTGTCGCTATCTTGGTAGCAACAGTTGCTCAAATGAATAGCTATTTTCATACCGAACCCCTCTTTTCAATTTTTTCTTTTTAGTTTTTTAGTTTTTGTTTTTTGCTTATGTTTGTTTTAGTTCTCTTATCATAACAACAAACTATCAAACTCCTATTCTTCAAAATATATTTTTTCATGCAAAAACTATTATCGTACATATTTAAACACTTGTAATCAATGATTTAAAACCTAAATTTAAAGATATTTGAATTTAATAGTGGTTACTCAGATAAAGTAATGTACGAAGAAAAAACTCAAAGGAATAAACAAAAAAGCAGAAAATAATAAATAAAAAAATGAACTGGGAAAGATCGGTACCACGCTACCGATCCTTGCCCAGTCGTATTTAAATGATCGTTCAATCTATTTATTTTCACCTTCGCCTAATCGTGAAGTTTGAAGATTATAGTAATACTTTTTGTTATATTCTTGAGTGTGGAACGTCATTTTGACAATGTTTTGGGCCCCCCTACGATATTTTTCACTTATTTTTTTAGTTTTCGACTTAAATAGTCTATTAAATATACATTTGTTGCTCAATAAATCGTAAACTTGCTTCCAAATAAATAAATGAAATAAAAAGGGATACGATCAGTACTTTGATACCGATTGTCCACAAGAGCTGTCGCTAGCGTATTAGCAACAGTTCGGGATAAGAATCGATATTTCATACCGAACCTTTCTTTTCATTTTTTTTTTTTTTTGCTTATGTTTTTTTTAGTTCTCTTACCATAACAACAAACTATCAAACTCCTATTCTTCAAAATATATTTTTTCATGCAAAATCTATTATCGTACATATTTAAACACTTGTAATCAACGATTTAAAACCTAAATTTAAAGATATTTGAATTTAATAGTGGTTACTCAGATAAAGTAATGTACGAAGAAAAAACTCAAAGGAATAAACAAAAAAGCAGAAAATAAATAAATAAAAAAATGAACTGGGAAAGATCGGTACCACGCTACCGATCCTTGCCCAGTCGTATTTAAATTATCGTTCAATCTATTTATTTTCACCTTCGCCTAATCGTGAAGTTTGAAGATTATAGTAATACTTTTTGTTATATTCTTGAGTGTGGAACGTCATTTTAACAATGTTTTGGGCCTCCCTACTATATTTTTCACTTATTTTTTTAAGTTTTCGACTTAAATAGTCTATTAAATATAAATTTGTTGCTCAATAAATCGTAAACTTGCTTCCAAAATAAATAAATGAAATAGAAAAGGATACGATCAGTACTTTGATACCGATTGTCCACAAGAACTGTCGCTAGAGTTCTAGCAACAGTTCGGGAAAAGAATCGCTATCTCTCTACCGAACCCCTCTCTTCAATTTTTTATTTTTTATTTTTTATTTTTACTTATGTTTGTTTTAGTTCTCTTACCAGAACAACAAACTATCAAACTCCTATTCTTCAAAATATATTTTTTCATGCAAAATCTATTATCGTACATATTTAAACACTTGAAATCAACGATTTAAAACCTAAATTTAAAGATATTTGAATTTAATAGTGGTTACTCAGATAAAGTAATGTACGAAGAAAACACTCAAAGGAATAAACAAAAAAGCAGAAAATAAATAAATAAAAAAATGAACTGGGAAAGATCGGTACCACACTACCGATCCTTGCCCAGTCGTATTTAAATTATCGTTCAATCTATTTATTTTCACCTTCGCCTAATCGTGAAGTTTGAAGATTATAGTAATACTTTTTGTTATATTCTTGAGTGTGGAACGTCATTTTAACAATGTTTTGGGCCACCCTACTATATTTTTCACCTGTTTTTTTAGTTTTCGACTTAAATAGTCTATTAAATATAAATTTGTTGCTCAATAAATCGTAAACTTGCTTCCAAATAAATAAATGAAATAGAAAAGGATACGATCAGTACTTTGATACCGATTGTCCACAAGAACTGTCGCTATATTTTTAGCAACAGTTCCGGTCAAGAATCGCTATCTACCTACCGAACCCCTCTTTTCAATTTTTTATTTTTTATTTTTCATTTTTGTTTGCTTCTGTTTGTTTTAGTTCTCTTACCATAACAACAAACTATCAAACTCCTATTCTTCAAAATATATTTTTTCATACAAAATCTATTATCGTACATATTTAATCACTTGTAATCAACGATTTAAAACCTAAATTTAAAGATATTTGAATTTATTAGTGGTTACTCAGATAAAGTAATGTACGCAGAAAAAACTCAAAGGAATAAACAAAAAAGCAGAACATAAATAAATAAAAAAATGAACTGGGAAATATCGGTACCACGCTAACGATCATTGCCCAGTCGTATTTAAATTATCGTTCAATCTATTTATTTTCAACTTCGCCTAATCGTGAAGTTTGAAGATTATAGTAATACTTTTTGTTATATTCTTGAGTGTGGAACGTCATTTTAACAATGTTTTGGGCCTCCCTACTATATTTTTCACTTATTTTTTTAGTTTTCGACTTAAATAGTCTATTAAATATACATTTGTTGCTCAATAAATCGTAAACTTGCTTCCAAATAAATAAATGAAATAGAAAGGGATACGATCAGTACTTTGATACCGATTGTCCACAAGAACTGTCGCTAGATTTTTAGCAACAGTTTAGGTTCAGAATCGCTATCTCCATACTGAACCCTTTTTTTCTCTTTTTTTTTTTTTTTTTTTTTTTTTTTTTTTTTGCTTATGTTTTTTTTAGTTCTCTTACATAACAACAAACTATCAAACTCCTATTCTTCAAAATATATTTTTTCATGCAACATCTATTATCGTACATATTTAAACACTTGTAATCAACGATTGAAAACCTAAATTTAAAGATATTTGAATTTAATAGTGGTTACTCAGATAAAGTAATGTACGAAGAAAAAACTCAAAGGAATAAAGAAAAAAGCAGAAAATAAAAAAATGAACTGGGAAAGATCGGTACCACGCTACCGATCCTTGCCCAGTCGTATTTAAATTATCGTTCAATCTATTTATTTTCACCTTCGCCTAATCGTGAAGTTTGAAGATTATAGTAATACTTTTTGTTATATTCTTGAGTGTGGAACGTCATTTTAACAATGTTTTGGGCCTCCCTACTATATTTTTCACTTATTTTTTTAGTTTTCGACTAAAATAGTCTATTAAATATAAATTTGTTGCTCAATAAATCGTAAACTTGCTTCCAAATAAATAAATGAAATAGAAAGGGATACGATCAGTACTTTGATACCGATTGTCCACAAGAACTGTCGCTAGAGTTCTAGCAACAGTTCGGGTCAAGAATTGCTATCTCCCTACCGAACCCCTATTTTCAAATTTTTATTATTATTTTTTTTTTTTTGCTTATGTTTGTTTTAGTTCTCTTACCATAACAACAAACTATCAAACTCCTATTCTTCAAAATATATTTTTTCATGCAAAATCTATTACGTACATATTTAGACACTTGTAATCAACGATTTAAAACCTAAATTTAAAGATATTTGAATTTAATAGTGGTTACTCAGATAAAGTAATGTACGAAGAAAAAACTCAAAGGAATAAACAAAAAAGCAGAAAATAAATAAATAAAAAAATGAACTGGGAAAGATCGGTACCACGCTACCGATCCTTGCCCAGTCGTATTTAAATTATCGTTCAATCTATTTATTTTCACCTTCGCCTAATCGTGAAGTTTGAAGATTATAGTAATACTTTTTGTTATATTCTTGAGTGTGGAACGTCATTTTAACAATGTTTTGGGCCTCCCTACTATATTTTTCACCTGTTTTTTTAGTTTTTGACTTAAATAGTCTATTAAATATAAATTTGTAGCTCAATAAATCGTAAACTTGCTTCCAAATAAATAAATGAAATAGAAAAGGATACGATCAGTACTTTGATACCGATTGTCCACAAGAACTGTCGCTAGATGTTTAGCAACAGTTCCGGTTAAGAATCACTATCTCCATACCGAACCCTTTTTTTTTTTTTTTTTTTTTTTTTTTTTGCCTATGTTTTTTTTTTGCCTATGTTTTTTTTAGTTCTATTAAATATAAATTTGTTACTCAATAAATCGTAAACTTGCTTCCAAATAAATAAATGAAATAGAAAAGGATACGATCAGTACTTTGATACCGATTGTCCACAAGAACTGTCGCTAGATATCTAGCAACTATTCGGGTAAAGAATCGCTATCTCCGTACCGAACCCCTCTTTTCAATTTTTTATTTTTTTTATTTTTATTTTGCTTATGTTTGTTTAAGTTCTCTTACCATAACAACAAACTATCAAACTCCTATTCTTCAAAATATATTTTTTTCATGCAAAATCTATTATCATACATATTTAAACACTTGTAATCAACGATTTAAAACCTAAATTTAATGATATTTGAATTTAATAGTGGTTACCCAGATAAAGTAATGTACGAAGAAAAAACTCAAAGGATAAACAAAAAAGCAGAAAATAAATAAATAAAAATATGAAC
Source organism: Pyrus communis (assembly GCF_041283825.1). NCBI lineage: Eukaryota > Viridiplantae > Streptophyta > Magnoliopsida > Rosales > Rosaceae > Pyrus > Pyrus communis. Next base: position 3,282,819 of record NC_142576.1, read on the forward strand.
TGGGAAAGATCGGTACCACGCTACCGATCCTTGTCCAGTCGTATTTAAATTATCGTTCAATCTATTTATTTTCACCTTCGCCTAATCGTGAAGTTTGAAGATTATAGTAATACTTTTTGTTATATTCTTGAGTGTGGAACGTCATTTTAACAATGTTTTGGGCCTCCCTACTATATTTTTCACTTATTTTTTTAGTTTTCGACTTAAATAGTCTATTAAATATAAATTTGTTGCTTAATAAATCGTAAACTTGCGTCCAAATAAATAAATGAAATAGAAAAGGATACGATCAGTACTTTGTTACCGATTGTCCATAAGAACTGTCGCTAGAGATCTAGCAACTGTTCGTGTTAAGAATCGCTATCTCCGTATCGAACCCCTCTTTTCAATTTTTTATTTTTTTTATTTTTATTTTGCTTATGTTTGTTTTAGTTCTCTTACCATAACAACAAACTATCAAACTCCTATTCTTCAAAATATATTTTTTTCATGCAAAATCTATTATCGTACATATTTAAACACTTGTAATCAACGATTTAAAACCTAAATTTAATGATATTTGAATTTAATAGTGGTTACCCAGATAAAGTAATGTACGAAGAAAAAACTCAAAGGAATAAAGAAAAAAGCAGAAAATAAATAAATAAAAATATGAACTGGGAAAGATCGGTACCACGCTACCGATCCTTGTCCAGTTGTATTTAAATTATCGTTCAATCTATTTATTTTCACCTTCGCCTAATCGTGAAGTTTGAAGATTATAGTAATACTTTTTGTTATATTCTTGAGTGTGGAACGTCATTTTAACAATGTTTTGGGCCTCCCTACTATAATTTTCACTTATTTTTTTAGTTTTCGACTTAAATAGTCTATTAAATATATATTTGTTGCTCAATAAATCGTAAACTTGCTACCAAATAAATAAATGAAATAGAAAAGGATACGATCAGTACTTTGTTACCGATTGTCCACAAGGTTTGTCGGTAGAGTTCTAGCAACAGTTCGGGTTAAGAATCGCTATCTCCTTACCGAACCCCTCTTTTCAATTTTTTATTTTTTTTATTTTTTTTTTGCTTATGTTTGTTTTAGTTCTCTTACCATAACAACAAACTATCAAACTCCTATTCTTCAAAATATATTTTTTTCATGCAAAATCTATTATCGTACATATTTAAACACTTGTAATCAACGATTTGAAACCTAAATTTAATGATATTTGAATTTAATAGTGGTTACCCAGATAAAGTAATGTACGAAGAAAAAACTCAAAGGAATAAAGAAAAAAGCAGAAAATAAATAAATAAAAATATGAACTGGGAAAGATCGGTACCACGCTACCGATCCTTGTCCAGTCGTATTTAAATTATCGTTCAATCTATTTATTTTCACCTTCGCCTAATCGTGAAGTTTGAAGATTATAGTAATACTTTTTGTTATATTCTTGAGTGTGGAACGTCATTTTAACAATGTTTTGGGCCTCCCTACTATATTTTTCACTTATTTTTTTAGTTTTCGATTTAAATAGTCTATTAAATATAAATTTGTTGCTGAATAAATCGTAAACTTGCTTCCAAATAAATAAATGAAATAGAAAAGGATACGATCAGTACTTTGTTACCGATTGTCCACAAGAACTGTCGCTAGAGTTATAGCAACTGTTCGTGCTTAGAATCGCTATCTCACTACCGAACCCCTCCTTTCAATTTTTTATTTTTTTTATTTTTTTTTTGCTTATGTTTGTTTTAGTTCTCTTACCATAACAACAAACTATCAAACTCCTATTCTTCAAAATATATTTTTTTCATGCAAAATCTATTATCGTACATATTTAAACACTTGTAATCAACGATTTAAAACCTAAATTTAATGATATTTGAATTTAATAGTGGTTACCCAGATAAAGTAATGTACGAAGAAAAAACTCAAAGGAATAAAGAAAAAAGCAGAAAATAAATAAATAAAAATATGAACTGGGAAAGATCGGTACCACGCTACCGATCCTTGTCCAGTTGTATTTAAATTATCGTTCAATCTATTTATTTTCACCTTCGCCTAATCGTGAAGTTTGAAGATTATAGTAATACTTTTTGTTATATTCTTGAGTGTGGAACGTCATTTTAACAATGTTTTGGGCCTCCCTACTATAATTTTCACTTATTTTTTTAGTTTTCGACTTAAATAGTCTATTAAATATATATTTGTTGCTCAATAAATCGTAAACTTGCTACCAAATAAATAAATGAAATAGAAAAGGATACGATCAGTACTTTGGTACCGATTGTCCACAAGGTTTGTCGGTAGAGTTCTAGCAACAGTTCGTGTTAAGAATCGCTATCTCCTTACCGAACCCCTCTTTTCAATTTTTTATTTTTTTTATTTTTTTTTTGCTTATGTTTGTTTTAGTTCTCTTACCATAACAACAAACTATCAAACTCCTATTCTTCAAAATATATTTTTTTCATGCAAAATCTATTATCGTACATATTTAAACACTTGTAATCAACGATTTGAAACCTAAATTTAATGATATTTGAATTTAATAGTGGTTACCCAGATAAAGTAATGTACGAAGAAAAAACTCAAAGGAATAAAGAAAAAAGCAGAAAATAAATAAATAAAAATATGAACTGGGAAAGATCGGTACCACGCTACCGATCCTTGTCCAGTCGTATTTAAATTATCGTTCAATCTATTTATTTTCACCTTCGCCTAATCGTGAAGTTTGAAGATTATAGTAATACTTTTTGTTATATTCTTGAGTGTGGAACGTCATTTTAACAATGTTTTGGGCCTCCCTACTATATTTTTCACTTATTTTTTTAGTTTTCGATTTAAATAGTCTATTAAATATAAATTTGTTGCTGAATAAATCGTAAACTTGCTTCCAAATAAATAAATGAAATAGAAAAGGATACGATCAGTACTTTGTTACCGATTGTCCACAAGAACTGTCGCTAGAGTTCTAGCAACTGTTCGTGCTAAGAATCGCTATCTCACTACCGAACCCCTCCTTTCAATTTTTTATTTTTTTTATTTTTTTTTTGCTTATGTTTGTTTTAGTTCTCTTACCATAACAACAAACTATCAAACTCCTATTCTTCAAAATATATTTTTTTCATGCAAAATCTATTATCGTACATATTTAAACACTTGTAATCAACGATTTAAAACCTAAATTTAATGATATTTGAATTTAATAGTGGTTACCCAGATAAAGTAATGTACGAAGAAAAAACTCAAAGGAATAAAGAAAAAAGCAGAAAATAAATAAATAAAAATATGAACTGGGAAAGATCGGTACCACGCTACCGATCCTTGTCCAGTCGTATTTAAATTATCGTTCAATCTATTTATTTTCACCTTCGCCTAATCGTGAAGTTTGAAGATTATAGTAATACTTTTTGTTATATTCTTGAGTGTGGAACGTCATTTTAACAATGTTTTGGGCCTCCCTACTATATTTTTCACTTATTTTTTTAGTTTTCGACTTAAATAGTCTATTAAATATAAATTTGTTGCTTAATAAATCGTAAACTTGCTTCCAAATAAATAAATGTAATGGAAAAGGATACGATCAGTACTTTGGTACCGATTGTCCACAAGAACTGTCGCTAGATTTCTAGCAACTGTTCGGGTTAAGAATCGCTATCTCCGTACCGAACCCCTCTTTTCAATTTTTTATTTTTATTTTGCTTATGTTTGTTTAAGTTTTCTTACCATAACAACAAACTATCAAACTCCTATTCTTCACAATATATTTTTTTCATGCAAAATCTATTATCGTACATATTTAAACACTTGTAATCAACGATTTAAAACCTAAATTTAATGATATTTGAATTTAATAGTGGTTACCCAGATAAAGTAATGTACGAAGAAAAAACTCAAAGGAATAAACAAAAAAGCAGAAAATAAATAAATAAAAATATGAACTGGGAAAGATCGGTACCACGCTACCGATCCTTGTCCAGTTGTATTTAAATTATCGTTCAATCTATTTATTTTCACCTTCGCCTAGTCGTGAAGTTTGAAGATTATAGTAATACTTTTTGTTATATTCTTGAGTGTGGAACGTCATTTTAACAATGTTTTGGGCCTCCCTACTATATTTTTCACTTATTTTTTTAGTTTTCGACTTAAATAGTCTATTGAATATAAATTGGTTGCTTAATAAATCGTAAACTTGCTTCCAAATAAATAAATGAAATAGAAAAGGATATGATCAGTACTTTGTTACCGATTGTCCACAAGAACTGTCGCTAGAGTTCCAGCAACTGTTCGTGTTAAGAATCGCTATCTCACTACCGAACCCCTCTTTTCAATTTTTTATTTTTTTTATTTTTTTTTTGCTTATGTTTGTTTTAGTTCTCTTACCATAACAACAAACTATCAAACTCCTATTCTTCAAAATATATTTTTTTCATGCAAAATCTATTATCGTACATATTTAAACACTTGTAATCAACGATTTAAAACCTAAATTTAATGATATTTGAATTTAATAGTGGTTACCCAGATAAAGTAATGTACGAAGAAAAAACTCAAAGGAATAAAGAAAAAAGCAGAAAATAAATAAATAAAAATATGAACTGGGAAAGATCGGTACCACGCTACCGATCCTTGTCCAGTCGTATTTAAATTATCGTTCAATCTATTTATTTTCACCTTCGCCTAATCGTGAAGTTTGAAGATTATAGTAATACTTTTTGTTATATTCTTGAGTGTGGAACGTCATTTTAACAATGTTTTGGGCCTCCCTACTATATTTTTCACTTATTTTTTTAGTTTTCGACTTAAATAGTCTATTAAATATAAATTTGTTGCTTAATAAATCGTAAACTTGCTTCCAAATAAATAAATGAAATGGAAAAGGATACGATCAGTACTTTGGTACCGATTGTCCACAAGAACTGTCGCTAGATTTCTAGCAACTGTTCGTGTTAAGAATTGCTATCTCCGTACCGAACCCCTCTTTTCAATTTTTTATTTTTTTTATTTTTATTTTGCTTATGTTTGTTTAAGTTCTCTTACCATAACAACAAACTATCAAACTCCTATTCTTCAAAATATATTTTTTTCATGCAAAATCTATTATCGTAAATATTTAAACACTTGTAATCAACGATTTAAAACCTAAATTTAATGATATTTGAATTTAATAGTGGTTACCTAGATAAAGTAATGTACGAAGAAAAAACTCAAAGGAATAAACAAAAAAGCAGAAAATAAATAAATAAAAATATGAACTGGGAAAGATCGGTACCACGCTACCGATCCTTGTCCAGTTGTATTTAAATTATCGTTCAATCTATTTATTTTCACCTTCGCCTTGTCGTGAAGTTTGAAGATTATAGTAATACTTTTTGTTATATTCTTGAGTGTGGAACGTCATTTTAACAATGTTTTGGGCCTCCCTACTATATTTTTCACTTATTTTTTTAGTTTTCGACTTAAATAGTCTATTAAATATATATTTGTTGCTCAATAAATCGTAAACTTGCTTCCAAATAAATAAATGAAATAGAAAAGGATACGATCAGTACTTTGGTACCGATTGTCCACAAGAACTGTCGCTAGAGTTCTAGCAACAGTTCGCGTTAGAAATCGCTGTGTCCCTACCGAACCCCTCTTTTCAATTTTTTATTTTTTTTATTTTTTTTTTGCTTATGTTTGTTTTAGTTCTCTTACCATAACAACAAACTATCAAACTCCTATTCTTCAAAATATTTTTTTTTCATGCAAAATCTATTATCGTACATATTTAAACACTTGTAATCAACGATTTAAAACCTAAATTTAATGATATTTGAATTTAATAGTGGTTACCCAGATAAAGTAATGTACGAAGAAAAAACTCAAAGGAATAAAGAAAAAAGCAGAAAATAAATAAATAAAAATATGAACTGGGAAAGATCGGTACCACGCTACCGATCATTGTCCAGTCGTATTTAAATTATCGTTCAATCTATTTATTTTCACCTTCGCCTAATCGTGAAGTTTGAAGATTATAGTAATACTTTTTGTTATATTCTTGAGTGTGGAACGTCATTTTAACAATGTTTTGGGCATCCCTACTATATTTTTCACTTATTTTTTTAGTTTTCGACTTAAATAGTCTATTAAATATAAATTTGTTGCTTAATAAATCGTAAACTTGCTTCCAAATAAATAAATGAAATAGAAAAGGATACGATCAGTACTTTGTTACCGATTGTCCACAAGAACTGTCGCTAGAGTTCTAGCAACTGTTCGTGTTAAGAATCGCTATGTCCGTACCGAACCCCTCTTTTCAATTTTTTATTTTTTTTATTTTTATTTTGCTTATGTTTGTTTTAGTTCTCTTACCATAACAACAAACTATCAAACTCCTATTCTTCAAAATATATTTTTTTCATGCAAAATCTATTATCGTACATATTTAAACACTTGTAATCAACAATTTAAAACCTAAATTTAATGATATTTGAATTTAATAGTGGTTACCCAGATAAAGTAATGTACGAAGAAAAAACTCAAAGGAATAAAGAAAAAAGCAGAAAATAAATAAATAAAAATATGAACTGGGAAAGATCGGTACCACGCTACCGATCCTTGTCCAGTTGTATTTAAATTATCGTTCAATCTATTTATTTTCACCTTCGCCTAATCGTGAAGTTTGAAGATTATAGTAATACTTTTTGTTATATTCTTGAGTGTGGAACGTCATTTTAACAATGTTTTGGGCCTCCCTACTATAATTTTCACTTATTTTTTTAGTTTTCGACTTAAATAGTCTATTAAATATATATTTGTTGCTCAATAAATCGTAAACTTGCTTCCAAATAAATAAATGAAATAGAAAAGGATACGATCAGTACTTTGGTACCGATTGTCTTCAATAACTGTCGCTAGATTTCTAGCAACAGTTCAGGTTAAGAATCGCTATCTCCCTACCGAACCTTTCTTTTCAATTTTTTATTTTTTATTTTTTATTTTTGCTTATGTTTGTTTTAGTTCTCTTACCATAACAACAAACTATCAAACTCCTATTCTTCAATATATATTTTTTTCATGCAAAATCTATTATCGTACATATTTAAACACTTGTAATCAACGATTTAAAACCTAAATTTAATGATATTTGAATTTAATAGTGGTTACCCAGATAAAGTAATGTACGAAGAAAAAACTCAAAGGAATAAAGAAAAAAGCAGAAAATAAATAAATAAAAATATGAACTGGGAAAGATCAGTACCACGCTACCGATCATTGCCCAGTCTTATTTAAATTATCGTTCAATCTATTTATTTTCACCTTCGCCTAATCGTGAAGTTTGAAGATTATAGTAATACTTTTTGTTATATTCTTGAGTGTGGAACGTCATTTTAACAATGTTTTGGCCCTCCGTACTATATTTTTCACTTATTTTTTTAGTTTTCGACTTAAATAGTCTATTAAATATAAATTTGTTGCTCAATAAATCGTAAACTTGCTTCCAAAAAATAAATGAAATGGAAAAGGATACGATCAGTACTTTGATACCGATTGTCCACAAGAACTGTCGCTATCGTTTTAGCAACGGTACTGGTTAAGAATCGCTATCTTCATACCGAACCTCTCTTTTCAATTTTTTCTTTTTCATTTTTTACAATCATCTCACCCTCTGACCTTTACTTTACTAATAAAAAAAACCTAAGCCTTCTTGCTCTGCAATTCTTTATATTTACACTCATGTAGCCACCTACTTCATCTTTATTGCTCCAATTCCGACGACTCTCTCTCTCTCTCTCCCCGGAGTCTATCTCATCTTCTCCTTCATCAAATTGGGATATCTTTCTTCCTGGCTTCGTCTATCAAGTTAATTTTTGTACAATTTTAAAGAATGTAGAGATGAAATTTATGAATCTTTATACTATTTTTTTTAGGGATATTGGGTTCTTTCAACAATTCTTCGATCTATTTACTTCTTGTTTCTTAAATGAATCTCTATAAAATTCTCATAATTAAATAAAAAAAGTTTTAGAAACCCAAAGGGCAACCAAAATATGTTTGAGCCTTGAATTGAGTTGGAAAAAAAAAAAATCAAATTTTGGCCCAAAAGAATGGCCCAAAACAGAGTAGTAATTACTATTACCATACTATGTCAACCGAACTATTTGGCATGTCAAAATTCGGTATTCTAAAAGTTTGGTACGGTAATGGTAATAGATTTTATCATACCAAAATTTTAATATAGTAATTGGTACATGGGTTTTGATACAGTAATAACACCCCTATTTGAGACTATTCCACTATCGACATAATGAGACAATATCAACAGTATCGAAAATGTATTTAATAATGGCAGTTTTAATGAAAAGTCCACGATACTGTTCACTTTAACGAAAAACCACATTTTGACACTAAAAAGTCAATACTGGTACTATTCACTTTATCCTTTATTTTATCTTTATCGTTAAAACTTAAAGTTTTCAAATCCTTTTTATTAGTTTTTTTTTAATAATAATTCTTCATTTAAAAAAAAATGTATATTTTCAAATAACTTGGGCCTCGTATGATATTGGACCTTGACACCTAATCCACCTAGACTCAGTGGGCCATTTAAGTAAGATCCAAGAACCTTCTCGAACTCGCCCCACCGCCGAAACATCCAAAACGTCTATCTCCCCGTCTCCGTTACCCATCACACGAAAACCAAAAAATCCTCTCACGGCGTTCCCGTTCACCCGTTAACGGCTTTAGTTCCCGCATCGTATTCGCCGACTAGTCAACGGCGCAACGTTCACGGAATCCTTCACCGCCAACACATAACAAACTTTCACACGGAGTTGGCAGTTGGTTGGCTTCGCCACCGATCATTTCTTAAGCGCTAAGAATTAATATTCGGTTTTCTTCCTCCTATAAAACCCTAGTCGTCGTCCTCCAAATCTCCAACAAAATTACAGCGAAACCCAATCATTACCTTCAATTTTCAATTCCAACCAACGAGACAGAAAAGTATTCGATTATGGCCCAGGAAGATTTGAGCGTGCAGGTGCAGCAACAGATGGTATGGACCATCAAAATTCTTCCTTTTTGTTTTGTTGTCATGTTATTTCTTTTTTGGTTTTTGGTAGAGATTTGTAGTGTTTGGATGCCCAGAAAATTTTGGAATTGAAAACATCATGGGGTTTTAGATATGTTTTTGAGAAATACCCAAGTTCTGTAATGTCCCCCCTTTGTTGTTATAAGCAATTTCTTTGTTCAGTTTTGGTAGAGTTTGATAGTGTTTGGCTGCACAGAAAGTTTTGGAACTTATAATATCATGGGGTTGGGTTTTAAGAAATAACCATGTTTTGTAATTTCTTGTTCATTTTTGTTTGGGGTTTTGTAGTGTTTGGCTGCCCAGAAATTTGATAGTGTTCAAATTATTTAGGCTGAGTAGCAGTTGCCATAAGCCTTCATGTTATTGCTTTGTTCATTTGTGCTTGGGATTGGGAGTGTTTGGCTGCCTAGAAAGTTTGGAACAGAAAATATATGCGGATTTTAAGAAATAGTGATTTATCAAGTTTTGTAATTTGCTCCCTTTGTTCTTATCAATTTCTTGAATAGTCAAGCAATGAATTACGTGTTAATATTTATTGATATGTGTTTGTAATTTTTTAGACTGCGGAGGAGGAACAGAGGCTCAAGTACTTCCAATTTGTTCAAGTGGCTGCAGCTTATGCCGAGGTTTGCTTCACAAACCTGTACGGTTATGCCAAGGAAAGGTCAGGGCCTTTGAAGCCTGGCGTTGAGTCCATGGAGGGAACAGTGAAGACCGTTGTTGGACCTGTCTACAAGAAGTACCATGATGTCCCTGCTCACCTCCTCACCTTTGTGGATCGCAAGGTACTTTGATTTTTTCACGTTTCAAGGTTTTTTCGCGCTATTGTGGCTCTTCAGTTATGTAGGAATTCTTGAACCCAAGAGTTAAGAATAACAATGTTTGTCATTACCTAGAATAGAATAACCACCTGGAGTAACAGAACATATTACGTTTGTCGAAAAATGTTAATCGTATGGATGCGATCCTCATTGTGCATCTTGATCAATTGGATCGTGTCTTTGTAGATTTGAACATGTCTTATGGTATTCGGATTATTGTGTGGCATCTTAGTTTTGTTCGTTGATAGGATCAATGGTTGCATCTAATTTTCAGTTTCATACTAGCTTAGTTAAATTGGTGGTTGCATTACAAATGTGCGAAGCTTTGTTGTGCAAGTTGCTAATTACGTTGGAATTTCTTCAGGTTGATCAGTCTGTTACCAAGCTGGACAGCTGTGTGCTACCAGTGGTTAAGCAGGCCTCATCCAAAGCTCTATCCGCCGCTCAAAAGGCCCCAGAGGCAGCACAAGCGGTTGCCTCTGAGCTTAAGCGTGCTGGGGTTGTAGACACTGCCTCAGGCTGTGCTAAGTCTGTCTACTCAAAGTGTGAACCCACGGCCAAAGACCTGTATGCTAATTACGAACCAAAAGCCGAGCAGTGTGCTGTTTCTGCATGGCGAAAGGTGAATCAAGTCCTCCCAAAGGTGGTTGATGTCGTTGTACCAACCGCAGCATATTGTTCCGAAAAGTACAACCAGACCGTGCAGAGCACTGCGGAGAAGGGCTACCGGGTCTCCTCCTACCTGCCTTTGGTTCCCACAGAGAAAATCGCCATGGTTTTCGCCGAGAAAGTGCCCGAAGCGGAGCCTTTGGTTGCAAGCCACGGTGAAGCTGATGTTGCCATTCATTGATGGATTTTCAGTGTTGATGTTGTTTTACCCTTTGGGTTTATGATTTTATGTAAGAATTTGGGCCATCCTTTAGGCATGGTTTTCGACTCTCTGTCAAATATTTAATACGTATTACGTGTTTACTTATTATTTTCTGTATAAAATGTCACTAGTACGCAAAAATAGTTATTCTGCATTGATATAAGTGCAGGTTACTTAAAATGACGTTAACTTCCAACAAATTTTGTTCAAAATTTATAACTCGAGGCGATTGATCCAAACATAATTCTGATTAGTAGGCTATTGATCCTTGACCTAGAAACGTAATGTCTAGATTTGGGTTGTAATCACCAACATAATGGTAAACTGTAACATTTTAAAATTTTTATACATTCGGATGATTAATTGAAACTCAACTTGAGTACATGGATTGCAAACTATAATCTTTCCTTTTCTTTTATTTGATCGAGAATTCGAACTTAAACCCCTTCTGACTCTATAAAAAAAGAACAATTTCACTCAACTAACATGCTCATTTGAAAGTACTCATAAAATGACTGAAACCACTTTTAATGAAAATATTTTTGGAACCAACCTGTAGTAAAAAAACGAATGAATCTTAAAAAAGCACTTCAAGTCTTTCGGAATCCAAAAACGTTTTGAGTTATTTTAAAAACACTATTAAACAATCCCTAGTCCTTGCATTGGCCACGCTACCTCGAGGTGAAAAATGCACGTCAAAAAGCATGTGAGGTGTTCATGGTGCCAAGTATTTTTCTTTTTGGGCCATTTTGTGGGCTCGAAAAGAACTCAACAGTCAATGCCAAATTTGTCTGGGCCTGAAAGGGACCCACAAGTCCACAACAACATCCCCAACTTCTTCTTCTCCAGTCACCAGCCGAAGCTTGAAGCCCTTCTTCCTTCAACTTCAACGGACCAATCTCAAAATTTCCACTCCACCAAGTTTCCTCATAGAAAACCCAGAAAAATACTCTAATGGCTAGCAGTTTGCAGCTGCCAATCTCCATATCGTCAGCTTCTACGTCGTCATTTAGACCCAGAAATGCTCGGAAGTTCACAGCTTTTTGTTCCGTTAACGCGAAAGCAACGGCCAAAATCCCGATTCCTCCGATAAACCCCAAGGACCCCTTTCTTTCGAGGCTCGCTGCGGTGGCTGCCAAGTCCCCGGAAACCTTGCTTAACCGGCCGCCTCAAAATTCCGACTCTCTCCCGTACTTGGATGTGTTTGATGAACCTATTCTCATGGCCACTCCTGCCCAAGTACCTCTCTCTCTCTCTCTCTCTCTCTCTAAGTTTTTACTTCAAGTATGAATTGTTTCTGTTTTTGAAGGATTGAAGTGAAATTTATAGATTAATTTGATGGGTACCATTGATATTATGGAAAGAATCTTAGTTTTGTATTGGTTAAGCAGGTTTTTGTTCAAAAATTTTAATTTTCAATTAGTTTTTTTCGTAAGTTTTAATGATATGGTAGTGCTAGTAGAATTTTCAGGTTTTTTCACTGTAAATTTGACTTGTTATTCTCGGTTAATCGGTATTCTTTTTGTTTGGTTATTTGGTAATCTTGTGCTGTTCTCTGCTTGAACTAGGTGGAAAGATCGGTTTCTTACAACGAGCATAGGCCCAGGAAGCCACCTCCAGACCTGCCCTCATTGTTACTCCACGGAAGAATAGTTTATATTGGCATGCCTGTGAGTTTTTGAATCCAATATTTATATTGTTGTAGGTGTCATCTTATGTAAGTATCAAATTCTGCTGTATTATCATACATATCGTGCTTTTGGGGTGAGAATTGGGAGGCCGGAGCGTGTCTTCGGGGCTGATGGGGAAGTGTTTTTCTTGGTAAAGTAGTGTGGTTCTGAGTGTACACTTTGAGGGTGTTCTCTGGGTAATTCAAAAGGGGAAGATATGACTAGAATTATATGGGAATAATGGCGAAACTATTCATAATAGGTTTCAATCAATCTTATTGTCACTCTGTTCGTGCATTTGGTGAAATCTGTTGAAAATTGCTCTTATGTTTCAGTTAGTGCCAGCAGTAACAGAGCTTATTGTTGCGGAATTGATGTATCTGCAATGGATGGATCCTAAACAACCAATATATATTTATATTAATTCGACGGGAACCACCCGTGATGATGGTGAAACCGTAAGTCTGGTGTCTCTGTTCAAAGTAAGATGCACCAATTATCTATATCATGTATTCCAAATGCTTATTTTTCAGGTTGGCATGGAGTCAGAGGGATTTGCTATCTATGATGCTATGATGCAGTTGAAAAATGAGGTGATGCTCTTTAAGAATTGTTGTACTTTGCATAATTATTTGCTCTAACTTGGTGGTGGCCATGATGTTAGTGTTTTGGGTGTGGGTTTGGAGCTACATGGGGTGTTTTTTGTTAAGTTGGAGATAATGCCATATGCAAGTGGTGGCACCTTAGCAGTGATGCGATGTGATGCTTTAGTAATTGGTGCTTGTGGTGATTATTTGGGGGTGAAACAGTTGGGATGCAGTGACAGTGAAAATTGTGGGGATGGTTTATAAAATTCTATGTAGTAGTGTATATCGAGTTTTATATGCAGAGTTATTGACATTTTTATGTTCCTCTTCCTACTCTCCAAACTACATGTGCAAAGGGATTTCGACATTGGAAAGTAGGGAAATGATTTGCTTTCGGTTATGATATGAATGCTGTACGTTTTACCTTATTACATACTTGTTCTTGCTTATTCAGATACATACGGTTGCCGTTGGGGCTGCTATAGGTCAAGCTTGTCTATTGCTTTCAGCAGGAACTGAGGGCAAACGATTTATGATGCCACATGCCAAAGGTATGACACATTTTTCTTTAAAAGGTTGCAATCTCAGATCTTTAAAACTTTCATTAATTTCCTTCAATCCTGCTTCAGCAATGATCCAGCAACCTCGTGTCCCATCATCTGGACTGATGCCTGCTAGTGATGTTCTTATTCGTGCAAAAGAGGTGAATTCCTCTTTCATTTATTTCCACCATTTAATTGTTCTAGTCCTAATCATGTATTTGTGCATCAACTCTTTATTTCCTTGGCCTCTGAACTTATTTGGAGGATTCAAAATAGAAAGGTTTCTTTCACATCGTTTTTAATCTTTTTCATTATGCAAAATATAATGATAGAAACTTTGTGGGGGCTGTGAATTAAGCTTCCATTTCATTTATACTGTCACAATCTTTTGAATTTAATTTATTCTGTGCATTTTGTGGAAACATTAACATTGTGTGAAGTACTTTTCAGGTAATCACAAATAGGGACATTCTCGTAAAGCTTCTGGCCAAACACACAGGAAATGTAAGCTCTATTTATAAGATTTAATCAGCGTACGAGCAAAAAGTAGGGAACTTATGTTATCGTGATATTTTGTATTAGTCAGAGGAGGCTGTTGCTAAGGTAATGAGAAGACCATTTTATATGGATTCTACAACTGCTAAACAATTCGGGGTGATTGACAAGGTAAGTCCTTCGACATAGTCTTCATGAACCCTTTTTCTTCAATATTTGTGGAAAGTTGACTGTTCTAGGGCGGCAATACCTGGTGCAGATCCTTTGGCGTGGTCAAGAAAAGATAATGGCAGATGTAGCCTCCCCTGAGGAATGGGATAAGACAGCTGGCGTCAAAGTCGTAGATGAACTTGGTGGTCTGTAAGGGAAGCAATGTGGTCATTATAGGTGAGTTAACCTTTTCTTCAGTATTTAACAACTGTCATTCATGGCTCATTAATAATTAGGTGCACGGGCATGGCAGGTCGGTCAGTGTTTATTTTAAGTGGGAGATTAGTATACGTTGTAGAGTTTCTCCATTTGTTTAGGGGTAATGGTATGAAGTTATGAACGTCCATGTATTGATTAGAAACCTGAGTCATGATTAGAAGAATGTTGTATTTATGCATACATTTTTCTGGGTGTGATCCAAACAGAATTTCCACAGCAGAGATTATATGAAAGGCACAGGCTACAAAGCCATTACATAGTTGTATCTGGGTATGATTGTTGACGAGATATGCATGGCAGGCTGTTTTGCATTTGAATAAAACGACATGAACAACAGATTAAAACATGGTTATAATAGAAAGTTGCAAGACACAGTGCAGATTGTTTCGGTTCCTGTTTGTTCATAATGTTTATGGTAGCAAGATGCTTTCGGCCAGATTTCTGATCGGAATGCTTTCCTTGGTGTAGGAGTTATCACATGGATACTGTAGGAATTGTTACATGGTTGGCTGCTTGTCAGGGGCTCTTTGGTTATGGGTCGAAGCATTAATGTAAAGAGCGCTAAATTGTCTAGCGGGGAGTATAAAGATGAAAGGAACCAGACAACGACCTGTTTATGTGTAAGGAAGTGGATGGGAGAGATTGAACAGTGATGCCAAATTGAATTGCCCCTAGAACAAATCTGAAGGGTGCAAAAAACATGTACTTTTTGAGAGTTGAAGAATGACAACACTTTCTTACGTTCTATATTATCTTGGTGATGAATCGTCGTCTTTTTTTCCCCTATCAAAAAGAAGCTGAGTTTCTATGTTTGATGTCTTGGTGATGGATAACCTAGTGAAAAATTCAACGGACAAAACGCTTGGCAATCCAATTTGTACCGTGGATAATGTGTCACTGCCAAACGAAGTTTCACATCGAAGAAACTTAAAATGGTGAAAAATTGAAGTTATACAAACCGAAGTCTTTTCGATGTGAAACTTCCAGTTAAATTTGTTTTGTTTCCGGTCTTCTACTTACTCATCCAGAATTTTCTGGAAGATATGGTGGTGGAAAACCTGTAGAGGCTGCCTCCAAAATCCCTAATGCAATTCAAACGCGTTCAGAAGTCGTGGCACAATTTGATCAATTGGTTGTAAGCCATCTCTGGTGATGAATTAATAATTCGAAGTACCTTTCTTTCGTATTCTTGATAAACCAGCGTTTATATATAGATGTAGGAAGATCCGTTAATAGCCTAGCTTCGTGGCCAAACACCTTTCCAATTCCTCGATGTCCAGCATCATGTCAAGCAAACTGTCCTCAACACCACCAACATTAGCGATGCACGGGAAATACGTTTAATCCTAGGCCACACATGCAGTAAGGCGAAGGAAGTCAGATTTTCGTTACGTAGTCTTTGCAACGATACGAACTTGTGTTGATGAGGTTGTGGAACAGCTTCATGTTCAGCAATTTCCGATGAGTAATCATCCTTCTAATATTCAAATTTCAGGTCATTTTTGTGATGGGATCGTTTGCCTATATGATTTACTTAGGGAGGACTGTGTTGTTTTATGCAATCCAGCCATCAAGGAATTTAAGCTTCTTCCCAAGTCCGGTCTTCTTCTCCCTCAACCAGATCTAGATGACGATGATGGAGTAGATACCGTGATCAATGTCATCGGATGTGGCTATGATTCTAAAACTAACAGTACAAGATTGTTAGAACTGTAGAATTTTGGCAGCTGGGATCAAGAAAACGATGTCCTCCTTTCGTTTGATACGGGTGACGAGGTATTTCATAATATACCATTGCCAGATATTTTCCATGGGAGAAAGCACTGGTGTAAGAGCATTTTGATGTGGAATGAAACCATTGCTTTTATTTTTATATAAATTTGAAGCAGAAAGTGGAGTTTCTATGTTTGATATAAAGGTTCGTGGATAAAACGCTAACCATTGAATTTGTACCAGATATTTGGATTCCGTCGGTATTTTTGAAGAGTGACGAGCTTCTTATGGCTGCCACTGATGGACGTGTTGTCTGCTATAACATCGATACACGAAAGCTCAGGTATCTTCCTGTTCGTGGCACGGAAAGTCCAGATCTAACGCTAGCTTCTGTTTATGTGAACAGTATTGTTTCAGTTAAGGGAGACAACAAGCTTGAGGGCATTGATGTATAATTCCTCCAGATATTGATGAATGCGAAATGCAGCGGATTGATGTCCGATAAGGATGATATGCTGTATCTCGATGTTCTCCATGGGGTCTCTTTCTAGTTCTCATTTTGTATTACATTTAACCTTCCAAGTGTATAATCAGTGCGTGTAAACGCACACAAAGTTTCACAGTTCCAACATATTTACATGGAATAAAACATATGGAAGCCGATGGCTTGGCTAAATCGAGTCTCTCCTTTGATTTGGATGCGGTTGGTTTGAGCATATCCACCCCTTGCATCTACTCTATTTTTTTCACATATGATGTTTCTGAGATTTTTGGACATAGAGCTACGTTTCTGTACGTTCTCTCGGTTAAGCTGTGAATGAGAGAGTGAGTGATGGCATCAGCTCTCGAACGGTTACATAGCAGTGGGAAGGTTCCTATGAGCACAGCCAAGTGAACATTCTAATTTACTTAGGAACCAAAGAATTGCTGGTTTGTCATGTATGCGATTGCCTTTTGTGCTTAAATTTGGAGAAAAATTGTAACTTTTGTATAGCATGTTGGTAAGTTGTTGCAGAGTGATTGCCAACTGTTCCAAAATCAGTCTTCATTGTGTTTGATTTTAGTTAATGTGGAGACGGAACTGAGATTATGATGAATTTAAGTAGTGGTGGATTGTCTTGCTGTTTTCTGTACACTAGTTGTAACTGGAGGATGTTTAGTTTAATATGTATTAGGCACTTGAAGTTGAAGGATCGAAAGAGGACCGATGTGAGCTTACTAGAACCCCATATGGGAAACGATTCATAAGTGAGGTTTGAATCGAAAAGAATGGAACTTCAACTTCTGTCTTTCGTAGTGACTAATTAGAAATAAGCTACAGTGAAATCCTCGTTTGAGGATTACTAACTTGTTCCTCAAATTTTTAGTTCCTCAGTCATATCAATCAATTATAATTCGTTATACATTGCAGCGAAACATTTATGTTACACCTGTTGTTCGAATATCACCTCTTTTAGGGTCGAATGTGACTTATGACGATTCAATGAACTCGCCAAACATCGTCTGGCTGGCTCCATTGCCAAGCAATTCAACTAAGCTTGGGCAGCACCAGGTAACTTCGCCTAACCAGTTTAAAGAAATTAGCTTCAGTGGTTATCATACAGTTATGTAATGCCGCTTGTTGATTTTCAGGTGTTCTTGTAGCGCTCGATGCCCATCCAGACGGAATCATATATCGATATCGATATCTCATAACCAAATATGTAAATACGCAAGGGCTACATGCGAAGGTGCGAAGATTTAACTTATGAGATTACGAAAAAAAATCTTTCATTCGTCGTCAGATGATCTTGGGGAAGTTGCGGTTGATGTCAACTACTTGGATGTGTCGAATGTGGAATCAACGTTCCAGATTTTCATTTGCCGATGCTCTTTTCAAGGTTCTTAATCTTACCACATGTTTTCCTTTAGTCGCCTTGTCTGTTCTACAGTGCCAAGTAACCATGTCTCACTTTGCTTTGTTCCGCACAACATTATACCATAAGTTTTCCTTGGTCGTCTTCTTTTCATCGGGATAGCGCTAGCGAGGCATGCAAGAAATTGTTTTGGTATAATTTCAGAGAGTAAGATCCGAGTTTACGCAAGAGATTGCTTTGGTTTCTTTCAGTGGCAGATTGCAAGGCATGCAACCCGAATTTGCCACTGTTGGAGTAGTACCATTTTCAAGCATTTCAATAGTACCCTGGTTTCAACGCTTTTGGTTTACTTGCTTGTGTAGTAAGAAATCCCTTAAAAGTGCAGCATTTTACCGTTGTGCAAGTAACGAGAATTCAACTCTTGCCTCGCCCTCGTGTCCGCTTAAAGCAAATGCTAAATTTTAAAAGTGCAAGTTCCAGATTTTGTTTGTATAAAATTTAGAAGTCATGCAACAATCACTCTTCGATAGCGAAGTGAAATGTTTTATTTTCATGAAGAACACTTTTAATTTTTGGCTAAAAGTTTTAGAAGTGATTTTCAGCCTCTTTCACGAGAGAAAAATTTACATGAAATGAGTTCACCGCGGTTTATTTAAATAAAACAATGACATATGTAAGTTTCTCAACATATAAATTTTATTATTGAATTGAAATGTCATATAATAATGAATTCGTTTCATATAAGTTGTTTTCATTTCACAGTCACATCCAAATACGTTGTAATTCAAATTAAATTACATTTCACCGTCGGAAAGTCATGTAATCCAACAACACGGGTCGGGTCGGGTTCTATCCGGACTCCCAGCCTAAACCCCGGCATAAAAAAGGAGAAAAAGCCCATAGGGGTTTATTCGGATTCACCAGTCCACCATTTTTCTCGCCCATTTTTGCACTTTCCTAGCCACCAAACACATCAAAAATCTCCAGTCACCTGATCGAAATCTGTTTAGTGTTTCGTCGGCAAGATTTAATTTTCGAGGTAATTAGTTAACCTTCTCTTCTCTCTCAATTTTCTAAGCTACCAAACACAAACTTGCACTTTGAATTAGGTGAGTGACATTTTTTTTATTGCTGTGATCTTGAAATGCATAGACCCACGACTTTGATTTGGGAAATTTTCGTTTTTCCTTACTCGGGTGCTCTTTTTTTATTTTTCCGATTTGTTTAATTGTGATGCAGTATTTGGTGTTCTAGGGCTTGATTTTGGGATTATTGTCTATTTATTTGCTCCAATAATTTCCTTTTTTTGGTGAAATTTCCAAATTTAAGATTTTTTCTGCATATTTTTTAGAAAGCATTGGATGATATTATGGATTGAAGAAATGTTTTGTTTATGGCTTTGGCCGATGATAAGTGGGATTAGGCATTGATGCAGTTGATTAAGTTTTAAACTTTTTCATTTCTTTCATATTTTGTGGTTAATTTTCTAGTGGATTTCTAATTTACCAGTGTTTTTTTGGTTGGCGTACGACGTTCAAATTCAAGGTTGTGCAAGCTCTAAAGTGAGCTAGTTTACAGTCATGGCCTCCGAAGAGCCAAGGGACCCGTTCAAAGGGGTGGATTGGAAAGCTGTTGGCAATGACATGCAGAAGGAGCCCGGTGTTAAACCGGGGATTAAGAAGCGGCTTCCCAGGAAGATTAGGCAGATTCCGGATTGCTATTTTCTCCCTCGAAGATCCCTACCCTATAACATTGCATTTTTTGGAGCGTGCATTGCTGGTGGAATTGGTGCTGGCATGCTGTTGGAGGTCTGGATAAACAAGAAAGTTAGAGGTATGCCCTGTAATTCCGATGTTGGTTTTCTTTCCTTAAGGTAGGGGTTCGACCTCTAGGGCCGAAAACAAGTGTAGGATTGAACGCCTCGTGTTCTGCATAGTGATCACAAGTTCTGGTCTGGTCAAGACAACTATGACATCCACCTTTGTAAGTTTAGTAAGGCTTTTGGTTAGCTGCAACGATAACATTAGACACTGTATCTTTGAGCCTTTTGCATCATGCGGAATTATGCACTTACGGGTTCTTGGTTTATATTGGACGTCTGAACATTAGGAAATCACGAACGATGTTAAAGTAAGAAATATGTGATCAGACTGCTGACATTCACGGCATTGTTTGTTGTAATACATTACTAAGACATGTGCAAGCATTTTTTTGTTGTATATACCAACACGTTCGATCTCTTTTGATCTGTGCTATCAGTTTTGGCTAATCTTGGTTGTTCTGAACCGGCTTATACATTTCTGATTGTTTTCAGTTTCGTCATTTGGTTTCTAATCATTTCATTTCGTTTATAGAGCTTATGCTAATATGTTCCTGCTTCGGTGTTGCAGAGGATGGAGGCGTCCTATGGGAGTTTGACAAAAAATAGCCTTAGATATAGATGGAATTGTGAATGTGACGGCATTAAAAATGTCCCACCTTCTTTCTGTGCCTCTTTTCTCTTTCTGAACTTGCTTAACGAGTCATAGGCTGTAAAGACATCGAAATTCGGCTTCTACGCTGATCGGCTGATGTTTGCTCGCCAATTTTGTGTCATGCTAATGAGCATACGATGTTGTTCTCACATCTTCTTGCGGTTTCTTTTACACAATGTTCTGCATACAATGATTCAGATTTATATAACGTTGAATGAACCGAGGGGCAATATACTTGGGCCTGAAATGGGCCGAGTCTTAGGTTAGTTTGATGCTGTACACCCCCAAGCACTAGGCGGAAAGCCGTGTGTGAGTTTGTGCCATGTTTTGGGCTATGATTCTGTAAGCCTTCGCTCATGTACTAGTTGATCTGGCAACACAATCTCAATTTGATTAAGTGATTTTGAGTTCAAAATCTTCCCACATTATTTGATTGATTATAAATATGCATCAATACAATTCTCAATGATAACTGTCGTTTCAAAATTACTAAATTGGCGTGAGTGAGTGAGTTTATGTTAGGATTAATAAGCCGTTATTCTAAATTACTTTAATTTATCCGCGATTAACTAGCCTAATACATTTGCTTAGAGCACCTATCGTTCATTTAAAAGCAATCTTAGAGTTTGAATTCAAAACACGTTAAATTAAAAATAAATATCTTATTCACCAAGACAATCGTCTCTTGCTAATAATTTTTTTTTTTGTTAAAAACAAATAAATAAAAAAACCTATTTTATTTAGACTTGGAGAGAAATTTTTGGGCTAATGGATAGTTTAGGTGCGTACTGCGCACCCGGCCACATCGTACAATCCAAACACAAAACAAGCTTTGCCGCATGCTGCTTTCCTAACTCTATTTACTCTCTCTCTCTCTCTCTCTCTCTCTCTCTCTCTCTCTCTCTCGTTCTCGTCGATTTCTAATTCAATCTCTGCAATTCATTCTGCGTGCGTGTGTGGATTGTAATGGCTGCTGTGAGGGTTGAGCGTGGCGATTTATGGAAGAGCAAGGCACTATCCGTACAGCTCCGGCTCAGGCAGCGGTTCAGGGTGGAGGTGGATCGCCGCCTCCGTCACCACCCCATTTTTTCCAACGAAGGTTACTTCTCCTCCACGTTCCAGCGCTGGCTGCAGCGCTTTCGCGACTTCCGCCGTGACTCCCTCCCTTCCTCCACCGCCTTCTATCGCAAACGAGGTCCTTTCCTCCTCTCATTCCTTAAATTAATTAACTTTTATTCTTTTTTTTTTTCGTTTTCGATTGATTGAAAATTTGATTGATTTGTTTCTGTGAAGGAATTTCAATTTCTTAATTCTATTTGTTAAAACGTTGTCTGTCTTTTAAAAATTGTTAATTAGCTAACATAAGTGGCAAGATTAGTTATGTTTCAAATTAGTCAAATTAAAAGTTGCAGCTTGAGGAAAATTTCGAGCTTGTATCAGTATTGGCTTGCATTTCGTTACGAAATTTTAATACATTTCTATTTTTTTTTCGTTAGTGAACTGAAAATCTTTGAGCTCGAAGAAGTTGCAAATGTTTTTAGGCGTAGTTGATTAGTTTGTGCTTTTATAATCTACCCGTGTGAGAATTTGTGCCGGTTTTTCGGAGAAGACTGTAGTAAAAGGGGGATTTTTGGTGCCTGCAGTGGGTAAGGAATTCAATGCTGAAGAAGAATCAATCCTTCTACGCATGCTTCAAGCTGTGGCTGTTCCGGTCATTGGCAATGTTTGTCATGTTTTTATGAATGGATTGAATCAAGTTCAGGTAGGTGAGATTGTGTGGAATTGATAGTACCCCAAGATGTTTTTCGATTTATATTATGAGGGTTGCAAGAATAATATGGGTTTTCGGGTGTCATAGGTGTATGGTGTAGAAAAGTTACATGATGCCGTGCTACACAGACCCAAAGGAAAGCCTCTTATAACGGTATAGCCCTGTCATCCTATTTGTGTCTAAAACTTAATGCATCGACACTATTTCTGATTTCCCGTTGGTAATTATGGCTGCTTTTTAATCTGTTCTCATTTCAGGTGAGCAATCATGTTGCTTCTATGGATGATCCGCTTGTTCTCTCCGCATTGCTTCCTCGACATGTTCTTCTGGATGCTCAGAACTTGAGGTGGACACTTTGCGCATCTGATCGTTGTTTTTCAAATCCCGTAACTTCAGCATTTTTCCAATCTGTCAAAGTCCTGCCAGTTTCTCGTGGTGATGGGATTTATCAAAAGGTAATCTTTTAAATATGTCACTAAGTGTTGAAAGTGTTGGGTAGTTTGTTAGTAGTGCTATTACGACTTGTATAATTGCAAATAAAACCAAACATCTGCAGCATGTAAGTAGTGCTTTGATGTTTATATTCTTCTTTTCGCCTGTTTCTAGAATGGGTCTTTTTCTTGTCATAATATGATAAATTAAAAGATAGGATGCTCTATCCTTACTTGTTTTGAACATTTCTTATGTACCTTGGGTCTACAGAAGGTCTGAAAGCTATGACAGTGTGATAACCACGCCACTTTCTCATCTTTATGCTTTATTGATTCAGGGAATGGACTTGGCTATTTCAAAATTGAATCAAGGTGGTTGGGTTCACATCTTCCCAGAAGGTAGTCGTTCTCGAGATGGTGGAAAAACCATTGGGTCTTCCAAGAGAGGTGTTGGGAGGTGAGGGTCTGATCCCTCCCTTTTGTTGAAAGATACACTTTTGCTAAATGATTTATATTTGGTTGTGGAGAGGTACCCATGCTTTTGTCTGTAAAGCTTTTTCAATAAAGAGAGTAGTGTTCTTTTCATTGAAACACTTTTTGGTAACTAATGCATATTCTTACATTGAAACACTTTTTGGTAACTAATGCATATTCTTACTTGGCAGGTTGGTCCTTGATGCCGACAATATACCCATGGTTGTTCCATTTGTGCATAGTGGGATGCAGGACATCATGCCTATCGGTGCTAGCATCCCAAGGATTGGCAATACAGTAAGTGCAATACTTGCTACTGTCAATACATGTTCAGTTTTGAGCGGCTCAATGTCCTTCTGATGGGGTGTAATCCTTGCAGTTAGATAGTTTTGATACTGTAGCAACCATATGAGTGGGCAGATAGACCTTCTTACCCGGTCTTGTCTGCAGTAGGATTTGATTGTTGTATTTATCATTACAGTCCATGATGCCTTTCACACTTTATGCGGTGTTTTGTTCTTTTATAATATATAATCCGGCTTACTGTTTTTGGAAAATGTAGGTGACTGTGGTTATTGGCGATCCAATCTACTTTGATGATTTGTTGAATTCTGAAGGATCTAAGCATGTATCAAGAGGAAAGTTGTATGATGCAGTATCTTCAAGGATTGGTCATAGACTACGCGGACTGAAAGTCCAGGTTGACAAGTTGGCTCAAGTGACTCAGTCACAAAATCTTCCTGCGCATGACACAGACCGAGCTACAGTGATTCTGCAGCAGGTTGATTGGGAATCATTCGGAATGGGGAACCTTACATATTCCGAAGATGACAGTTCACTGGTGCAAGAAACTGAGATCCAACTAGCTGCTCCTCCCTGTACAGAAGAACCCAGGTCTGCTGATTGGAGTTACAGAGTGGGTTTCTCTCGTGAAGGCGGCATTGCATCACGGATGCGTAGTTTCATGGACCAGAGTGAATTTATGGGTTTCGCAGCCAGAGGCATATTTATGAACCGTAGAGCCGAAGAACCCTCTCCGAGCAGTAGAGGGGTTGTCCCCTTGAAAGCGTGGAGACGACACTTGGAGGCCAATGTATTACCACAATGGAATTAGTTCTAACATAAATCTAGCAGAGGCTTATGTAAATTAAAATTTTGGTGTTCATCATATATGAACTGAAATTTTGGTTGAGATTTTTCCTTTTATTTTAATGTATAGACGGAAGATTCTATGATAATTTTACTTGACCTCCATTTTCCGTGATATTCATCTGTTTGACATAAAAATTCTAATAAAAGGTCACGGGTTTAGGTCGTGGAAATCACCTCTTTGCAAAGTAAGAGTACGGTTGCGTACAATAGCGTCTCACCCGCCCTCGCAAAAGGAAAAGCCTTTTGGCTTGGGGTTGCCCGTTATGTTTCAATGGGATTGTTTGTCAATATATTGCATTTAGATTGGACAATTATTATTATTATTATTATTTTTTAAGATTTTCAGTAAGGTTGGAAATTAGCAGAGACATGCAGAGAAGAAAAGAATTTGTCCAACCGATTAAATATAGCATAAACAAAAGTAGATGTAAGTTACATCAGTTAACTTTAGACGCTTAATTTCAAATTCTCATCTTCAAAAAATATATTTCAAATAAAATCTAGTTAAAATAAAAATTAGAGAAGCATATGGTTCCTTTCTTCACGTTCAACCTAAAACAACTCATGTTTCTTTCTCTCACTGAGTAGGTATTTTAAACCACTAATTACTATATTTAGTTTTTCTTCTTCCGCAAAATTTCATTTCTTGCAACAAACCAGCTGACTTCCTCACTACAAGCAATCACCTTCATTTCGCAGCATCGAAAGAACATCTGAATGCAATCTCGAATCCACGTGAAACAAACAAGGTAATTGCTTTTTTCGGGTTTTTAGATCTTTGTCTGTTGTTTTATTATCACGTTGCTACGATCCATTTTGTTTCATTTCACAGTAAGTAATTACAATGCTTGTTATGAATGGATAGAGAGGAGAGGAGCAGAAAATGGCAGGGTTTTGCGAAATGCCAGAAGCAATGGTGCTGCAGATCTTGTCATGGCTGCCTCCGAAATCTCTGATGCGATTCAGATGCGTCCGCAAGTCGTGGTACAAGTTCATCAACAACCCTAGCTTTGTGGACGTGCACCTCTCCAAATCCATCGACAACAGTTTCCAATCCTCCACATGCATCCTTTTCAAGCGTTACGTCCTCAACGATACAGACAATGGCTCGACGAAAATTTTGCTGTCACTTATAGATCTTTGCAACGACAACAACAGTGATGTCTATTACCTTCAAGATCTCAACCTCAAAGTTCCAATTTCTCTAGGGCTAAGGCATGAGTTTTTAGACATCGCAGGCCACTGTCACGGAATTATTTGCTTAACTGATTACTCCGAGAATGTTTTTCTATGCAATCCGGCTCTGAAGGAATCGAAGCTTCTTCCCAAGTCGTGCCTTCGTCTACCTCCTCCGAAAAAAATAAACATATTGCAGTCCACAGGAATCGCAGTGGGATTTGGCTACGATCGCAAAGCGAAAGATTACAAAGTCGTTAGAATCGCAATGCATTTCGAGGGTTTTTGGATTTTGTTTCACCCTCACATGGCAGAAGTATACACCATGAGTTCTAACTCTTGGAGAGAGATCAAAGTTGATATACCTAGCAGTGTGATTTGGTCTCCTTCATCCCAAATGTACTTCAAGGGTTTTTACTATTGGTTTGCCATAGAGCTGGACAAGCAAACCCTAGACGAAAACAAGAAGGTCATCCTTTCGTTCGACATGGATGACGAATTATTTTGTGACATACCCGCGCCGGAAAGTTTACAGGATACAAAAGAATGTTACGGAAGCCTTGCAGTGTGGAATGGATCTGTCGCTCTTTTTTCTTTTCAGATAGAAAGCGGGATTCGTAAATCGATCGGTATATGGGAAATGAATGATTTGGAGGGTTCTTGGACGAAACACTTGACCATCGTACCGGTTGCAGGATTTGGAATGCCATTGACGTTTTGGAACAGTGACGAACTTGTTATGGTTGCCGCAGATGGACGTGTAGTTTCCCACAATTTCGATACCAAGATGCTTAAGGAGCTTCCTGTTAGTGGTGTGTTTTTAGAACGTTTCCAAGCGTTTGTGTATGTTTATAGTCTCGTTTCAGTTAAATGAGAGCTCATTCTTCTGTTTTATTCTTAAAACTATCAATTCAAATGCAACTCATCGTAACTAGACTTTTGGACCTGTATTGGTAATTGAAATCTCAACCACATAACTCGACATGGATAACGAAAGTTTAGGTAGAAAGTAAATTATGACAGAGTGAAAATCTTAATGGGTAGTCGAACAAGATAGGAAATCAGACCTCATGATTCAAGACTTATACATAAATTTGTATTTCAGATTAATAATGCATTATATGCAAATAAACGAAATTGATCGATTGCCACATGTAAAAGTTAAAAAAAAATTTAACATTGCTTTATTGGCCATTTATCTTGATAAGGTCTAATGATCGGACGGACCAGATCATATGAATCATTGACCCCACCAAGTTTTAGTGGTTACAAACCCATCCCCACCTCTCAAAGTCGGTTCGGACTCACAGTCACCACCTCACACCTCCCAAAGCCCCACAAGCGAACCTTCACAGAGCACACCTCAAACGCTATCCTCTGCGGTGCGTTCCGGTTCTATCAAATCTTGACTTTCAATTTATGTAGGGCCCGTTAAAACGAACGGCTAAGATCCATCCAGTTCTTCGTGCTTCGCGGAAATCACGTTTCCCCCTGTACACCAGTTCATTTCCCATTAAAATCTCAGAGGAGAGAGAGAGAGTGAAAACAGAAAAATGGCGGACGAAGAAGAAGCAGAGCTAAGCGAGAAGCAGAAGAAGGAGATAGCAAGGTGGTTCCTCCTCAACTCTCCTCCCGGCGAAATCCAATTCGTCGCCAAAGGTCTCACCTTTCACCCCAAAAACTTCACATTTTTCTCCAAGTTAGAATTTCGTAAAATTTCAAATTTTGATCGATCGCGCGAATCACAATCTGTATTTGATTTCATCTTCTGGGTTGGCAGATGTGAAGGCGGTCATCAACGACGACGTTTTGTACAAGGAGGCTGCGTCGGAGGCGTTCCCACTGTACAACAAATCCCACTTGATTTCTATCGAAATGCCGGGCCGAATCGGAGACGTAAGTATTCTGTTTCTGACGAAATATCGGCATTTCGATTAATTTCTCGGGTTCCCAATTGTGAAATTTGCAAACTTTCATTGCTTCTTGTTGTACTTTTTGTTCTGGAATCTGACAATGTATGGGGTTTTGCTTCTGTTTGTGTGAGCAGGTTATAGTTACATCATATGGTGAGCTCGCTGAGACCGAGTTCATTGATCCCAGAACAGCTCAAGTTGCTGTAGTTGACCACATCAAACAGGCAAGTGCTTTATTTTTCTTCTACTATATGAATCCGATGATACCGAAAATGGTGGTGAAGAAGAGAGTTTCTTTTATTTTATTTTTAGAAGATTGGTAATTGTTGATACAAACTATAGTAGGGGAGGGTCGAATTGAACTGGGGAACCTCGGGTGCGAGGGTGAACACTCTTGACCAACTGAGCTACGAGACCCTTTCTAGGATAATGGTAATTAAGTATTAGCAAAGCATGAACCTTGAAAAGGGACTAGGCTGATCTTCTTTACGGGGAACACGCTGATGATAGAAATCAAGCATCCGTGCATTTGTTCCATTACGATATTTTGAGACAATTGATGGGCAAGCACATGAGTGCATTCTTTTCATGTATCCTATTTTTCTCAGTCATTCACCATCTGGACTTGTCCATGCATGTATGAAATGACGTGCGTGCAGCATGCCTGTTATTTTCCTTGATTGTTACCCTTTATTAGCATTTTCATTTAAATTGTTAATTTGTTACCAATTATTTCATTAAAATGTGCTAAAATTGGTTCAGGTTTGTACAGAGGTGAGACCTGCACTGGATGAGGAACTTCCATCTGCATATGTTGAGGACTTTCGGTATGCCTTATTTGCCATGAAACTTTGCATACGTTTTTTCACTCCTACTGAAATGAGCATTTGCTTGCTCCAAGATATTTGGCTTAATATTAGGGGTTTTAAGTGTCACACGGGAAAAGTTTCACATTAGCTTCTCTTGAGTAGACTTTTCAGCCCTGTAGGATTTACTTTATCTGTTAGTTTTAATGTAACAAACCAGTATTTACTTTACTACAGAATGTTGATATTTAAGAATGCCCTTTCCATAATGGCCGAGAGAGAACGATGAAATAAACGTGTCACTTCTCGTCTAGTTATCTTTTGAGGATGCTCGTTTAGGAACCATACAAGACAGAAAATCATTGGCAGCTTGCGGAAGCACCACACAAGTAGAATTACGGTTGTTTTATATATGTGCAATGCATACATTTGTGTGTTTGTGTCTGTGGGAGTTTGTGGGGCTTGTGTGGGGGCCTTGTGTATAAGTCAATATTCTTTCCTTTCAGGTGTGCTTTGGATGCAGAAATACTTAGATATGTTGGTGAAGCTTATCCAAAGGGAGTCTGCTCAGTGTACTGTGGCAATGGTAAAGATGTGGAGGGCCCAGGATTTGACTTTGAGCTTGTAGTGGTGATATCAGCTGCTAGACATAGCCCACAAAATTTCTGGTATGTGAAGTTAGTTTTGTGCCCTACCCACGAGCTTGTTTATTGCTCCTGAGCATTGTATTTCAGTTGGAACAGATGTATATATAGTGTATATACCATCCAAAAACCTGTCCTGTTATTATACCGGGTCCTTTCTTAGCTGCTTAAAAGAAGAAAAAGTTGATTTTCTTTTTCTTGCCTCTTTTTATGTGGGCATCTTGTGATATAAGTTAATTTTTCATGTTGCATAGCAACGGTAGTTGGCGTTCTGTATGGAGCATTGAGTTCAAAGATGAAATACAAATGCTGGAATTAAAAGGCAAACTGCAGGTATTTCTTATGTACTCCGCATTCATTATGGAGCATTGAGTTCATAATATAAGAACCTAATCAAGAAGTAACTGTTTCTCATCCATGTCCTCCTGTTCTTCACATTCTTTCAGGTGGGTGCCCACTATTTCGAGGAGGGCAATGTGCAGTTAGATGCCAAGCATGAATGCAAAGATACAACAACTTTTCAGGTTGATGTTACGATAGGACTATCTCCATTTATTATCATTTTTATTTTGGTATTGCATAGGATGATCTATCATGCAAGATCATTGTACCTTCTCTTATTTAGACCCTTAGGCCGCGTTTGATAGAGAGGATTGGCTGGGGTAGGACTTTTCACTATATTGAAGGCATTTTAAAGGAAGAAATGGATGACAAATTCCTTACTTTGTCCAAGTTGAAGGTTACTCATGAAGAAAAGATTCCCCTCCTAATGCTCACAAAAATGGTAGGATTAAAAGGGACAACTATTCTTCATAAGTAACCTTCAACTTGAACAAAATAAGGAATTTGTCATTCATTTCTTTCTTTAAAATACCTTTAATATAGTGAATAGTCTTATCTAAGCCAATCTTTTCTATCAAACGAGGCCTTAATATATTGATTTTAGTATAACTTTCTACATAAACTTTAAAAATGAGGGTATTAATCATAACATGTGAACATAGGCACATATGACCTTTTTTTTTCTAGTAGGCATAGCTAAAGTTGGTAAATAGTAAAAAGTTTATGTATTGGTTAGCTAAGTTTTCGGTGTGATATTCTTAGTTATCTGACACTTTTTGTGTTTAGAAACAGAAGGGCTATAGTTGAATCTTACGAGTTCCTGTGTCATGCTAATGATACATTATCGATAAAACATTTCCTGTGGCTGTTTGAACTTTCTTGTTTTTGGTATCTTAACATTGCCTATGATTCACATTTGTTGCAGTCCTCTGAAGATAGTGCGATTGCCATTAGCAATATTATTCGTCAACATGAGACGGAGTACTTAGCATCTCTTGAGGTTCAAAATACATCAATTTCTCTAGTTAATAGCTGATGTTTTTTTTCACTTTCTGAGCTCTTCACTAACAAATTTACTTCTGCAGGCATCTTATTCAAATTTGCCCGATACCACTTTTAAGGTACTATTGACTTCCATCGAGAATTGAACTTTTGTGTATTTGTACAGTTCAACATATTCGAACATGTTCAATATAAACATGAAACACATTTGCAGAAGAAAATTGTTTCTTTACTATGCTTAACCTGAACCCAATCCAGTTTTTCACTTTGTTGAATTATTATTATTATTCTTGATTCCAGTACTAACCTTCAAAACTTAATGAATGTGATACAGGATCTTCGAAGAAAGCTTCCAGTTACACGCACCCTATTTCCGTGGCAGAATACCTTGCAGTTTAGCTTGACAAGAGACATTACAAAAGAACTTGGGATCGGAAAGTGAATTCACTCATTCAACCGAAGGTGTTCAGCCAAGAGTTTCTTCCCATGTGACCCATAGCTTGAGTATGCCACTTGTACTTGGGGTCGACTTTCTGTGGTTCTTCCCCTTTGCTCGTTTCCATTCTGAATCAGGTCTCCGCCATTGGAGCTTCTCTCCCTCAGTTTTGGTGCACTGTAATATAATCGCTGTTTATGTTGTGTATAGTAAAAGGGTTGTGGCTGTTTCTCATTGTCTTATAAACTTGTCACTGTGGACGACGTTGCGGAGTTTGTATTTGTATGTGTTATGAAGAGTGGCTTAATTTGTGCCTTGGCTTCTTTTTATCAAATCGAAGATGTTTGTTTCAACGGTACATCAAAGATGTGTACAAGAATCTCGATAGGACTGTTAAAGCAACAGCATGAAAAGGAAAAACTAAAACGGATAAAAGCTGCACAAATCACATCACAAAATCTAACATAATATATATTCAAGTTCACGTAGTCACGATTCTCACATGGAATGCAATTCTTAGTAAAAATTCAAGTGGATTTTGAAAAGCACTTTAAGTGCTACCTACAAGAAGGACCATATCACATATCTAAGCACTTAAAAATGTTTTTGGAACCAAAAATCAATTTTATCAAAATCGTTTTCAGTTATTTTGAAAGTACTAATCATTTTAAAAGTATTTCCAAATAAGCGCATAGTCTACTGCTCGAGAAGGACAAAAATTTCATATGGAAGCTCTCACACAAAATGACACTAGCATGGGTCGGTGGGAGCATAATGCAAGAGTTTATAGTTGTGAGAGGTGCCTTACGAATTATATAATCCAATGTCATTACTCAAGTTTTTCTCGTTAAGTAATTATCGAGTCGTATCTAGACACATTGAGCAGTATCTCATAATTTATAAGAAGTTTTTCTCCTCTCTTTTAAGAGAACAACTTACATAAAATGAGTTTACTGTCACGTGGTGTCTCAATCTATTAGAACAATGATATGTTTGAAAAAAACTTATACATTTCATTATTTTATTGAAACATAATGTCAATCCGTTATTTTCCTGGACGCAAACCAGCTCTCTATAAAATCATCACTTATTAGTTGTTAGTGAGCATTTGAAAACAATTTCTCGCCGCAAAGCTTTTCTCGTTCATAAACTTCCCCTGTGAGTATTCTCTCTGATGAATGGTGGTGGATGACGATTGGGTTGCAGGGCAGTTTGCATTTCCTAGCCTTTCTCACTTTATGGCGTAGAAATTGGTATGCGAGTATTTGCTCTGATTTTAGGGTTAGGGTTTTGTATTTGATTCTCTATATTCTCACTCAAATTTTGAAACTTTCGTCGTATTTGTTCTGATACTGTAGTAGCTGTTTTGTTGGTTTGATTGCAGCTTCCATTTTTCTCTGCTTAAATTAGTGCAGGGCCGTCGTGTGGTTAGTAAAGTCAAGATCTTTCTGTCAATTTATGTTTGGTTGCTGAGAAAATGTAGGGGGAAAAGAGAAATCAGGTGCATTTCATTGTTTTGGAGCACTACAGATAAATACAATATACAATCAAATTAGGAAATGGTAAAGGAATATACTTGATGACTGATTGGTTTAGCTGAGTTTAGTTATACATCATATAGATTTCAGAACAAGATTCATCGTATATACATATACACATTTATATGTAGCAATTAACTAGCATTCAGTTTTACTGCAAGGTTTTCGTCAAGAAGCGAAAACCACAGGGGATTACGGTTTAGTTGGCGGATTGGTAGTCTTATTTGTGCTGTAGAACAAGGTTTTTATGTCTTACAATTAGTGGTTGTACTTTAGGGTAGATAGATGATAATGTTGGATGGAGATAGTTTCTGGAGAATGCTGGAGTTACATTCGTAGGAGTACATTCAAGTGGTGTTTTTGTCCCTGATGAGGTATTTGGTATTCCTCATAGTTTCGTTCTTTACAATACTATTCATCGATAAAATGTTTCCTTCGGTATCTTCTTTGAGTGTCATTTATGTTTGATCCAGTTTTGACTTTCCCTACTTTTGTGTACATGTACTGGTTTGAATTTATGTCTTTTTGTGTATGCGTGATTTCTTTCTCTGGGATGATGCAAATTAGCCAAATCATATGTCGATGTGCTCCATGAGGCAATTTTTCCGAAGCACTTTACCAGTCTCGTCTATAGACTTGGCAAGGTTTTCGATGAATTTGCCTTTCGTAGAAGCGTGTCTACCTGATGATACAATAGAGATAGGGTTCCCTGCTGACCAGAATTTTCCTCTCTTTCTTTGTATTCTGTTTGTTTTGTGTTCAATGTTTTTTAGTTTTCCTTTTGCCAGTTTAAGTGCTTAAAACAACTGTATCTATCGGTCGTGCAGTCTGAACTAGAGCTTGTCGCCATCACCATAGCCATCGGATCTGCTCTTTGAAACGAGGCAGAAGTTGACGCGTTGAAGATTCAAAAGCTTTGAGCGTTGTTTGAGAGATGGTGCCACTGAAGGACATAGTGCCAGCAGCACAGAACAACATAAACACGAGGTTCATACTTTTGGACAAAGGCATCGTCAAGACTACAACTACTACTTTATCACAAGCCCAAAACAAGACGTGCTTGGCGCTGGTGGCGGACGAAACAGCGGCGGTTCACTTCCAGCTGTGGGGGAACGAGTGTGACGCCTTCGAGCCTGGGGACATCGTGGAGTTGAGCAATGGCATATTCTCTTACTGCAGGAACAACCTTTTGCTCAGGGCTGGCAAGAGAGGCAAAATTGAGAAGGTTGGGGAATTTATGATGGAGTACGTTGAGACCCCAAATTTGAGTGAGATTCGTTGGGCTCCTGACCCTAACAATCCCAAGAAGTACATTCAGGAGGCTGTGATTTCCCCACATTCTCGTATATTTCCACCCAAATACTGATCCAGGAAGATGAAGTTGGCGCGAGCGTAGTCACATTGATTCCCTTCGGGTTCACTTGTATTAACGAAAAAAGTATAAGAGTTATCGTTTTGATGTGCTGATGTGAAACTGCTGAAAATATTAGAACTCGTTGTCCTTCTCTAACAGAAACAATATTAATCTGCACTATCTGAAATGAAGTTTCTGTGAATACAGATGAAATTTCAAGCAAACAACTAAGCACCGTGATTTTTCGTTTCCTTTTTAACGTTTTTATTACCACCCCTCAATTTTTTCGTCTTACACTCACTTTTGATGCAAGGAGTTTCTAGCTGGGTTAAGAGCTAATTTTTCCTTGCACTCGAGGTCTCAAGTTCGATTATGATTTCCTCGTCCCGTACATCTCTAGTTTAAAGAAAAAAACAACAAAATTGAACATCAAGTGGCATTAGAGTTATTGATCGGTGATGGAGCCTGAGCTACTTAGAGCATCTTTAATGAAGTAGGCAAATAGGTAGTCAAACCCATCGTGATGAGTTACGTAAGCAAAAACTTGCTCCAATGGTGTAGTCAATTCAGTAGACAAAGTTTCCCTATACCTACAAAGTAGGCAATATTGTCTGCTTTCAACATTATAGGCAAATGGGGTCTCACGTCTCTATTTATAATAAAATATTTCATGTAGAGGAAGAAAACAAAATTAAAGGATAAAAGTAAATGTTAAAGATGAAAATTTGCCTACTTGGTTTTTGTATTTCATCGATGTGACACTTTTTTTACGAGACAATTGCGTAGACAACTTGTCACGTCAACCATTATAGTATAATTTTGCCTACTTTTTTTGCCTACACCATTAAAGATGCTCTAAATAAGTATTTCGATTGAAATATGTTCCCACCGTTTGGTGTCTTCCCCCTCCACGGGGGGATCAACTCTTCAAAGCTATCTGAGTATTTTAGTTTGCTGTATCGCACAATTGCATTATTTGTCTTGTTTTTGAACCGGACTAGGATTAGAATTATGAAGCAGTGGAATCGTACTAAAATTTATCAGGTTTCCTGAGGCCTAACAAGGACTAACCACACTATAAATTAATCAATTTCTTGAATTCAATCATCTTGATTCCGGTCACTCAGTACTCGGTCTAGTAGTATTTTTCTTCACTTGGAAGTAAGAGATCTTAGATTCGAATCTTGTGGATGGGGAATTCGATATCAAATTATGTTGTCCATTATATGGCTTAGCCGAACTCCCCCTCCCTTAGTATAAAAATATCGATACATTAAAAAAAAAAAAAAAAAAAAAAAAAAAAAAACCATCTTCGTTCCGACTTCGATCCCATTGCTTCATCAATCTCTTCTTGTTTTGGGCCGGGCCCAACAGCTTTTGAAGCCCAACATTACATAAACAAAAACCTTTCTTTTTTCTCAAGAACCTTTCTTTAAGAACAAGCAGAGAAGCATTCTTCGTTCCACCAGCACTCCTGCAGCTGAAAACTGTTGGTTTCTGAGAAGAAAAAGTAGGACTAAACGGAATCCGATGGCGAACGTCATGGTAGAAGACACGACCTTTGAAGATGATCAGCTCGCCGCGATGACCACCGAAGACATCGTCAGAGCCACTCGTCTTCTTGACAACGAGATCCGAATACTTAAGGTCCCTTCTTTTTCTCTTACGCAGTTTATGGTTGCGTACTACTAATCGGCGCACAATTGGGAAGAGAGACTTGATTTTAATTATAGGGTTTATTTGTGATTTGAGGTTCGGATTGATTTGCTTGGGAAATTTTGAATTTTTAGTTCTGTACGTTATTTGATGCCTTTGTTAGTGTGTGGGTTTTTCGGAATTTTGGGGATTTGGGATTTTAATATGTGAATGTTTGTGTTTTTTCTGATTTTTGTTTGTGGGATTGAAGGAAGAAATGTCAAGAACGAATTTGGAACTGGACTCGTACAAGGAGAAGATTAAGGAGAATCAGGAAAAGATTAAGCTCAATAAGCAGTTGCCTTACTTGGTGGGCAACATTGTTGAGGTATGTGTGTTTTCATGTATTCTTAATTGTTTTCGATCGAAAAGTCCATTGCATAAACAAAATTTTGGAGAAAAGTATTGATTTCGTTTTGTTAGAGTGAAGTTGAGGTCAGTAAAGTAACTCTCTTTAGTGAAAAATAAAATTTGCTGAATATGAGAATCGAAATTAGCGTAAGATCTTGTATTATAGTTTGGGTTTTGCCTTGTTTGAGTTCAGAGTTTGTGGTGCAAGCAAGTTTGATAAGGGAGTCACCCTGCCTTAATATCTCAGAAACAGAAGTACTGATGATGACTGTTACTAAAGTGCGTTGAATTGGAGGACTTGGCTCCTTATGCTTGCCATTTAAACAACACACCTATTTATGGGGAACCCTTATTTTCTAATTTTAGTAATATGATGAGTCTACAAAGAGTGATTTAGATTGTTAGTAGTTACTCTGTCGCTATGTTTTATTAATGTCAATAGACGATATTGAGAACTTTAGTTGTTGATGGTGTGTGGACTTAGTTGTTCTGTTAGCCTTATGCTCTTATTGGCTTTTTCTATTTTGTCTCATTCAGATTCTTGAAATGAACCCAGAAGATGAGGCCGAGGAGGATGGTGCAAATATTGATCTTGACTCCCAAAGAAAGGGAAAATGTGTTGTGTTAAAAACATCTACTCGCCAGGTAAGCCAGCAACTAATGCTATGCACTCATTCTCTTATATCACCAGCAAAGCAAATGACTACGGTTATCTGCATCGTTGCTTTTCTTTTATATTCACGAATTTTAATTTTGTGATATATATCATATATGTGTCTACGGCTAAAAGAGACTAGTGTGAGAATCATATTTGATGCATTATTCAAAAGCCAAATTATGGGGTTTTGCTTTACTGCAGACTATCTTTCTGCCAGTTGTTGGGCTTGTTGATCCTGATAACTTGAAACCTGGGGATCTTGTTGGTGTGAACAAAGATAGTTACCTGATCTTGGATACTCTGCCGTCTGAGTATGATTCTCGGGTGAAGGCTATGGAGGTTGATGAAAAGCCAACTGAAGACTACAATGACATTGGAGGGCTGGAGAAGCAGGCAAGTTTCATACTTTGGACATGCTCTTTGAGGCATTCATGGTTGTTCTTAGATACCAAACACTTGGATTTAGTACCCTAATTTGTTTTTAATGCAACAGATTCAAGAACTAGTTGAGGCAATTGTTTTACCCATGACCCACAAGGAGCGTTTTCAGAAATTGGGGGTTCGTCCACCAAAGGGAGTGCTATTGTATGGACCTCCGGGAACTGGTAAAACTTTGATGGCTCGGGCTTGTGCTGCGCAGACAAATGCCACTTTTCTGAAATTAGCTGGTCCGCAACTGGTCCAGGTATAGCATAATTCGATTTGATTATTACTGATACCATTTTTTTTTTCTTTCAATTAAGAATGTATGTACAATTTGAGCATGAGTAGGTGTTTTTCTAATGATTTTGAGAATTGCTCTAACGCACTCTCTTAATTTTGACATAATAAATTTGTTTGTAAACTTTGGGGTTCGTTGATTTAAATTAGTTGTTCCACCTGTTTCTGATTAGGAGGAACTGATCCTTTTTGGGAGAGAAAATAGTCTCTGTATTAACAAGCTTTCTATGTATAAATATGCTCAATGATTGTAACTTAAGATTTATAACTGCATCCTTAATAAAGTAATTGTACTTGGAATGGATGTAGATGTTCATTGGGGATGGAGCAAAACTTGTCCGTGATGCCTTTCAGCTCGCAAAAGAGAAATCCCCCTGCATCATTTTCATAGATGAAATTGATGCAATTGGCACAAAGCGGTTTGATAGGTATGCTGTACTTCTTGAATTCAATTTCATTGTGGATATCCAATTTGATCATTGCACTCTTTCTTGATTGAAATATATCCTCTCATTTATGGTTACAGTGAAGTGAGTGGAGATAGGGAGGTGCAGCGTACAATGCTTGAGTTGCTTAATCAGCTTGATGGCTTTAGTAGCGATGATCGAATTAAGGTTCGTTTCCTTGTCTGCAAGTCTTTTTGCTTTTCCTGCAACTATGATGGATTTGGAAATACATAGTAGATGTTCCAGTTTCATTACTTGGTTGGAATCTTAAATGCAGGTGATAGCAACAACCAATCGTGCTGACATAACCAACTTTATTGTCTTAAATGCAGGTGATAGCAGCAACCAATCGAGCTGACATCCTCGACCCTGCTCTTATGCGTTCTGGTAGGTTGGATCGAAAAATTGAGTTTCCACATCCCACTGAAGAAGCAAGAGCTCGAATTTTGCAGGTTTGTCTCTTACAATTGCATGGGTTTTGTGATTACTTTTGCACTACAACATTCTAATCTGTTAATATTTTTTTCTTAATTTTGTAGATTCACTCAAGAAAGATGAATGTTCATCCGGATGTCAATTTCGAAGAATTAGCTCGCTCAACCGATGACTTCAACGGGGCACAGCTAAAAGCTGTATGTGTAGAGGCAGGCATGCTTGCCCTTCGTCGTGATGCCACAGAGGTGCTTCTCTCTCTCTATAAACTGTTCATACTCAAAAAGGGTTTTCACTCCCGTTTTCTCCTTTTGCACTCCGGTTGTTTCTGTCCCTTTAATTTCATATTATTGCTAGCCCATTGTGAGGCTTAGCTCAATCCCCCAGCCCCCTACTGTATATAATATCGTTTGTGAACAAATAAAAACAAACTAGGAGAAAAATAGAGTGCAGGGGAAGGAAATAGGAGTTTGAAAATCACTTCCGTAGACGATTTTAGCTCAGTCTACTAGTTAACGTTGTGTGTATGCTTAGAAATGCTGTAGGAAGTGTACTAATCTTGAGTATTTGTTTTGATTCTACTCCAGGTGAACCACGAGGACTTTAACGAGGGCATTATCCAAGTTCAGGCAAAGAAAAAAGCCAGCCTCAATTATTATGCCTAGATTGAATCACGGCAAGTTTTCCATCAGAAAATCGACCATCTGTAATTTGTTTCTCATTTTTCGTCGACAGACTTGTATAATTTGTATTTTGAGTCGTCGTATTTCTACATTTTTTTTTCCTATCTGTATCAAGTAACGGATAGGCCACTGCACCAAGGCGTTCAGCAGTGATTACTTGAAATTTAGTGAAAAGATGTTACATCCTTTTTTCTCGACTCTCTCTCCCGGTATCAAGCTTCTTCCCTAGCCTCGTCTTCCTTTCCGTCTCCTGTATCGCGATGATGATGCAGTAACAGCAAGAACAACCGACGTGGGATTTGGCTACCAACTTGAAGGGAATTTGATATTGGTCTGCATTTGATCTACGAGGAAACGATGAAAGGAGAATCGATGCCGTCCTTTCGTTTGATATGGGTGAGGAGGTGTTTCATGATATACCATTTCCAGGCAACTCCCATGAGAGAAGGGATTGGCATAAGAGCCTTAAGGTTTGGGATGAATCCATTGCTCTTTGTTATCATATATAACCTACTCACAAAGAAAATCAAGTCCTTTCCTATTGATGATTCAAGTATACATAGTATACTATGTATTCAAAGAGTTGGGTATGTACATAGCATTGCCCTAGGACCAAACTTAGTCTGATTATTTTAGTCCGATTCTTCTTCGGTTGGAGATTGATTTTGTCAATTTTAGGGCAAATATGGCATGTAGCCGTTAACTGAATATGACGTTGGTCTTTCAAAATTAATATTTTAGACTACTTTATGTTAAAAAATTTCAACTTCAATCACATAGGGCTTTATTTTTCTTCATATTTTATTACTTTTTGGGCCGAAC
Source organism: Pyrus communis (assembly GCF_041283825.1). Lineage (NCBI taxonomy): Eukaryota > Viridiplantae > Streptophyta > Magnoliopsida > Rosales > Rosaceae > Pyrus > Pyrus communis. The sequence goes on from NC_142576.1 coordinate 3,322,187, forward strand.
TTAATTTAACCTGGAGCTACATTTTGCCTACCCTAAGCTAAACGTAGCTAATTCTTTTGATTGAAGATTAATTTGAGAATGGATCCTCTCCAGAGCTAAACAGCCAGAATCTTCTTATCAAACAATATGGGTCGCATAAATTGAATCCAACGGTTTTTATTAATTTATTTTCCTAATCTATCACACATAACCGATAACCCTGATTTGATTTACACATCAATCAACGGCTCATATTGTTTGATGAAAAAACTCTGGTTGCTTGGCTCCTGAAAGGATCCGTTCTCAATTAATTTAGTCAATTTTAAGACCAAATGTGACTTTAACCCTTGACTGGAGATGGTAAACTTGGTACGATCAGGAGTCAAATTGACTGACATCGAGAAGGGTTCCAAGATTCTGAGTGTCAGGGAAATGTTCATAAACTGTTGCATTGGATCAGATGACGTCCTTATCTGGGCCCCTCGTGTGCTCATGTAGATTGATCACAGCCGTTCACTGGAGCATTTCCATGATATGATAAGTGGTGGTCCTCATCTTGAGCCACAGATCATGGGGCTGCAGTCCCCCAGGTAACTTCAGTATTTTGGCTAGGATGGTAAGAGTGGTTTGAGGGAAGATTTTCATACACTTCTTTATTTTTAGTTTTTAAGTTTTGATAACCAGACGAAATAAATTAAAACAGAAACAACGGTTAAGTTTATACATTATTGTATATGAAGATTTAGATACTACAAGTTAGAACCGTATGCAATTCATGAAAAATTACTCATGCCTACACATATCCGTTTTAGTGTCTTCACCATATAAAAATCATTTCAGCACAAAACAATAAAAATCAAGATTATTTCATCAATTAATTATATCAAATAAATAATTTGTAATGCTTTTATAAATTCCGACCAAATTTGTTTGAAAATATAGTTTGCTGACTAAATACACTGAAACTTTACTTTTACATTTTTTTATTTTTTATTTTTTATTTTTTTTTGACAGAGATGACAATTTGGTTGAATATAGTTGGGTAGCACAGATCTTGACAAGTTGATGGAGACAGATAAGAACAAGAACAGTCGGGGTTGCAATGATAGGACTGATGACAATATAATATTTGTGTGTGTGTATATATATATTAGTGCAGAGGCAACAGCAGCATTATGATTTGTAATTAGGGTTTCCTATGTCCTGGCATGATGCACAACGCGTGTTGTTTTCTGAGCAATTTAGGTAACGCGTGCTATGACAAATCATCCACTTGGCAATTGCAGGGTTTATCGATGCAAGCAAGTAACACAATGTCAACATTAAGTTAAGTTTAGGAGATATATATATATATATATATATATATATAATACTTGAGCTAGCTAGCTGTATCTGCCAGCTACCTCAATTGTTTATTATTTCATTAACCTTGGAAAAGGTTTAAGATGAAGCATCAGTACCAACTTTTAACCAAATTTTTACATTTTTTTTTGTCTTTTAGAATGAGGATTAATTAATGGTTTCGTTATAGTAGTCTACTTTTATAGGATTCAGAAGACTCATAAAAGCATTTCTTTGATCACCTTCGTGTGATTAACACACGCCAAGATCAAATTCATAATGTGTCATATGAAATACGAGTTAAAATTTGTTTCCGACTACTAGATCACTATCTGGTAGTTTAACCAAATTCTTACTTAGATTTACGCATTTTATAGGCATCACCAATTTAATTTCAAGGTTTCCATTGTTTTTCTTTTTATTGCAAAATTCATTGAGATTTTAATTAATTTCTTATCAACTTGCTACTTAAAATTACGATCTAATGATATTCTTCTTCACTTGTAAGTGAGAAATCTTATGTTCGATTCTCGCCAAAGGTAAACTTGAACAATATTATTGTTAACTCATTGTAAGGCTTAGCCCACCCCTCATCTCTTAATATAAATAAATATCGTTGTTAAAAAAAAAAAAAATTCTTATCAACTCAGTATAAACATGAAAGATCATCACCTAACCTTTAAAAACGTTACAAATGGAAAAGCAAACCCTTCTTCACTGTAAGAGAATTTATTTTAAAAAACGTCACGCAACCAAATATTATGAAAGATCATCACCTAACCTTTAAAAAGGTTACAAGTATTAGATTTTGTCAATATTTTAGAGAAACAATTCAATGACCCACTGCTAATCGTACTTACATTGATTGTCAACTTTCATCTTATATTACGTGCACATAACGGAACATGCAAGAATTTTATCATAAAAAGTCTTATAATATTAAAAATACAATCATTTCTTGTATATTGTATTTCAATTTTTTAACGTGAGATTTTTAAATTTTTTCAGTAAATTTGTGATGATTCGAAAGGCGTGAGTATAAACATTATGCATGTGCAATGTATAAAGTCATAAGGGTGACAGAATAGCATCAAATATTATGCATGCGTGTGCATATTTATACAATTTGTGAAGTGCATGCATCAAATCCTAATATACCAAAAATAATACATTCATCAAACATAGTGCACACCACCTGCACAAACTCACACGGAAGTTTTTTCAACAAGAAAATGTACATTTTAGGCAATGCATTGATTGTGAATGAGTTGTAAAAAGCATGCAAGAAAAAAGTTGAGTTGTATTTCTTCAGAGTCGACGCATTCGAATATCAAAACATTCATTTTAAATTATGTGATCTTTAATAGTTATTTCGATCAAATCAATAAGCCGGATTTCTTTTTCTCTCTTCAACAATTCAGATATCTGAGTCTTTGAATTCCAGATACAGAAATTTGGAGAAGATCTTTGCTCGTACTTGTAAATAGCAATAGCATCTTTCCTAACTTAAAGCTCAAGAAATATGAATCGAAACATGGTATTTAATGGAGATTAGTTTGTTGAGTTTTTTAATCTCAATTATTTTGTTTTAATGCATTATTTACACCGAAACATAATAAAATTTTAAATGAATTGGACCGTTATGATGGCTCAATACAAAGTTTACCAACCTTTTTTTTTTGTCCACAATTACCAAACCTTTTTCCAACCGACAAAGTAGAAACAAAATCTTATCTAACACCAAAACAATAAAAAATAAAAAATAAAAAATAAAAAAAATAAAAAATAAAAAAATAAAGAAATTGAGACAAAACAACAATCGAACCGCAGAAGTTCTCGAGAGTGAATATGAGCCGTTGATATGGTTTTATTTGGACAGCGGTTAATTCGCGAAGTCCAACCTCTCCCTAATCCAACGGCCCGTGACGCACGACACGTAGATAGAGAGCTGAGCGACAGCAGATCTTCATTTCTCGATTGTCCGTCAAAAATCAAAACTTTTTCTCTTCCCAGAACACCGTCTCCGACGACTGACCGTCTTCCTCCGTCTCTGCTTCGATCCTAACGACGTCGTCTTGGTCTCGTCGTGATTCGCCAAACCAAAACGCTGTGTTCTGCCGGATTTACTTCGCCTCGGTCTTTATACGTGAGAAAAAAACAGAGAGAAAGAGAGGGGAATTGACCGTTGAAACGCCGGCGTATCGGGATTTGGGGCTTTGAGGGCTCGATTTGGGGGTTTCTATGGGGCTCGGCAGCGATGGAGAGGTTGGGGTTGAAGAAAGCGATGGTGTTGGCTGTGGCGGTGGTTGTGGAGGCAAATCGTACGGAGGTTCTGTTTCCTGCTCGATTTGCCTTGAAGTCGTCGCCGATAATGGGGATAGATCTTGGGCCAAGCTGCAATGCGGGCATGAATTTCATCTAGGTGAGTTTTGAATCTAATTTGGGTTGGAAGTTTCAATTTTTCCCCACTGCAATTTCAAAGGTCCGGGTTCAAATTTGGTTTCTGATTTTGCAATTCTGTTGGATTTTGATTTTCCGGTGATGGGTTGTTTGATTGGTCAAGACAATGAAGAAAGATAAGAAATTGAAGAAATAAATTACGAAATTTAAACTGAATTATGCTTCATTTAATTAAAGCTTTGGTTTTGTTGGGTTGTCATCGTTCTAGACTTACACACACACACACACACACACACACACACATATATTGTTTCACTTCAACTACATTAATAATCTGTTGCTTATGCAAGATATGATGATTAGATCTTTCATGTAGTTGGATGTCTACATTTCGCTTTGTTGTAGTTGTTTGATTCAATGGATAGAACCATAATTTGTACTGGAAGGTGCGAAATTTGATAGAACCTATCAATGAAAACGAAGAATTTCTGTGCATGAGGGTTTCTTGAATCATTTTTTTTCCTCAAAACCAGAGGACGGCATTGAAAGTGAATACTTTTTTGGAGATTTGGAATCTCTGTGAGTCATCAATTAAGTGAAATATATATAATAGGTTTCTGCACTCCCAGTGTCGAAAGTGCGGTGTTGACAACCCGAACTTGTACAGCATTGAGACCCTATGAGGTCTAAATTTAGTCAAGGTTCAGTAGATCATTCTTCAGATTACTTTGATAAAATTTGTCGTCAGTAAATTATTCCGAATATAGTACTATTTGATTTTAAATCATCTCATATCAGTAAATGGAGTTGCATGTTTACTGAGGCATAGTTATATAGTTCTTATAAGGGCATAAGTTTAGTTATGCCTTTTCACTAAAGATGATACCGAGCTTTCATGTTCCTTTATTTTTTTTGTTTTCATTCTTTCAGATTGCATTGGTTCAGCCTTCAATATAAAGGGGGCAATGCAATGCCCTAATTGTCGGAAAATCGAGAAAGGTCAATGGCTTTATTCTAATGGATGCCGTTCATTTCCGGAATTGAACATGGAAGACTGGACACATGATGAGGATCTCTCTGATTTAAGTTATTCTGAAATGGTATATAGTTTACATACTTGTAGAATTTTAACTTCTATTTTTCAGCTTCCTTTTGTGAATATTCAAATTTTGTAGTCAAATGCAAACTCTGGTTAATGGTTTTCTATATTCTGACACTATGGTTAAGGCCGTTTGTTCCTGTTTAGGTATGTCTGTGTGGGTTCAACTTGTGACAAATTTTAAGGTTGTAAACAATAAATAAAGTTAACTTACCAAAATGGAATCAATATAGCACCAAAAGGAAGTTCTGCTTCAAAGGCTAGGATAACCCATTCCTTATTTGAGAGTGCATTCCCTTCTAGCCAAAAGCCATGTGTCTAGATTTTCCTTTTATGTATGATATTTATCGCTACTCTTAACACGTGGGCAAAATCTCAGTTTTCTCTCTTGCTAGTGGTGAACCCATCACCTCAGCTTATAGGTGCAGGTAATCTACTTTCTGCCTCAGGATATGAATTTCTATTTTTGAGTGTAAGCATAATTGGTTGGCTGGTGTGGATGATTTTTGTCAAATGTAAGTTAATGATGATATTTAGGAGCACACTCTAAAATTGATTCATAGGTAGAGCCCAGTAAGCTGACAATTATTGAGGAGAAAGAGCCTGAACAGATTAGTGTTTGGTATGTAGTACTGTCATTAAAAGATTAAGTTGAAGGGTCTATGTAATTATAAGGCTCTCCATTACCTTCAAATTTGGAAAGGAACAAAGTGGAATGGAAGAGAACCAAAGGCGGCCCTTATTGTTTGTCGGCTGTTTATTTTTCTTCCCATTACATTTCATTTGAAGAGTGGAACCTTATGAAGAGTAAATGGATGAATAATTGTAGGTAAAACCTAACTAGAGTCCTTCATGTGAAGTAGTAGTACCAATGAAGAAGTTTGGTACTACGGTATTTATTTCGTCTCATGAGTAGCTTCCCATATAATTACAAGGACAATGTAATGTCTTCTGCATGTTTTTCTGTGTTGGATAGTATTAAATCGAAGTGACACATTATGACTTTGAACTTCTATGTCATGTGTGTGTATAGATAATGACTTAGATAAACTGATGTGCTCTATAGACTACAATTTAGAAAAATGTTCGTCATTTTGATATATTGTTTGTACATAAATGATTTTTGCAGTCCTTTGGTGTGCACTGGTGTCCATTTGGTAGCTTAGCACGACTTCCTTCATCATTTGAGTAAGTGATTTCATTTGCTAAAGCTCGTGCTTAAATTATGTTTGCTGTAGTTAGCGTCTAGTGTCTTGGGTTCAAAAGATAACCAGTTACCTTAGGCTTTTAGGCTATTAATAAAAGTGATTTTGGCCTATGTCAATAGCTTGCCAAAATTGAGATTGAGTTGAAATTTGGGTTGAGACGGGGATTCAAGTTCTCAACCCACATCTTGATTCACATAGACCACAGCTTGGTCCTTTCAAGTTTAAAGCAGGTGAAGTTTTCAAGTTTGTTTAAAAGGGGTTAGTTTTCCAATGGACCCCTCCAAAGGGGTATCTTGATCGCAACTTCTTTTATGTTTGTTAAATTTGCAAGTTTGAATAGAAAAACATTCGTATTGGTTTTCACAATAAATTATCCCTCCTGATATATGCAAGGAGAGGATATTTTCAAAAAATTAAAACCAAAGTGATTATAAAGAGTTAGAAAGAAGTAGCATGTGGCTAAGTGGTTCTTTTCTTAATAATTTAACTTCAGAGATGCTGCTAATTTTGCCTACTGGCTGGGTTAAGCAAATCGTGTGGAATCTTATTGACATAAAGTTTTAGTGCCAGTGGACCTTTATTGATCTTTTGCACACTTTTGGGCGCAGTTGCATTTTCCTGGGTAGTTACAAGAAAGCTCTGAGCACCATCATCTGACTATTTTCTATCTATAAACAGTCTTTTATTATCCTTCTCCTGCGGTCACAGTTATGCGAAAAAAATTGAGAATTTGGTATTCGACTGGGTGCTTGCTATTTGGACTTCATAATGTATTTGTTTCATCATTTTACTCTTTCATCTTTATGTCTTTCAAATTTTTAAATGAAGGTTAAATTTTCCAGAAAAAATAAAGTAGAAAAATTACAAGCAAATGTTGGATTTCAAATAGAATCACCTCTAATCAACTTTTTATTGCGTGCAGACTTTTGTTTTTCATTTTACTTGCGATTCAAGTTTAATACTTTCTCCTATGCGTTGAACTTTTTTTTTTTCTTCACAATTAACAGGGAAGGGGAGTTTTCACCAACCTCGTGTAAGACTTTCTTCTTTTCATTTAAGTTGTGATATTCTATTCTGGCTTTGTGGAGGATTATAATATAATGTGTGGTATTCATATGATTAATGTTGTCCTGCAGATCACGAAATACTTGGACAGCATGCTATCTTTGCTGAGCATACAGCTGTATCGTCTGCTGCCCATCCTTGCCCATATATCGCTTACTTTGGGCCAATTCACCCTTCATCCTCAAACTCCAGTGGAACTGTGTCAGAAGCTTCCAACTTCAACCATCATTGGAGTGGCACATCCGTACCGAGTGAAATGCCCAACTCCTATGCTTTTCCTGCCATGGATCTCCATTATCACAGTTGGGAGCACCATTCCCCGCCTTCATTCTCTACAGCCAACAATCACATTGGTGGTGTTGACCAGGCTTCAATTCCATCTGTTACTCAAAGATCTGCTAGGCCGAGCACAGAAATAGCAAGATCGGGATCTTTTATGCATCCATTCCTTGTCGGTCACAGGTATGCCTTGACAAAATTTCAAGGTGGTTTTTAGATAGTTTCCATCCTTGCTTATACTTTTAATTTCTAGAAAAGTTATCACACCAGCAAAATCATCCATGGTTCTCGTAATTTTCATTGAATTTGTTTAATGATACGAGAGTACAAAACTCTCTCTCGATGCGGTGGTTGATGACAAGCTGCATAACTTGCTTATAGATAACAGAAGTGTTATGTTTATTGAATCATTAGTGTTTGCTATCTGCAGCTCTAGTGCTAGAGCTGGCAGCTCAATGACATCGTCAATGATTCCTCCTTATCCTGGCAGCAATGCACGGACCCGCGACAGAGTCCAAGCTCTTCAGGCATACTATCAACAGCAACAGCCTAGTAATTCACCAACCATGCGTTCGCCCATAGTTCCAGGAGCCCGAAGATCCAGCAGTCAAAGAGGGGTGGCTCAAGTAGGGCCAGTGGCTTCATCATCAGACCAAAATGGTGGTTTTTATATTTTCCCGTTCGGTTCATCAGGTCGTAACTACCAAGAAGCTGAAAATCCGTTACCTAGTCGTTTTCATCCATGGGAAAGAGATCATTTGCCTTCATTCCCGATGAATCAGGTTGACCGAGATCAAGGTTGGCCTGCCTTTAACCAAGGTGGCAGTGGGTCAGACTCGGTGATCAGAGGGAGCAGCTTCCGGCAAAGACATGGGTCTGAGAGGTCATCTTCACAAAACCGGTTATAGGCTTTTCTCCCCATCCTTTTGTTGGTGAAGCAAACAACCACTATCTATAACTGAAATCAAAAGTTGTGTATGCTTGAAAACGATATAGAACGCTTGGCGTCTTGTAATCATGACAAGACGCCAAAATACTCTGTCGAGTGGCTCTGAAAACGGTCTTTTTGCAGCCACAGGGTGGTGTGATGGACATAACATTCGTCTAGTTTCTTCGCCTTTGGGGGTAAGAAAATAGGCTCTTTGTGGATGGCAAAGTTAAAATATGAGCACCTGCTTGGCCGTGTTTTATGATTTTTGGGTCATCCGCAAATGTCCCGGTTTTTATCCGGATGACAAAAACCAACTGTTCTTGAGGATAAGTAATCGGTGGGTCATTTATTTATGTCCAGAAACATGTATTCCTGCAGTGCTTGGTTTCCTTTCCAACAATTTGTTGGATATACAAGACATCACATCTTTTAACAATTATTCTCCTGCCCAGTGCTTGTATAACCGTGCAATTAAACCAAATTATTCTGTTTTGCGCTGCAGATAAAAGTACGTTAATTATATGTTTGCTATAGCGGATAAATTTGGAATGACAAACTTCCTGAGTTCGAGGCATATTGAAGGTAGATGAGAACGATTTTTCATTTTGAAAGAAGCTTCTGTCTAATCCATCATTTTTGTGAGTATTAGAATGATTCGATTTTCTATGAGTAATGCTAGAAAGATTAACTGTTTAAACTGAATTTTGCAAATTATATGACGGGAGTTATTTAGATTATTATTTAATTATTAATTAACATGTTTATTTTACTAATGATGCATTATATAATTTGTAAATTTAATTTAAAAGATTTGTCTACCTAACACCGCTCTTTTCATGTTTATCGAGTAATTCACCTTTTACCTACCGAGTTTTGTCACAAATTTCGAAGAACGTGTGAAGCACAATAAATGATAAGACTAATTCTAAATGGTTTACAACAATTTTTCTTAACATCCACACTAAAATTACTGTGAGGGATCGATCATTTATCGCCAAGTCTAGGAGTTTCTCTTTTTTTTTTTTTTTTTTTGTTGTTTTTGAAATTCTAGAAGAGTCGAAACATATTTTCTTGCTATTTTCACTGCACCAAAAGCTTGCCAAATTTCGGGCACGACGAGAAAAGATAACTGCAAGCGTACTAAATTTCGGGCACCAAGCCCATTGTATCGCAACGCAACCGTGCTACAAATGCAAACCAATTCAGCAGTAGACAACATTGGTTAAGATCACTTTTAATACATCATACTAAATTTAACGTCACTGACTTCATCGATGCAATACTAGACCGTTCAAGGAATGTCCTAAACCGAACGCATAGCACACAAGTTCCTAATTTCCTTCCGTCTACGAGAGAGAGGCAATAGGAAATGATAATGACGGCCCTGGAGTCTACAGAGACGCGTCCTTCGGATCTCACCTGGAAATCGCAGCCTTTGTTAATACCTCATTAATATTTGGTAAAAAGTGCCGATAACACTTGCTGGATGAAAAAACTGAAATGCAACAATCATCAGTGAAAATTTAAGCAGTACCAGGCAGAAGGCGAAGGAGACCGAGATATGCTTCTGGACCTTGACCTTGATCTGCTCAGAGTCCTGCGACGAGGCTGCGTAGCACCAATTTCAGATGTATTAATGGAATGCAATTCCATGAGATTCTCCTTCATTTTCATATTATTGCTCTTTCAATCAAGAAAAGGTCAAACAGAGTGAAAATGAAACTTACAATATAATTTGGAGACCTAGATATTGTCCGAGATCTGCAATATTTCCAATAATCCAAAATTAATATCAACAACATTATTCTTTTCTATTGACGCTCTGACACGACTTCCAAGAGCAGACTTACCGTAATTGAAAGCGTAGAAAATAGTAAAAATCATAAACCTTTTTATCCTCAGATGCTCTACACCAAGCACCCCATGATCTTTCCAGCATGTCTTAAAATATAAACCAATTAATAAAAGTAAGAAATCAAAATACCAGCATCACACAACATCTAATCCTCGATGAAAAGAGGAGAAAATCCACGCATCCTTATCGCAAGTTAGTGAATGTAGTAGTTTGTGAGCTTTATGCGTCCCAACTGCTGATTTGTGGGTTTTGATAGCTATAGCGTGCGTTCAACAGTAATCCATCTTTAGAAGTGATTAAAATTATTTCCATTTTTTCTTTGTTTTTTTTTTTTTTTTTTTTTTTTTTTCCGGAGGTGCTCATCAACAAAGTCGCGTTACCTCAACTAAGAGTTGCAGGCATGAGCACCACATCCCATCAAGGTCCTAAGATCCAGTCCCCAGATCTCCACAAATGCCAGATCTAGCAAGAAACAAGGAAACCTTCATAAACAGATTAGGATAACCTGCTAACCCTTCTTAATAACCCTTACACCATCGAAAATTTAGACAAATGATTTTGTACACCAAATTTCTGGGAGTGTAAACGAATTTCAAAAATGTGGTAGCAAGATCCCCATGTTGGAAAAGACTAGAAACAAGATAAAAACTTCAAAATAGAAGCAAACCTACTTATTTTTCAAAAACATACTCAGATTTGTTAAAAGAATCAAAAGATGAAACACAACCACCTCGTACCCTTTTCCCAAAAAAACATTAGTCATAAAGTTTTAAAAAGTAAAGGAGACGGGAAATACTTGAATCCTGTAGAACAAATCTATAGGATTGATGGTTTGAACTATAGCGCACATATGGGTAACAAAGCAACTAGATAGGAAACAAAAAGGTACGGCTACCCTGTACGCCAGAAGCTTCCAAGATTGTGAACCCATCATGAACAAAATTTAATTTGAAGTTTTCTTCACATTTATAAACACAATTACGCGTCTGATTCGCAATAAAGCAAAAGCTAAGCACTTGGCCAGTACAGCAACACAGCTGCTAAATTGCAATGAGTAACCCCAAACCTATTGGTAGTCGTTCTGAAAATTTAAGCTAGAGCTCAATGATGACTAAATCCTAAAGGCTATGGATGCCCATATACATACTACTCGGCTACCAGAGAACGGAAAGAAAATGTAGGAGAAACATTAATTTGATGGTGAGAAAAAAACCTAGAAAGCAACTACTAGAGAAAAAGGTAAGGCAAGAGGCAGAACATATTTGAATTACAATCTAACAATGAGAAACGAAAGAGCAATAGTTTGTGTGCCCAAAAAATGAGATCCTCATCAAAATGGTATACTCGTTGATTATACGAAGAAGTAAAAGTCAAGCACTTTCAGGTAGCATGTAGGTACCTTGAGCGGGAACGTGAGACAGACCTTCGGTAAGATACTGATGGAGAGCGGCGTGAATATGTTGCCTCCGGTGATATGCTGCAACAAGAGAATCTTTGTCAAAACTGCACTGTCCAAAAGTATAATACCTACCTAATGTGAACAGAAAACCAGTGTTGACCTTCTGCTCCGGCCCCCATAGCTATAGCTACGGCTGACACTTGGACTTCTTGACAAATATGGAGTACGGCTGGGGCTTCTAGAGTAGCTCCGTCTATAGTCATAACCAGGGCTTCTGGAATAGCTATGCCTAGAATCATACTCCCTCACCTGGACATAGAAGAAGAATATCCAAAATGGCATAAGTGGAATCTCAAATTCAGCACAACGTGCACATCATAGTATACCCAAACATAAGTCAAAGTTAAAATAATACCCGTATGTAAGAGCGAGCAAAGGCATTTCTGAATTCAGAGTCATCAAGTTTTCTGATCTGCAGATCACGCCGAATCAGACAATTTCAAAAGAACAATGCAATTGTATCATCTTTTCATTACTTTAACTTACAGCATATTTCATATCCTCGTAGTTTGTGTAATCTACAATTCCCGTCATGCCTACAAGAATATCGTTATGAAATCTATTAAAAACGACCATACCATTTCAACAAAATAAAAGTACATAAAAGGAAAAAGTACACGCTCCAAGCCAATGAATCTGGAAAAAGTACATGCTCCAAGCCAATTAATCAACTCACCATCACGATCACGGAACACTTGAGAAAAGCAGACATCGCCAGCTCGGCGCATGTGATCCTGATCATTAAATACAATTTAACTAATAGTTAAGTCATATACAGAAAACTTTTCAAGTATCTCTTCTAATATTTAATTGCAATGCCAGAAAACAAATGTATAGGAAGAGAACACATTTACAGAATAAAATAACATTCTTACTTTCAGATCCTGCCACGAAGCAGCAGGAGGCAATCCAGTAACCAGCACTGCGCATGGGAGTGACAAGCAATAAGTTAAACAAATTCAACTCCGGAAAGCTCCAACAAAAATACTTTTGAACTCCCTTCATACCACGATAGTCAGAGCGCCGAGAAGCACCACGGCTGCTGCTACTACGACTGTAACTGCTGGAACGATGTGATGAGGAGTGCCGTCCACCATGTGCTAGTTCAACCTACAAAGCCAGATGCCAAAAACATACAAAGAAAGAATAAAGTAATTCGCACGTACTCGCAAATACAAGATGCATTCGAAGAAGGATATATACAAGTATGACTAACCCGTAAACGAAACCCATCTAAGTCGTACCCATCCCGGCCATAAATTGCATCATCAGCATCACGAGGATCTTCAAACTGCAATTAAGCATCGAATTTGAAAGTATAATACAGATATCAGCCAACAAAACACAACTAACAAATTCATCAACACTCAGATTTAACACTTACCTCAACAAAAGCATAACCTGGCGGTCTTGGAGGGATTTTGAGATCAATGTCAACAATAGGCCCATACTGCAATTTACATAGAAACATTAAAAACACATTTTTCTGCGTAAATTATAAATCATGATCATCCATGCAAAACCTAGCAAAAAACACTAAATATCTCACTAAATCTTCTTTTTTTTTTTTTTGGTCAATATATCTCATTAAATCTAACAAATTGTTCATCTTATTCAAAAAAAAAAAAAAAATGGCAGAGATAAAATTTGATTTTTACAAGTAAATATATCAAAACAAAAAAACTCCACAGAAAATAATTAATTTCAATTAAATTGTGAAAAAATTAAGAAAAAAAATGCGACCTTCAGGAACAAATCTTCAACTTCTCTCATACGAATATCTCCAGGCAGATTGCCGACGTAGATAGTGCAACTCGATCGACTACTCATCTTTTTACTCCCCTGAAAAACACAATCAGGATATCATAAAACCATTAAGAATAAATTAAAATTCAAACTTTACAGTTTCAAAACAACGAATTTCCGTACCCCAAAAGAAAAACTAGGAATTTACTTACTTACTTTTCGGAAAATTATAGGGCTTTACCTTTAATTCACAGAGATTGCAGGGGAGAGAGAGAGAGGAGAGAGATGGTTCAGTTGGGGTCTGATAGAGTTGGGAGATTCTGGAGAGTTTTGGGAGCTTCTGGAAGGATGAAGGGGTGGATTAATACGGTTATATAGTCTGTGTTTCCAGTGTTTGTACGGCTAACACGTGGCGTTAGATCAACGGCCGGAACGAGATGCGTGTATGGTTAGCGATCTATCAGCACCGTCACATGGCATGTACCCTTTTTTTTGGTCAAACTCACATGGCATGTACCTATGGCGATAATACTGAGCTACTTCACTTTATTTCGATATAATAATATTTTAACACATATTTATTGTTTCAAAAAATAACAGACATGTTAATTAATTTTTAAGTTAAAAAAAATAAGGAACACGCAACTCTTTAATTGGATCAAGTTAAAAAATGCGCAAATAAAATATTCACTAGTAAGTACCTAAATGTTATCTAATCGCAAGAAAAATTATATTTATGAGAAATGCACGAGTTTTTTTTAGTATCATCACTTAGAATTGATAGTTTCTGTTGTTTAAAATCAATGAGGAGTTCATGGGTACATAATACTATGTTTGTTTATTTACTTTCTAATTTTTAATTCATAGAAGTATATATTTATAATTTTTTGTCAAATGATAAAAAAAAATTATTAGAAATGGTGGTTTATATGGTTTAAAATTAACTAGGAGATCACAAGTTTGAAATGTTATGTGTGTTTGTTTACTTTATAATTTTACAAATTTCTTTTAATAAGAATATAAATTTATAAAATTTGATTAATTAATTATTGTTTAAAATTAACAAGAGGGCTCCACCACATTTGACACACCCCGTCCCGAAGGAGGGTATGCTGGCCGTCACGTGAGAGTGACGTAACCATTTGCACAGTTCGGAAGCTTTAAAAATATACTACTTCTAAAATGCAACACCCGAAGGTGAGTCCTTATTTGGTCCATTCTGTCAGAACACCGTTGAATTTCCTCGTAGTCACCACACCTTTGCAATTCTTGAACCTGGAGGGGCGCAAAACAAAGTTGAGTGGGTCAGCAAAACGTACGCATTCAAAACCTTCTTTTCTCTTTGAATATACTAACCCCTCGCCGTAAAACAAATATAGTTTCCCAGAAAATAAACATATATACGTATGTATAGGTATGTCAATCATGCTCCACATATGCCATTTATGCTCACAATATGCCATTCATGCTTGAGAATATGTCACAACAGAATCTCATAATCAAATATAAATGCTCAAGCGTAATTCACATCAATCACATATAAACTGGCAGCCGGGAGTCACCTAACGTGACATGTACCGCTGCATATAGAGCTCCACGCTCAACTCAATCACTGAATCTGCACACGAGTCGGAACCACCTAACGTGGTCTGCACGACAAGCTGGGTGTAATATATATGTATGCTCTAGTGCTACGATCACGTGAAGCTGGCGATAAATCGCGGGTCACCTACAAGTCGGAACCACCTAATGTGATCTCTACGACAGGCTTGCACCTAACTTGGATCCAAGACGAGCATGCGGTGCTGGTGAACATACACGTGAAGGCTGTGCCCTGGCCCTGGACGGGAGCACTAACACCGGGGGTGCAGATTATGAGCTCTCTAACATCTCAAACTACTACTGAAATACAAACAGGAATACCACTTACCTGGCACTTACCTGTGCGTCCACAGCACCAAATACACATATATAAATGTATGCCACTACTAATGCATGTGATGGTAGTATTTCAATCGTAGCTTACCTGGGCCTCCTCAGCACCATGCAACAGTATGCATAATTATGGTAATGCACATATTAAAATATGATGCATATATGACAGGATAATTAATTCGTATTTCTTTTAAAATACGTTTTCTGGGAAATACGTCAAGCATACGTATATATATATATATACTGAAAAATAACTGCCCACTCACTGATCACATCGACGTCTCATAGGTCCCTGAACCTCCCCTAGCTTGGTTACATTCTTCCTCTGTATAATTTTCACCTATACAAAAAGTAACCAAATTGACGTTATTTAACGCGCATACACCAAACATTCGTCCATAACTTTCTCATACGTTGCTCAATTTGGGTGTATGAATATACCACGGTGATCTACACGACGTCACGAACGCGTGACAATTTTCAGAACTCAATTTGGAGCTGTCACGCGCCCCCACGCGCCCTGTTCACGCGCTGCCCACGCGCGCATCTTCTTCCTCGCGTCGCCGGACTGGTTTCGCCGGAAATAGTGTTTTGCCGGAATTTCTGGGTAAATTTCAAACTGTCATAACTTCTTCATTTCTTAACCATTTTCGACGTACTATATATCAAAATGAAGGTATTGACGAGACGAACACATCCATACCTGCCTTGACCCCTAACTCGCCGTGGTTTCGCCGGAAAATGCCCCGAAAGCTCCGGCCAAACTTTGAACTTGTCATTCTCCTTGTTCTTTCGTCCATTTTTCATGTAATCTATACCAAAATGAAGCCCTAATCATAATCTACCACGTTGGACTAGTTTTAGGGCCTAAAAACAACGGAATCAAACTTTTCCAAAAATCACGAAAATTCGGCCGGACTTACAGTTCGTGATCCCGACGTCCAAATCCTTCAAACGAAGCACTCCGAGCTTCCTTAGGACCTCACCAAGCTTCCTACAAGCTTCAAAATCCCAAAAAACATCAATCTTTACGTGTGCATGAACAGTGCACACGCACAGTGAAATTGAAATACATGTTTTCCGAAGTGAAACTCACCTGAAATTGGTACCATCGTGTTCGTGTGGTCCTCAGGAGTACGATGGTGGTCTTAGATCCTGCGTTGGTATAGTTTTGGGGTGGTTTGTGGGTGGTCCGTGTGAGTTCGAAGGAGAGAGAGAGAGAGAGAACTTACAGAGAGAATGAGAGATTTGTGAGGGAGGAGAGAGAGAGACAAGGTACGGGAATGAGGGAGAGATTTGAGGGATGTGGGGTTCCTACCCAATCCCCAAATCATCAAGTTACAACATATTTTACGCCCCTTAGTCCCGTTTAAGGGCATTTTCATAACTTCACGTCCTCGGAATTAAAATTCCGGGACGGGTTGTGACAACCTTCCCTCCTTATAGAATTTCGTCCCCGAAATTCCAACAACCAACTTAATCAACTAAACTCATACAATAGCTTCGGATAAATCTCTCTCATCCAATTTTCCTTCTTCCACGTAATTTCTTCCATTGACTGCTTTCTTCACAAATTCTTTACCAATTACACTGTCTTAATTCTCAATACATTCTTTTTCCAATCCAAAGTCGTCCTTGGTTCCTCAACCAGTCTAATCCGGATTAATTCTCAATAGTTGCACCGGAACTCCATGTGACGAATCTGCCACCTAGTGACAACGCATCGAAATATAATACATTATGCACCTTAGCCAATTCTGAAGACATCACCACTTGTATGCAACTTCATCGATTCCTTTAGTGTTCAAAAACGGTCTGATGTGTTTAAGACTTATTTTGTCTCCTTTCCAAACCTCACTATTTCTTTTCGTGATGAAATTTCTAAAAATGTTGAATCATGAAACACATCATGCTCTTACAATAACTCTGGAAGTAATTCAAGCAACTTCACCTACTCTTCGATGATCGCATAAAGTCCGATGTACTTAGGACTTAATTTGCTTTCCTTTCCCAGCTGAATCATACTTTTCTAAAGTGAAAACTTCAAAATTATAAGATCATCTACGTTAAACACTCGATTAATGACATGTTCAACTATTAATCTCTTTTGCCATTCCTGGCTACTCTCAGGTTAAACTTAATCACCTGAATACTTTGAGAAGACTCATCCATAGTTTCAGGGCCTACCAAAACTCTTTCGTGATCGAATCTTCTCTATCCAGAAGCATTTCTTCCACAAATCAACAAAAATCGACACATTTCATGGTCCTTATGGCGTTACTTTGGAAACTGTGCCACCAACATACTTAAGAAACTCAGCAGTTCCGTAACCCAAATCTTTTTTCCATAAAACATACAAGTACTGTTGCACTGTGGTTGTTACTCAACACTGGAGTAAATGTACTAACTTGGTACATTGATCAACTATCACTTCAAGTTCAATCATAACCATCCTATTCTCGAACTCAGCAATCTTTCTTTTTCCCTTCTTTCTTTGCCTTGGTTAATTCTTAATCCTCTTCGTTAACCATTTGAGTCTTGAGTACGACCTTACTAAAAAGACTTAACTTGAAAATTAGCAATTACAACTTCTTCTCAAACTTCCATTCTCAACTTTACTTCAGTTGATTTCCAATCCACAAGAAGACAATCTTGGCAAGTGTGCCAGACATCAACTCTTACCACCGTCTTTTCACCAAGTGCATCAGCTAGAACAATTTTACGATCACCCTGGTCGTACAATCATGTTCATTAAACAATTCAATCCACCTTCGCTGCCTTATATCAAAATCCTTCCAAGTAATGGATATTGGAGACTTTTTGGATTCGTAAAAATCTTGCATTCTTACCAAATATAATGTCTTCATAACTTCACAGCAAGAATGGTAATCATGACTTCCAAATCACTAATAGGGTAATTCATTTCATGAGGTTCCTTTTGTCGTGAAACGTATGTAATCACCCTAACATTTGCATCAACATGCATCCCATACCATTCAAGAAACATCACTAAAAATTTATGATTACCACTAATCTCTGGGAATACTAAAATACGTGCATGAGTGAGGAAATACTTCAGTTGTTGAATTCTTTGCTCACAACTTCCTTCCCACTCATACATAACCTCTTTTCTCAACAATCTTGCCAATGACAAAGCAATGACTGCAAAATCTTTCACGAACCGTCCATGATAGCTTGTTAAGCTAGGATAACTTCGAATCCCAATCACGATTCGTGGTTGTTCTAAATTCTCAATTTCTGCTACCTTTTATAAATTCACTTGAATACCTGAAGCAGATATAATATCTCAAAAATGCTACTTGATTCATCCAACATTGGCATTTGCTAAACTTAGCATACAATCGACATTCCCTCGATCTTTGCAATACCAATTTAAGATGTTTAGCATACTTTGCTCTAGTCTTATCAATCTTTTCAATACCAACAACAACAAATCGGTGTAGATATCATTGGAATACTTCATTCATCAAATTCATAAAGTAGTAGATGCATTCGTCACTCCGAATGGCATCACCAAAACTTGAAATGACCTTAACAAGTCCTGAAAGTTATCATAAGGGCATCCTCACCGATACTCTTCAGCTAATAATATCCAGACCTCAAGTCAAACTTAGAAAATATACAACCACCTCAAAGCTGATCAAACAACCATCAATGTGAGGTTACGAATAACGGTTTTCAATTGTTACTCGATTCAACTGCTTATAATCAAAGCACAGCCTTAACGTCCATTTTCTTTCTCACCAATAAACTGGGGTTCCCCCAACGTAATGTACTAGGTTGAATAAAAACCTTTATCAACCAATTTCCAATTCTCTTAGTTCAAAAGGCAACATTCTATAATATATGGTTTGTACCTGGAGACAAATCCATAGTGAACTCTACATCTTTAACTGGTAGCCATCCAGGTAAATTCTCAGGGAAAACGTCAGGTAAATGTTTGACTACTCCCACTTCTTCCACACTACTAGAAGTGACATCTCTTAACACTACATGAGATAAGTATCCTTGGCAGCCTTTTGATAATAATCTCTTTGCTCTCACAACATAAATAACGGCCTGCCTCACTCCACTTTGCATACTTATAAAAGTAATCTCTAGTCATCCAGACCGATGAAAAATAACATATAATCAATTCAACATTCAGCTATAAACATAGCTCATACTCTTTCATTCTAATCAACTCAGCCCTCGGCTGCATAAATAGCTCATAACCAACTCATCATATCATGTATATAACATAATATGCTCTAGAATAACATCGAAATCTACAATCTAATGGAACAAAAGTAGCTAGCAACAATACATACTCTATTAATACTGAGCACTCTGAATAAGTACAATACTAACATAGGATAACCTATCGGTTTACTTGCTTAACGAATCCACGAATAAGTTATTAATATTACGGTCTGCAGCCCGCAATACTGATAATTCATCGTTGTCTCGATAAGTAAGCAACAACTCTCGAGGGTGTAATATTACTATTTTGCCACTCATCGGGAAATACATACACACGTCTCAACTGCGTTTAAATACTACTTTCAAGGCAATAACATTAATAACGTAAAATTTCTACATTATTAACAAATAGACTCTAGCTAAGTCATTAAGAATAATTATCGTACCCCTAATCAAATCCAAATAATTCCGAGTATCTTGCAGTGATGTGTGGTTAACACATCCCTGGGCTTGTTGTTGTCTCCCACAACCTCTATTAGTGTAAATACTTCGCTCGTGTACACCACGGCCTAACTGACCATAATTAATAGATCCAGGAACTTGCTGGATCGGCGCTAGTTGTGGTAAAGAAGACTGCTAGGGTTTCTGTTGGCTTTGGACATAATTTGCAGTTCTATGTCCCATCTATCCACATGTAAAGCGTCCAATGCTTTCTTGCCTACATTCTCAAAGGTGTCCATTATTGTACCTACAGCCCAAAGGTACATTTCTTTTACCAAAATCACCTTGTCTCTGAGATCTGGGATTACCAATACATCTATCACTTCGCTTCTGGTCAATGACATTAAAACCTTTGCCAAAAGAACTAGAATTAGCTTCACTTCTTTTGAAGTTCCGAATCTCTCTATATTCTTGATATGACGAATCATTAACTTTATCGTCCTCTTTTGATTCCCATTCTTTTATCATTCTTCTTTACTCTCGCTGAACATGTTCTCAGAGTCCTCAAGGCTCAACAACATCTTGTATACTCCTGATAAGGATTACAATGGATAGTGGTCACCCAAAATACCATTGCCTTATGCCACCCAGCCTAAAACAATATAACACTTCAATCAAAATAGCGGCAATATTCGAATGGGACAAGGCAAGTCTGAGAACTTTTTATAATACTCATTGATCGTCAGCTTTCCTTGTCTCACATTTGCAAACTCTTGCTTTCTACCATCATAAGATGCCAAAGGAAATAATTCTTTTCTTTAAACAAGTCCTTAAACAATTCTCAATCGGCTGTTTCCTTTGGTGACAACGAATTATACTCCTGTTTCCACCAGGATACAAGTTCATAACTCAAACCAGGTAGTCGTCTCAACCCTTCTGTCAAAAGGAAGATTCCTTTGACTTGCATAATCTAAAACATCTTTTCCAATTGGTTAATCCATCACTTTGCTCCCTCAGGTTCATCATTTCATAAGGTGATTCAAATTCAACTCATAACCCATCTTAAAATGTCCATTTTTGATAATATACTGAATCACCAAAATAATAGTTTCCCCTAACAGCTAAATCAGGGAGACTAAATTCCTCTAACTACGTGGTTTGCTACGAGGCGGTGTAGTTCTGACAGAATTCACTAGAACTTCTCAAGATGTCCAAGATTGAAACTTAGGCTCTGATACCAACTTGACACACCCCGTCCCGAAGGAGGGTATGCTGGCCGTCACGTGAGAGTGACGTAACCATTTGCACAGTTCGGAAGCTTTAAAAATATACTACTTCTAAAATGCAACACCCGAAGGTGAGTCCTTATTTGGTCCATTCTGTCAGAACACCGTTGAATTTCCTCGTAGTCACCACACCTTTGCAATTCTTGAACCTGGAGGGGCGCAAAACAAAGTTGAGTGGGTCAGCAAAACGTACGCATTCAAAACCTTCTTTTCTCTTTGAATATACTAACCCCTCGCCGTAAAACAAATATAGTTTCCCAGAAAATAAACATATATACGTATGTATAGGTATGTCAATCATGCTCCACATATGCCATTTATGCTCACAATATGCCATTCATGCTTGAGAATATGTCACAACAGAATCTCATAATCAAATATAAATGCTCAAGCGTAATTCACATCAATCACATATAAACTGGCAGCCGGGAGTCACCTAACGTGACATGTACCGCTGCATATAGAGCTCCACGCTCAACTCAATCACTGAATCTGCACACGAGTCGGAACCACCTAACGTGGTCTGCACGACAAGCTGGGTGTAATATATATGTATGCTCTAGTGCTACGATCACGTGAAGCTGGCGATAAATCGCGGGTCACCTACAAGTCGGAACCACCTAATGTGATCTCTACGACAGGCTTGCACCTAACTTGGATCCAAGACGAGCATGCGGTGCTGGTGAACATACACGTGAAGGCTGTGCCCTGGCCCTGGACGGGAGCACTAACACCGGGGGTGCAGATTATGAGCTCTCTAACATCTCAAACTACTACTGAAATACAAACAGGAATACCACTTACCTGGCACTTACCTGTGCGTCCACAGCACCAAATACACATATATAAATGTATGCCACTACTAATGCATGTGATGGTAGTATTTCAATCGTAGCTTACCTGGGCCTCCTCAGCACCATGCAACAGTATGCATAATTATGGTAATGCACATATTAAAATATGATGCATATATGACAGGATAATTAATTCGTATTTCTTTTAAAATACGTTTTCTGGGAAATACGTCAAGCATACGTATATATATATATATACTGAAAAATAACTGCCCACTCACTGATCACATCGACGTCTCATAGGTCCCTGAACCTCCCCTAGCTTGGTTACATTCTTCCTCTGTATAATTTTCACCTATACAAAAAGTAACCAAATTGACGTTATTTAACGCGCATACACCAAACATTCGTCCATAACTTTCTCATACGTTGCTCAATTTGGGTGTATGAATATACCACGGTGATCTACACGACGTCACGAACGCGTGACAATTTTCAGAACTCAATTTGGAGCTGTCACGCGCCCCCACGCGCCCTGTTCACGCGCTGCCCACGCGCGCATCTTCTTCCTCGCGTCGCCGGACTGGTTTCGCCGGAAATAGTGTTTTGCCGGAATTTCTGGGTAAATTTCAAACTGTCATAACTTCTTCATTTCTTAACCATTTTCGACGTACTATATATCAAAATGAAGGTATTGACGAGACGAACACATCCATACCTGCCTTGACCCCTAACTCGCCGTGGTTTCGCCGGAAAATGCCCCGAAAGCTCCGGCCAAACTTTGAACTTGTCATTCTCCTTGTTCTTTCGTCCATTTTTCATGTAATCTATACCAAAATGAAGCCCTAATCATAATCTACCACGTTGGACTAGTTTTAGGGCCTAAAAACAACGGAATCAAACTTTTCCAAAAATCACGAAAATTCGGCCGGACTTACAGTTCGTGATCCCGACGTCCAAATCCTTCAAACGAAGCACTCCGAGCTTCCTTAGGACCTCACCAAGCTTCCTACAAGCTTCAAAATCCCAAAAAACATCAATCTTTACGTGTGCATGAACAGTGCACACGCACAGTGAAATTGAAATACATGTTTTCCGAAGTGAAACTCACCTGAAATTGGTACCATCGTGTTCGTGTGGTCCTCAGGAGTACGATGGTGGTCTTAGATCCTGCGTTGGTATAGTTTTGGGGTGGTTTGTGGGTGGTCCGTGTGAGTTCGAAGGAGAGAGAGAGAGAGAGAACTTACAGAGAGAATGAGAGATTTGTGAGGGAGG
Source organism: Pyrus communis (assembly GCF_041283825.1). Classification (NCBI taxonomy): domain Eukaryota; kingdom Viridiplantae; phylum Streptophyta; class Magnoliopsida; order Rosales; family Rosaceae; genus Pyrus; species Pyrus communis. The sequence continues at coordinate 3,345,483 of NC_142576.1, forward strand.
AGAGAGAGAGACAAGGTACGGGAATGAGGGAGAGATTTGAGGGATGTGGGGTTCCTACCCAATCCCCAAATCATCAAGTTACAACATATTTTACGCCCCTTAGTCCCGTTTAAGGGCATTTTCATAACTTCACGTCCTCGGAATTAAAATTCCGGGACGGGTTGTGACAACATTTTAGGCTCAACTCGTAGCACGATATTGTTCGCTTTGGGCCTTGACCACGCCCTCACAATTTTGTTTCTCGTAACTCACTCGAGAACTTCTCAGTGGGTCACCCATCCTAGCAATGCTCTCACCCGAATTCGCTTAACTTCGAAGTTCCGATAGAATCCAAAGCCATTCAGTTCCCAAAAAGCCTCGTGCTAATGGAGATGAGCATGTACATATAAGGCACATCATCTCCTCTCCGTTGGTCGATGTGAGATGCTACAATTGTGGGTCACAATTTTTAAACGGTCATTCCAATTCTCAAATTTTTAGATCAAATTTGCAAATCTTATGATGTGTCACCAATATGTTTAACTTGGTGCTCATTTATTTCATATCTATATCAATTAAAGACTCAAATATGATTATTTTTTTTGTCCCATATTGACAAGGTTAGTAAATAAGAAAAAAAAAATCTCACAATTTATATAAAACCACTTTAAAACTTTAGATAGAAGGGAACACAACTCATTATTTATCTACTTGTAAGTTTGGGATTTCTTGGTTCCCTTCTCTAAGTACAAAATAAATTAGTTTTTTTGTGTTCATAGATTATTGAGTTTGGTTTGTTTTTCTAAGTACAATTTATCGAAATCTTAAATGTGAAAATAAATAATTTTTTACATGAAGTTACGACACATTTTTTATGGCATATCGGGGCTCAGAAATCTCAAGACCAACTTTACATTGGATCAATAAGAACAAAATGATCACGAGTTGTCCCAGAACAAAAAAATGTTGTTTGTATAATGATATATATCATATGCTTCATGTTGAGACACACTAAAAAACCTCTCCTAACTTAGAAAATATACGTCTTGTGAGACCGGGGAGGCGGAAATGTTTTTTGTAGACTTTAAGAAGGTAGCTATCATTTTTTAAAGAAATAAAAAAAGGACAGAAAATATATGAAAAATATGGAACACGTGTAATCTTACTGCCGCCCACCGATTCGCAGGTACACCACTTTGGTTTTACCATTTTGCTTCCGAGTCCTCACCAAAGCCACCACCACAACTTCAGAACCGCTTCAATTATTTTCTATCTGCAAAAAAACTTCAAAAGAAAAAAAAGAAGAAAATCTGTCTCAATAATGTCGGAACCCAAGAGCAAGGTCGATTCTCTCAGGGAATGGGTTGTCGAGCACAAGCTTCGAGCTGTTGGTAAATTTCCCTGCTTGTTTATCTTTGATTTTGCTCTCTAATTTTGTTTCCTTTTTCCATGGTTTTAGTTGGTAAATGCAAGATATTGTATTTTTCTTGGATTTAAGTAACATTTAGTGAGGAAATACATGTTTTATGATCTGGGTTTTAGGTTTTGATTGATTTTGGCATCCATTTTATAATATTGGCGGAAATAACTATCCTTTGGCTTTATCATCAAATTAAGGAAAAATTTATTTGAACTCATCTAACATTTTTCTACGATAAAGAGGGTGTATTCAATTAGGATTTTGAGGGATTTTAATTCTTTTAATGAATCTATGAGTATTCAATAGGATTTTAATTGATTTTCTGAAATTAAGGTGTATTCAATTAGAATTTTAAGATAGATTATTAAAATCCTTAGAAATCCGGTGTATTCAAATTAGGATTTTAAAGAAATTTATAACATTATAGGTGTATTCAATTAGAAATTGATTTTAAAGAATTTGAGAAAGTTGAAGAATTAGAAGGAATTTGAGAGATTTTGTAATGTATTTTAAGCATCTACAAATCTCACATTTCCTCATGAGACTTCGAGAGAATTGAATCAAAATTTTATATGGAATCTTTACCAATCAATTAAACTCTATAAAAATCCATCAAAGTCTTTCAAATTCTCAATTGAATACACCTCTAAACTTACTTTTTTCATCCATATTTTTTTTAATTAAAAAATTAATATCTTTTTAAATCTAAATTTATTATCTAAACTACCATTTCAAACCCAATTGAAAATGTAAAGTTAACTTTACATCCATTTCTTTTATAAAATAACATTTCTATCCGACTGTTTTTTTTTTTTGGAAGAGGCTTCCTTTGCCGCTGTATAATTGCATATGACTAGCATTTCGATGGCTTATTTTCTTTCTGCTACCAAACCCATCCATAGATTTGAAATTGCCAGAGAATGCGATGCAAGCTCCAGTTCAGTCCATCACTTTGCCAGAAAAACATTTGACCTTGATGCTTTGGATTTGGATGGAGACATGCCACCTGCAAGGCAGTGGTTAAGGTTTATGAGGTTGGGCAATCGTTATTTGCACCAAGAATCAAGTTATATGTCTTAAGGTTTATGAGGTTGGGCAATCGTTATTTGCACCAAGAATCAAGTTATATGTCTTTGCATTACTGATCAAAAGTGTTTTGAGGCAGACAGATGGCAGAGAAAAACAAATACAATATAATATAATAAGTATGAAATTTAATCCAAAGAATCAAACAAACAAAATATCTATAAATCGAGTTATACCTTAGTTGGAGGATTCAAAACTTCAAAATCACTATCCATCAATAAAAATCCTTGTTTTTCTCTATCAGAACTGTTAGGGTTTTCTAGGGTTTAATTATAGTGTTTGGGTTTATTGAGAAATTTGAGTTTTATTATTAATTTCATTTTGTACTTAATAATAATTATGTAATAGGGTAAAATAGACAATTAACATTTAAAATTTAAGTTGGGTGCAGAAAAGAGGTTACATGGATTTAAATAAAATTTCCCATTAATTTTTTAGATATTGTTCTTCAATTACTGCCCTTGGTTTTTTATTTTGGTATTTTAGATTATTGGAAACAATGGTATTTAGTTGCCATATTGCTGCATAATTGTGTGTATGTGGATCCTTACATTGTAGTTCTGGTTTTTGACAGTTTTTTGTTTTTGTTTCCATGACTTAGGTCTTCTATGGCTCAGTGGAATTACGGGTTCGATAGCTTATAACTGGTCTCAGCCCGGCATGAAGACCAGTGTGAGGATCATCCACGCCAGGTACTTTTGCTATTTGTGGATTCTCGGTTTCTTTTTTGACAGATATTGATGTGCGGATGTGCTTACCACATTTTGTAAATATATGCATTTCCTTAGTTATATAACTTTACGCGAAACAGGTAGGTCGATCTTTTCACTAAATTTTGTTGAGTTGAGAGTTTTAGAGTTACATACGAGTTGAAAGAATATTAGGTCGACGGGAGCTTATGACATTTTCTGATGATTAAATGATACTATCTTGTTTGGCATTTGGCTCTCTCTCTTTGAACTGGATGTCAGTTTGTGGTTACTGAATATCTATGCCGAAAACTATGCCCGTCCCGGTATTCCCTACCCTGCCAGTGCTATTTGCCTCTTAAGTCCTATCCATAGGTTGCCCTGGTATGAAAGTTGATGCCTTGGTATGGATTTTATTATGACTGGTGTAATGGAATTAGTGATTTTCTCTTCCCAAACAAAGCCAGTCGATGGAATACCAAAAAAATTGGACCTTAATTTTTAATATAATTTATGTGAGAATATATATTCCTACGTGCAGATACCATTGTTCCTGAATTTGACAGAAAAACCATGACTTTGGTGCGAAATTTTCGGAGTTCTTGAACTCCTGCTAATTCATTGTGGCTGTTTACTAATCTTTAGCTACTTGAGCAATCATATGCATATAATACTGAATGATCCCAATTTGTACAAGGCATTTGATTCTTAGGTTAGAAGTGATTCTGAGATTTGATCGGGTTTACAATTTTTGCAATAGCCACTTAATGGGATATTTGATGCGTAAGATGGCATTCAATTTGTTAATTTAGCATAAGGCAGCAGCCTCTGAATTCGCTGGAAGCAGTGTTATCATAGCAATGATATTTCTTTTCCCCATCATCTTATACCTTCTCTATTTATTATTTCAGATTAGCATGTTGTTGTTAGGGAAATTGTATCATGAAATTTAGTCTCTTGGATCCATAGCCTAAACCCGGAGATTGCTTCAAACATGCGATTAGTCCAACATGTGAGATAAAGGGATAAAATCCTTGATATACAAAATCCTAAGAGAAAATGCTTAAACACACTTGTGGTCTTTATGGAGTGTGGAGGTCCAAATTGAATTCCCATTGTGAGTGATTCTGGGTATAAATTTTCTTCCCTATGTCGACCGGGAATGCTTCTCCCCTTTTCTTCCATCTGAATCGTCTGTTTAACTTCTAATTTGTGCATCTCACTTATCCTACATTTTCTAATTTTTCTTGTTTGAATTCACATTGAGTACCTGTGTATTATTCCCGACTTCTTACTCCTTGATGTTTTTCAGGTTGCATGCACAGGCTCTGACGCTTGCCGCATTAGCTGGTGCAGCAGTGGTGGAGTACTATGACCACAAAACTGGAGCAAAACATGACAAATACGCCAAGTACTTCCCAGTTGAGGACTTTAACAAGGATTCCAATTGAGAACTTTAACGAGGATTAAGCATCGCGTTCGACGACCCTGCTTGGGCAAACGTTTAACCCCACATAGCACGGCATGGCCTTGCGCAAGTTTTTCTAGAAAATAGTTGGAGGATGATAAGAAAAATAACTGTGTGAACAGTCTTTCTTCAACCATTATTTTGTTTGTTTGTATTAACTCCGATTGTAATCAGGCACGGGATTTCTGTGCTACTGATTTGCAAGTATGCAGTAATTAGGCCTCGGCCTTTCGTGAATTCAACTACATTTTTTCTGCTGCCTTTTGCACAATCTAAATCTCTCTTTTGAGTCCATTTACTTTGGTTATGTGGATTGACCGAATATTCGTGATGCATAGGGTTGTAGGTTTTCAAGTCAATCGTGCGCTGCTATGTGTTTTTAACTGTTATATATAGTAAGGCATGATTGGTTAGGACACTGTCATCGTGATATTCTTGTTGCTTAAGGTTTCTTCTCTATCTATATTGGTTTAAGTGGAAGTATGCCCATAACTTGAGACATGTGTTGAACATGAAAGTTTGAATATTAAGTTTTTGTTTTGATGAAATTCGTAATCTCAAAACTGCTCCGAACTTTAGTGTAAATTATCTTATTGTTAGTCGAAATAACAAGGTCCCGAACAATTTAATCTAAAATATGAAATGAAATAGTGAATGAGAATCTGTGAAATTACACAACATCATAAACTGCACTTACAATATTCAGTCACAATATAGATCTCTCGACTCTCGACCATATACCAAGAAATTAATCAGAGTGGAAAAACTGAACAAACGACGTAGTTTCCAATTAAAAATCAAGACCAGAAATTGGAAACTCAACAAACAACTAATTGGCAGTCAAATATTTAAACAGATACGATGTTGACTCTCAACTTGTTCTTGCAATATATTAAGCTCGAGTAATAATTAATGTCTAGTAAAAAAGCCAAACTCTTTTTATTTTTTATTTTAGATGCCAATGATGTTCAAATATCACCAGTATCAACCATCTCGCTTGCTCTTAATTTTCAGAAGTGTGATGTTATTTCAACACACAAAACTGATACACTTATTGACACGACCTCTAATATAAGGTGAGGTTTACATACAATTGACACAAGCAATAGCTTGAAAATCTCCTCGAGACACAATAAACAGGAATATGCATAAGATCTTTGATAGTGAAGTTATAGTTGGCTAAGCGTCCATCTTTGTCAACCAAAAGAACCTCCTACCTCTTCTAAAGTATCAATGGATGTCTACCTCTTGATCCAATTCGGGAAAAACAGACAAGTGTTTTGTCCAACCGTCGTCAAATTCATCCATCACCCAAATTTCAAGGGTTTCTTCATATCCGCCGTGGTAAAAGCCAGAAAGAGCAACAGATCCAGTTCGGACAAAATTGTTAGCGTCATATTCAGTTACCAACTACATATCATGTTGTTCCTGCACCTCTTACTTTCATACATACCTTTTGAAAATTTTATGAGCCTTTAGGGATTAAACTTCCCACTTTGTTTGGGGTGAGAAAATTTCACCTTCCTGTTCAACCTCTTAGGGTTAAAACTTCCACTGGGTAATGTGGTCATGCTCCCCTCATAGAACACCTAAGGATGGATGAACAAGCATTACTAGGGGAGCTAGGGCTTGCGGGAAATTACCACTTTAAGTCCTTGCTGTTGAGTGATCTTTGTGACGTTTCTTGAATAAATGGTTTGATTGGGACTCAAGAAAGGATCAGGATCCTCTCCTGATCTTAGAAGACTGAGCCTGTTGAGCAGACAATCATGACCATTGAAATTTGATACAACAGTTACAATTATTATAACTTTTGGAGGATCCCCCTGTTTTCAACGGCCACGATTGTCTGTTCAGCAGACTTAGTTTTTTAAGGTCAGGAGAGGATCCTAGTCCCTCAAGAAATTCAATCAAACATTGTAAAACTGATGAACACATTGTACTTAACCATCTTAAATATGAGCATGGGAGGGAATAGTTCCTCGACTGATGAAGATATTTTTGTAAGAAGCCTACGATAATGGTATGACGCACTCAAGAAACTGTGGAGCCTCTGAAACCATAAAAATTGGAAAATACTAAGAAAAAGCAAAATTTGCTTTTGCGTATTCACCATGATATGTGAATTATTGTAGACCAAAGCATATGTTTTGGTGTATCTAGAACACCGTTATACAATGTTATTATTTCATTTTAATGATAACATATGTGTGTATTATTTTTTATGTTTATATAATTAACAAGTCAGACATATTAATCATATTTTTTTATCTATATCATTACACGTGAACATGGTGAATTTGCTAAAAGACCAGAGTGGCCTTGCCACCGAAGATCAGAAAAATGACTAGGAAAGTCCTCGAGGGATTCTGCAAATGGTTGGTACAGGACCTAAGAGTCCCCACGAAGCATTCGATGAAATGTCCGCCCAACAACATGCATCGATGACGCTTGGCAATACACGTTGACACCACTCGCTGGTATGTGTTGATAAAACTTGATATGACTCATTCATCATCTTTAGATATTTGTTTACCGATGAGCAACATAGCTCGACAAATAATTATATGCTAACTAAGTGCTTGATAAAATGACCAACACTTTAAGAGTAAAGAGTATTTTGCACGTTATACGCATTGTTTCAGTCTAAAAAAAAATAGCTTCAATCTTTTACTATAACATCCTCTGAAGTTAAATCATAAATCTATTATGTATAAAACGATACACCACTTGACACTTACTTTGCAACTGCAAAAATTTCTCCCAACAACCAAACATAAATAACCAAACACGAATCATGATGATTGTTGTTTTTACAAGCTTTGACATTTGTGCATTGCGTGTACAAGCACTCCCACATACGACATATTCCTTCTCGTCCTCTTTTCCCTCTCTCCTCTTTAAAGCATTGCTTGCGATTTAAGGTTCGTTCATCAATATATGGCAGGGCAGCACTGCATGTCTTTCTTTCTTGTCCCCTTCCCTCACTTCAATTTCCAACGCTCCAAAGCCCTATCAGAAATCAAAAGATCGGAGTCCCCCACTTTCTTAGGCAAAGTGCAAGAGCCACCCCTTTGCTTACAAACCCTTCTTTTTGACTGTCAAATTTATATAACCTTACGCCATCTTCCTGTCAAAACTGGTCAGTCTCAAACCTACATAGCGTTTAATTTAGAATAGTGTGGTCAATGGAAGAGAGGACTTGGAAAGCCTTTGCTGTTTGCATAAATTAGTTTAGCTCGTCAACAAACGATAAAATGCGACTTATAATGTAGTTTACTTCTGATAATTATGGTTGAAAGTTATTTTCCAAAAATCCTGCACATCACACATTAGAGTTTACAAAAGACTTGATGAAAAACCGAACGTAATAATTAACATTTAAAAATTTCTACCCCGACCTCACTTACTGGAAGAGGGCTTGGTTGTTGTTGACATGCATATCACACATTTTAATTTATATTCTATTAAAAATATAATTTGCTCAAAAATAATAATAAGTAATAATAATACTAATTTGTGGTTCAGGATAGTTCTTAAGTATATGTTTCGGAAATTTTAAACATAAATCATTAAATCCAATCGAAATAGCATCACTCAACCTGTGCTCATTAGTTATTACTTGACAAGCTTCTTGAGTCAAGGATCTTTAGCATGATGCATGGCCATAATGTTTTTACAGTTTTCTCCGCCTGGTTAATTACTTTCTAGTTACGAGTACTTCTTGTCAAGCTTTGGTTTCGTCATGGTATCCCTTCTCATGTGACTTGCATCTTAAAAAGCATAATTCAATACAAGTTCTTCTTTTAGCTAAATAAAACGAACGAAGAAAATGCTAAGAAGACCACATTTATTAATCTTGATAATTTTGCCAATTGAAAGAGATTTTTCAACATGACCAGCATACGGGATAGTACACCATGTATCACTGTACAAATGATGAAATATGTGTGTTAAAAAATTAATAACTTAAAAATAAAATTTTCATTCATTTACATAAAAACACGTGATGTATCATCCGTGTTTCCGTCGTAAAGAAAAATTTCTCCAAGATTATAATTGCAGCAGAAATGTATACAAATGTCATAGGAGAACTTAAAAAACAACTATTTAGGGCTTGCAAATGGATACAACTGCCCACAGATATTGGATTGAGATTCTCCGTAGATCTCATACATTAGAGCTTGTGGACCGTGCAACCTGGATTTCAGTTTGGTTCCATTAATTAGTTTATTAATTTTGACCCACCTCACCTACAATCTCTATCCAACGCCCAGATATTCTCTGCTCCAAATTGCTCGGTCCGCGAGCTTCAGAATGTAAGATCCGGAGAGTATTTCAACCCCAAAATATTGACATCCTCTTCTTACATGCAGAATTCTGTGTCTTTGTGATCATGAGCCAACGTCCCATACTTGAACTTCTCATGCTACGCAGAGAGAGAGAGAGAGAGATGTCTACAAATAAACCAAAGCATATGGGTTAAATATCTCAAAGAAACAAATTAAACGAAACATGTGATATGTGGCAGTGGAAATCCAAGACACTGTGAAGAGAAGATAATCGAAAGTTCTACGTTTACTTTCCTTAACTTTACCATCCTACGCACGTACAGCGTTCACACGGCTTTGTTGATCGAGCTAGTGATGCAGAAATGGGGCGTGGAAGAAAGAGAGGTGAGAAGCTTGTGTTGGAGAAGGGGAGCACGTGTAAAGTTCTAGTAAAGCTCAAGCTCCCAATGAAGGAGTGCTTGAGCTAGAATTTGCACGTGCCCTGCTTCTCCAACACGAACTACTCACCCATGCACCATGCATGCCCGTCATAACTCCTAAAGACCCCCACAACCCTGGCCACTCTTTACCCATTTGGTTTTGTTTCAACCCAAGAGTGAATCAGAAATGTGAAGGAGCCCATGCATTTATATATAAATTTTTCTAGGAGAGAGAGAGACTCAAACAGAAATAGGAGAAATTTTTAATTGTAACAGGAATACGGATAGTACATTACGTGTTTTTATGTAAGTGGTGCGAAATTTTATTTTTTAAGTTATCAATTTTTTAACACACATATTCCATTATTTTTATAACGATACGTGATGTACCATCCCGTGTGACGGGCATGTCGAAAAATCTCTCCAGAAATAGAGTAATTAAAAGCATTGAGTCTTGGAGTGTCTATTCTGTAAAGACCTTATTTGATTTCACAAGCAACAAGCAAAAGTGATTGATTAAAAGGAAAATTAATGAAAATAATCTAAAAATTTTGAGTTTTAATAATAAGGATAAAATAAAAGGTAAACTGAATAGTACCAAAATTGATTTTTTAGTGTAAAAATGTGATTTTTTGTTAAAGTAAACAGTACCGTGGACTTTTCGTTAAAATTCCCTTAATTAAATTTTGAATTGAAAGGCATTTCAATTGTTTTTTTTATTTTTAACAAAAAATATTACCACTTTTAAGTTACACTATAAAAAAAAAAAATTAAAAACAATGAGTTAAAAGTTAACATTTTATTCACCCGAATAATTCATCAGCTGCATCCAATTAAATTTTAACTATTAAAAAGGAAAAAAAGAATTCAAGGTCTTTGATGTATATATTTTACTCAGAGACGGTGGACACACACAAGTCCCTCCCCTGTTTCCATTAAGAGCAGCTCTGGCGATAACCCAAAAGTTCAGGCAATTGAGTTGGATTGCCCCCATCCCTTTTGCCCTCGCTTTATTTTTAAATAAAACTAATGAAAATGGTTGGAAAATTTTGAGTTTTAACGATAAGGAAAAAAAAATAAAGGGTAAAGTGAATAATACCAGGTTTGATTTTTTAGTGCAAAAATGTAATTTTTCGTTAAAGTGAACAGTATCACGAATTTTTCATTAAAACTTCCTTATTTTTACCCTGTTGAAACGGGTGGATTTGTTCTAAAATAATAAGGTAGGTTTTCCACACAATTATATGAAAAGTTGATGGCATGATAATATATTTGACCCTGTTTTTGACATTGGCTCACTGAATCTTACTCTCACCTGTTTGATTAAGTAGTGCTCTATATTATGTATGTTGAAGTCCCGTGGTGCTCTATATTACGTATGTTAAAGTCACCTTGAGATATTTTCAGCTAACAGTAAACGTCACTTTGTGGGGTAACGTACTGCCTGCCGCCAATTTGCAAACACTAGGGTAAAATCTTGGGTACACCACTGGAAGATAATTCCCATGAAAAATGATTATCGTCGGATTCTTTTTTTAAAGATTTTAAAGATTTTGTGATAGTTACCGTTTATCGTGTATTGTACGATTAGAAATTATTTCAAAATTTAAAATTTAAAATTAAATATAAATAGTATCTAACGAAAACTGACCGCATGATGTACAATGAACAGTCACGATCACAAGATCCTAAGGATCTCCAGAAAAAGGATCCGGTTCCAATCCCCATAACTATATAGCCTTTAAATATAACAAAGGGGTTTTAACGAAATAGAGCTCGTCAAAGTATCTAAATGTATAGAAACTCGTCGGATATTTCAAAATGATCTTCTCATGTGGGGACTGAGTTGGGTGAGATCCTATCCAATTTTTAGTGGAAAAAGGCACACTAAGTTGGGTGAGATCCCATCCAAATTTTTAACACACATATCTCACTATTTATACAATGACATGTGATGTACCGTTCTATGTTCAGATTACACTAAAAAATCTCTCAATGTGCTACAAAAAAAATATTTAACCGCTGAAGAAATCAACAGTCCATATTTATTTTTGGGTTTTTTTTTTTTTGCCTTTTTACCATTTGAGGTCAATGGAGGAAATCAAATAAACTTCAAATTTAAGGTTTGTACTATAAGAATTATCTTATTGTAGGCAATATTATTTTAGTGACACAAAGACTCTTTTAAGTCCTTAAATGAGTTTTTAAAGGAGATTGCATACGTTTTTAAGTAGGGATTTCCATTAAAAATACTCTCAAGTCGCATTATCCAGTTCTATCTACCAAAAAGATGCGAACATTGCCTGCATTTCCCATCTCTGAGAATTGTTTTCTACTATAACTACAAGTTGCCGAATTGGAACGTTTAGTTGATGACATTTTTGACCAAGAAATGATCACGATCACGTTGATTAGATGAGGAGTGAAAGCCGGGTGAAAATTGTACAAAGTGAAACTCAACACCGCATGGCAACAGAAGGAGAACAGTGAGTGAATGACAGCATGACGCTGGCTGTTGAGGGTTTGCGTGTTGGAAGCAAAAGAGATGATTAAAGGAACTTTAACGAAAAGATATTAGTACTGTTTATTTTGACGAAAAATCATATTTTTATATTAAAAAATCAATTTTGATACTATTCACTTTACATTAGTTTTCAAGTTATTTTCATTAGTTTTCCTTTGATTTAAGAGAGGTTTAACAAAACACTCCCGATACTGTTCACTTTTAACGAAAAACCACATTTATACATTTATCTGTTACTATTCATTATACCTTTAAAAATGACTTTTCATTAAAAGGGAAGTTTTTTTTTTACTTTTCGTTAGTTTTCTTTTTATTTAAATAGAAGGTGTTTGTGTGTGTGTGTGTTTTATTTAGTACATCAATATGTTTTACACTAAAAAAATGAGAAAGATCGGCTAAACCATACAATAGACAACCTAATTTGATATAAAATTCGTCATTCAGGAGATTCGAATATAAAACATATCATTTACAAATAAAGATGAATATTATCGCAATACTAATAACTTGTGTGTGTTGGTTTAGGAGACAGCAGGGTGAATCCCTAGGTGGATATGATTCCCCTATCTTTGCTAGGAGTAGCTCTTTTCAGTTTTCCCCTTTTCAATGATACTTCACCCCCTTTTAGTTGAAAAAAGATCCTCTCCGGATCTATTCCATCAAATCTACCAGATTAAGTGATCCGAATCTTTTAAATTTTATCCAACAGTTCATCTATTTTGATTCCTTAAAAGTTATAATAATTTTTAATCGTTAGATAAAATTTCAAAAGTCCAAATTACTTGATCCGATGATATTGGTCAAAGAAATATCTTTTCCTTTTAGTTTATGGTGGAATTTTTTAGTACTGACCCCAATATGTCTCTATCATATATACTCCAATCACCAACATCACATTTCAATAATGGTGGCTTTTGGGAGCAAAGATTTTTGCCTGTCATCTTATTTATCATTATTGTAAAAACTTAAATTTTAAGATGTATGTATTAAATAAGCATAAATTTTAAAATTTATACTTTTCCAACTATGATAAATAGGATGCTACTCACCCTCAAACAAAAATGCAACATTTTGCTACAATGATTCACTTCTTGAATTTTCAATGCACTCCCCATTTATAAGGAGATTTTTATAAAGCGAGTAAAGAAAAGACAAAAGTTTAGTAACATCTTAGTTGAAGCATACAGAACACGAGGATGGATGACTAAATGTTTAGCAAGAAAGGTATGTAAAACCCTCCCTTGAATAATCATAAAATTGCAGATGAGTGTGTATAAAGGTCCTGTAAACCTATGTTATTTGGATGTTATTCCAAATCCGAACCCGTCCATATTCAACCCGACTTTAAATCCGAACAAGTGGTTCTTTTAGTTATAATCCGTTCATTGATTGGGTTGAGTTGAGTTGATCATTTGCCCGTTCATCCCCAACCCAACTCGACTAACTAAATCCAATCTAACCATATTGTAACCTATATCAATTAATGCTCATATTACACCCAAGTAAGCCAAGTCCAAAAACCAACGCGCTTTCTAATATATTTTTTAATAAATTACCCTTTATAATTACTTAAGCTTTTTAAGACTTTGATTAGTCAACCCATATTTGTAGTCTCTAAATCCTGAAGTTTTATAGTAGATGGATTTCTGAAATTAAAGTTAGCTAGCTTTGATGCTACTTGGCTTAATTTTTTTAGGAATTCATGAAAACTAAGTTATTACAAGATTAAACTTAAAAAAGTTGGACAACCCGAACCCAACCCAATTAAACCCGAGCCCAAATGAATCCGAATGAAACCCAACCGGAACCCGAACCTGAATTGTAAAAGTTAGATTAGGATTGGGTTGACCTTCCAACCCGTCCTAGTTGCACCCCTAACAACGGTAAGTTTCAAATGAAAAAGTCTCAAACAGGCGACAAGCCTTAAAAAGGCCCAAGCTCTAATACCGGCTAAAAAGGCCCAATGATCATTCCCTTATTTTCTTCCCTTCAGATAAAAATAGAAAACAAAAGAAAGAAAAAACACACTGAAACCTCTACTGTTTCGTTTTGGCAGATTGAACCATTTCGAAAGCTCTGAACTTTGAGCACTTCAGTGAGTTCCGAATCCATCGCTTCAAGCTTTCTTTGCAAGACATCCAATTTGGTAAGCAACTCTTAGACTTACTTCTCTCTTGGTCCTATTTTCGGAACTTAAATGCTCTGTTTGGTTCCCCAGAAAATTCAGGAAAAATTGAAATCGAAATCCTGTATATTTCCAACTTTCAGTCGATTAAACCCAAATATCATTTGTGCCAATTTCATGGGATAAATTGTCTCTTTGTTACGATAATTTATTTTTGCTTGGTTAAATTTCAATTCCCATTTCATTTTGCTTTTTAGTTTAAATTCCTGGTGAGATGTATATAATGTAAAGGTTCGTTCTTTGTTTACTATGTGTTAAATTAGGAAGAACCCATGTCTTGAAATCGATTATTTTTAGCGCAGTTGGTGTGAGTTTGGAGGTTAAGAAGTTGTACACCAATTGTTTGATAGAAGAATCAACCATTGGGCAATCACTTTCAATCGCTCCCTTAGAGCTTTTATTTCTCTTCCTTTGATCTGATACATGCCACATGGTGTGGTTTGAATCCAATACAATCATGGGGTTCACATACTCTGTGTAGTTACTATAGGGGCTTAGGGATAGAGAGTATATTCAGGTTTGAAAGTTTGAAAAGGAGATCTTCCCTAAATATATTTTTTTTGTTCGGAGTAGCCGAAATTGAAGGAAAGATGAGAGAAAATCGGTTATGGTGGTTTGGGCATGTGAAACGAAGGCCTATAGACGCTTCGGTTAGAACATGCGATTACAACACAGAGGTCTAGGGCCAAAGAGGTAGAGGAAGACCTAGGAAGATTTTGGAAGAGACTCTAAGAAAAGACTTGGAGTACTTAGATCTAACGGAAGACGTGGTACATAACCGAGTGCAATGGCGTTTTTGGATTCATATATCCGACCCCACTTAGTAGGAAAAGACTTTGTTGTTGTGGAGTTTTGGTTTGATTGACTGAATCGTAGAACGGTGGAAATCAAGGACTTCCATTCTATCGCTGCCTAAGTAGCTTTGGTTTATTCTTTGATGTTTTGCTGCATTGTGGGAGTTATATATATGATGGTAATACTGCACTGATGCTTCATTTTTCTTCATGTAGTACTAGTCTATACATAATTCCGCTGTTTTTCTTCATGTTTCATTTTTCGAGCACCCAATTGTGGTCCATAGATTGTCAAAAATTTCAGTTAAAACTTTTATGATTGAAGTTCTGAATTATATTCCACTGTTTTTCTTCATGTTTCATTTTTCGAGCAGCTAATCGTGGTCCATTGATAGTCAAAATTTTCGGTTAAACTTGTATGATTGAAGTTCTGACTTATGTGCAAACAGAAATGGGTATCCCTCCTGTCAGGCCACCTAGTATTACAAAGTATCTAAAGCCCTATGTCCTGAAGATGCACTTCACAAACAAATACGTAAGCGCCCAGGTGATCCACACACCAACTGCCACTGTGGCATCTTCTGCAAGCTCCCAAGAAAAGGCCTTGAAAGAAAGCATGGAGATACGTCGTGATGTTGCTGCTGCTGCAAAGATTGGGAAGATATTAGGGGAGCGCCTGCTGCTCAAGAACATTCCCGCTGTATCTGTCCACTTGAAGAAGGAACAGAAATATCACGGTAAAGTTAAAGCTGTCATTGATAGTGTGGTTGAAGCAGGTGTCAAACTACTCTGAAGAATCGCTTGAGTGTACTTACATTAAGGTAGTCAGTATCAGTTGTCCTTGTTCTAGACGGGCTGCCGGGGAATGTAAACCGAAGGATTGTGTGGTAGGATATGTCTTTCAATTGCTATGCTACCATGATCATGAACACTGGTGGAACTTTTGATTTTTCGATGTAATGTTCTGGTTGGATGTTGATTTTGATTTCAACGATATTATTCATCGGATTGCAACTTATGAAATGCGATCACGAGAATCAGCATATCATCAGCTTGGTTTAGGGCCTATTTGGGGTTGAAAGCGCTTTCGAGAAAAACAAGAGTGATTTTTGGCGGTGTTTGACAAAAATAACTGAAAGTGCTCATGGTTATGATTGAGAACGTCACATGTTTGAAGGATTACACATTTTCAATTACATTTTTCTTTTGGTAGGAAGGTTGGATCAAGCTTGAAATTCATAGAAAAGCCCAGCCCAAACCGGAAAACCATACCCAAATCCAAGTTGCAGCCCTAGAAGCCAGTGACCCAAAATAGCAAACAAACAAAGCAAGCCCAATTGGATGGGATTGTGCAACCCGGATGTCCAGGTAGCGGTACCAAAACCTACTCAAGTATGTCATATGTTTTAACTAAACCTACTCAAGTATGTCATATGTTTTAACTTACTCACATAAATTACGTAATTTTTTTTTTTTTTATATCGTCATCTTACTAACCAAGCCGGATGTACTTCAAAGTTTTGAATAATCATCTTAAGCAATTTACCTAAATGCAAATAAAATGACGGCATTATAGTATCTCACTCTTACTTATTGGAGAGATTTTTCAATATAATCGAAATATAAACACATAAACGATATGTCATTATACATATAGAAAAACACTTAAATAAAATCATTTTTATCCACTTATATAAGAATATATGACGTACCGTCTTGTGTTACGCCATAAAATATCCCATTAACCTTTAATAAAAAAATAAAATAAAAATAAAAAATCCTATTAGCCTGGGGTCCGCTTTAGTCACCTCGATCTTATCGCCAACTACGTGCTCCCCGATCTACATGCCACGTCAGCACTCCCTCTGGATCCGACGAACGTTCCAGATATCTCTCGATCTGAAAACTTGTTCGATCTTTAACGCCTCCGCCGTCAATAAATAACCACCCGATCTGTCTTCTTTACTTCCTCAGTAGTCCAATCCTACTACCAAAATAGTTAAAGTGCGCCAGTTCTGCTACCTTGCGGGGATCCTGCAGTAACATGGGACTTCGCCTACTTGACCAGCTTTGGGACGACACCGTCGCCGGGCCGCAGCCCGACAGCGGTCTCGGGAAACTGCGGAAGCACAAAACCTTCAGTTTCCGGTCCAGCTCCGCCACTGGTGCGTCGTCGTTTTAGTACTTGTCAGTCGCCGTGTATTAGCATACGCGATGAACACAACTAACTGCTAAACCTTTTTCCAAATTTACATTAAATTTCCCGGAATAAAAGCTTTTAATCGATAATCTCAGATCATTTGCTAGATCAAACGGTTGAAAATGAAATTGCAACATGAAATTTTTACATCATGCAGCTGATATTAATTAGGAGTGGGAATCTTGCAGGAAGTTAAATTGTTTGTTTTGGTTTGGTTGAATTAGGATCGTCAGATGGCGGGAACGTACGATCGTACGGTGAGAATTCAACGGAGGAAGCGAAAGTTACGAGGAGTATCATGATTATTAAGCCCCCAGGTTATGGGAGCGGTAACGGCGGATCAGCTCCTGTTTCGCCAGCTGGGTTCACGCCTCCGGCTTCGCCAGCCGGGTCTACGCCGCCGGTGTCCCCATTTTCTGGTGAGTAATTGAAATGTCAGATATGCCCCTGGCTCCCTTCACGTAGGACCGAGTTTCCACAAATGGTAGTGGAGCTTCCACTCATCACGGATGTGTAGGGAAACAAGGGGTGTGGTAGTAATTTAACACGCTGTAGTGTCAAATTTCAATGTTCTAGAATTTGGATGGATTTCTGTGTAGGTACATGCAGCTGTTCATATTGTGATAGTTATGTTTGTTTGTTAATTGACATTTATGCCCTTGTTGAGAATAGTATCAAATCTGACCACAAGAAGGAGGGATTTTTTAATATTATCGGTGTACAAAATGGTACATCGCTTATTATTATATAAATAATAGAATATGTGTATTAAAAAATTAATAATTTAAAAAAAAAAAAGGTTTCCATCGCTAACATAAAAATATGTGGGTGTTCCCGTTACAATAAAAAATTCTCAACGAGTTGAGCAGTCTTTAATGTTCTTAAAGAGTAGTAAGTCGACTTTAACGAGGCCAGCAGTGTTATGAGGCAAATGTTGATAGTGTTGTGTTTTTAGGTGGCAGGGAGCCATTCGGGCGGTTTCGAAGAAGGTCAGCATCGGATGCATACGAGAAGGCGAGCGAGGTCGCTGGAGCAAGGAGCGCCCGTTCTCCTTACGACGTGTGACATATGAGTTCTTGTCCAATCGAAATCATCCGTGAGATTTGAGATGTGAGCCCTCCTCACGGCATGCGATGAGATGAACATGTTTTCTGTGGACGGATTAGCCATGACTGGAAGGAAAAAGAAACTGTCTAGGGTTTCTGCGTAGTGTTTTGGGTGTTGTTTGTTCTGAGTTGCAATCTAGTTGATGTGCGACTGTAGAAGTGTAGTGGTTGAATCTCCGCTGTTGCTAGGGTTTGGGTGTGTTCGTTCCGAGTTGCTAGGTTTTCCATGTTGCTAAATCTGCATAATCTCTGCTGTTATTTGTAAATAGTGTTTAATTTTCCCTTGCAAGTTCCTGCTGTTGTATTTTGAATTAATAAAACTGCATATTAGTTCGTGCGTGTGTAATGTAATGTATTATGAATTGGTACTGGATCTATATAATCTGGTGTTTGTGTCAATATTTCTCGTTTGTAAAAAGATATCTTGTCCATGGGCGCTATTCATCGTAGTTGTAAGTGTGGACGTATGGCCGGCGGATTCAGGATTAAGAATTTCAGAGTAAAACTTTCAAGTTCTATTTAGATGAATAATGTGCGCGTAGCACGCAAAAATTTGTCAAGCATTTGGTGGACCGATCGTTATTGTGTTATATTGACAAAGCCAAAGCAATTTGTAGAGTGATATCGAGATCCCAGGCTGATCGTGGTTGACACGTCTTGCCAAATGTTGTCGAGATATTTCTAGAAGGCATTTCATCGTAGGACTTTCACATGTGTTTTTCAGACAGTCGGGAGGGTATTGGGATCGTCCGAACCTCTATGTCGATCCGGCCATTGCCAGAAAGGACCCTATTTCCCGAGACCCTAACTTGATGCCAGAAACATTGATATGAATCTAACGTCGATTGAAATTTCCGTTGGTACAACTCCGTTATTGCTTATCCATCTGGATTGTTGAAAGATGCTCGTTAGTATAACTTGTACAGAGAACACGAGACAAATCTGGGATTCTGGGATCATGATCTAGTAAAACTTATCCTAATGCCCATCCGTGATAAGTTAACGGAGCTGTGTACGGACGTATGGGCCAAAAGGGACCATGCCGCTGCCCCTAACCTAACCTAACATTGATATGATGATATGCTTATAACAGAATCTTATCTATATGATGAGATGCATATATCTTCATTTGAAGAGTGGAAAATACGAGAGATGAAGTTGACACTCCACTAACCTTATTAGGGTAGTGCTGTCCACCATTTCTTTTTAGGTATCATACCCTTTTTTACTTCTCATATAATCTTTTAATTTTCGACCGTCAGATCGAATGAATTGAAGAAGATTAAGGGATAAAAATCAACAAAAGGTGTGTGAGAAGTAAAAAAAAGTGTGTGGATCGCACACCCCTTCTTTTTACTTCTTATGCACTTTTCTCAATCTCCGACCGTCTAATCAAATGAATTGAGGAAATGTTATGATGCAAAATTAACAAATATGTGTGAAGATAAAACAAATGTGTAAATAGTATTATCCTGTTATATTAAATACTAATAAAAGTTCGACTGCAATAGTACATACCATTCAAGTAGGAGTTTTATAAAAAACTTAATTGTTGCAAAGATTAATTAGAACGCAACATGAAAGATCTAACCGTTCTTTATTTTTCTTTTTGAAGCCCTCAACATTAAAAGATCTAACCGTTTTTTATTTTTCTTTTTAAAGCCCTCAATGATACGTAACATGAAAATTTAAAAAACATAAAGACATTAAAGCAAAATAAATGAGATAAAAATGGACACACTGAATCATGAAGACAATGCCACCAACACCTGCTTTGGGTGGGGGTCGATGGCAACCCCCTTCCCTGGCCAATTCCAACTACTTTTCCTTCTCTTTTATCTCCTTAGCTTCCTAGACCCCTTGTATTTTGGTTTTCTTGAGCTTTCGTCTCATTTTTTTCTAATTTGGGCTTTTATGATGCTTTTTTGCTTCAATATTGTTTTCCATCGCACCTCTTAAACCACTCACCTTTGTTTTTCGGCTTATCAGATGCCTCATTTAGATGCATTTTGATATTGTGTGGTTAAAGTGCTATCAGCATAATTTGGTAAGATTATAGAAACGTTTTTAGCATATTGTGATAACGTATTGTATGTTATTTATTATTTTTTCGTTGCATATCCAACCGTTCAAATTAAATTTATTCCAAAAGTATACCCCTCATACGAAGAGCCATCCCGTGGTAGGTGGGTCCGCCACCTCCTCTTGGTGCTCTAGGGTCATAAGGATTTCAGGCGGTGCTTGACTCAGAATTTGGGAAATGGCGTCGTCCTTTTCTGAGCCACAGCTGCAGTGCACTTGTCAATTCCAGACGCAGTGGAGCGCCCAATGGCAAATCTGTTTTTGGAGAAGAATGAAGAGAAGGCGAAAGAGGGAGAATAAGAATCAAGAAAGGGTTTGGAATGGTGGGGCGGTTGAGGTGGTGGGTGATTCTTGTCTTAGGGTTATCAGATTCTTTTAGACGGGTTACTTTTGGATCTTTTTGGGTGGAATCTGGCTATTGAGAATCTTTACTCATGCGATGAATGTGTAAATGACGTTTCATTTGTACCTACCTTAGTTATAAGGCTGTTGTCTTTGTATTGTGTCCGCTTGAACTTGGTTATAAAATTCCTAAAAAAAGAAAGGGTTTGGAGTGGTGCCAATTTTTATTTCTCTATTTTAAGTAGGAGTAAATTAGAAATATTATAAATTTATGTGGATGTTTATAGAAATATGTAAAAATAAGTATAGAAACGAAAGGCACCGGGTACCCACCACAGCCACCGTTCTCACCAGATCAGTTTTTGTTTGGAAGCTTTAACTAAATACACTCAGTATTATTCATTTTTAACAAAAAAAAAAAAAATTATATTTTTATCTTTTTTGATGTTATTCAATCATCTTTTTATTTGTTATTTTTCATTAAAATTTAAGTTTTTGAGAATTTTTTCATTAGTTTTTGTTTTTCCTCACTTCGTCAGGACTCTGATTCCGAGTCTTTCAGCAGCTCTCATATGGAAGAAACGACCGAGGCACGAAAAATGGGTTGCGCGTCTCTGATCCCGCTGCTCCTTCTCAATACACTCGTCCCCTCTTTAACTGGTAAATACATACATACATACACACACTCATATATATTAAATATCAATTTTCTTGTTTGTTTTCAGATCCTAATTTCGTAGTGTCCCAACTTTGCAGCAATCGAAAACGATCAGGTTTTTAGCAGAACAATGACATCATGGATTTGTATTTTTTTTTTTTTTTTTTTTTTTTTTTTGGATTGTAGATGTTGGGTATTGGTCAAAATCCAGATAGGATTCAGAAAGTCCCATTCTTTTTGCACTTGATCGGTACAGTTTTAGTCTACTATATGCAGACATCACTGGATGTCTGCTCTGACATGAGAATTGCAAATTGCGGATGTAATGGATTCAGTTTAGGGAAGTTGAGGTAGGCTAGAATCAGTTTGATGTGGAGGCACTGTTTTAAAAATCCCGCCTAGAGCCGTTTAGGCGGTTGGTAGTTGGCCACTCTCCCAATTAATGCCTAGGCGTTTAAAAAATAAAAAAGGGCGTTTAGACCACCTAGGCACCTGCCTAGGCCGCCCAAACCCGTCTAGACACCCGTCTAAGTTGCGATTCACTTAGATAGAAAATAGATAACTTTCATTTTGTATTTTATTTTTTTTAATAAATTGGAAGAGGCTTGTTGAATACTTAAATGAATACACATTATATGTTTGTTCCCCATGTTTTCATTATGTTCCAATACTTCCTAATATATATGTCATTCTATTTTGTAGTTTATAATGAAGTTATATATATTTTAGGTATAAACAGACACTTACTTACACGAAATGTAATAGATTTATTTAAATCCGTCTAGTCCACTTAGGTGCTTGTCTAGGCCCCGCCTAGCGCCTAGTTTCTTTTAGAACCTTGTGTGGAGGTCTATGTCAATTATGTCTCTGGTTGACAAGCCATGAAGGGGCATACTCTTTTTTTGAAGCTGACATAAGTTGTCTTTGGCGTGCCCCGACTGCCTTATCACATCTTACGAGTGCATGGTCATTGTTCATTTTTCATATGTAATGGCGGTGTGGAAATTGGAAGCAATCTGCTTGTTGTTTCCTTAATCAGCAGAATGACATCTGCTTTCTGGCTTTGCCCTCGTATCGGTGTTGCTCTTGTAATCTGATTTATGTATGTAAGCATGGTTTATTTCTTTAACTTAAGAGGCAACCAGAAGAAATTCTGGTTCTTCCCAAGAATCCCAAGCAAGAATGTAATTGCATTTCTTGTGGGGCAATACGTTAGGCTTTTCCGGTTCGCAGTGACAATCATCTTCAATAGTGTTAACAAATTATTTTGGAGAAATTCAATTCCTATGTAAAGAATTTTTTACATGGTTTTCAAATGATTTTTGCATGTACGCGAGTTGGTCATTAAACGTTATCTAAATCTGTTTTAGTTGCAGGTAAACCTGACAGTGTATGCATTTCTCAAGGCGGTCGTTTCCCACCATTCTCTTCCGAGGGTAAACCTCCAAAATGTCTGAGTAAGGGACCCAAAGATCTGACCCTTTGCAGAGTGTTCCGCAAAAAAACTTGCTGTGATGTAGCCCAGACACATCCTGCACTGGTATCCGTTAGGAAGTTGGCTTCATCAGGGGAAGCTGGCCCAGAGTGCTTGCATGTATGGGAATTACTGGAATGTTCCATCTGTGATCCCCGCATTGGCGTGCAGTCAGGACCTCCAGCTATATGTGCCTCTTTCTGTGACAGGGTTTTTGAGGCTTGTGCTGAGGCTTACTACTCTACGGATGCAATAACACAGGTATGTGGGTGACCTTTAACTTCCAGTCGAGGAATTTTTTTACCGACTTATAATTTGACATAACCAAAGAAATAGGTTATTAAACTGATCTCTTTTGGGTGCATTAGGGAATTGCATTTTCTGATTAATTACATTCTTCCAGGTTCTAGCACCATGTGGAGTAAATGATTATGTTTGCGGCAGGGCCTCTGAATGGATTCGTAATGGCACAGAGTTCTGCCATGCGGCAGGATTTGCTGTTAAAGATGATGTATCCGTGAGCAACGAAGAAGCATTTTGCTATGGAGGCAAAGCCAGTCTTGACTTGATTGCTGATTCATGGAAGGCTTCACCTTCTGAGGTGCTCCAGAAAGCTGAGAGCTTGAGGCTGCTAGAGGAATTCCGGCAGAGGTGGAGGGAAATGCCATTTAGTGAACGAGTTTCTTGGGCCGTCGGAGGATTGGTCCTTACAGCCGGCCTATTGTTTGTAAGGTATGCCCTTCTTCTGCCGCCACATTTCAATTGCCGTAATGAGATTTTGTAGTGTTGCTAACTTGGATCGTTTTTCGCTTCGCTGTTGATCTTTTCTTTGTTCATGTCTTTATGCAGCAAACGAAAACGACGTAGCCAGCGCCACAATGTAGCCGCTCTACGAATCAGGAAATTTGAAGCCAAGATAAGCCAGAAATCTCCTAGTAGTCCGAGAAGTAGGAAAAACAAGTAAAAGATGTATTTCTAGTACGGAAAACGTTTAGTTATAGAAAGTTTGTTGCCCCTTTGCTATTCTGCAAGCTCCGAAATGTATTAGTTTTAGCATTTCTTCACTTGCATTCTTCTCAAGCGATCGATCCTCGTTGCGATCCGAACATTTTACCGGACCATTCAATCGGTAGGAGCAATGACGGTGTGTACAAAGGGTAAGGACGTAGTCAACACGAGTTGATAACTCATGCTTACTAGGAATTCCTCGTTGAACACCAACAATTGCAATGATCTATCCCCATCACGATGAAATTTCAAAGAATAACCGGGCCTGTCGGCCAAGGCTATCCCGAAACTGTTCAAGAGGAAATCATAATTTCTTTCATTTATCTTCGCAAAGACGTGTAGTTCTTCACTGGAGAAGATGTCAAGAACATATGCTTGGGAGTTGGGAATTCACCTCTCACATCGTATAAGAAAAATACCTCTAAATTGTATAACAAAATGGATAGACCATCTTACGATGAATTTGACAAAGATGATCACTCCACATACAAATACAAAACAAGTAAATATGGTTAGGGTATACACGTGACTCGTAAAGCTCGGACCTAACACTCCGAAAAACAGAAAAGTCAAGACCAAATTGATGAAACTAACATATGTTCTTCATTTCTTGTTGATGTTACCGCGGATAGTCTTCAGTATCTTCAATCTAGATGTTCCATCTGCATAGCAAGGCTAAAGATTTAAAAATGAAACAATAGTTAAAACACCGGCGATGGCCATAAATACAAAGACACTGAACGACGTACCTTCCAAAGGCCATCGTTAAGATAGTGCATGTTGTCAACTCCGATTCCCTTGTTGATATCTCTTCTGCAAGACAAGGGGAAGACTCAACTTCGTAACTAAGACAATCAGCAACGGATAACTAGGCTAGCTTTGAAGTCGGTAATACAAGTTAGGCTCTCGTATTATATATCTTGTCCTCAATATTCTAAGGGTACCCAAGGCATTACTCTAGGAGAAGCAACGATAATGTCCTTCGAACAAGAAAATAACTTACATTTCTTTTGCTGACATTTTTGTGAAGCCAATTGCAAGAGCATGTTGTTTTCCTTCTGCCATTATTGCCTGAGCGTAATCAGTTTTACAAATCAGAGACATACAAAACACACTTAACTTCAACATTTCCGTCTCATGACAAGACAATTATTTAAATCAACTCGACATAACATTTGAACCAAAAATGTTCTAACATGAGTATGACGTTACATTAATTCAAAGAAAAAAAAGAGACATAAAACTCGTACCACGGGAGTTTCTGCACCAACTTCATCATCCAAAGCACCACCGGGAGAAGTTAGACCTGGACACATTATGTTTGCACCAGAGAGAACAAACCTTATGGCACCCCTATCTACTTGCAACTTTTTCATTATGTCTGGATCTGTAAAACCCAAAGGAAACCCTAAGCTTTCTCAGTTACAACCATTTGGAAGGAAAATTCACCAACTATGTAGCTTTTTAGTTGAGAAAAATAAAATAATCCACTCAAAAGACGAAGCAAATCAAGGATTGTATCACTGGTTCATAGACCAGACTTAATGAGATAAGGCATTTTGGCAGTAAAAAAAACTTTTACATTGATGAAGAAGTCTTAGGGTAGGCATATATGGTCCATCACGAATGTTGAAAAATAGGGGCACGTTGTTTACCACTACCAAATTTAGATGGTTCTGACTGCAAAAGTCGAGCATGTGGAGGACAACGTTAGATATATGGAGATAAGACAGCATGAAACAAATAGCTGAGTTAAGAAGTAAAACACAGAAGCAGGACCAACAGAGCGACAAACCATTTAGCCACAATAAGAGGAGATTTCTTTGGGATCAAATCTTCCAACACCTGTTCGAGTCCCGGGTACTGCAGTTGAAGTTAACTTTGTGTTACAGACATATGTAAAGCGTATCTTAAAGCATCCGTGAAATTCCTATGAACCTAATCATCTTACCTCATCTGCAATACTCTGCCGAATTTTGCGCTGGACAGATGCCTTAACTTGATTTTGTGCAGACACCTCTTCAGTAGAAAACCTACAACATAACACACGTATTATGCAATCATATTACGAAATATTCCCCTTACGCATCTATTGCAACAAACAAAAATTTGCTACTCCAAACCACTCCCACACAAAAACAAATATTTGAGAACCCTAACCATCTTCCCCAAATAATTAACCTCATCTTCCATAAAAATCCAAAAGAAGTGACCTTTCAAGATTCATCTTAACATCAAAACATCCCACATACAGCACAAAACCAACTTTGCTGAGAAGGATCAAGCTTTAGAACCGTTGCTTAAACCACAGAGAAGCAATGGCACAATTCAAATTTATACTTCCACAACAACAACGCCTTATGGCTCGGCTGTATGAATTTTAGAACGACACTGCGCTTGATTTTGCGCCCGTTAGCCCCAAGTATTCATATTTATACTTCCAATTACACAAAATAACAAATGAACTTCAGGGCATAAATCCAAAATTAAAACCCATAAAGGTATATAATCAGAAAACACAAATGAAAACAAAATTGAAACGCTGTTTAATTTTACATCGAATTAAACCGAACCCAGAAATCATATGCCTCAATGATAAAAAAAAAATAATAATAATAAAAAAAAAAAAAAAGCAAACAAATAACATATATTTAAAGATAAACACCTATACATACAATATATATATAAAGCTTACTTCTTGAACATTCTGGAAATGGAGGATGAAGAAATCTAAGATCTTCAAGAGCAAGCAAAGAAAACCCTTCAACTGGTATTAAGGTCGAACAATACAACCTTGAATTCTGGTTCGAATTTTTCTTTTGGAGCAGTGACTGGTGCGGAATCTAGTGAGCTCAGCCGCGCACCATACCCCGCATCGGTGTAGCCAGTTGTAAGCCACTATTTGGGCCTTTATATGTTGGGCTAGCCTGCAAGTAAATTTAGGGTTTGGGTTGGGTTATGTGTTCTTGGGCAAAGTGACTTTTCTATGAAATGAAACTGATCCATTGTAAAGGCCCACTTTCTTAAAGTGCAAAAGAGACGTGGATGTTATTAATGACTCGTTGGAAAGTACTTTTAAATTTACTGAAAACGTTTTTGGTGGAAATGTTTTTGGAACCAATCCTTATTAAAAACGCAAGTGAATCGTGAAAAAGTACTTGAAATGCTTTATGAAAGAAGCACATTTAAATGTAATTGGGTGTCTGCAGGAGTTTTCAGCAGCCAAATTGCATCCTTACTCAAACCTTCCTAATTGCAATAGGTGGCAATTTAACCCAGTACAATTATTGGTGATATCTATTGTTTCATCACCTCAACTTTGGCATTTTGTTTTTTTGTTTTTTTTTTAAAGATTGTCATCTAAAAGATAAATACTTTTTTGATCGAGAAACTATAAGGGGATTTTTTTAAAAGTGAGATTCTCAGTGGACTTTTTGTTGCTACATGTTTTTAGTATAATATCCAATCACATTTAAACACGTGTCTACATAATTAAAAGTATAAACACAAATTGAACATGTATTTAAATGTAATTGGGTGTCTGCAGGAGTTTTCAGTAGCCAAGTTGCATCCTTACTCAAACCCAAGGACGCCTAATAATTGCAATAGGTAGCAATTTAACCCAATCCAATCAAAGAAAACTAACGAAAAGTTCAAAAAAATTTCACTTTTAATGAAAAATCATTTTTAAAGGTATAATGAATAATACTAAGAAAATATATAAATGTGATTTTTCATTAAAAATGAACAGTACCAAAAATGTTTTGTTAAAACTCCAATACAATTATTGATGATGTCTGTTGTTTCATCACCTCCACTTTAGCATTTTGCTTTTTAAAAGATTGTCATCTAAAAGATAAATACTTTTTTTATCGAGAAACTATTAAGGGTATTTTTTTTAAAGTAAGATTCTTGATGGATCTTTTGTGATTGGATGTTTTTAGTATAATATTTTATAATGTTTGTATTTGAGTTAGCGTTAAATTGTGAAGTGAGGATAAAATTATAAATATATTTTTATTTTATGAGGAATGTTTTGTTCAGTCCTAATGCGTGAGAGGATGAAATTTTGCACAGTGTCAGGATCAGGGTTCCAAGTATTATGATATAAGTAGTTAAATTTTTTTATTTTCAAATATTCAATTAATTGTATTATAACATTTATTATACCAGTTGTTCTCAGGAGGGATGAAAAAAATTCCACTGTGACGGATGAGGAGCACTGACTGAGGACCAAAAATATGAGTCCACGTGTTCCACGTTGCTATCATGCGCCACCACTTGGTCGTCAACTTTGAAGGTTTCAACAAAATTGAAATTACATGGCGCTGCGAGAAAAATGTAGAGATAAAGAAACATTCACGGCAAATCCCAATTTTCTAACCCATCTTATCCCAATCATTCATTGGCTTTCACCCTCCGTTTCCTTCTGTTGCTTCTCCCACATCCAAAACTCAAATCACACCAGTTTTTTTCTTTTTCTGTTATCTGTTGTTGTTTTGTCAAATTTTGCAGCTAATAAATTGAATTTCTCAGCCTTTCTTTGTTGACCCAGTTGATCTTTCTTATTATTCAATTCAAAAAGTTGGGTTCTTGATTCAAATCTCTGGATTCCAGAGCAACCCATTTATCCAATCTGTCTGGTTCTTCAGAAATTTGAACAATTTCAATCTGGGTTCTTTCGAGCAGAAAAGATGATGATGATGACAATGGAGGGGATGATGGATAAGGGTGTGTTGGATGATATAATCAGGAGGTTGTTGGAAGGTAAAGGAGGGAAGCAAGTGCAGCTATCGGAGGCGGAGATCCGGCAGCTCTGCGTCAACGCCCGCCAAATCTTCCTCTCTCAGCCTAATCTTCTCGAGGTCCGAGCTCCGGTTCGCATATGCGGTCAGCTCTCTCATCCTCTCTCACAGCCCATTTTTATGGAAATTATGGTGATTTGAATTGTCCAATTTAAAAGATCATTCAGTTTTTGGTGTTTGCTTGTGGATTATGTAAATATCTGGTATTGAATAAGAATGGTGGTGAAAAATGGAAATTATACAACAACAGCAACCAAGTCTTATCCCACTAAGTGGGGTTGGCTACATGAATCCTAAAACACCATTGCGCATGGTTTTGCTCATGTTAGCTCCAAGTGCTCCATATCTTTTCTTATGATAATTCGAATAAATTGGAGTGTGTGAATTTTTGGTTTTTCCTGTTCTGTAATGGATAATTAACTTATGTAAAATTCTGTATGAATTTTGAGGAAAATAGGATATTTCCGATGCTATGTTCATTAGATCAATTCGGAATTTATTTGAGTGATCGAGATGTGTCGACGTGTTGGCATTGTATGCCATTTTGTTCGTTCAATTTCTGCTAAATAGTGTTCATTTTCTGGTCAATAATGACAATGAAAGCCAACGAAATGGTTATTGTTTTTCGTAATGACCAGTTTATTTCGCTGGCTATAAGGATAACATAATCATGTACTTTTTTCTTAATCAGCTAACATAATTATTGTTTTTCGCAATGCCGGTTTATTTTGCTGCATTTTGAGTACTCGATATCATTGAGTTTGTGTCGTTCGGATCAGTTTCTTGGTCCTGTTATCGTACCTCATGGCACAGTCCAAGATATGCTAATGTAGCTTGCATGAAACACAGGGAAATGAACTTGAAAGCAAACATTAGTACATTTATCTCCTTATATTTCTTTATGTCCTTGGTCTTCCTAATATTGCAGGCGTCTTACAGGTGATATACATGGACAATACCAAGACTTACTAAGGCTGTTCGAATACGGTGGTTACCCTCCTTCTGCAAACTACCTGTTTCTAGGGGATTATGTAGATCGAGGAAAGCAAAGTTTGGAGACAATCTGTTTGCTTCTGGCCTACAAAATAAAATATCCTGACAAAGTTTTCCTTTTGAGGGGAAACCATGAAGATGCAAAGATTAATCGAATATATGGGTTCTATGACGAGTGCAAAAGGAGGTTTAATGTTAGGCTTTGGAAAATATTTACTGAGTGCTTCAACTGTTTGCCTGTGGCTGCACTGATTGATGGGAAGATACTTTGTATGCATGGCGGGCTCTCACCAGAGTTGGAAAACTTGGACCAAATAAAGGAAATTTCAAGGCCAACTGACATTCCAGATAATGGTCTTTTGTGCGATCTTCTTTGGTCGGATCCTGATGCTAGGGTTGAGGGCTGGGCAGAGAGTGATCGAGGTGTTTCCTGTACTTTTGGAGCCGATAGAGTTACTGACTTTTTAGATAAGAATGAACTTGATCTCATTTGCCGGGGTCATCAGGTAATCCTATTTTTATTTGATGAAATTGAATCCAAGTAACAAATGACCTAATTGTATATGTCATATGTGTGTAGCCAAAACAAGCCTTCCCACCCCATCTCACTTTTTTCATTCCCTGGCACCTCTAGGCGTCCTTTGTGCAGATCGTTTTCACTATTTGCTGAATTAACTTGCATAGTCACTTAATCCTACTTGTCCTGATTAATAATTATGTAAGTGACACCGCAACACTGTAGGTGGTGGAGGATGGCTATGAGTTTTTTGCAAAACGAAGATTAGTCACAATATTTTCAGCTCCAAACTATGGTGGGGAGTTTGATAATGCCGGTGCTTTGTTGAGCGTTGATGAAGCTCTAGTGTGTTCCTTTGAGATATTGAAACCAGTTGATCATAAAGCATCCCCGAGTGGTTCAAAGCCAAATCTTAAAAAGGTATTTGTGTCGCCATTTATATTTGTTATGATAATATTCGTATGTGATATTTAATCATGAATTCATGATGTCCTTATGTTGTGCGTCTTTGGGCAGACTCCTAAAACCGGAAAGAACTGATTATTTGGAGATTTATCACAGCTCAATTAGGGAAATACAACAAGTTTGACAGGTGCTAGAGTTTGGATTTCGTTTTAGAGGAGCTTGACATGGGAGAAGCGCCTATCTTAATCCGAGAGTTCAAGCGTTGGATCACATTGAAGACTATCAGATAATTTTATTGCACGAAAGTTTTTATGAAATTTGTAAATCGTAATTGCATGTGTTATTGCTTGTGCAGGGAAGAGGTTTTCGGTTTAGACTACGTTTTGGTTTGTTTTTTGTTGAGCATTTGTATATTATGTTTCATCACAGCATTTCAGAATCTACTTCTCTGGTTTCCTCATTAGCCTTCGCTTCTTTAAATCAATGTTTATGTACAAGTGTGTTACTGCAAATAGCACGAGAAGAGGGAAAAAACGAAGAACGAAAGGAACAAAGAAGAAATGCCGGGTTTGTAGGAGCGGAGGAGATGACGATGAAATTCTTGTTGTTCGATTTGTTGATCTTCCCATCGATAACGACCTTGGTTTCGATCAACCCGAGTACTAACAAGTTAGTTAATACAACGCTAACCACTATTTTGAGTCTGTTTTACAATATCATCTCATGATCCGAGCCGATTAGTTTTTAGGTAATCAATGCCATTATCCATCACCCACATTTCAAACGCCACAAAGAGGAAGGGATACATAATACATTCCAAGCTACAAGATGGATAACAATAGTTTCATCTAGCCAAACGTGTAGGTCCTCCAACGTTAAGTGGTATGGAAAATGAATGGTTAAGATGAAAAGTAAAATATCAACTAGTTATGAAAACTCAAATCTAACATCTAAAACTCCCGTAGCGCATTGAGTGTTGCATAACATTAAAGCCACACACACACACACACACAAAAAAGAAACTACGCTGACCCTTGGCGACAAATCTCATCGGGCCACTCTCGATGATGGGCTATTTTGGGTTATATGTGTACATAAATTGGGCCGAAAGCTAGGGCTCCATTTGGATCACTCCCCTACAGACCCGCCCGGCAGGTCCGGCACGAGCATCACCAATGGTAAAGTTATAAAGCTTGTCAAAACCCTAGCTTTCAGTAAGCGGTTTCCCGAGCTACCGAGCTTCAACAACAGCAGCAACAATGGTATCTCTTTCTCTCTCTCTCTCTCTCTCTCTCTTCATTTGTATTAGCACCTGTATTGATATGTGAATAACATTGGGTGTGGTGGGTGTGGTGCGAAACAGGGGATCGATCTCGTCGCAGGAGGTAAGAGCAAGAAGACGAAGCGCACTGCGCCCAAGTCCGATGATATCTATCTCAAGCTTCTCGTCAAGGTATATAATTTCGCGTCTCTGTAAATGTCTACGTATTTGTATTTATCGGATTTTGTATCTCGATATGAAATGGTTGCAGCAAATGAAAGTTTGAATTTTGTTGATTCCGTTTTGTTAATATCCAATTTTCATTTCTGGGTTTTAATAGTTTTGGGGGTGTTGTTGTTTCTGCAATGACGATATGTGTGTATCCCAGCTCATTACGAGACCTTTTGTGGTCAAGGAATACAAATAATTCCACATCCATCTGAGCCTTTCGCAACTTCGGTTCGTTAAATCTGATTAACCAAAAACAAAAACAATGTATCTGTTATTGGTGTAAATTGCTACCTTTTGTTCTTGTGCTATGCTGTGATTGTTTGGATTCGTAAACCGTGCAATGTTGGTGTTGTTTTTCAATTGTTTTGTGATCAAAACATCAAAAAAGCAACTTTGTTTTGTTTCTTATCCCAAATATTGTAGCTTCCTGTTTTAATGTTGTTCAACTATGGAGAAAATGTTTCCCTGTGATGCTTTTGAACCATGCTAATCCTGATTATTTCATGATTATAGTTTTCTAAATATTCTGAGGGAACAAGCTCCTATTTTTCAAATTTGTTCGTTTGAGTTTGTTAACCAGATTTTGTTTAGTGGGGTTCATGAAATCGCCCTTATTTTTCTGTAAATTTTGGTCTTTTTAATTATGCATATAAACGTATGAATATGTAGGCTGATTGGGTTCCTGGTTTGTTCTTGGTCAGCTATACCGTTTTCTTGTCAGGAGAACTGGAAGCAAGTTCAATGCAGTCATTCTCAAACGTTTGTTCATGAGCAAAGTCAACAAGGCACCACTTTCTCTCTCAAGGTTGATCAAGTATATGCAAGGAAAGGTTAGTTAGTCTGAATCGTCATTTCCTTTTTACTCTTAAGTTACCTGCTCTTGAGATATCTGTATTTTTAATGTTCTTTTTTGTTCTAAAAAGGCTTTGATCTTATACAGGACAACAAGATTGCTGTGGTTGTGGGGACCGTGACCGATGATATTAGGGTCTATGAGGTTCCTCAATTGAAGGTTACAGCACTGAGGTTCACTGAGACTGCAAGGGCCAGGATTGAGAAGGCAGGAGGAGAGTGCTTGACATTCGATCAGCTTGCTTTGAGAGCACCATTGGGTCAGAACGTGGTATGAGTTCTTTATACCACCGAGTAGCTTCAATTTAAAATCTGCTAAATTGATCCGTACCACACAATAGTATCACTGTTAAATTTAATCTCTTTTCTCAAGTTATTAAGTAAAACTTCTTTTGGCCGCCCGTGCAGGTTCTCCTCAGAGGTCCAAAGAATTCCCGTGAGGCAGTGAAGCACTTCGGTCCAGCTCCTGGTGTACCACACAGCCACACCAAACCTTATGTGCGGTCCAAGGGAAGGAAGTTTGAGAAGGCTAGAGGAAAGAGGAACAGCAAGGGCTTTAGAGTTTAACCCAATTACAATTAAAAACGGTATTTCTGGAATCCAATGTTGCCTTGGCATTAGGTGTCTGGTATCGTGTTTACTTTATTTCACTGTTAACTCCAATTGTCTCTATTACCAAAAGAGAAGATTGTTTGATACATTTGAGGAATGCAATTATATTCCAATCCCGATTCCCCTTTCATAAATTCTCCTTTTGCCATGCTGGTACAGATTGATCTCGCTTATGGTTCTCGCTAAACAATAGATCGAATTTAACAGTAAAATCGCAAGTAGAAAACCGGATGCCCTCCAGACCCAAAGGAATTGAGCCCAATGATCAAATGATCCGGGTCATTGAAATTTGATTAAACGGTTACAATTATTATAATTTTTAAAGGATTGTCGTTACTCGCCAAAACAGCAGGGAATTCTTCAATCCAGTTGCGGCCTCAACTCTTCAAGTGTTTCGTCGAAGAACCCCGAACGTCACTGGAATCATCCATCACCCAAGCGTGAAAAGAATTGATACTCGAACCAAGATAGTGAAACCCGAAAAGGGCATATGGCCGGTAAAAACACGCCGGAAACAACGCAGTAAAAAACACCTCGTCCCTCGTATCGAACAAGGCGATCACTTTCGTAATGGTTTCCTGTTCAAGTCTGTCAAGGTAAGAAATGAACTTCCTTTGCTTCTCTCGAGCCATCCAATAGCAATAGGGCCAAAACTGCGTAGTTTCTGTTTCTAAATAATCGATCTTGATTTCTCTCCAAGAATTCGAACTCATTGCCTACACTTCTGCTCTAGGAGAACGACAGACAACGCGATCACCATACGCTTCCTCACCACTCGATGCAACGCTAACAAGTACATAATCCTTAGATTTCGGGTTATAGCCGATTCATAATTTTGAAGGCTTGATTCATCGGGAAGAATCCTGAAATCGTTGAACGATGGATCATAAAGAACAATGTGGCCAGTGTAAAGAATCAAACATAAAATCCCATCACATTGGCCTATAATGTCTATAGATCCATCAAGCTCACTAGGAAGCTCAATTATTTGACCCCCATGTTTAATCCCATAGAAACCGGAAAATGCAGGTCCTCAACAACAGAATCTAGGTTATCGAAATCAGCTTCACTATCGTTAGAAAGATCGAGGAACGAAAACACAACTTCCTCCTTGGTAGTTTCCGTTTTTTTGTCCACGGTGTGCTTGAAAAGGATGTGTGCGGAGGAGGAGAATTCGTTGTACGAATGGAGGTGTTTGGCTACAAACTGGGGTTGATTGACAAATGGATTGGCTACAAACTGGTGTTTGGCTACAAATGGATTTACATGAAATCTCTAACGTAAACAGTTTTTGTGGTATGTGGTTTAAGATAGCAAACGATTGAGGATCACTTAATAGTAAACTCCCTAATCACCCCGCAATTAAGGAAAATTAAACACTAAACCTCAAGATTAATTACATTGTCTAAGAAGCATAGGAAATTACCTAGATAGTATGAAGCATGAAAAAAAAAATCTGAAGGGAATTGTATATTAATTGAGTTTTTACCGG
Source organism: Pyrus communis (assembly GCF_041283825.1). NCBI lineage: Eukaryota > Viridiplantae > Streptophyta > Magnoliopsida > Rosales > Rosaceae > Pyrus > Pyrus communis. The sequence continues at coordinate 3,380,377 of NC_142576.1, forward strand.
AAATGGTCACTGAGATTGACTCAGGCAATCAAAATGGTCCTTGTGTTTCAAAAGCAATCGAGCGTAACAAATGTACCAACAAAAACAACTTAAACATCATCAAATTATATAACTCAGATGCCTTTCGAGAGGGATGTAGCCCTTGTAGTTGCAGTTTTCGATTTGTTGCTAGTGGTCAGGCCGGGGATATAAGGAACACCAGAGAGCCTAATCCACTTATCACCCCTGAAGAACCTACCGGGTGTGAAATCTGCAGCAAGATTTTTAGTAATCTTCTTGATCCCGCGCCATGTCACGCGCCTTGCCTTGTTAGCAGCAGGGCCTGTGTTGCCTGACTCTGCGTAGAAGCATGTCTTAAGCCCCCACTCACCCTCCCAAGGTAACCAACCTTCCGGTTGAATCACATCATCAATGTACGAGTCCATGATGATTGTCCTCGAATACTCCTTCCATGGACGGCCAAGATATGCCTTGTTCTCATCCTTGACAGGGAAGTAATCAGGATCGCCGGTGATTGTGCTGTTTTGAATGATGATTGCAGATGGCTGGCGCCGTTCTTTCCTGCCTTGAGCTGTCACAATGCAAGACTGGTTTGGCAATGGCTTGCGGATCAAGAAAGTGCAGTTTTGGAAGACTGCAGTTGCATCACCAAAAACAAAATCTATGGTGCCGGAGATGGTGCAGTCGCGGTAGAATTGGCGTTGTGCGTGTGTGTAAAGGGTGTCTTGGTACCCGTCCATTGAACACCTGTAGAAGATTGCCTCGTCAGCACTCACCCTCAATGCAACAGCCTGATGTTTCTCCGGACCAGCAGAGTTCTCAAACCCTATATCCATTGCCATGAAATGATCTCCCTGAATAGCTGCATGCATCCAATAACCAAATTAATCATACGTCCAATTAAACATATTCATAGTCTGACAACAGAAGCATTTGTACACCGACATAAGTGTGTTAAGAGAATGTTAAAGATTCACAATCGGTCAACGTAAGCTGTTAAGCGGATATTAAAGGCAATTTACGAGAAGCATGCTTACCAACGGTGGCAGTATGGTAGGTGGGCATGCCATCTACAAAGTTCTTGTTTCCGGTGATCCTAGTCTTATTTGCACCATCTCCGATCATCATCACGCTCGTCATGCTCCTGGTAACCAGGATATGCTCATTATATACTCCTTCCTTGATGTAGATGATAAAGGTTTCATTGCCATACTTGGGGACATGGTCTAGCGCCTCAGTGATGGTCTTGTAGCTTCCACTTCCATCCTTTGCCACAATGATGTCGGGCTTATTAATTTTCGGAGCAGAACTGGTACTGGTTGTGAGAAGTTTTCTGCCTTCACCTCCATACCACTTGGGATCTTCGAATTCCCCGTGACCAATAACAGGGAAGACGTCGAATTGGAGGAGGCGGCGGAGTTTCTTGCCCTCACCTCCGTACCACTTCGGATCTTCGAATTCCCCGTGACCAATAACAGGGAAGGCATCAAATTGGAGGAGGCGGCGGAGTTTCTTGCCTTCACCTCTGTACCACTTCGGATCTTCGAATTCCCTGTGACCAATAACAGGAAAGGCATCAAATTGGAGTAGGCGTCGGAGTTTCCTGACTCCACCTTCATACAACTTAGGGTCTTCGAATTCACTGTGACCAATAACAGGGAAGGCATCAAATTGGAGGAGGCGGCGGTGGCTAGAATCAGGGTTGTTCAAGTCAGTGAAGGCTGAAAATACTTGAGATACCATGGCAAGGGCATTGCTACTCAAATGCATAGAGGTATTCAACACACTCTTCATCTCCTCCGCTGCATCAGTAGAGCTAGTAGTATTCTCAAAAGCATCCAAGCAGCTTTCTTGATAAGTGATTGTAGCACTAAGCCAGACCTTCAAATCCACCAACATTTCATTAAACTTTATAAAATCATCGATGTACCCAAGTCGCACAACCGATTGCCTGAGCTCACTAAGCGCCAAATCCATGAGCTCTTCGCACGCGTCGAGGGCATTGGAGGTTCGGGGATCCTTCTCGAGCTTTCGCAAGAAGTCGGATTTTTTGGCAGCGTCGGTTACGTACTTCATTGCAACCTTGAAGCCGTATTCAATGAGCTCTATTGGATCAGTGGTGGTGTTTCCGGAGGCGTAGCTGAGGCTGTCGAGACATTCTTGCTTGTAATCGGTTGGCTGGCAAATGGCTTTGATTGCTTTCATTGAGGCTGACTTGTCATGGGAGCTGCCCTTGCTGCCACTGACTGGACTATTGTAGAAACCCTTTTCCATGATGAAACCAGCTGCCACCGCCACCACCATTGCCATCAATAAAAACGCAGATACGCTGATGATGACGATTTGCTTCTTCGATCTCCTATCTACATCTTCTCCGTACACCATTTTCGAACAATGTTCAAAGCGAAAATTACTATTTTCCTTCTCTATTTGTTGTTTTTGGAAAATGCGTAAGAGAAATGTGAATTTATAATTGAAGAGAGAAGGGAGATTTGAGTGGTGGTTCTAATTAGGTTGTAACAGTATAGCAAAAGATGTGGCTTGGAGCGCAAGGAAGGTTCTATGCCAAGCTATATGTTGTTACTTTCACAAAAACAAGAACAAGTGTACTTGTTGGCAAGGCTAACTTAACTTTGACACGATTAAGCATGGCTGGCTTTGACCAGTTCCGGATTGTAATTTTCAAATAGTTTAGCTAAAACTTAATTCCAAAGGTCTGCACGCGGTTGTATGTAAGTTTCTTTTATATTTTAAATAATAAAATAGTAAATTCACGTCACGGTATTTCTAAACATTTCTTTTGCACATAATTTTCTACAAAAGTGGTTCCTTGCGTCAAGATTAAGTGAATAAATTATTATTAATTTCTATTTTTTTAAGAACTCGAGAATCAATGAACATAAGAATTCTGAAAGTACAAGTGCTCGTCTTTAAAACGAAAATACTTGGCGAATTACAGGTAAAGAGTAATCCTTCAGGCAAGCAAATGACATGGACGTCATTTATGTCATAATGTAAATTAAAAGATCAGGAAAATATCAAGTAAAAGGTGAATGATACAAGACCCACTTTTGTCCAAAAAACAGAAAATTACACATTTTTTTCTTTATCTTCTATTTTTAGAAAAATAAATATTTCTCTAAAGAACACAAGTAGATTTTTTATTTTTATTTTTAGTACAATGGTATATTTTACACTAAGGGAATTGAGGAGTTCGGCTAAGCCACACAATAAGCAACTTAAATTGGTATCAAATTCGCCATCTATGAAATTCGAATCTAAGACCTCTGACTAACAAGTGAAGATAGATACCACCAAACAGTAATACATAGTGGCAACACAAGTAGATTTTAAAAAAACTAATAATAGTTCCTGTCCTAATAATATTAATGATAATATTTTAATTTAATTATTCAACCCCGCTGTAAACTTGACACCGGTCGACGGCAACCAAGCCATCCCATCAATAAACCTCCCAACGGTGAAGAAGCTCGCCGCAGCAGCATCCCTGAGTATATGGTAACCAGGCCATTTGACCCGACCCAATATAGCCGCACCCGGCCCATAATTCCTATACTCACCATACCACAACGTGCCCAAAGCAAAATCCCCAGACCACTCAAGCCACCCTCTGGGCTGGACCAACCTACTCATATAAGTGTTCATATAAACAGTTCTGGAATATTTCTTCCATGGCCTGCCCAAATAAGTCGGCTGGGTGGCCAGAACAAAACTGTCCTGGATTGCAAACCCGGTGCTCTGGTGTGGGCTTTTTCTACCCTGGGCAGTGACTGTGACCTTTTGTTGTGGGAGTGGGACCCTTGTGTAGATTCTGCAGTTTTGGAGGACTGCAGCTCCATTGCCAAAAATGAAGTCTATGGTGCCGTAGATGGTGCATTCACGGTAGAATTGGCGGAGGGAGTGAGCGTAGAGGGTGTCTTGGTAACCCTCCACGCTGCACTGGAAGAAGGCCGACTGGTCGGAGTCGACTCTTAGCGCTACGGCTTGCTGGTTTCGAGGGCCGGCTGTGTTGCGAATTGTCATGTTCCTTGCTATGAATCCCTTTCCGGATACGGCTGTATGAAACATAGCATGCATGAGAAAATACGTCATTTGAATCATCTCGGAAGAGACAACAAATATGTAGCCGGAGGAAAGGGATCCTTCATCAAATCCACTACATCAATCAATCTGGACCTTTAAAATTTGATCCAACGGCTAAAATTATTATAACTTTTAAATGAACCCCCTGTTTGTAGCTGTTGGATCAAATTTCAAAAGCTCGAATTAATTGATGGGGTGGATTTATGAAGGGATCCAGAGCAGATTCCTTTATGTAGCCAAATTCATAGTCTGACAATATTAGAATTTTCTATAATATGTGTGAAAAATACGTGCACTCAACATGAAAAGCATAATGTAACTTACCGACTGTTGCAGTTCTAAACGTAGTCCATCCTTGCATGAAACTCCGGTTACCCGTTACGATAGTTTGTCCAATCCCATCCCCAACAAACATAATATTGGTTTTGTTCTTCTTCATATCGATGTTTTCCCTATAAATTCCCTTCTTCACATATATAACGTACCTGCTAGGGCTGTAGTTTGGAGCTTCATTGACAGCTTCTGTGATCGTACGGTACTGCCCACTCCCATCTGCTGCCACAACAGCATGATTCACACCCGATTTTGGATTCGATTTAACCAGCTCTTGATCTTCCTCACTCATCCAAGCCGGGAAATAATCCCCTGACGAACTTTTATTCGTCGGGGGACCATGACCCCTAGGAGGCTTAGAGGGCAAGCTGTGTAGTTGAGTATACAAGGCAAGAACATTGCCAATGAGCTGTGTCACTTGCTTCACACTTCCCCTAACGAAACTTTCGAGGCGTCGGTCAGTTCCTTCAAAACCCTCAAGGCAGGTATCTTGGTTACTTAGGGCAGCACTAAGCCAAGCTTTTAGGTTTCCTTCGTAGTGAACATTTGTGTCGCCGCCGCGAATTTTGATCATTTCCCCTAGAGACCAAGCCAACTCGGAGACGGAGTAGTCTAGGAGCTCCTTGCAGTCCTCAATTGCTACACTCTCTCTGTAAATTATGGGCAAAGAGTTGAACTTTGTGATGATTTGGATAGCATTTTTTGTTTCATTGAGCGTATGCGTAAGAGCAGCAGTTAGGATTGCAACCGAATCTTGAGTTTGAGGCCCCGTTTTTTGGAGCTCGGCTTGCACGTTTGTGAGGCACGAGTTTCGGTCATCGACATCAGTGCAAGTTTGCGTAACCATGGATCGAATGGAAGGGTAGGAAGTAACCCCATAAGAAGAACATGAAAGTGAAAGAAGAAGCAGCAGAAAATTGGCTAAGGCCATGTTTGGCAATGTTGGAGGGAAGGAAGTGATTGGGAAAAAGAAGGATATTTATTTATAGAGCAAAGTTCGGCTGTTTAAAAACAAGTAGGAGCTCTTGTTCTCATTCAATAACAACAAGTGTCTAAAAAAATTGTAAAATTAAAATTTGAACTAACAATGTGAACACTTGTTAAGTTGCTGTTGAGTGAGAGTAAGAGCTCCTGCTTATATTTAAGCAGCCAAGCTTTGTTCTTATTTATACGCGTGAGAATGAAAGGGAATGTAGGAATGGCTTGTTTATAGAGGAAGGTTTTTGTTCTTGGAGATATACATAATTTGTTGAATGTTTCAAAGAATATACATATATATATATATATGTATGTATGTATGCTGTCATTTTGGCAGAGAGTAGGAAGACAATCATTTCTCTTTGAAATTAAACACTGCATATATATATATATATATATATATATATGTATATATGCTGTCATTTTGGCAGAGAGTGGGAAGTTGGGTTATTTACTCAACAATCATTTCTCTTTGAAATTAAACACTGCATATATATATATATATATGTATGTATATATGCTGTCATTCTGGCAGAGAGGAGGAAGTTGGGTTATTAACTCAACAATCATTTCTCTTTGAAATTAAACACTGCATCTTTTTTTATTCGGCGTAAGGACATGATTTTTTTTCCTTTTGGTTCAAGAAAGACATGATTCATTGTGAACAAATGTCATCTTTCCTATTTGGAGAAAAGACACGATTCATTGTGAACAAATTCAAAGGATTTTTTTCGGATCCTCTTTATGAAGATTATAAAGATATGTGAATCGTGTATATTTATCGTATATCGTGCGGTCATTTTTTATCAGGTACTGTTTGTGTTTCATTTTAAATAAAAAAAATTTAAAATAATTTCTGACTGCACAATGTACGATGAACGGACATGATTCACGAATCCCTATGATTCGAATTCGTGAATAAATATCATCTTTGGATATGTGGTTCTCTGCTTCATCAGGTACACCCATTGAAATGCCTTTTGGATAATGCATTGTATATGTTCAAACAAACATGACCTCTTTGAACTAATATGACTTCAAAAATTATGTATGTTCGATTAACTTGAACATGTGCAATTCTCTCTATATATTGATAACATGGCAGAAGAGAAAATTCATTCAAAAATTTGTTGTCTACACAATTTCCTTGCTCTCTCTTCTCTCTCCATCACATTCATACAATTTCTGGTTATCTTAAAAGAATTATTAACTTGAGTTTAACTCACTCCGAGTTTTCAGCAATACTTGAAGGATATTCAGATGCAAGTTGGATAACAAGTGTTAATGATAATCAGTCTACATCAGGGTGGATTTTTACAATTGCCGGAGGAGCAATTTCTTGGGCTTCGAAAAAGAATATGAATTTATAGCATTAGCAGTAGTAGGTAAAAAAGATGCATGGATTAGAAATTTATTATTGGAAATAGAGTTGTGGCCACAACCAATGTCATCCATTTCTTTATACTGTGATAGTGAGACTACTTTGTCTAAAGGATACAATAATGTATACAATGAAAAGTCTAGACATATTAGCTTGAGGCATGAATATGTCAAGCAATTAAACACTAATGGAGTTATTAATATTATTAAATCAAGTAATAACTTGACGGATCGATTAACGAAATGACTTTTAAGAGCTTTTGTAGCTAGTACATCTAGTGGTATGGGGATAAAACTCTTTACTGAAAATTAGCCACCAATAATGGTAACCCGACTTTGTCTAGAACATCACTAGTTTGAAAGTTTAATGAGTAATAACAAGTACTTGATAAGTGGTTGTGAAAGAACTGAAAATTAATATATAGCTCATTCCAGGATGATCAGTGCAAGACTACTACGTTTAGGAGAATGATTTTTATCTCTTAATGAGGTTAGTTGTAGTTGTCTGTGGTAGTTGGGACATGGGAAGGAACCTCATTTATATGAACATAAGAAGTAGTGTCGCTTCTACCAAGAGTTGGGTTTTCTCTTGTAAATGTTCATGAAAGCATGATGAAACACAAAGCCATAATAGTGCTTAATTAATTCATAAATTTCTTTAAAGAAATAAGACATAGTTATGTGTGTAGTGATTTCGGTTTTAACATTAGAATAGATGGTTTAAACTTAGGTTACCATCTCATTCGTTATAACTTTGAATTACTTACACTAGTTAAAGGTTTAATTCAAAAGATGCTAAAAAAATTTGCTACCGGGAGATCCATTGGAAGTCAAGCTCACTTACGTTTACTTCGAAACCTTTTCTCGATTCGTCGACATATGAAATAAGAAAAGAAAAAAAGAAGTCGACTAAGCAAACTCATGATTATATGCGTATGCTTATGATAATTATAGAGAAAAAATTGTTGTTGTATCATTTTCTGTATATTCTTAAAATAGGGAATGATTGTTGAATATAATATATATACACACACAGAGACCTTTTATGCAAAGGGATTTTCATTTTTTTTTCAAAAAATAGAGATTAGGTGTGGGGCTCACTCCATATCAAACTTCAACGATCCAAACCATTTATTTTGTATGTCTCAATTCATAGATTATCCTTGCAAAAGTTCAATTCAATCCGAAGCCATTTGCCTATTTAATTATCAAAATAAAATTTCATTGTTTATTATGTAACAAAGTATTCATAATTTTTTTAACCCAATTAGATGTCTTAAATATTTCTGATTTGGCTAATATTTTGCAAGAATGATCTATAAGGTGTAACTTAAAAAATAGATTATTCGGATTATTAAAGTTTGATGTGTTGTGAACTCTATAACTAATTCCTATTATTATTATTTTTTAAATTGATGATTCCTTTCTTTAAAGGCTTATATATAAATATATATATATATATATATATATATATATATATATATTTATGCGTCATTTTGGCAGAGAACAGGCAAATGGGTAATTAAACCGACAATAATCTCTCTTTGAAATTAAACACTGCACCTTTTTCCTATTTGGGGAAAAGACATGATTCATTTTGAACAAATATCATCTTTGGATATTTAGTTCTCTGCGTTAGGTATGACAATGCCCATTGAAATGTCTTTTGAATAATGCATTGTATATGTTCAAACAGACATGATTTCTTTGAACTAATATGACTTTAAAAGTGATGTATTTTCAATTAACTTGAACAGGTGCAATTCTCTTTATATATTAATAACATGGCAGAAGAGAAAATTCATTTAGAAATTTGTTGTCTACATAATTTCCTTGCTCTCTTCTCTCTCCACCACCTTCATACAATTTCTTTCTAGTTAATTATAAGGAATATAATTTGCTAATCGAATATTTTATACTTTTTTGTATCTTAGAAGTGATTTGCCAATAACTCTTTAGTAAACTCATTCGAGTGAGGACAAATAACACTTCAAAAAAAAAAAAAAAAAAAACAATTTAGATCTTATCTTAAAATCATCCTTCAAATTGAAAGGAGTAATGCTACAACTGTTTTAAAAATCTCTGCCTAAGCGCTAGGTGGCTGGCCACCTTCCTGATTAATGTATAGGCGTTTGAAAATTAAGAAATTGTGCCTAGATCTGTTGAGATGCTCGCCCAGACCCGCCTATGCACCTGCCTAGGTTGCAACTTACTTAGACAGAAAATAAATAACTTTCATTTTGCATTTTATTTTTTTCAATAAATTGTAAGCGACTTGTTGTAGACTTAAATGAACACACATTATATGATTGTTCTCTATGTTTTCACTATGTTCCAATACTTCATAATATATATGTTATTCTATTTGTAGTTTATGATGAAATTGTTTATATTTCAAGTATCAACTGACATTTATTTACAAGAAATATAATATATTTACATAAATCCGCCTAGTTTGCCTAGGCACCCGCCTAGCTGTTTAGACGCTAGGCTCCAGCCTGCAACCCAACTAGCAAACTAATGTCTTTTAGAACCTTACATCTACCACATATTTGTATCATCTGTCTAATAAAGGTATAGTTCACCAATAAATGTGTTTCTCATTTTTATAAATAGATAGTACAAATACATAGTAAGAGTAACATTTTTGTTTCGAAACTGTTGCATCCTACGTGCCTGGAATGGCATGTTTTGGGAAATAATTGCAACCGTGTGCAAGAATGGGTACATACATTCTCATATCAAGAATACCAGAATGGGCTTCTGATTATGGGCCAAGTTGTTGTCAACAACCCAAATCAAATTTGTAATTCAAGCAATCTCCAGGGTCACAATCGGAAATGAGAAAAACCATGATCTGCTTTCTTATAAAAGGGCTAAAACCCTACCCTCTTATCTCCAGTTCGCCTGTGGCCGTCGCATACTCTCCTCCTCCGCTTCCAACAAAGCCTGCCGCGTTTTTCTTTCAACCATTTCTTCTCCGATCTCCATTGATTTTCTGATATGGGTTTATCTTTGTTTCTATTTATTTATTATTTTAATTATATTTTGTGCAGTGATGATCTATGATAATCCCAGCTCTATGAGACCTTTTGTGGTCAGGGAGTAGAATGTTATCCATACAAATCTGAGCCCAGAAAACAATTTTAATTTTAATTATTTATTTGATTATATATATTCTTTTTTTTTTAAGTTTTCATTTGTTTTGATAAACTTATGGTGTTTTTGTTTATAGTTATTTGTTATATTTTTGCAATGATGATCACTGTGTATCCCAGCTCATTACGAGACCTTTTGTGGTCCGGGAATAAATTAGATTCACATATTATCTGAGCCCAGAATTTAATATTCTCAATTTTTTTTTTTTTTTTTCTCGAAAGGAAAAATAATTTGATGTTTATATGTTGTTTTGTTTTTAGTTCATGTTCTTTTAGGAGGTAATTCTCTGTTTTGTTGTTAATTTCTTTTTGGATGATTAAACCTCGTTTATTTTTCACTCGACCAACAGAAATTTGACGTCTGCGCATTGAGGTTGGAGGAGATTAGGCTAAATCAAAACAAATAATATGGAGCTTAAACAGATACCTTCTTTGAAAAAATGAAAGTAATGAAATGAAAAAGGAGGAGAATCATATTCTGGTACTAGAAAAATGGAAATATCAAAGCCAAATATGTGACATTTTATAACGGTGACAACCAAATTGGTCAAATTAGGGGATCCAGTTTAAAATTTTAGTAGTGGATGAGATATTTTGTTCTGTTTTTGTTCTTTCTTTAGGAGTTTGATCCCTTGTAATTAGGCTTGACAATTTTTTTTTCGATTCGTTGATCCGACACAAAAGGATATAAAAATAACAAGTTTCGTCAACCTGTTAACTAGCAGAGTCGTTATTGTTACCTATTAAGAACTCGTTAATGAATTAGGTTGTTATAGAATCACTTAATAAACGCAATAAGATATTGTTTGTCATACTTAGTTATTAGGCATGATAATTTCTTGTATGACCGTCAATTCAGCTCGAAATGACATAACTCCTTAACGTATCAAGTCGTTATCAAATCACCAACTAAGAAATTGTTAAAATAACGAATTTGACATGCTACAACCTATTAAAATAATAAATCTGACACGAAAAATGCAAGCACCACAAATACGAGTTATTTGCTAGGTCTGCTTATTATACTGTGTAGTTTGGAACTTCGGACTTAAAAATTGCTTTCAGAAATGAATAAAATCTTAAATAGAGCAACTTTAAGGTGCACACCCTTCACTTCTCTTAGGCTCATCGTTGCATCCTTTTCATCACACCCATCTTCCCGCTCACAGAGACCTCCGCCGCGATCTCCTCCGTCTACAATCCTTGATCTCGAAGTTCCTATCTTCTTCGGAAAATGTTCATGTTCTGATGAGGCTTGCTTCCTACTTTGATCATCGTGTTTGCTCAAGTAAATCGTACCTTGTGATTTGAAATTACCAACTTCAAGTGAAACCTCAAAAGGCAAAGTGTCTAACCCATATGCACAATTGGCTAACTTTATAATAAGATAGGCCTCATAGACATTTTCGGTGATAGCGTTTGAGTATTTGTTGTGCCATGCGTTTTGATGAAAATCTCACTTTTTCTTATGAACTTGTAACTGTGTGGCTTTTCTCATTTGCTTTTATTCTTTGTATCAAGTTAACCTGTTTTGTTAAGTTAGTCAGGAAAATCGTTAGCTTGGCTATTGTGGAACTAAAGCTAAAACAAAGAAAATGTTGATTTTTTTGCTCTAGTTCCAAATAAGCCAAGTAAATTCACAATTTTCATGACCAACTTGACGAAAATGAATAACTTTGGACACAGAATAAAAGCGCAAGAAGTAAAGTCACACACTTACAAAATTGGGGTTATATACTTTAATTAAAGATGATATATGATTAGGCTCACAAAATTGTTTTTAATGAAAGTATATTAGGGTTAATCAAAGAATGAAAACCTTAATTCAAGACGAGGTCTCCAGTATAGAGGATGGCAGCCTCATGCAATGGCAAGGTCCCTTGCACTTAACATGTAGCATTTTTTACCTGTTGATTTCTCTATGAAGAACATTTGTGCTGTTCATCCTTCAGAAAGTAATTACTTGACATCAATCAAAATCAAACAATTATTATACATATGTAATAGAAAACCCCTAAGCCGAGAGCGACATATACCTACACATAAGATACTGTCACAATGACATTCTCAATTTAATGAGTTTCGCTCTTAAAGACGCTAGTGCATCCACATGCGGTAGGACAAATATGAATTTTAATGACTAAACAAATTAAATTTATATTTGATCTTTAAATTCATATTTGATCCCCGGCTTGTCAATGCAACCTTTTGGTGTATCTTCCATGCATCATCTCCTAATTAACTTGTTGCCAAAAGCTGCAAATGCAACAATAGTCAAGTTATTCACCATACATAAGTGTTACACTGTCACATAACAGTTTAAGCATCTAATATTGCTAGACTATATTGACAAAGGAACACTACGTTTATACGTGGTAATTTTTTAATGATGACGCCTACATTTTAAGCCAAGCAAAATTCCAAAAAACTATTGATTGATCCATTATTTTCCTTACGTTTATCGTCTTCAATTAAAATTTACCTTATCACCATCATCTATTAGGCTTGGACTGCATAACTTCATAAAATAATCTTTGCTAGATGAATAAGCTATGGGACGCACTAATCTGGATAGAATCTCTTCGTGGTCTGATGGCAAAACTTTCTGCTACACACTATCCATATCGGCTGTGGAACGAAACGACGATGAAACTACGAGAAACGACATGCATCTCCCGGAGATGTGAACGATAAACTGTGCCCGAAGCAGTCTTCAGGCAAGCGATCCAAGTTCATCTCTCAAATAGGTGTAACATTACCTGGAGGGGAAGCCATATAATTTATACTGCTACATTTTGTACCGAAGAGGGTCATCAGGTGATATCGTTAACATGACAACATTTTCTTTTTAAAAGTCCGGTCGACATCATGACAACATGCAGGCAACATATATTTAGTTCTAGTCAACATCATGGCAACATTATAAACCCGTGCTCAAGTTGCGGAGAGCAACAAGTTTACCTTCACGCAGCGTTTCGATTCAATAATGCAATGTTTATGTGAACAAAAATTTACATCTGACATTGTATGTCAACTGAATTTGAGTGTGACGGGGGAAAACATATCTCCATTGATCTTGTAATCTGAAATATCATGTGCTTTTACGTCCCTTATAATGCTAGAGCGACAGAAACAAAACCATTTGCAAAAATACTAGCGGAAGAAATGAGAGTTTAAAAAGGAAGGTTCTTATTAGAAGTTCTTGAGTCCGTCGTTGGAAGAACCCTAGTTTGGAAATCCGACGCTTTTGATTTAGAACTGTTCTTGAGAAATTACTAGCTGAAAACTAATTACGTATGCGTTAAATTAATTACTGAACTTAGTGCGCAAAACTAAGTACGAATGCATGAAACTAAATACGTATGTGTGATTTCTGGCTAGCTGTTCTTCACCTTTGCAGAACAAAGCTGATGGTGACAAACTTCATATCGTTGCCGCATCCCAGTCTCCTTGTGGACAAAGGTTAGATGTTCAAGTCAAAGTAGTTTCCATATGTACTCTGTTAAGAAACAGTCTCAAAGCATAAGTCTAATTTCCTTGTCTGTGCCAGATCCGATGATTATATGGCTTCTCTTGCCAAAGTTCGCTGTCTTTGTCGAAATTGGACGAGTTGATGAAGCATGTCGCTCCAAGCTTTGTCAATCTTCCACACAGCGATAATCTAAATATGGCTGTAGTACTACACATATTCTGAACACATAGCTTCTCCTAGAAGAAATTAGAAACTTTGGGGGAGTTGAGTAACACAAAAGAGTGTAGAAACTACTCCTTTTACCGCTGAATTAGGTAGGAAGAAGTGGTTGTAGCTTTGAAAAAGATGAAACAAGCAGTGGGCCCAGATGATATACCGATCGAAGTGTGGAAAGTCTTGGGAGAGATGGGTATAGCATGGCTCATAGACCTTTTCAATAGGATTTTGAAAACGAAGAAGATGCCAAATGAGTGGCGAACTAGCACTTTGGTGCCTATCTACAAGAATAAGGGCGACGTACAAAATTGCATGAACTATAGGGGTATTAAGATAATGAGTCATACAATGAAGCTTTGGGAGAGAGTCATTGAGCATAGACTGAGGCAAGAGACACGGGTCTCAGACAACAAATTCGGGTTCATGCCAGGGCGCTCAACCATGGAGGCAATCTATCTCTTACGAAGATTGATGGAAAGATATAGAGATATAAAAAAGGATTTACACATGGTCTTTATAGATTTGGAAAAACCGTATGATAGGGTCCCAAGAAACATTCTTTGGAGGATTTTAGAGAAGAAATGAGTAGCATATATCCAAGCTACAAAGCATATGTATGATGGAGCAAAGACTGCTGTAAGAACTCATGAAGGACAAATCGAAAGTTTCCTCATAAATGTAGGGTTACATTACATCTCATCTTTAAGTCCTTACCTTTTTGCATTGGTAATGAATGAGTTAACGGGACATATTCAAGATGATATTCCTTGGTGTATGCTTTTTGCAGACGATATAGTGTTGATAGATGAAACACAGGAAGGGGTAAATGCGAAGCTTAACCTTTGGAAAGAAGTGTTGGAATCTAAAGGTTGTCGCCTGAGTCGATCAAAGACAGAATATATGAAGTGCAAGTTCAGTGTAAATGGAGGCCCAAATGAGTTAGGGATGAGGATCGGAGACCAGGAAGTACCAAAGAGCGATCGTTTTCGCTACCTAGGATCTATCTTGCAAAAGAACGGAGATTTAGATGGAGACTTCAACCATAGAATACAAGCTAGATTGATGAAGTGGAAGAATGCATCCGGTATGTTGTGTGACCGTCGTATGCCACTAAAGCTCTAGGGAAAATTTTATAGGACTGCAATAAGGCCGGCGATGATGTATGGCACGAAATATTGGGCGGTGAAGCATCAACACGTACATAAAATGGGTGTAGCAGAGATGAGGATGCTTCGTTAGATGTGTGCACATTAGAAAGGATAAGATTAGGAATGAGGATATCCGAGATAAAGTAGGAGTAGCCGAAATTGAAGGAAAGATGAGAGAAAATCGGTTATGGTGGTTTGGACATGTGCAACGAAGGCCTACTGATGCTCATGTTAGAAGATGTGACTACGAGACAAAGGTCCAGGGCCGAAGGAGTAGAGGAAGACTTTGGAAGAGACTCTAAGAAAAGACTTAGAGTACTTGGATCTAACGGAGTACATGACACAGAACTGAGCGCAATGACGTTCTAGGATTCATATAGCCGACCCCACTTAATGAAAAAAGGTTTTGTTGTTGTTGTTGTTATTGGTGTGATACATTTTCTTTCCACGACAATTCAATCATATATGCAGATGAGTGATGTCTTTTCTTTTTTTTTCAACTATTATGTGTGATTGAGTGTGTTGTTAAGTTGGAGTTGACCAATTTTTACTTTGAGTGTGGTGGGCTAATTTTACTAAATGGATGAACTTCATGAGAGTTGGAATGAGCGTTCACTCTGCTTCTTTGTGTTCGGAGTTAAAGGATCGAGAGATCTGAACTGCTCAAGAGAGGGAGAGAGAGATTCGGACCGTTCAAGTTTTTTAAGTTTTGTGAAGTGGGTTAGTGAGATTGACTAATATGAGCCATGAGCTCCAGACACAGATTCCAAGTGGATCTCAATCCATGAGAATTACCCAAATTTACACTTGTCGGAGCGCACCCTAAACTAAGGACGGCTCCGTCCTTGCCACCATAAGACAAGGAAGAATTTTTCATAATTGAAATTTACGGAATACAAGGGGAGTCTTGTGACATCCCACATCGCTCAGGGGAGTGATCCTTAAATGTATATTCCAATCCCTACCTAGCACGAGGCCTTTTGGGAGCTCACTGGTTTCGGGTTCCGTAGGAACTCCGAAGTTAAGCGAGAAGGGGGCTAGAGCAATCCCATGATGGGTGACCCACTGGGAAGTTGCTCGTGAGTTCCCAAAAACAAAACCGTGAGGGAATGGTAAGCCCAAAGCAGACAATATCGTGCTACGGTGGTGGAGCGGGCCCGGGAAGTGATCCGCCTCGGGCCGGGATGTGACAATTGGTATCAGAGCCTAACCCTGGCCGCGTATGTGCCGACGAGGACGTCGGGCCCCTAAGGGGGGTGGATTGTGACATCCCACATCGCCCAGGGGAGTGATCCTTAAATGTATATTCCAATCCCTACCTAGCACGAGGCCTTTTGGGAGCTCACTGGCTTCGGGTTCCGTAGGAACTCCGAAGTTAAGCGAGAAGGAGGCTAGAGCAATCCCATGATGGGTGACCCACTGGGAAGTTGCTCGTGAGTTCCCAAAAACAAAACCGTGAGGGAATGGTAAGCCCAAAGCGGACTATATCATGCTACAGTGGTGGAGCGAGTCCGGGAAGTGATTCGCCCCGAGCCGGGATGTGACAAGTCTTGAATTTACTCATGAGCTTGGCCCCAACTCATAAAATCTTCATGTCGTCTTGAAAAAACTTAAGAGCTACTACCTCTATCAAAACAGAGTCTTAGCTACTACCTCTATCAAAACAGAGTCTTTCATTATTATGTAAGTTGGGTTCAAATTGTCCAATACTTGGAACTTTTTGATACAATCGATATTGGAGGAGAATAATTCGAACTTAAAACCTTGAGTCCAATAAAAAAATACATTCTTAACCAACTTAACTAAAAATCTCGTGCCTAATTTTCGTGGTTTTTTTTTAACGAAATGATAACTTCATTAGAAATCAAAGGCATTACAAAAGACCTCCAGCAATGGAAGGGGCTAGCTCAAACAATCTTTTAGCAAGAGGTGCGCAATGAGAACCGGTGCCTCAAGCCATCTACAAAACTGTCATAGTGAAGAGCAAAACGCGCTAGACAGTGGCCGATACCATTGCTTGTCAACTTACGTTGGTAGAGAAACCTCCAGTGATTATGGACAACAAGAATTTGGAATCCAAAAAAGCACTTAAAGTGCTTCCTCCAGTGCTTCTTCTAAACTCAAAATCAATTTCACCAAAAGAGCCTTCAATTATTTTTAAAACACTTCTAAATGAGCTCAAAAACATCAAAATGAGCTTCTACTTTCATCCATACAAATCGCACGAGCTTGTGCCTAAATATTAGGTCATACATTGTTTTCATCTTGCTTATTAGGTTATAACCCTGTACGCGTCATCGACCAAAAAAATATACATAAAATTAAGAAGTGTCAATTATGCAACCATCACGCAATTATTAAACCAAAAATTGCAATTTTATCTTTGTGACTTGTCGCATAAACTGCACAAGTTAGCCGTGCACGACAGATTGTTGGTCACAAAATATTAACAAATAGTAATCTTCTTCCTAAGAGTATTATTCCTTTATTGGGTGGAATAATAGAATCTCCAACAACAATCTGCATGCCTTATTTTACTAATTACCTTGATTATACGTAATTAAGAATTTTAGATAACCCACTATATATCCCTTTTCGGCATATTCGCAGAGGTAAGCACATAAATTTGAATATTCTTTTTTTTCTTCTAGTGATCCTCCATTGGGATATGCCGTATGCAACCGCCACTCTGAGTGCATGAACCCTAATGACATCATATGTACATTTACCAAAATACCCTTAAGTTATTTTCATGAAAATTGGCTTTTATATAGAGAGTTCTTTTAACTAATGTTTAGATTTTGAGTTCAAATCTCATGGGGGCAGACATCTACTAGAGCCGCATGGGCCAAAGCAGACGGTAATGAGTTGGTTTGGTTGAGGTTTTGAGCTTTTCCAAATTGGTCTAAACCGAATCGTTCCGATCAATTTATATTTATTTTATTTTACATGTCTAGTATTTCGCTAGCTAATAACGAGATGAATATGTTGGATTGTAACTGTATTAGTAATTAAACTTGATCAATCCAATTTGAACCGTATCGACTCCTAAAAATAATTGTTGATGAAAAAAGGTAAGTTTATAAACTAAATTTAGGTTCAACTTTGATTGCATGTGGTTCAGTATCCCAGTAGATAGAATGTTGAATTTTTACGCATCCCGATTCGAAACTCCTCAATTTTCTAAATTATTGGAATAGTTTCGAACTCTCCCCTCCCCCATTTTCCCCTTCTCTCTCTCCTAATAATGGTAAATTAGAAAGGAAAAGAAAACTATGTAGGAGAGTATAATCTGAATTTTGGTTTCTTAAGTGGAGTTACAATGAAACAAACAAAATTAGAAGGTTATTTTGGACAATGTGGCAAGCAGCCATTGCCATAATCATGAAATACAAATATCAGATCCATATATATAATATATCAACTAAAAAACTCCAATTAGTTTGGCTAATTTTTTATTTCTCATTAGAGAAAATATTAATTCCAACTCTTTTTGTGACAACCGAGGTCACCCAAACTTGCATACTACCTACTTTAGCTACTACCACGTGGAATAATAGACGAATCCAAGTCGAAGAATTAACACGTGTCATTCTACTAACCAAACATCATGAAAAACCCCAGGGTTCACGTTCACCCAAACCCAAAGCCCGCGTTCCTGAATTTCCCGGGAGTTCTGTAAACTATAAAAACCCCTGCATTTGACCATCAAACTCTTGTTTCTTAATTTATTTCATCTGGGTTTTTCTTAAGAATTCCAAAAGTATCAATCTTTGGTCTGGGTTTTTCTCAAAAATTCCGAAAGCAAGAACTGTCGGATGTCGTCGCAGAAGCTCCTTGCCAACGGTTCTGTTAAGTCCGATGCAGTGAATATGAACGTGGGGTCTTTCTCGTTCACGCCGATTTTCGACGAGCTGCCGGTGGCCACCATTGTGTCAGTTTCGCGGCCCGATACCGGGGATATTAGCCCCATGCTTCTGTCTTACACCATTGAGTTTCAGTACAAACAGGCAAGCTCTCTCTCTATATAATTTTTTTTAAGGATGTTTTTTCGTCATTCAAAATTTCAAGTTTTTAGGAAAAATAAATAAATATTAGTTTTTGAGATTGAAATTGTTCATCCACCAAGTATTTTTTTTGTGTGTGTCATATATAGTTTGGGAGGTGAATTACAAGCTCCCGTTTTCTCTAGCCATGCACTTTTTCCGTTTTTCAGTTTTTGGATTGAATAAATTAAATGAGAATCAAGGGAAAGAGTATAGAGGAGAAAACGGGATTGTGAAAATTACTACCCGTAGTTTTTGGATACATTTGTTCAAGATTTGGGATAATCTTTTTGCGCACTGCTGCCTGATCTGACAATTTGCAAGCTCTTTAGTTGTCATATGGTTTGAAAATGTTGTCATGGCATGCTAAAATATTTGTTTTAAATTCCTCCTTGAACAGTTCAAGTGGCGGTTGCTGAAGAAAGCGTCACAAGTTCTGTACTTGCATTATGCTTTGAAGAAGCGTGCGATAATTGAGGAGTTTCATGAGAAGCAAGAGCAGGTTTGCTAATCCATATGATATGTCAATGCAGTTCTTTATTATTTGTAAAATTTATGTGTAGAGGATTTTTCTCATATACATTTGGGCTGATCTTCGTATAATTTTCATGGGAACCTTGCACGAAAGGTTAAAGAATGGCTACATAGCATAGGAATAGTTGACCAGACAGCGGTAGTGCAAGACGATGATGAACCAGATGATGGGGCTGTTCCTTTACATCACGACGAAAGTGTTAAAAACAGGTGATTTCTGACTTCGAATCCACTTTTCTCTTCTGTGCTTGGGCACAAGTTAGGCCTTAATAGTAATTATGATTTTCGAAACTTGGTTGTTCTTCAGATATGTTCCATCTCGTGCTGTTTTGCCTATCCTCCGTCCAGCATTAGGACGCCAGCAGTCCATTTCAGACAGAGCAAAGGTGGTAATGCAGGGCTATTTGAACCATTTTTTGGGAAACATGGATATAGTAAATTCTCGAGAGGTACGCTCGTTTTCTATTAGTGCTGCAATTTGATGGTATTCATTTTCACGTTTGTTATAAGAAGTGGTTTCAAATTGTAGGTCTGCAAATTCTTGGAGGTCTCGAAGCTCTCCTTTTTACAGGAGTATGGACCAAAGTTGAAAGAAGGTTATGTAATGGTGAAGCATCTACCAAAATGTACCGGGGCTAATTCTGATGTGAAATCTTGCGCGTACTTTTGTCTTGATTGTTGCAGCAACAATTGGCAAAAGGTTTCGTCAATAAACTTCTTTCTTTGCTTGTTTTTTTACAGCAAAATCAAATTATATTTTCCTACAATTTGTCGATTATTTCTTTCTTTCTAGAGAACCACATTTGTTTAGCGTGTTGTTTTATCCAACTGCAGGTGTGGGCAGTTTTAAAACCCGGGTTCCTGGCCTTACTGGAGGATCCTTTTGACACCAAACTTTTAGACATTATTGTTTTCAATGTATTGCCAGCTTCCAATGGAGATGGACGGTCTCAAATATATTTGGCTAATCAAATAAAGGAGCGTAATCCTCTACGTTATACATTTAGGGTGAGCTCTTGTTTTATTATACTTACAACAGCTGCTGTATAATTCTATTCAATTCTCACGACCGACCACATTGGTTTGTTAATCTCAAAAGGTTGCTTGTGGAAATCAAAGCTTAAGGTTAAGAGCCACTAGCAATGCTAAAGTTAAAGAATGGGTTACCGCAATCAATGATGCTGTTTCAAGGCCTCATGAGGGTTGGTGTCATCCTCATCGGTTTGGTTCCTTTGCTCCTCCAAGGGGTTTGACTGATGACGGAAGTCAAGCCCAATGGTTTGTAGATGGCGAGGCAGCATTTGAAGCTATTGCTTCATCTATCGAAGGTGCAAAATCAGAGGTTTGTTTCTCGCCATGTTTACGCTAGTTAAAGTCTATTTCTAGTGATTATAGGACTCAACCATTAAATGTTTGCTTCCAGATATTCATTACTGGCTGGTGGCTTTGCCCTGAACTGTATCTAAGACGTCCTTTTCATAGCAATTCGTCTTCCCGGCTTGATGCATTACTAGAAGAAAAGGCTAAGCAAGGTGTTCAGGTGCAAATAATTTTCTCTCGTTGTTGGTACTTATTATTTGACATCTATTTCTGGATTCTTAACTTCCGGATGATAAACTCCATTGTTAATTTTGTATGCAGATTTACATTCTTCTCTACAAGGAGGTTTCTATTGCTTTAAAGATCAACAGTTCATACAGCAAGAAATTGCTTTCGAACATTCATGAGAATGTGAGAGTATTGCGCCATCCTGACCGTTTTCCCACAGGAATTTATTTATGGTATGCACATCAATCCTAGTTATTTTTATCTGATATGAAGATTGAATCGAAAAAATTCTCCAAGTTTATTTTTTTAACTTGGTTTTGGTTTGCTTTCATGATGATTCTCCATAAATTATTTATGAAAACGACACGTACAGGTCACATCATGAAAAAATTGTCATTGTTGATTACCAGATTTGCTACATTGGAGGATTAGATTTGTGCTTTGGCCGCTATGACACGGTTGAACATAAAGTGGGCGACTGCCCTCCTCATATATGGCCTGGAAAGGACTATTATAACCCGAGGTATCTCTGTCGAAAAATCATCAGTATAGTTTCCTAGACCAAAGGAGATCAAATTTTCATTGTTGCTTCATACGACTCACCCATATTCCTCCAGGAAATTTTGTGCTAAAAATATCTAGTATTTTGATATGAGCATTTAGAAAGAAATAGCCGTTTAACTTTGCATTTTTGTGGTGGGGTAGAGAATCCGAACCAAATTCTTGGGAAGACGCAATTAAAGATGAATTAGAGCGTGAAAAGTATCCGCGTATGCCTTGGCATGATGTCCACTGTGCTCTTTGGGGACCAGCCTGTCTTGACATTGCAAGGCACTTTGTTTAGCGCTGGAACCATGCTAAGGTTGATTTTGTGGTACTGCTGGTAATGCTGATGCATTTCTTTTTCAATGTAGTAAATTTGCTAACTTGATGAATCATTTTCTAGAGAAACAAAGCTCCAAATGAACAGACAATTCCGCTACTTATGCCTCGCCACCACATGGTCCTTCCGCATTACATGGGAAGAACTAGAGAGAAAGACATTGCGAAGAAAAACAAAGAAGACAACCAGAATGGGACCAACAGAGAGAACTTTTCCTCACCATCACCGGTGCAAGATATTCCATTGCTTTTGCCTCAAGAAGCGGATGGTTTAGATGCTCCTGTTTTAGACCAAAAGTTAAGCGCCATGCACCTGAATCAGAATCTTCTCAACCAGCCAACTGATGGTTTAGTCTCAGATCCACAGACGAAAGGTTTCATGGATGACCTTCATTCTAGGGATCTTAAAAGTGAAGCAAATTTAAACACGGTGACACAGTCTGGCTCAACAACTCCAAATGAATGGTCAGAAAGTTCAGACAATGGCGATCATGCTGTCGCTGCTGATGATTTTGGACAAATAGGTCCTCGTACTGCATGCGAAATTCAGGTTAGCAATGCCTCTTGGATACCCAAAATTTAAGTTTTAGATTTCATGATTTGCTAGGTATTAATATAGTTCTTCTATCTAATAAATACGTAATGTGTAGGTTGTAAGAAGTGTGAGCCAGTGGTCTGCTGGGTCTAGTCAAACGGAAGAAAGCATACATAGTGCTCATTGTTCTCTCATTGAGAAGGCAGAACATTTTGTGTATATTGAGGTTCCCCACCATCCTCACTTATCTGTTCAAAGTACTGATTTTCGGTTCTTACATATACTGATCATTTTGCTATTTTCCATTCTGTTTGCTTCCAGAATCAATTTTTTATATCAGGTCTTTCAGGGGATGACATTATACAGAATCGTGTCCTAGAATCATTGTACAGTCGTATTGTGCTAGCACACAAAGAACAAAAGTGTTTTAGAGTTATTGTTGTCATACCACTATTACCCGGTTTTCAGGTACCAATTATTGGTTCATTTTCTTAATATGATAGTGCATGACATTTTTCTGTGAATTTTCAGCGACATTGTTTTACCTTGCTTATTATCACGGGTGCATATATTAGGGTGGTGTGGACGATGGTGGTGCAGCTACTGTTAGAGCTATAATGCATTGGCAGTACCGGACAATTAGCTGGGAAAAACACTCAATACTGCATAAGCTTAAAGTTAAGCTTGGTACTAAGACACATGATTACATTTCTTTCTACGGTCTGAGGACATATGGCAGACTTTTCGAAGGTGGCCCTGTGGCCACAAGTCAGGTAATTTTATGCATTACATATCATATATGCTTAAATGCTTTTGTTCTCAATTAATTGCTGAATTCCACTCGTTGTATGTATTTACCAGGTTTATGTGCACAGCAAAGTGATGATCATAGATGATCGCATTTCCTTCATCGGATCATCTAATATTAATGACAGAAGTCTGCTTGGATCAAGAGACTCTGAGGTAAGTTTGTGTCATTTTTAAGTAAGAAGTGTTTCAGCATGTCTATTGCATTGCGTTAGATCTTTTATTTGTGAATTCAGCTTAACTCAACTCAATTTCATAAGTAATCTAATGCTGTAGACCAGAAATGCTATCGTGTGCTGCTGATGATTGAGCATAGAAGTTGATTTTTTACTTGACATCTAGAATAATTCTGAAGAAAGTATAGTGTTTCTTAAGTTATGTCATACTCCCGCTTCCCTAAGAATTTTTTTGCTAAAATGAGCTGTTCATACTTCCTCGATAGCTCTAGTACGCAGGAATAGTTTTCTTTAGCAGTCAGGTTCACTATTTTCAGTAGCTGTACTTGGATAATTGTTTATTTTTTCTGAAACTTGAACCAAAAGTGATCCTTCCAACAACATTACCTATGAACAATGTTTCATTTGTTGCAGATTGGTGTGGTAATTGAGGATAAAGAGTTTTTCGAATCATCTATGAATGGACAGCCTTGGAAGGCCGGAAAATTTGCGCAGTCTTAGGTGCTCCTTGTGGTCCGAGCACCTGGGTCTTCTTGCAGGGGAGATTGGTAACATTGACGAAACATTCACTAAACTCTCTTCAGTTATTCGTGCATGTCTTCTTCAGATAAATATCGACATTGTTTCTTGATCCGGTATAATTTCTTCAGATAAATCAAATCAATGATCCTGTATCTGACTCAACATACAAAGATCTGTGGTTAGCAACTGCAAAGGTAATAACTTTGCAAGTCTCTAACAAACGATTATGGCTATTGTCTGGTTGATCGAGTATTTTGTGATTTCTATAACTACGTCGTGTTTCTCATTTACAGAGAAACTCAACTGTTTACCAAGATGTCTTTTCTTGCATCCCAAGTGATTCTATCCACTCAAGGTACAGTACTACCAAGGTTTATCGTCCCGCAAACAAAATTTAGGTACCAACGTTTTCTGTTTTCGTTTCTTCGATGAATGAACTCTTAAATCTCTATTTTTTTCCCCATCAAACTACAGAGCTGCTCTCAGGCAATGCAGGGCTCAATGGAAAGAGAAACATGGCCACACGACGATCGATTTGGGAATAGCCCCCGAGAAGCTACTACAGTCTTGTGAAGGTGGAGAGGTGAAAGAAATAGATCCGATGGAAAGACTGAAGCATGTAAGGGGACATGTTGTTTCCTTCCCTTTAGAGTTTATGCAGCAAGAAGATTTGAGACCAGTCTTCAATGAAAGTCAATTTTACACATCCCCTCAAGTATTTCGTTGAGCATATGATTCCATTAGGGCTTGGAGGCACCAAAAATCTGAAATATATGTGTAAATAGTGGGAACAATTTGTTTACTTACAATTTGTGCATAATTACACACAACAATTTAGAGAGATGGTATAAAAAACACCAAATGTATATATGTACATTTCTTTTCTTTATTAACGAGGGATCTAGATTGTGAGAAAAACTTACGTATGACAGTTGAACCACGTGTATTGTTGACTGCTCTCACAAAACAAAGTTCTTGTATTTTGGTGGTCGCATCCAACCCCACTAATCCCACCTCTTTGAGAGAAGAACCACGTGTATAGTCTGATTGCGAGGTGCCCTATTGTGGTAACCCTTATGAAGTTTCTTTTCTAGATTGTTAATGAGAAAGTGCAAACTAAAATTTTTAATAAAAACAATTCTAGCCATTCCAAAATCACTTTCAAACTGATCTCAAGTGTCTTGTAACATCTTTAATTACGAGCAAGCGCCCATCAGGGTAAGTAAACGAATAAAATATTGTAAGTCAACAATTTTCAATTAGAACATCGTCACCAGGATAAAAACTACTCATCTTCCTTCTAGTTGAAAACTCATCATATTTAGAAAGAGTGCTGCTAAACTCACCTTAATGTCTTATCCCACCCACATTATAATCTCACCATCACAAAAAGATAAAAAAGTTAAAAAAGTTGAAATGCTATTTTCTCATCCACTATTATTCCTAAAACAACCTCTAATATATATCTAAATTCTTTTGTAAATTGAAAAATAAATATTAGAGTGCTAATATGCCCAACCGGGCCTTCACTCACCGCGAAGGACTCTCTTCCCGATTTTTATTCCGGTTAGAATTCCAAAATCCGATCACTCTCCAAGTCTTCAGCCGATTGCAACCCTCTTTTCTTCCCTCTCTCCAAACCTCCAACGCAACCCTCTTCCCTCCCACTTCCAAATCCCACGACCAAGCCCCATGCCGCATTCCCAAACTTTTATCCTCATACATCATTTCCAAATTCACAACTCAATCCCACCCCTCAAAGCCCAATTCCTTCCTCTAGTCTCCCATTTCATTTTTAAAAATTTTTAAAGAATTATGTCATTATTAAAATGCTTTGAACAACTACTATATATTATTAAACTAAGGGAATCATTAGAGGGAAAAAAAAAAAACACTAGAAAAATAGAAGATGAAGAAGATGTTTATTTGGGGAAAGGATAATGTTATTCGTATTATGTTTTTATACCATATTGTCATACCATCTTAGGTCACATCTGATGTGGACAACTACATCATTTAAAAAATTTGCAAAATCCAAGGAAATGAAGGAGAAAGGCTTCTCGTATACCACAATCATCATTTAATTAACTAGTCTTTCTTAATTATTAGTTTATTAAATAATGAATTAAATTTAAAAATCTGATTAATTCAAATGATGTTGCTGTCCATATCAAATGCCACCTAAAATGATATGAAAAATATAGTACAAAAACATTATATGAATAACATTACTCTCGGAGAAATTGAGATAGTTGCAGACAGACGGTGAACAAAGACAGAGAATTTTTCTGTTTCTTTTTTATTGCTTTGGTCCTTAGATATCATTTTACAATAAGATAAAATTAGTATTAAAACTATTAAAAAGCGGTGGGGAGAAAGGTAAGTGGGGTAGATTTATCATCACTCTTTAGAGACCAAGCATCAGAACATATACTAATAAATTACGTAACATACTACAAACTCTAAATTCAAAGTCCCTCAAGTGCTTTTTAATGTTGTGGAACTCTTCTCAGAGAGGTCTGAGTCTACCTTCTTGCATAGCTCCTCAAAGAAGGTGACTGGGTGAGACCATCAGGAGCAATTGTTGTGTTTTGGTTTCCATTCTTCTGTTGCATCCTTCTCCTCGCCATGCAACCTCGAATCCACGGCGTCACGTCCTCGCTGAACTTGATCATGATAAAGAAGATGATCCGGTACACAACAATCATGCTCAAGATCACACTCAGGTCTATCCATTTGGATCTGGCGGTGTTAATCTGGAATACATTTTCCAGGATGTACTCGCCGGGTATCTTGGGAAGATGATCAGGTGTGTCGTTGTCGAACAATAAGCCGCTCAGGTCGTTCTGATATTGTCCCTGAAGGTGAAACATGTTCGCAGATATCAGTTGTTTGAAGCACAATTCACTGCAAGTAATTTTCTACCGGTAAATGTTGTGTTTTTTACCTGTAAAGCCCAGAAGTGGAAGCTGATGTATGACATAGGGTAACGCCAGACGGGTTTTGGGATGTCATTCGGGAGCCTGAAGTACCCGGAGACTAGCATGAAGATACCCTGACATGTGAAGAAAACCATACAATTCATCAAACATAGTCCAAGAATACGAAAAATGATATGTTCCGATTTTGAAAGACTTCGATTGTTACAGACCTGAATTCCAGCCCCTATGATAATGCCCATGAGGAAGTTGGGGATAACGCTGGCTATCGCCATCATCAAGCTCTCAACGACGGTGACACTTGCATAAAGGCACAACACAAAGAAGAGATAATGCTCGAAGCCCGGGTGGAGACGGACCATGAAATAACAAACAGTACCGGAAAGAAAGGTAATAAGTATCAGGAATGGCATTGCAGAGAATGTGTTGCTGATGACAAATGCAGTAACGCCGTAGTGGCCATTCAGCCTCTCTCTTTGGAAAACCTGGGTTGGGGGTGAATTATTAGACTACTAAAAATATAAGTAAATACTTAGGGTCTTTTCGCATGGGGCGAACTGGCGAAGGGTCTGAGGAACAAACCTTCATATCCTCTACGAAAGAAGGAAACCCTCCAATCGACATGAACGTGACAAAACCAAAGACGAAAGATGCACACGAACCCCTTGCCTGTCACATAATGAAAGAGGAGAACTATCAGTGCATGAATGAACTTTGACTTCAGATAGATGGTTCCGCTTTGCAAATAATACATACCAGAATCGAACTGTAACCCGTTCCCACATTCAAATAGATGGTTCCGATACAAACTGTGACGACAATGTAAATGACGAGCCTGAGCCAGTAGTATCCAAAGTCCCTTGACATGTTGACAAATGAACGCTTGGTCAATTGGAAGGCCTGCATAAAGAAACTAGCCTGACTTCCTCCAGAATCTAGCACAGTTCCTTTCTGCATCATATGGCAAAAGAAACATCAGTCATAGTAATCGGATTAATGATCAACTAGTTACAAATCATGGTGTACATAAACACTTACAACTTTTGATATCTCCTCAACTTTTTCTCTAGCTGCGTACGAGTATTGTGAAGAACGATAGGAATTAATCAGAACTCTTATAGCTTCAGCAGTGGTCATCTTCTCCAACGGATCATCACTTGCCTCAAACTGATAACAGCAAAACAAAAAAGTTTTGAATTTTAGCAGAAGACCGAAACTATGGCTACAAAGTGTGAACAAAGAGAACAGCAAAAACAAGCTAACAATAACATTTAAAGTAACATAACATAGAGATAGAGAAGAGAAAGTACTATACATACCCTGAGTTTCATGGACCCCTTGAGTGTGGCCTTTACTTTGTCGAAGTCCGAGTTTATGCATCTAAGAAAGTGATCAGATGGGTTCCTCAAAGCAGGGCAGGGAAAGCCGGCTTGTGCAAAGAACTGAAAAAACCGACCAATGTGTCCGTAAGAGCTCTGTTATATTTACATAAAATCAACAAATATATGTTCATAATGCAAAGACTGAGGTTTCTTGCCTCGTATGCATCCGCCGCCTGACCAAAATAGACGGTTTTGCCACTCGAAAGCAAGCACAGTTGATCAAACAGTTCAAAGACTTCACTACTAGGCTGGTGAATTGAGGCTATAACAGTCCTTCCGTCTCGAGCCAGGGCACGTAATGTCTGAGTCACGAAAAACGCCGAAGCACTGCCACAAAAAACCAAATTATCATTAGGATTTAACCCTACAACACAATAATGAAAGCACTTCAAACCAGTTAAATGAAGGCATACAAACCTATCAAGTCCACTTGTTGGCTCATCAAGGAAGAGAAGTCTAGGCCTCGTCAAGATTTCAAGAGCAATGCTGACCCTTCTCTTCTCTCCCCCACTGATCCCACGCAAATGCCAATTTCCGATAACAGTGTCGGCGCAATCCTGCAGACCCATCTCTATGATTGTACTCTCAATCAGTGCCCTCTTGTCCGACCAAGCCATCTTATCCGGCAGCCTCAGTCTTGCCGAGTACGAAATTGTTTCCCGTACCGTCAAAGTTCCAATCAAGTTGTCATCTTGGGTTACATAGGCCTGTTTAAATTTGCACCACATATGCAAAAAACAACATCATCAATATATGTTACTTCTAGAGATCTGCCTAGCGCTTGATCAAACATAAAAGTACCAGGGCCTATTTGGGACTGCTTCAGGAAGAACAAAAAACACTTCCGGGCAGACAAACATTTTTTACTACGTTTGACAAAAAGAAAAAACTTTAAAGCGTTTTTGAGTCATAGAAGCACTTTAGGGTTTAGTGAAGCTCTTTCTGGCTAGGTGTTTTTTCCAGAAAGAACTTAGATTTCTAACAAAATTTCACGGTGTTATTAACAAAAGAACTTTTAGCAAAAACGCTTATGAGCAGAAGTGCTTTTTCAATAACACTCCCAAATAAACCTAAAGCAAACAGCTCAAAATCAAGTAAACAAAAAAGGTAATGATCAAATTCCTCAAAAACACTCCCAGATGTCCGTTGTTTATCATCACCAACAACACATATCGACATGATATGTTATGAATACATTTCCGACAATATCTATATAAAATTAAAGAGAGACAGAGGTTGCTACTCACAGCAGCGCCAAAAGCGAGCTTCCGTTTGCGGCCATTGAGAAGTATAGTCCCAGAAAGGAAAGCATTGGCGGCCAACCGACTCGAGAGAGCATCAAGCAAAGTCGATTTTCCAGAACCAGAAGGCCCCATGAGAGCCGTAAAAGTTCCAGGCTCAGCATAACCAGTCAAACCATCCAACACCTTCTGCGTCTCGCCGTTGTTCAGAGTCACCATCACGGTCAGATCCTTCCACGTCAGCCTGGCAGACACATCCCCAACAATCTCCAAACCTGGCTTCTCCCTCCACAGAGTCTCACTCAGAGGGCTCAGCCCTCCGGCCACAACCCCGGAGGGCTTGCCCGCTTCTATCTCCATCACTGCTGCCGCCACCGGTGAGCTCCTTGTCTTCTCTCGTATGTCACGTTAACTAATTTCTCGGTAGCTCGCTCGGCTAGCTCGAACTTTAACCGATCAGTCCTTCAAAAAACAGCTCAATCACGATATTGCACACAACCCAGAAGAGATTTATAGTCGTGGTTACGGAAGAAAACGAGGAATCAAAGATGTGAGTGAAGAAATGAGAAATGTGTGAATTTGACTGACAGGTGGTTGCAAAGCATGGAAATTTGAATTCCCATGCAAGACGAGCCCGTTCAAAGTATGAATCTTTTGGTATCACAAACTGCTTAAAAGAAAGGAGTTAATTTTATTTTGGTGTGGCTTTCCATTTCTGATTGAGAGAGTTTGAATCTGTGAATTCTGAGAGGTGGTTGTGGGGAGAAGAAGAAGATCCATACAGCTATATTTTTTGTTCTGCAATTAATGGGTTCTGGTGGCACTTTGGTAGGAGCATTTAATACAAGGAACTAATACCAATTACCAGAACCGACCCCACTATTAACATTTGGCACTCCACAACATTGTCACGTTGTTTCTTAAAACGCTACTACACTTATTATCTAATTGTATCACTCTGCCAACATATATGAGTCTCATATC
Organism: Pyrus communis; assembly: GCF_041283825.1. Classification (NCBI taxonomy): domain Eukaryota; kingdom Viridiplantae; phylum Streptophyta; class Magnoliopsida; order Rosales; family Rosaceae; genus Pyrus; species Pyrus communis. The sequence continues at coordinate 3,410,762 of NC_142576.1, forward strand.
TATTAGAGAAATGATATAAATAGATCGTATGTGTAGCATTTTTGCTGTTTTTTATTTTTTGTATATATTGAATTTAGCTCACCACATGAAAAATTATCGCAAATTGCTATTGTCGTTCGATGAGTGTGATTTAATGAAGTTTAACAACCATTTTTTTTTTTTGTGTATATTGAATTTAGTCCTACTTAGTGTCAGAACTAGCATAACTGGTCTTATTAAAAATTATGTTGTCGTTTTAACAGCGTGACGATCATATGATAGTCTTATTAAAAATTAGAGTAAATTATAGCAATGGTCTCTCAATTTTAATCAAATTGGAGTAATGATCATTCAATTAAAAATTCATTATCATTGGTCCCTCAACTCATCAAAATATATAGCTATGATCATTTTCGTCTTTTTTGTCAACGTCAGAATTTTGTTTAAATGAATTATGTTGAAAGAACCATTGCTACAATTGAGTTAATGTTGAGAGACCATTACTCCAATTGGGTTAAAGTTGAGAGACTAATAGTAATGAATTTTTAGTTGAGGGACCATAGCTACATGTTTTGATGAGTTGATGGACCAATGTTAATAGATTTTTAATTGAGAGATTATTGTTCCAATTAAATTAAAGGATCATTATTACAGTCGTTTTAACACGATCATACTGAAAAATTAATAGTAAGTGGTGATCCCATACTAGCTAGGGCATGGGCGTGCACGTGTGTTAATGTGAAAGCTCCTCAATCAATGACAATCACAACCGTCCGCCTATAGGTGGCGGTGCCTTGGTATTGATTAACGACGATTCACAAACTGCTTTAATTGGGCGTGCCTTCCTTCTTCAACTGTCAACCACCTCAACAGGAAGATAAAGAGAAAGAGCTCCTCTCAATCGTCATGGGCTTTGCCGCATAAGACACATATGATACCATCTTGTCCTACTTTGGCACTCTTCAATGAGGATTGACATCCGCTTTGAATTTCTGTGTTGGAGTTTGTGGATCGAAATATCCGGACCACTTAATTTCAATTATGTACTTTTTATAATTCTATTTTACTGACACACTTCACAAAAACTCAAAAAATTTAAATGCTCAAATCTCTTCTTTTTTTTCTTAAACCGTCTGAACCTTCTGATCCATAGCCTCGAGTAAACCCAAATGCCTTCGATGGGACTCCATCCCATTACTAAATAAAACAGTTTGGTGGTGGGGGGTCCAATTTTCTGGTGGGCAGAGGTTGTGGAACTCGGGGGATTAATTCCCTTTCTTTCCGATTGGCAGCTCACTATTTTGTATTGCTTGTTTCAATTGACTTACTAATCTTCTTTTTTTTTACTTCTAACTAAACGACACTTCTGTTCATTTGGAATGTAGCAATTTTGTATCTTTCCGCCGTACCAATTCATCAACTACCATTTTAGTTTCATAAAGTCATAGAGATCTAAAACTACGAAGTTTCATAAAGTATAGAGATTTGAAACTACGTATTTAGGGTTTTTTTTTTTTTCTTCGATCCACTACGCTTTCGGTTCAAATTCTCTCTCTTTTCAGTGTAGTATTGTTTGTATTAAAAATTAAAAAAAAATTATTTTTATAATCTGTCTTATATTGTTCCGTTTAGTACTACGGTTTGATAGTATTTCTTTTCGCTTGGAAGTGGGAGATATTAGGTTCGAATCTCGTGAATGGCGAATTCGATACCAAATTAGGCTGCCCATTGAGTGGTTTAGCCGAACTCCCTCTCCTCTTAGTGTAAAAATATCGATGTACTTAAAAAAATAAAAAAATAAAAACCCATATTTTTTAGTGTGACCGGTACACAGAGTGGTACACCACGTGTTACTATACAAATGGTGGGATATGTGTATTAAAAAGTTAATAACTTAAAAAATAAAATTTTCCACCATTTCTATAAAAACACGTGATGTATCATCCGTGTTCCTATCACCAAAAAAAAAAAAATTTCTCCTTTGGTTGAGGTTGCATTCATTTTGACACGTGAGAAGGGCCAACATTTCTAGTGGATTGGGCTTGGGAATGCTAAGGTTTAGCTCAAGCATGTCGAAAATAACACTCCCAAATTTCTTCTCCCAGCTCCATAGTGACAGCGCCGGTGGTTCTCCTCTGCCGCTGCCGCCATCATGGGAGGCGGATGGGAGTTTGTGAGGGGGTGGACGATTTTTTATTTTTATTTTTGGGGAAGAAAAAGAATGAGTTTAAGTCCAAATAAGTTCGGACCGATCTGGGCAAATGATGTTATTTCAGCCCAAATGAAAACTTAATTTCCCTCCAACAAAGCCTATTGAAACCGACGATTCGATTTCATAAAAGCCCAAAACAAAAACAAACAAAAAGGACGAGGTAGGCGGTAGGCCTACTGCTGTTCTGTACGGAGCAGCTACTACCAGCATTCGAATGGTGTTTGAGGAAAGATACAACTTTGCTACATTCCTTCACCTCCTCATACAGAAAGCTCCCGCCCTTGAAAAACCAAAGAACTTTGAGGTCTGTGACTTTCGTATCGGTTTCTTTTCTTAAAGTCTGAATTTTTTTTTCTACATTTTTTTTTTTAAATTTGGGTATCTGGGTATGGTTGATTTGTTAATATGTATCACTCTGAAGCTTGATTTTATGCTGATTTGAATTGGGTGATTGAATTGAAGGAGAAAGATGCGATCTTTTATCCGCATTTGGTTTGAATTTTCACTTTTTGAGATGGGTTTTCTGCTAAATTGTTCTTGCCCTCATGAAATTTTTATTCTGAATATATGCTCTCTGATTTTTGGGGACAATTTGAAGTGTAAATGTATGCTTTCTGCTCTTTGTTTGGTGTGATGTGTAAAATATTAAAAATTAGTATTAACCCCATCTTTTCTTATTTTTCTTATTTTTCATATTTTTGCTTCTCTTGATAGGTTATTAAAACTGTAAAAAGTTCCAAGTTATAGTTCAAAATTTCAAATGGTTGCATTTTGGTACTTTTTGGTAATTAATTGCATGCAGTCCTCATATTTCAGGTGAGATTTGGATGCTCTTTTGAAGCTAGAGAGTTTAGTTCATGGCATCATCTGAAATAAAATCTGGGGCATTGGTTACACTGCAAGACCTGCGCCCATCTTCCTCGTACTTCAAGCAAGGAGCTTCACTACGAGTAACTGGAAAGTAAGACTTCTGCCCTTCCAATTTTTAGTGGTCCTTTTCAATTGCATCGTGTAAATATTGATTGTGTTCCTATTTTATTTGCTTTCCAATCATCGGTAACGAATTCAATCCCTGAGTTTTAAAATGGTTCGAAACTTAGAGATTCAATCATCGGTAACGAATTCAATCCCTGGTTCTGTTGGTCTTGCGGATGAGGAAAACTTGCCTATCGCGGGATCTATATTCCCATGTTACTATAGCTCTCAATGTACTATGTCACGTGATGTGAGCTAGATGAACACGAGGATCTACACCCCGCTACAGGGAGTTCTTGTCCTTGGGGACAGCTTTTGCATCACAGTGGTGACAAGATAGATGGAGAAGAGGGGAAGAAAAGAAAGATGAACTGGAGGTGGAGTATATCATATACGGACTATATAGATATGATAGTTTCAGCATTTTCGGTGCTGTGACAACATTGCTCGGAACAATTGTGGTTTGATTTAGATTTAGGTTAGATGATCATCAAGATGGTAGTGTCGGAAAGGATGCAGAACTGTCCGAGAAGATATTCTTGAGGCAAATGTGGCATCTCCGGTTGGTGCATAGAGTAGGATGCATATGGTACATTGGTAGCATGATGTGCATGAAGTAGACAATGTGAACCGAGTGCATTTCTTATATTTATTCTTCAATATCATTAAGAAGCTTATGAATATTCATAGGTTACAAGATTATTCTGTAGAGACAGCCATTGCCACAATTGTCGATGGAAGTGAGAGATTAAAAATCAGCACTCAGCACCTTCGGGAGCTTAGTTTTCGAGTTGGATCCGTCTACCAGTTCATCGGCGAGCTGCTGATTCAACCGGACAATGAGGTAAATGGTAAATTACAATTACATTCACTAGATGATTTTTGGTGCCGGTCTTTTTTACGAGTCACAACACATGAATGTGAAAGCAATAAAGCTCAAGTTTTCTTGTTCTTCTTTTTTCTCAGGCAGTGTTGCAGGCACGTGTGGGTAGGAATGTCGACGGCATTGATCTCAATCTTTATCATCAGTCTCTTCAATTGTTAAGACAATTTCGGGCCAATCATGTGAAGAACCCAGTAGTTTAGGTCTTCCGCAGTAGTTTGAGTGAGTGTGATACTCATATAGAGGAATCAAGCAGCCTAAGTTTGATACCTATAACATGCAATAGTGTGAGTTCGATAACTATGAGAGTCATACTTTAGAACCTAGTAGTTTATAAAGTATCACGCTCAAATTTTCCGGCCGACTATAGGAGTGTGATTCCTATGTGAACTCAATATATTAGTATCATACTCACTTTTTCAAGCCTACTGAGGAAGGCCTTAATACTACTGTACTTTTGGAAAGGCTCATGTGGAGATTTTAAAGCTTATAATATTTTGAAATTTCTCATGTTCCCCTTTATATTATGAATTAGAAAGCTCTTTAGAAACCTTACATTTTGGTGTCACTCTCCATACATGTCTTTGTTGAGACGAACTTTACCTATACTTGGTATGCCACTATGCTAATATCTCAAGTCAATAATGCACTGTCGTTTAGTAAAAATTAGAATACATGGTAGTGTATAATTGGTCTAAAATAGCTCCACAATAGCATCCCTAGGTGTAAGTAAGTTTCACCTGTCTTAACGAGCATTCTTTTCGGGAGAAAATGATTGTCACACACGTCTTTTCTTCTTTTATACCTTATGTATTTTTTGTATTCTCTTTCAAGTATTCAATTCAGGGTCTGCAATCGAGATAAGGGGTATGTGGAAATCGTCCCTCGCATTTTCAATTGCAAATTTAATTGAAAGACCAAGTTACCCCCAACATCCAACCAATCAAACGATGCAAATAGACATTCTAATGAACTTTGTGCGACAATCATTACCACCCCACTTCATAATTTAAACAAACACAATTGGGCCCATGTATTTTTAAAGAACATTGTTTGTAAGGAGATCAAATATTCTGCATGTAAAATAAAATTTGTTTTGCCGTTGTCTCAAATATTATTCGATATTTATTAAATTTATAACAATAGAATTAAAAAATAAAGTTAAATTTATAAATTGGAGTCATAGAAATACGGCACCAAATTGGAATGTAAAAGATTTGATCCCGTTCGGAGGTCCGTGCAGATTTGATCCCGTTCGGAGGTCCGTGCATGACCAAAGTCCTTCACCCACCTTTAACGTATTCTCTGGAGGCTTGGCATTGCACGTCGCTATCGAGGGCACACATGATTGTTGGCTCTTACGTGGCAGCTGTTGGTTTGTTGGAATTCAGGCGGTGCTGGACCCCAGGTAATCGTTGCTCCTTTGCACCGAGTCACCGACCTCATCATGTTCGTTAACAGTGAGGAGCAAAGGATAATGTTGAGTTCAAAGTATCACGTGTGTAACAGCTTAAGCGATAATCTTGTGTCTCATGCTTTGGGACTTGGTATTGAATTTAGGATTCGAATTTTAGGAGCTCCTAATATTAATGGTACAGGTTTTTTAGATAGAAACAAACTACGAAGCTCATGAAAAAAAAAAAAAAAAAAAAAAAAAAAAAAAAAAAAAAAAAAAAGTTTCCTAATTAATGCATTTCATTAAACACTAGTGAGTTTTTTGTATCAACCTAATTATGTTACGCATATGTTAACACTCAATATATGTCGAAAGCAATTTGTCAAGTGATATTAAGAGAAGACTTAACCTGTCAAGATATATTTAACATACATTACATTAAGTACTTAGTGAGCATACAAGGGATTTGTATCAAACATTCGGAGAATTCTCGAATGACTTTCACATGTATATTTCTTGAATTCAGGATGGTCTTGGGACCTGCTTGATCCAATGTACATCCACCACTGCTTAGTACTTGAATGTTTTATTTATTAAATTTTTATTTAATAGTACAATAATTAAGATCTAACAATTAAAATCTTGCAGTGCAAAGGACAGAAGCATCCAAAAGTTTTGCCTCATGCTCATCCTATTCATGCAGTACAATAAATGGACTCATTCGAATGAAAATACCTTCTTCTATTTTCCTCCTCCAATAATTCAATTAGCAAATAAATATAATAAAATTTTGGTAAGAATATCCTGGAGTTCATATTTAATATAAAAGTTTTTTTCCTTTTGAATAAAAAATATTATCTACATGAGAAGATGTACTTAGTTTCACAATGTGCTAGCAATAATGTGGTTCAAAATTCATCTTTGACGAAAATCAAACCTAAGACCTCTCACTTACTAGTTAAGAGGAATATCACTACACCGTAGTACTAAGTGACAGATTTAATATATAAAGATATGCTCCAAAACCTAAACTTTGATAACTAGAAAATCATCGTTTGAAATGAAGATAATTACTTAATTAACCACATTATTACTAGCTCAATGTGAGACTAAGCCAACCCTCTTCCCTTAGTGTAGATAATATCGATTGTTCAAAAAGAAAACTAAGATAATTACTAGAAAATCACCATTGGAACTTGGAAACAAAGATAATTACTAGAAAATTACCGTTTAAAACGAAGAGTTAAGTGCTAGATGATCAGTTGGTTTACAAATATTTTGCTCTTATTAATTAAAAACATCTTAGTTCAAATGTCATACACGATAATTATTGGTATTAAAACACGCATTGGGTTGCATATAACTAACACAAGTATGAGGAATTATGACATACAGTCATGAGAAGTGAGAACACCTCTATTAGGGTTGGTTTGGGATTGTGGTGTTTAAAAAAAAAAAAAAAAAAAAAAAAAAAACAACTTATTAAAAAAATCTGAAACATTAAATGTGTTTGGTAAAATTAAAAAAAAAAGTGTTTCTTTTTAAAACTGATGTCAATGAAAGTAGAAAAGCATAGAAAAACAGAAGCAGGGTCTGCCATGCTTTTTTTTTAAAAAAAAAAGCTTTTTTCTTTCAAAGCATATTAATCAATGCTCATTTAATGAATTTTTAAAATGACAAGTATACTGTCACACCTTGACCCGAAATATCCATTAGGACTCCGAATCGAGCTGTGTTAGGCGACACCTGGAAGGTGACGAAGCCATAAATTTTGATAATGTGGAAAAATATAAAAAAAATTGAACCTAAGAGTGTCTAAATACCATAATGCATTGTGAGCGGGAATGAACCCGTTACACACGCGATACAAAGCATAAGTAAAGTACAGTAAGATAAGGTAATGATTATACCATCATAAAAAAACATCTGAACTGAAAAGTGCCAAGAATCCTCGTCGATACAGACACACTGCTATTAGAACATGGAGGGGGTGCAAAAATAGAAAATGTGAGTGAGTGAAACAAAACTTTTCAAACCAAATTCAATTACCAAAGGTAGTAGCCCCTCACCGTAACACCTGTATATTTCCCAAAAAATAGAATACATATATATCTCAATCCCATACACGGCATAACAAAGTCCACATGAATATCATGCCATAGATCTCAATAAACACCTATATATCTCATCAACATGTTAGCCGGAGTCACATCACGTGGCCTGTACGGTTGAATCAATATCTTATCAATCAATGTTAGCACATAAGTCAGAAGTCACCTATAGTGACCTGTACGACTTAATCTATAGCTCATCAAACGTCCCTGCACACGAGTCAAAACCACCTCTAGTGGTCTGTACGACAAGACTGGGTGTAAATAAGTACGCTCAAATGCTACGATCACGTGAAGACTATGCGAATAATCACGAGTCACCTACGAGTCGGAACCACCTATAGTGGTCTGTACGACAAGCCTGTGCACCTACCTTGAGTCCAATGTGAGCGTAAGGTGCGGGAGGTGAACATCACGTGAAGGACTGTGCCCTGGCCACGGGCGGGAGTACTAACACATGGGTGCAGGTGTATGAGCTCTCAATGCATCTCAATATAACATGTACAACTCATGGGCAACCAGTACGACAGTGTCTGAGTTGCCTAACACATAAATGTAGTTATGTTATAAATCCATCGATTCAACTAATACCATAAACTCACCTGAACTTACCTGGGTGTCCTGCGTTCACCTTTGCACTTTAAAGCATTCACAATAATTATGTGCAGGTAATATACATATGGATATACCATGATGCAATCAAATACTCAACCTATCATAGCATTTTCAATTATATACATATATATAATATGGCATAAAATGCATAAGCTGTAACGCCTTACTCCCGAACTATTTATTTTCGGGGATAATCATCGGTGACAAGCTTAACTAGACACTAGTTTAATTAACTAACATTACTTACGTTTCCTTATTTTAATTTCTTGATTCTTCACACATTGATATATAACCAACATTTAACCACCAACACATAAGGTTAAACTCACATTTTACACCAATGTCCCTCACATTGTTCAATTCCCTAAACAAAGTTATTGTCTCAATTATTTAATCTCACTTCTTGTATGGCTGCATCTAACATCTCGTTAGACTGCCTACATACCCTAAACAGGGATCAAGCCATTCGTAGTTCATGTTAGTCCTCCAAAGCATTCATAGAAATTATATGAAATATTCAATTTATAAACGTTTGTGGAGATGTCAATCATATATATATATATGTACACACACAAACACACACACACACGATAGAAGGGAAAATACCCACTCACCTTAGGTCTGTGCTACGACTCCCTTGCACGAATATCGAGACATCACGAACTATCGTCATCTGCGACCAATTATCAAATCACGTCTCAAAGTTCTTACCAGTAGAATACATAATTTACATAAAACATATCCTCCAGGACCTTCTAGAATAATTTGAGACCCATTGACCAAAAGTCAATCGTCGATCAAAGATCGACGATAGGGTCCACAACCCTGCAAAACTCGATCCGGAAGATCCGCGTTTCAGATTTCCAATCCGTAACTTCTCATGATACAAAATATGCTTCTAAAACAACATACGTAAGTTTCATTACGATCCAATGGTTGGATCTCCGTCAATTTCCAAAACTAATTGGCGTTTAACGTTTTATTTTATGAACTAACAATTCCAATTCAAGAAGATCCGTATGTCGGATTCTCAATCCATAAATTCCTACATTCTTCAAATATTACGTACTACAATGTAACAAAGTTTGGTGATGATCCAATGGTCGGATCGTCGATTCATACAAGAACCCCATGACAGCCAACAAGGTGGTCAACTACGAAACTACATTAAAACATCGAAATTTCATGAAACGGATGCCAAATATGGAATCAGGGTATCCAAATTAGCCTAGGATGGTCATATGGGGTCTCAGCCCACACGCCACCACACGCACTGCCGCGCGTGGTGGCCGACCGCCACGGTTCGCTGGAAAATTTCATTATTTTTAAAAATTCTCAAATTTTACAGAAATGAAGATCTTAATGAGAAGAACAACTTTCATACCTGCCACGAAATCCAAAAGTGGACGGAAGATGGTCAATTTTGCCCACAAAGCCGGCAGGTGCCTAAAACTTTCCGGCGTCGACCCGTCATCTACAGTGGTCCAACGGGGTCAAGGCTGGTTGGTATTTGCTCCTGGGATGATGGGCTACAAAGCCCAAGTGGTGGCATCGGCCATCGCTTTGCCGATTCGCCGGAAAATTGAAAATGGTGGCCGGAGCACCTCAAGAACCATTGACTTTCGTGGTCTCAAACCGTCTCATATAGTGGTTAATCAAGGTGGTTCTTAGGTGGTTTTTGTAGAGGGGAATGAGAGCTTCAAGATGGTGGTAGTGGCATCGAAAAACTCCACCGGAGTTGGCCGGAATTGGCCTTGAAAAATGGGAGGTCAAACTAGGTGCACGGGTGGAAGAACCCACGGGAAGGCTGGGCTTCTTTTATTTTATTTTATTTTCTGATTGGCTGCTGTCCTCCCCCTCTCTTCTATATGGTTCCTTGTCCCTTTAATTTAATTGGTCCACCATTCCCACATGGTGGGAGTTCAAAATTATTTAACTAACAAGTAACCAATTTCAATACCCGTAACTATATCATTATAATCCGGACTCGCAAATGGCTTCGCCTATGCCTTCGTACTAACGAGTACTACAAGGACATACTAAAAGAATAAGTCCCACGTGTTTCTAACCGATGGTCAACTAAGGTCAACACCCTCGCCTCTAAAGGCATTTTCGTAAAATCATGCTTTTAAAATTTATAAAATTGTAAAATTAGGGACGGGTTGTCACAATCTACCCTCCTTAAGAAAATTTCGTCTCCGAAATTTAAAATGATTTGTGACACAAAACTCAAGGTTAAGGAAGCAATAAATATTTGTACTAAGGTTCCTTTGAAGAAATATATATAACAACATAATGTTTAGAGCAGTTGTATTGATACTTAAAACTAGAAATAGTATTTTCAATTACGCAATCGAAAGTTGCAAACTCCGACGGTAAGTACATAACATCCTTGGGTAACAACAACAATAGGATAACATTTCTATAATGTGAACTCTCACAGTTGAACACTTGTTCGTAAGACTCTTCAATCCAGTAAGCGTTAAGCAAAGAATCTCCATACCAAATCTCCATAGTGTCACAACAAAGACCAACAATTTTTGTAACCATAGTTACAAGCATTTCTAGTGAAGATAAGTATCAACTACGATCATGCACAATTATAAAACAAATAAACGTAATACACCGAGAAAGTTCGAATTTTCCCTTCAGACTGGTTGTTAGTCTGAGGGAGATACATTGTCAAAACAACATACTACACGTGGCCTTCAAGAAGGCTTCCGAAACACTTAGAAATAAAACATGCATCCCGATAAGATACAATAGTGACATACTTGTTATGTAGTCGAGCTAACATAGTCTATAACGCTTTAGCAAACAAATTCTTATTGACGTTCGCTCAAACTTAGTGAGAAAGGGATTACATCGAGAAGGCTAAAAGAATATTCGAAAATTTAAGGGTCAAAGCAAGTCCATTACATCTGAAGTACGAGATAACTAGATTGGATGCATAACATCAAACTACAACAGTAGCTTCCAAGATATTCGATCACCACGGTAAGATTCGTTCAACCGAGCATTTCCTGGGCGATGGAGTAGTTAATGGTCATGATTGCACTTTCAACATCAATGGTTCTTCTAGACAATGTTTCCTCTTTAAGGCAATACAAATTGCAGTAGGGTGGACACATACCCAAGGTTAACTAGGAGACCTTCCAATACCAAAAAGAAAATGTTGACCTTCTGAACCAACGGAAAGCAAATTAACTTATCACATCAATCGACAATCATCATACATCACCAAAATCTCCACAGAAAAGTGTCATCTAGCTTTCAAAATCAGATGATGACTGCTGACTTTAGGTCATGAATAAGATGTTTCGTTTCAAACGGTTCTAATTGTTGGAAAATAAAAACAATATTCCATCGCCTTAGCCGTGTTGAAACATCCAAAGAGCACGTCACACTGAATTTTGATATGATCAGAGTCAACAAAAAGTGTAAAATATGGGTAAGATGAGATAACACTTTAGTTGTCAAAAACTTTATTCATAAACAACATCCCAAACCAAAATAATTTTCCTCGTTCGACAATTGGGGAAAAACATTATAGCCAAAAGATAGCTTAACAAATTGTCGATAAACTCGACAAAACCAAGGATATCTCAATTTCACAATACTTGGAGAGATTTTCCATTTTCTTCCGTTACAACCTTTTTGGAAAAGAAAAGAATATCATCTATGGAGATCACGTCTCCCAAGAAGAGTACCAACTAAAGGAATTAGTTGGTAAAATCTCTAGTGATTCACGGTTATCAATACATTAACTTAGACCATCAGCTTGCCTCAAATCTACACATTTCTTCCACAAGGAATAACTTTGTTTTAATTCTAAGGACAAACGCCAAAATGATTTTCTACAATGTCATCAAGACCACAAAACTGCCCAAAACTGAAGAAAAGCTAACTTATTTTTCCGTATTTGACGAGGTGACAAGATTCCAACAATAGACACAAAAACCAAGAATGCTCACATCACGCGTGTGATGAACACAATACTGCCTAATTTATGCTATAATACCAAACTGTCCAGGTGACGAAGCCAGCACAGCTCGATTCGAAGTCCTATTAGATATTCCAGGTCGGGGTGTGACATATACCCCCACATGTTTAAGAAAATTACAATTTTTACCCTTACATTATTGTTTTTTACAATTATTATATCACATTAAATACTATATCCTTTTTAGTCATGTAACATATTCAAATAAATTTATATAAAAGTTTACTAAACACTCAGACACTGCTTTTTTATTAATATTAAAAGAACTTTTACAAAAAAAGGTTTACTAAACACTGAACAACTTTATTTTACAGCTGTTTATTCTCACAGCACAACAGAATCAAATTTTTTTTTTTTAAAGCACAGCAATACCAAATTAGCCCTTAATCACATGAAAATTGCATGATAGGAAAGATATTACCCGAAAAAAAAAAAAAAAAAAAAAAAAAAAACGCTTTGGTTACATTTATAACGTCAAGTCACGTAATAAAAAATAATAACATACTAATACGCCTATTGTTACATTGCATAATTCCCTCGCATAGGTAATAAGAGAAATAATAACATGAAATATCGTTAGATCAATTGACATGAAATACACATATCTGCCTGTTCTTTTTAGAAAATTTATTCATTACCAAATTCACCATATCTTTCGTTAAACTCGAAATAAACGAAAAAGAACAAAAGACAAGAACATAAATTATAGATCAACTAAGCCCCTCATGAGAATCTCCCAACAGTCCTGTGGTGAGACATTGGAGATGGGGCCACTTACCCAAGTTCATACTGTAAAAAGTTGTTGCCACCAAATATTCACCAACAATTTCGTATGGTGGAGGTAAGCCCTGCCGACTATACTATACAAAGATTAATCCACGATCATGAGTTTCCTTGGACCGACAATATTATGGAAAATCTTAGTCCACTATTTGAGGGGAAAGAGCAGATATCATATCACTAAGAGAAACCAATGAACCATGGTCAAATCACCATCATATTCCACCAGGAAATAGGTAGGGCTCTATGATAATGACGTTTATTAGAAGAGCAACTTGTATGTTACTAATTCACCACCATACGACATTTCAATTTAAAATACAATGTAATATGATAAGAAATTTAACCTGATATTCATGGGCGAATGTATATTATGATCTAAGTGGCCTTGGGACCATTTGGAGTTCGGAAAAATTACATGTGTAGGTCTTTTGAGAACCTTTTGAATGTTTGATACGAGTCATTTTAGTGTTAACCGAATGTTTGATGTAATGTTTATTAGACATATCTAAACAAGTTGCTTTGATAGCACTCGACAAATTACCTCGATATCAATCATCAGATTGTTTCTCCAGGAAGAGAATTCTCTCCGGATCCACTTTGTGGGGATCTCTAGGATCCCCACATCCTAGCCATTCATTGTACATAGTGCGATCAGTTTTTGTCAAGTACTATTTGTGTTTAATTTTAAATAAAAAAAAATCAAATGATTTATGCCCGCATAATGCAAGATGAATAGCTAAGTTGTGAGGATCTCTAAGATCCCCGCAATTTAGATCTAGATGGGATCCAAATCTGTTTCTCCATATGTTGATATTGTTGACATGTGCCCAACCAAAAACCGACAACAAGTTCACCAAGTATTCATATTCCTCAGTGAATAAACTGTTTTTTTTTTTTTCGTTGCCCTCTTTGTGCTCTGTTTTTACCAAGTGGTCGAATCCTGAATTTGCTATTGAAATTATTAATACCACATCATCACGATGTGGGTATATATTCCAAGTCCAAATTTCTTCAAGGTTCAACAACACAGATTACAGATGTGGTCATGTTACATTGTAACGGTCTCTTACTCTCCCACTTTTTAGGACATTGATAGATTTCTTCTAATAGCTAGATTTTCTTGAATTGAATGAGGTGGATATATATGGATATATATTATTGGTCAGTTGTGCAACATTTTCTTCCTTTTGGTAAGCCCTGCGATTAAGTGCTTTCCTTTCACACTTGACTAATAAGTTTGTTTTCTGTGGAAGTTGTTCTTGTTTTTACCTAACCTATAATATATTGAAAATGTTGAAAAGGACTTACCAGTTACCGCAACGGGAAAATAAAAAAGGTATTTTGATTCAGGTTTAAAAATTTGAGCTGTTGTAGAATTTAGTCCAGTTTTTTTATTTTTTAACTTTAATTAAATATATTGATTTATGCATTTTCACTCAAAATTTTAATTTAAATATGAAAATCTACGGTCTAGTGATATTTCTCTTCACTTGTCAATGAGAAGAACCATATTACTGCTAGCACATTGTGAAACTTAGTCGACCCCATTTGTTAGGTTAGATGTTAAATTAACGAGCCGACGGGGTTTGAATACATGTCGTGGTGTAAGGGCAACACTACTCTCTACCACTGTGGTAGAGGCCCACTTGCATAATTCAAAGAAATTTCATTCCATACATCTATAAATCCATACTAGTATATATATCCAGATATATGTAGTACATACAACGTAGAGGGAATCCATACTAGTATGCATCCAGATATACATAGTACATACAACGTAGATTAGCTAACACAATTAACTTGGAATGGAATAGAAGAAAAAATTGAAATGCGAATTAATAAATGAAAAAAGAAAACTAAGTGGACTAAACATAATAATGATTCACAAAATTGAACTTATATCAAGTTTACTCGATAAAGAAATGAATGCATCAATTTCTTCTATATATATGGTATATTTAAATGAAGAATTTTGTTGAATTGAAACTTTGTATGGTTTTACATAATTGGATTGTGACAATTTATAATCAACACTTATTTGACTAAGCTCTCTGCTAGCCAACCCGAACAAACTCGGTGATTGCTAGATACTCGTAACTATTTGAGTTACAAACCTTTAAAAAGTCTTGGTGTTTTGTATTTTGACACGGTCTTAGAGCCATGCTTTTTTAAAATAAATTATCATAACAAATTTAATAATCAGATTCGTAAATTATTTAAGAATGTGGTATATTGTTAATGATTTTCATGAAATTAAAAACTTAGTTGACTACCTTATGGGCGAATAATTTTCCTAAACACTTTTAAAATTACAGAACAAAACTAAAAAAATGGACATTACGTATTCATCAGCTTAAATTAGCTAATTATATCTTGAGCTAATATAATTATTATTTTTCATGCACACCTAACTATATTCATTTTTGGAGAATTAATAAATTTAACCCAATGATTACGATGGCTTACTATTATTATTATTATTATTATTATTTAATTTTATACATATTGCATTCGTCCATGGCTGCAGCTGGCTAAGATACAGCCATGCGTACGCAGGCTAGAGGATTCTTGGTTGATTTTTTTTTTGTTTGTTTATTTTTAGAAAAGGGATCAGCGGGTAGTTTTGACACGTCAATTCACTTTTTTAGAAGCCGTAAAGACTCACGGATTTATTTTAATTTTCTCTAAATACTATCATTTGAATCACTAGAATCAAATTCAGAATATGCTATATGAAATATGAGCATAGAATTGTCCTCAATCACTGACTCACCCTAAGAATTCTTGGTTGATAGAGATGAACATATTCTTCCATACAATCAAATTAGCATCCACCGGCCGTTAGCTTTATTTTTGTGTGGTTATTTAATTGCATACTAGCATTTGTCTACACATTTTATGTGTATGAACACATTTTTTAGAAAATGAGAAGGAGAGTGGGAGAGAGAGAACGTGGAAGGAGTGGGAGGTTTTTTTTATTTCAATCATAATTTTTGTTTAAACAATCAAATGTTCCTACATATTTTACTATATATAAACCAAGCATGAAATACTTAAATGAATGAGACATACTTGTCCTTTCCAAATCGAATTAATTTGTAAATTACAGAGGCTTTTAGGTCAAGTCAAGTGGTTAAAAATATTTATTTTTGCATATAAAATTTTACGTGTGAATCATCCTTAATATCATTTGTACATATAAAAATTTACAATGATATAGAAGGTTCATTTTGAGTAATCTTTCATGAATCTGTTTTGGCATTATTTTTTTTTATAAATTTTTTGTAGAAATAGATTAGACGATATGAGCTCTTTGTCACTGGGAACCCGTAACTTTTCAGTTACAACTCACAAACGAACAACTTTTTCGTTGCGCCAAGACTTGTCCTCAGATTTAAGCATTTTATACAACATATAATTTCTGTATATTCACAACAAAATAATTGCCTATATATATTAAGAAAAAGAAGCTAAATTACTCAGGGAGCTAAAAAAGCAAAAACCCTTTTGGTTTTTCATGACGTAGACTCGTAGAGTTTGTCTTGAGAAATAGTGTGTATTGTTTGCATACACAGCAAGCTCTGTGTGCCTTGTTATCTTCTCCTCCTCAGATAAATTATCACTTCGCTTTCACCATTACCAAACAAAAACACGAACACAAATCATACGCGGAAGAGAGACGGGGGGTTATGTTATGGATTCTCATCGATCTCCAATTTCAGTTCCTCAAGTTTTCGGCTATGTTCGTGGAATTGCGCCGGGGTCCGGTCGGATAAACCAGTTTTCAGGCAACTCCGTCAAGTTCCAGCCTTCTAGCCTCTGAAAATTTCTGGTCAAACCTTGCAGGAGTTGATATCAAGGTTTCAATCTCCTCGTCTGCTTTGGTTGTTTTTTTTTTCCTTTCTGGTTCTTGTTTTTTTTTTTTTTTGGGGTAAATTCTGTTCTTTTTGTTTGGTTGCTCAGAAAATGAAGACTTTTGTTTTTGGGCTAGCTTAGAAGCTCAAATTGAACTGTTTTTTGCAGCATTTTTGAATGTTCCTTTCTGGGTGTTGTTTGGTAACTGAGAAACTTCAAAACCCACCCCTTTTTTTTTTTTTGGTTCTCTTTAATCAATCTCTCATCTGGGTTTCCTTAGATCGCAGTAACTTTTGTGGGGAAAGGGTTCAAAAAGTTTCAAACGGCAGAGCTTTTAGCTTTTATGGATACCAAGAAAAAGGAAAAGAAAATAAATTACTTGTTTGTTTCCAGTTTTAGATGAGTCTTTATTTTAGCTACTAATTTTTAATTTTTTTTTTAATTTCCTTTTTCAATTCAAGAGCCAGATTTATACGAAAGATTAGATAAGAATACGGATTTTCTCGTTAAATGTTGTAGAGAAAATTCTAAATTCCATGGTGGAAGTCCATGGTGGAATTCCATGCAAGCCTGAATATTCCCTTATTTTTGTACCATTTATTTTCGTACAAAATTACGAGATTCTTTCACCTTTCTGAGTCAGATCATGTCTCTTTTCAGTCACAATACTAAGCACCCAGTTCAACTTGCTCAACTTGTTCAACCTTCTGTCCTTTCTCTGGGAAGAACGTTAAATAAAATTGAAAAAAAAAAAAAATCCAAAACCTGACATGTATGTCAAGTAATTTCTTCCCTTAAGTGATGTTTAATTGTTTTATTAATGCTCGACATTGTCCAGATTTTTTGAGTCTACAAACACAATTGGGTTGCCTGGAGAAGTTGAATAGGTAATGGGGCAATTATCCTCCATGTTCAGCGGGCTGGCGCGGTCGCTATCATTCAAGATAGGGAAGAACAACGATGAGAAGTCCGGTGCAAGAGGAGCTGCAGAAGCAATGGCGAAGGAGGCGAAGAAGAATGACATGATCCTACGCTCTTCGGGGATTGTCTATGTCGATGGTTCAAATAATTTTGCTTCTGTTTTCTCGAAGAGAGGCGAGAAAGGAGTCAACCAGGATTGCTGCATTGTGTGGGAGGTAAGCAAATTTTGCTCATTTTTCTTACCTTAAGCTCCTTTTTGTTGCCAATTCAGTAAATTAGTACAATAGCAAGTTGAATATAAAACAAACTTAAATTGTTGGATCAGCTGTTGAAGAATGTAGACATCGCATGTCAAAATTGAGTACAATGTATAAGCAAGTGGTTCCACTAGTTCGTCTCTCTGAAATCTCGACATCAGCTATAACAGCCTATATTAACTCATTTGTTTTCGTTTTAGGGATTTGGGTGCCAAGAAGATATGATGTTTTGTGGGATTTTCGACGGGCATGGTCCATGGGGACATTTTGTGGCAAAACAGATAAGAGAAACAATGCCACCCTCTCTGTTGTGCAGTTGGCAAGAGACCCTAGCTCAAACTTCTATTGACCTGGATTCGGATAAAAAGTGTCACCGATTTAATATATGGAAGGATTCCTATATCAAAACTTGCGCTGCCATTGATCACGAGCTTGGACAGCATCGTAGAATCGATTCCTTTTACAGCGGAACAACTGCCCTGAGTATTGTCAGACAGGTATCCATAAATTTTCACTTGAACACTAGTTCAGATTGTTGTTAGGCTTGCAATTGTAGCTGGATGATTACCAGAAAAATCAAGTATAAATTGATGACCTTATGCAGTTCTCATCGGCATTGACATGAAAGTATGTCCGAATTTTTGTTTGTTTAGGGCGACCTCATTTTCATAGCAAATGTTGGCGATTCTCGCGCTGTTTTGGCCACAACTTTAGATGATGGAAGCTTGGTGCCGGTTCAGCTTACTGTCGATTTCAAGCCTAGTTTGCCTCGTCAGTCTCTATCTCTCTCCCAACACATAAAACTGAAGAAAACAACATATGGTTACACATATTTACATGTTATTAATGGTTTTGTTTGCAGAGGAGGCGGAGAGAATAATTCAAAGCAATGGACGCGTTTTCTGTTTAGATGATGAGCCGGGAGTGCAAAGGGTGTGGCAGCCGGACGGAGAGACACCAGGACTAGCAATGTCTAGAGCCTTTGGAGATTACTGTGTGAAGGACTTTGGTCTCATTTCTGTGCCTGAAGTGTCACAGAGAAATATAACAAGCAGAGATCAGTTTGTTGTGTTGGCAACTGATGGGGTATGTACTGCATTGCTCTTCTACTAAAATTCATTTTGAGAAGGGTTGGCTAAAAGCGCTTTCAGATAACCAAAAGTGCTTCCAATTACTTTTAACATAAATGCATGAAGCACTTGAATGTTTAATGAAAGTTTCAACGCGGTTTTAGCAAAATCGCTAATGAATGAAAATGTACATTTCCCACGGAATCTTAAGACGTTTTTGCTTGTAGGTTTGGGATGTCGTTTCAAATCAAGAAGCCGTGCAGATTGTAAGCTCGACTGCAGAGCCGGGGAAGGCTGCGAAGCGTCTGGTGGAGTTCGCTGCGCAAGCATGGAAGCGCAAGAGGAGGGGAATCGCGATGGACGACATTTCTGCTATTTGCCTCTTCTTTCACTCCACTTCCCCTCTGGCTGAATCCCAGCAAGTTCACCCATTTAGTATTGCCACCCCAAAATAGCAAATGCAGAAAATCTTTGTTCCTTCTCCTTGTTTATCTTATATCTTTGTAATTTTTATTAGACTTTTATTTAGGAAATTGCGCAAGCAAGCTAAAGATGTTGGTTCGAGTTTCAATCCAACAGTTAGGTGTTTTCGTCACCTTATTCTTAAAGGAAAACTAATAAAAATGGTTTGAAAACTTTGAGTTTTAACGACAAAGACAAAACAAAGGGTAAAATAAATAATACCAAGATTGATTTTTAGTGTAAAAATGTAATTTTTCGTTAAAATGAACACTACCGAAATTTTTTCGCTAAAGTTCCCTATTCCTAAATCAAGTCTTGAGATACAAGCAAGCACATTTAGAGTCTGATTGCAGCGTGGTAAAAGTAAAATACTTAAAAACATAGAGCCTCGAGTGCCACAAACCAAATCTAAGAAACGAACAATACACTTTTACTATTGGGTGGTTTCACTTTGTAAATACGAACATGTAGACATCGAAATTTCAGTAAAGTAAATATTTATCAATACATTAAAGTTTTGAAATGTCAGAATTTACATGGCATGTGCCATGTGCCCCACAAATAGTACACATGGATGTGACTCAGCAAAACCGGATGAGTCATCAAGAAGGACACATGTCAACACTCGGTGGAAATGAACTATTTGATTTTAATTTAATTAAATAAAATATTAATTGATGGAGTCAAATTACGAACCGCCCCACAAATCAAGTTCTGATTCTTTCGTCAATTAATCAAGCCCACAATCAAAGCCACGACTTTTGTGCACACCAATGTGTTTGCAGTACACTTGTGCGTTTGTTTGCACAGAAACATGCACACCAATAGTTGTTATCGAGACACATGAAACTTACCCAAATACCACGCACATTAGAACCAGTGGTCCAGCAGAGATGAAATGTAGATATAGTATTTAGTTACTGATGTAACCATCCCACAAAGAAATTGGTCAAGGGATCACGATATCACGATTCCCTTCGTGTTATCGGGCTACCAGCAACGTCCCAGTTATTTGTAGATTACATATGGTTTTCAGTTGCGTGGCCCAATTAAATAAATGCGACGAGTCGTGCCAACACAAAACATAGGTACAGACAGTTCACGACAGCAATAGTAAGACATCGAGGCGAGCTTGAGTGAGGTAAGTGATCAATTTTTCAGTGTATCGGAAGGACAATATTTTTCTCCTTTTTTTTTTCTCTTTTTTTTTTTCCTTTTTTTTTCTTGCTTGAATGCTTAAGAAAAGATAAAAAAGAGAATGGTGGAGAGAGGAAAAACAAAAAAAACAAAAGGAGGGAGGTAAAGGAAAAAAAAAGAGAATTTTTATCTATGTCGGAAATACGATTCTATATATCAACAATTACAACATAAATGTTTGGAAATTTTTATTTTTAAATATCTAATTATTTGTATTACGATAGTTAATTTAATGTACCGAATAATGTTTTAAGGGCACTAAAATATCTCTTGAAGTAAGCAACCTTGTCCATTCATGCTTGTCGAGTACTAATAATGAAACCTTATCCGAAATTCCGCTCATCTCATTTCCCGATTATTTCCCGATATATCAGCGACAGAATGCTGTCACTTCCCTTCGTTAAACTCCGCTAATTTAGTGTCCGGAAACTCGAAAGCGACAGTACGAATTTACGGAATTAAAGGCGTCGTGTTGGAATGGACGTGAGTAACGAGTATTCAACCGAGTTTTGTATTTTGATTTCGAATCCGTGACGCCCCACGCACGTTGATAAGTTCAGAAACTACGTAAATAACCGCAATCACTTATCGATAAGCCCCTGTACTTATCAGTGATAGGTCAGTAGAAAAGGAAAAACTCCTGCATCGAACACAGCGAGACTAATATAAATCTCTCTCTCTCTCTCTCTCTGTGCGGTCTTTAAAACCCTAGAAATCCTCGAAGCGTGAGAGACAAAATCGTCAGAAACATCGATGATTTCTGGGATTTTGAGTTTGATCGGAACTCAGGTTCGAAGCCTGAGTGCGTAATTTTAACGTTAATCTGTGTCTGTTTGTGTAGTGAAGTTTGAAAGGTCTGGTTTTTGTTCGGGAAAACAGAGGAATCTTTGGGGTCTGAGAGTTTGAGGATCGAAAAATGTCGTCTTTGAGCAGAGAATTGGTGTTTCTGATACTCCAATTTCTGGAGGAGGAGAAGTTCAAGGAGTCCGTACACAGGTAAGCTCAAAGCTTTCCCAAATCCTATGTACTTTCACTATTGTACACGTGTGCACGTGTGTACGTACGGATTCATACATGCATGTACGGAAACACGTACGTTTGAGCGTGGTTTTGGATTTATGTGCTGGTTGTAAGATTTCGGTTGTTTGAAGTTTATGTCGTTAATTTTAATTTTTTGTGGAAGTTATTCGTGTTTGCTTACCCGGCGGTGGTGATCCCGATTTAGTGGTTAAAGATGGAGATTTCAGTCCCCCGTACGGGATTAATTGAGGTTCTTACATGCACCATTGGCGTAAATTCTGAGAGATGGAATGATATGCATGTGTAAAGTCCCTTCTTTCGGCTTTTTATTGCGTTGTTTTGGTGCGAATTGCGCTGAAAATGGGGGGAGAGAGGGGTACAATTTACTTAATTTTAGAAAAATAGTAGCATTTAAGTTTGTTGGTTAGTGAGGATTACTGGATTAGAGTCAAGGCGTCCTCCGTCTCTATCTGAAATCCGAATTCATTGAATGATAAATGAGGTTGCAGTGTGAGAGAAATTGAAAAAGTAAAGAAAAGATGGAAGATGAAGCTACGAATATACGGAAAACAATAATGATAGAGAAATTCATTTAGGTTGGTTTAGTAAGCTTGGTCAAGCAACGGTTTGGTTTTAATTGGGATTTAGTTTGGTAAACAATGATAACAACAAACAATAACGATAGTAGAAAACGGAGGCAAGATTCACAACACTTGTTTGACAAAAATTTCAAAATGATTTCCATGTGTGTAACTGATTTTCAGCTGAAGATCTCGTATCGACGTTTATTTTCTTTCTTACTCTCCAAGGTTGTTCTATTTTGATGTTTGTAAATTTCATTGAAAAAGTTGACACCTTTATGTTGTAGGCTTGAGAAAGAATCAGGATTCTTTTTCAACATGAAGTACTTTGAAGAGAAAATTCAGGCCGGAGAATGGGACGAAGTGGAGAAGTACTTATCAGGATTTACAAAAGTTGATGACAACAGATACTCTATGAAGATATTTTTCGAAATAAGGAAGCAGAAATATCTAGAAGCACTTGATCGGTAATCCTTAAGTCTACTTCTGTTGTTAGGCTTTCTTGACTATATTCTGGAAGAGGGAGAGTAATCTTGTGTATTCTTTTTTTTTTCTGTGTGTAGGCAGGACAAACCGAAGGCTGTTGAAATCTTAGTTAGCGATTTGAGAGTGTTCTCCACGTTTAATGAAGAACTTTTCAAAGAAATCACGCAGCTTCTAACTCTTGGAAATTTCAGGTAATTTCTTGCATATATTGGGGTTATTGATATTTAGCAAAGGTTTATGTCGATTAATGCTTCCTTCTATGACCTCGTTAACTGATGACGAAAAGTTGGGAAAAAGGGTGATTTGTCATCAACTGTGCAGACCATCTTATAGTTGGATTTTAACTTAAAGGAGATGCAACTTATAGTTGGATTTTACTTTAAAGGAGATGCAATGTGTATTCTTGACAATTGAGATCTAGATTTAGGGTGGCAAGAGCGTAGTTGTCGGACCTGTTCTATAATGATCTAAGTTCAAATTCCTCAGCCATATGTCGTAAATTTAGCAGAAAAAAGGAAAGAAAATGCGCGGCTGTATGGGATTGCTTGTTTTTCTTTGATACTCTAGAACTCCTTGTTTGTGGTGCATGTATGTAACTAATCTCTTTCTTCGGAAATAACTACCAGGGAAAATGAACAGCTTTCCAAGTATGGTGACACCAAAACAGCTCGCAGCATCATGTTGATAGAGCTTAAGAAACTGATAGAAGCAAATCCCCTCTTTCGTGATAAGCTTGTTTTTCCCGCTCTGAAGACATCAAGACTGCGGACTCTAATCAACCAAAGGTGAGACCACGAGAGTGATATTCTTGGATGAAAAAACCTGGATTTCCCCCTATTCTTTCCTCTCATAGGTGTTTCAAACAGTAGTTTTGTGGTGCAATGATGTTTGATTTAAAATCCCCTATCTCCGTAAATTAGCTAACTTTGACTTCCTTTGCCTGTGCTTCAGCTTTTCAGTGTTTTTTGTAGTTTGAAATTTTCAAGTAATGTCTTTATCTATCCATTATATGCTAATTAATTGCTTTCGCTCAAGCACAGGTTGCTTCTAGCACTTGTGTGGCCTTTATGAACGACGATTGAATGACTCAAGCTGGTTTTATTTTGAAATTGTGCCCAATCAGCAATCAATAGCATTTGTGTTTTTTTTCATGTTTTCTTTCTCTTCTTTCCAAGGGGAAAGAAAATCATAAGCTAGTAGAGGCCTTTTGTGCTTTTTTTTTGGGTCGTATAGCATTCTGGGACCCTGGTAGGGGTTCGAAGGGCAAATGTTCCTTTAACATTGTCATATTGTAAAGTTGTCGATGGTTGGGGCTATTGTGCTAAGCTGATATTTGTCTGATCTGACACTTTCATGTAGTTTGAACTGGCAGCACCAGTTATGCAAAAATCCAAGACCAAATCCGGACATCAAAACTTTATTCACTGATCACACATGTACACCTTCAAATGGCCCTCATACTTCTACTCCTACACCTGTTACTCTTCCAGTTGCCGCGGTTGTAAAACCCACTGCTTATTCTTCACTCGGAGCTCATACTGTATGATATTATACATCTCATAAGCATTGATCTTTTCTTTTCTTGGCCTTCTTGATTATACTTTAGGAATATAAAAATGTGGACTCATAATTATCTTCTTTGTATAGCCCTTTTCGGTTGGTGCAGCTGCTGCGAACGCTAATGCTTTAGCAGGTTGGATGGTCAATTCCTCAGTCTCTTCATCTGTGCAAGCAGCCGTTGTTAATGCATCATCCATGCCCGTTCCACAGAACCAAGGTAAGAACTTGACTTGGATTTTGTATTTCTTTTTTGTTTTTAAGTATAATTTCTCTCATGTTTTGTTTTGGGAAAAAAAGAGAACTAGAAGGAAAAGGATATATGTGTAATGTTGATGTTCTCTACAATGTTATTCGGGTTCTGTTTGCAAATATTGTGCAATGAACTTAGGATAAATTTTCAAATTTCACTTCCGTGGGTAATCAAATTGGAAACTCTTGGCAATTCTAGGTCTAATATTACATGACGGGTTCTACTGTTATTCAATTGATATCATCGTTAAAGGAATTCATCTCTTTTAGTATGAATTTCCTTTCTGCAGACTTACTCATTTCCTAGCATATCTATGTCGTAACAATCCATTTTTGAATTTAAGGCGTCGCAATCTTGAAACATCCAAGAACACCTCCAGCAGCCCCAAGTATGGTTGATTATCAGACTGCTGATCATGAATTTATGAAACGATTGCGACCTGTTCAATCTATTGAGGAGGTAATCTAGACAATATTCTGTTTTGTATCTAATTTTGGAATATTTGGTATTGCCTTTTTTTTCTTTTTGTGTGCAATAATCTTGTCACTGATTTACATATAGGTTGCATATCCAACGTCTAGACAGCAAAGTTCTTGGTCACTGGATGATCTACCCAGGACAGTGGCTTTTACCTTGCATCAAGGATCTACTGTCACAAGCATGGACTTTCACCCGTCTCTCCATACGTTGTTGTTAGGTGTGGCTTTTTGCCATCTTGTTTGGCTTTTAAACTTTGAGTAGCATTATTAATAAGGTCCTATTTAATACGTTGCATCGCCCCTGGGCTGTCCCCATTCTCTTCTGAGTCCTCTGTACTGTATGCCTCGCAGTTGGTTCTAGTAATGGTGACATTACTCTTTGGGAACTTATGTCGCGGGAGAGGTTGGTTTCAAAGCCGTTCAAGATATGGGATATGACAGCATGTTCACTGCAATTTCAGGTCATCTTTAAGTTATGTTCTCTTTTTTCTTGTCAAAATTTTGCTTGGTATGATATTTTTATCGTCTGTTGTTAAATAAAGTAATTTTACGGAAGTATAGTGTTTTGGGGATTTGAAATGCAGTTATAGTAACGGTTAAGTTTTAATGCAGGCCAGAATTACAAAAGACACACCCATATCTGTCAGCCGTGTTACATGGAGTCCAGATGGGAGTTTCGTGGGTATGTACATTTCGAAGATTGAAAATGTTTCTTGAATTTTTGTTTTGTATATCTTATTGTTTTTCTTGCCGCAGGGGTTGCATTTACCAAACATTTGATTCACCTCTATGCTTATACTGCACCTAATGATCTACGCCAACATTTGGAGGTGTGATCATTTTACAATTTTTTTTTTTTAAATTGATCAAGAAGGTTAAATTTGTAACAGCTGATGAAATTGCATCCCTTATTTTTCACAGGTTGATGCCCATAGCGGTGCTGTGAACGACTTAGCTTTTGCTCATCCAAATAAACAACTGTGTGTTGTGACCTGTGGAGACGACAAGATAATAAAGGTAGAATTAGAATTCTCATTGTAAGTTTCGTTTTGTATACAAAGTTTTCCCTTCATCTAAATCAAGTGAAACAGGTATGGGATTTAACTGGACGAAAGCTATATAACTTTGAAGGTCATGTTGCTCCCGTCTATTCGATCTGTCCTCATTACAAGGAGAACATTCAGGTATGTTTGCGAACAGGGAATGCCTTCGTGTGCTTAATCAATTTCTTTCTAGTTTTTGGGAAGCAAATGTTTTCGATTAAGCTAGCTTCAATTCGTATGATTTTGCTGATTTACCGAATTGTTAGAATTTTGAAGCAACTATTTGGGAATTACAGAACACATTTTTTCTGGATTTTGGTTATCTGAAACAACTAATTACTTTGATTTATTGGTTGAGGGGATCTTTTTGAAACTTATTTTGAAGCGTATGATCAACTACCCTGCTTACCTTGTCTTCGGTTCATTACCACGTACAGTAATTGGTGTACGCTTGAATTTTCAGTTCATATTTTCAACTGCTACTGATGGGAAAATAAAGGCCTGGCTGTATGACAACTTGGGTTCAAGAGTTGACTATGATGCTCCTGGCCATTCGTGTACCACAATGCTTTACAGTGCAGATGGAAGTCGGTATGTAAAATTTCAAAAGATGGACCCTACGTAAGAGTTATGACGTCAAGTTGAAATGTCTTATCAAAACTTATGTAAGTTCCATTATGTCCAATTATCTTTCAGATTGTTCTCTTGTGGAACAAGTAAAGAGGGAGACTCGTACCTAGTCGAATGGAATGAAAGTGAAGGAGCAATAAAGAGAGCATATTCTGGACTCAGAAAGAAATCAGCAGGCGTTGTGCAGTTCGACACAACACAGAATCATTTTTTGGCTGTGGGCGAAGATAACCAGATCAAGTTTTGGGATATGGACAATAACAATGTTTTGACTAGCATAGACGCGGAGGGTGGAATTCCGGTCAGTATGTTGTTGTAATTCTAGTTTATCGCTTATACTCCCCTGGTTGTCGAATGAAGGCATGATGTTATCATATTATATGTTTCAGAACCTCCCTCGCTTGAGATTCAACAAGGAAGGAAATCTTCTTGCTGTCACAACTGCGGACAACGGATTCAAAATACTTGTAAATGCTGCTGGGGTTAAATCTTTGAAAGCTATCGAGTCCACTGCATATTTTGAGGGATTAAGGCCTCCCGTTGAATCTACTGCTATCAAGGTTTCGATCATTTATTTAGGCTTCTCTTTGTGAATTTGTTACCAATTTTTTCTTTATTTACAACTTTGAGAACCTTTTTATTTGTCTCAGGCATCCGGCTTGGCTTCTGTTACAAATGTTAATGCGGTCAATTGTAAACTGGAAAGGAGCTCTCCTGCTAGGTCTACTCCAATTATTGTATGTCAGTCGATCTTTTGTAAATATCTTCTTTTTCTTTTAAAAAAATGTTTTTCCAAAGTGGCGATGCGTTTATTTGATTACTTTGGCTGTCTTTCAAGCTTGGAGTTGATCACCTCAGTAGAAGTTTTGACAAACAACGAAGCGTAGAGGATGCAGTGGATAAACCGAAACCCTGGCTGTTGACTGAAATTCAGGATCCTATACAGTGCCAGCAAGTTACCATGCCTGAATCAACCGATACTTCTAGCAAGGTCTGTTATGTTATGTTATGTTATGTTATGTACTTCAAGCTCATGATATTCTATCGAGATATTTTCTGCTACGAAATCCTTGAGCCAGTGCATTTAAACTTAGGTCGTCCGACTCCTATATACAAATTCGGGTGCTGGCATATTGGCACTTGGGTCAAATGGTGTGCAGAAGCTGTGGAAGTGGGGCCGTAATGAACAAAATCCAAGTGGAAAGGTAACACCTAACCTAGAAAAAGTTCAATCATCTGTTTTTTCTCGTAAATGCAATCTTCTGAAGTATGTGTGTTTAAAGGCCACAGCCAGTGTTGCTCCGCTGCATTGGCAACCAAACAGTGGTCTTCTTATGGCCAACGATGTCTCAGGCGTCAACCTTGAAGAAGCAATTCCATGCATAGCGCTCTCAAAGAATGACTCTTATGTAACTTCAGCTTGCGGCGGAAAGGTCTCGTTATTCAACATGATGACATTCAAGGTAAATCTGTACGTGCATGTCTAGCTAATTTTCTGAAAATTGGGTTTCTTTTTTTATTGTTCTTGGTGTTGTTTGAATTGTAGGTGATGACAACATTCATGGCAACTCCTCCTGCTTCCACCTTCCTAGCATTCCATCCTCAGGATAATAACATCCTGGCCATCGGAATGGAGGATTCTACCATCCACATTTATAATGTTCGAGTTGATGAGGTAATTGCTTCCATTTTTACGTATTGGTCGTATTCTCTTTCTCGCTACAAAGATTTGTATTTTGTATGTGGTGTTGCTGAAGACCTACATGATTTATCTGTTGATTTTAGGTAAAATCAAAATTGAAGGGTCACCAAAAGCGGATAACTGGTTTAGCTTTCTCAACCAATCTTAATATACTCGTTTCGTCCGGTGCTGATGCTCAAGTAAGTAAAATCCTTGGCTCTTTTGTTCTTGTTTATCATTTTCATATTAACCACGGGGAATTTTTGTTATGCAAACTGTTATAAATGTCATATTCGAAATGAAAAATACTGAAGCGGACATGTCTAAAAAGTACATGCGTGTTTCAAATCTACCATTGCCAAATGAATTGGTTTCTTATTTGCCGACTTTGATAAAAGGCCGATCGACCCATTTCCATGCTTGATGGTCTTGTCTTGATAAAAGGCCGATCGACCCATTTCCATGCTTGATGGTCTTGTCTTTTTCCAAATTTAAAGTACACGTTTACCTACAACGTGCAGCTCTGTGTGTGGAGCATTGATACATGGGAGAAGAGGAAGTCGGTTGCAATTCATATGGTTTCTGCAAAGGCAACTGTTGGTGAGACTCGTGTGCAGTTCCATTCCGATCAAATTCGTTTGCTGGTGGTTCACGAGACACAACTAGCAATATATGATGCCTCGAAGATGGATCGCATACGACAGGTAGAAAGTTAGCTCGAATATTTTGACATAACCAAGGGCAGATAACAGATTTGCTTATAACTGTGAATTTGTCCTTCCATTTCAGTGGCTTCCACAAGATGCACTTCCTGCGCCAATATCTCATGCAGCATACTCCTGCAACAGCCAACTAATATATGCTGCCTTTTATGACGGTAACATTGGGGTGTTTGACGCCGATAGCCTAAGACTAAGATGCCGTATTGCTCCATCAGCGTACTTACCCCAAGCGGACTTGAACGGGTAAGCTATCGAAAACTCACCACGAACTTTCAAGGTTATTATTTTTTCTTAATCCAGTCGTCATTAATTAATCGTGAGGTGCTCTACGTTGTAGAAGCCAAGCCATGTACCCGCTTGTCGTTGCAGTACATCCACAAGAACCAACCCAGTTTGCTGTTGGGTTGGGTGATGGTTCTGTTAAAGTTATTGAACCCAAAGAATCAGAAGGGAAGTGGGGTTCGTCTCCGCCTGTCGATAACGGAATACCTAATGGAAGAACATCGTCGTCTACCACCAGCAACCACGCGCTCGATCAAATGCAAAGACGAGAGTAGTTTCGAGTTCTTGGCACAAGTCCTCGGCTGTAATTTACTAGCATAGAACTTAAGACGTTTGATGTAGCATTTAGGTGTAGGCAGCTAATCAGCTCGATTTAGGCCAAAGAAAGATGATCGAATGTGTATTTATCTGATGTTTGTTTATTAAGGTGTTATCAGATTCGGTCGTGATTAGAAGTTTTGATTACCAAAATCCCATTTTGAATTTAAAATATCTCTGTGAGAAACAATGGGGCTAAACGTTTAACAAAGAGAAACTAAAGCAAAACATCACGAGGTTTAGAGATTCCAACAGCGTCTGATACTAAGAGATGTCGTCAAGAGCCAAGAGCTCAATCAAAATAAACTGGACTAAGAGAATGCGACAAACTCAAGTTAGCCACTTCATTGATCACAAAATTTGTCTCACAATAAACTCGATGGAGATCACAATTCCAATCTCTGTCTAGCAACTCACGACAAGCCTGTACCAATTCACCAAGAGGATGGTTGTCACTCACCTTCCATAATCATATGAACAACGAAAATAAATTGGATTTCACCAAAGGACGCACAATCCTTTATTTCAAGCAAGCTGCAAGCTGAATAATACATCCCAAATTTCCGCAAGAAGAATTTCCCTATGCCCAAGGTTAACACAAAACCCATTTTCAAAACATCAAAACAAGATTTTTTTTTTTCCGAGTACATTGATATTTTTACACTAAGAGAGAGGGAGTTCGGCTAAACCACACATTGAGTAACCTAATTTGGTATCAAATTCGTCATCCACAAGATTCGAACCTAAGACATCTCACTTCTAAATGAAAAGAAATATCACCAGATCGTACTACTGAACAACATATCAAAACAATATTTAAAACCAAAAGTTGATGCACCCAAGATATTTGCAAATTATCATAAATACGACACTCCGTTTTGAACCAGGAGGGGACAATTCGGATTACAACCCAAAAACGCACCGTCCAACTCCCCCAACGGCAACTATATTTCCCTCTTTCGCTCTGATTTTAGGGTTAGGGTTTAAAGAATCAACTGACTTCTCCCTTCTTCATTGATCTGGGGGAAAAGGATCTGTCCCTCTCTCTGTGCCCCCAAATCCAGAGTTTCTTCCACTTCAATCTCTACGGCTTCCAGCGATGGCGAACCGCACGGACCCGTCGGCGAAGAACATAAGGGGAACGAACCCCCAGAATCTGGTGGAGAAGATCGTACGGACGAAGATATACCAGAACACGTACTGGAAGGAGCAGTGCTTCGGGTTGACGGCCGAAACCCTAGTCGACAAAGCCATGGAGCTCGACCACATCGGCGGCACCTTCGGGGGCAACCGCAAGCCCACGCCTTTCATGTGCCTCGTGATGAAGATGCTTCAGATCCAGCCGGAGAAGGAGATCGTTATCGAGTTCATCAAAAACGACGATTACAAGTGCGTTTCACTGTCTCATTAATTAATTGCTCTTTAAAATTGTTGTAATTTTGTTTGGATGGGCTTATATGATTGGCAATGTGCATGTTCTAGTAGCTGGGAGAGTTAGAGTTAAAGGGGGCTGGGAATTTGGAATTTGTGGTCTTTTTATGATAAACCCGATTTCGACATTGTTTTCTTTTGGATGCAGATATCAACCCTTTTTGTTTTTAACCGGTTTTTGTTTGATTAGTATAATATCAGATAAAATTAACCGAAATCGGATAAGTTTGGTGGTTTGGGTTGATTAGATTGTAGTATGAAAGGAATAACCTTAGTTTTTCTTATGTTAAAGATGTAGGAGAGATATAATATTCTCTGTTGTGTTAGGTGAAGGTAAATAAAGAACGCGGGAAGTAATCGGGTCTTCTAGTTTTTATGGTATAAAGAGAAAGTTTTTCTTTGTGAATTTTGGTTTAGGAAGGTTTAAACAGAAGGGGTTTAGATAACAGTGCAAGTTTGGGTATATTGGTGGAGATTGTTTTTGTAGTGTTATGTCTGAAGCAGTAGCCTTTATGATTCTTAATGCTGAATATATTTATTTTTCAAGTTTCATGTGGGCGTGGAACATTTTGAGTTCTCTCTCTCTAATGTGATTTAACGTTATTATTTGGGTTTAGGTACGTTCGGATACTTGGTGCATTTTATTTGCGGCTTACGGGAACTGATACTGATGCATACCAGTACCTAGAGCCTTTGTACAATGACTATCGGAAGTTGAGGAGGAAACTGCCTGATGGGAGTAAGATATAAGATCTATCTCTGAAATTTTCATTGATTACTTATTTGTGACTAGTCTATGCTACCATACTTATTATGGAATATTTATGAGCATATGCTAACACAAGTATGGCTAATCTCTTGCTGTATCAGATTTTACCTTGACGCATGTGGATGAGGTTATTGATGAACTTCTCACAAAAGATTACTCATGTGACATTGCAATGCCACGAATTAAAAAAAGGTTTGTTTATTGGAACAATTTTTCAAGTTGATTTTATCATGGTGGTCTCTTTCGTTTCCTGTTTTTTAGCTGTAGACAGTTGTAATCAAACAATTTTTCAAGTTGACTTTGAACTTTAGGTTTGTATATGTGATTCCTTTCTATATATACAGATGGACTCTCGAAGCAACTGGTTCATTGGAACTCAGGAAAAGTGCTTTGGAAGAGGACTTTGAGGAGGAGGAAGAGAAAGAAGAGAATGATCAAGTTGATGTAATGGATGAAGATGTCCATGATAGGGATTATTATCGTGGTCGAAGCCCTGCCAGGGAAAGAGATAGGGATAGAAGACGCGACAGTCACAGATACAGGTTCGTTTTCCTGTATGTGGTTTATGAGAATGTTAGATTTATTGATATCTTTAAGTATGTTACATTCGTTAGGTTCTTATTCTTTGTGCTATTATATGTGAATGGAGATGGTTTTTAGGATTTTTTAGCTTTTAACCCATATGGGGTAAAGTGAAGTTTTGGTGAAAATAGAACACAAGAAGTAAGAGGTGAGGCATAAGAAAACACTTAAAAGAGGTTTAAACTGATTTTATATTTGTTTCGTAAATGAGAGTCAAAACTGATTTTATGTTTGTGAGAATTATTAGACTTGTTTTACCTCATGAGTTTATTATTTATGAAGTGGAAGTTGTTGCCTGACTATAAAAATACAGTCTAGTACATTCATATGTAATTGAGGTTTCTACCATGGCATTTTAGGCCGTAGGTGTAATATAATGGCTTCCTATAGTGATATCAGTGATCCTGCCAGGTTTCTCTGCACTGACAGTGTGCAGTGAGAAGTATGATGGATCATACATTTTGCTTGCAGGATAAATGTGGTTTCCTGGTCTGCTGTGTCTTTTTCCTTATTTGGCATTAGAGTATAATTTACTGTGTTATAGCTGTGATTTGATCATGATTCAGGCGGAAAATTTTGAGAGTCATAAGTTCTTTCGGAATCATTTCCATGATGTGGTTATTTGAAAGCCATGGTTGCTCATTTTTGGCACCTCTGTTTAATTTCATTTTAGTGCTGTCCTTTCATTTGTAAATGCTTTTTGTGCTATCCTTTCCCTTGTTAAAGGATTGGAACTATCATTTTTAAGCTAACACTGTCATTTCTGTTTCTTTCTCCCCCCAAAATAGGGACCGAGATTATGACAGAGATTATGATAGGGATAGAGATTATGACAGGGAACGTGGACGTGAAAGAGAGAGGGACAGAGACAGGGATAGGGATCGAGACCATTATCGGCTAAGAGACGAAAAGGATTATGGTCGTGATAGGGATAGGGATAGGGATAGGGACAGGCGAGGGAGGGATCGTGGCAGGAGGAGGAGCCATTCAAGGAGCAGAAGTCGTAGTAGAGATCGTGATGGTGGGGAAAGAGATCGCAGGAGACATGCCCGCAGCATTAGTCCCAGGAGACCTGATCGTGAGGAACCGAAGAAGAAGAAAGAAAAGAAGAAGGAGAAGAAGGATGATGGCACAGACCATCCGGATCCAGAGATTGCTGAAGCAAACAGACTCCGAGCATCTCTTGGGTTGAAACCCCTGAAGTAGTGATAATCCTGGTGACTAGTTCATGTCAATGTGTCTGAACTGTCTTTTTACAACGTTGACTTTCTGCTGTCAGTGCTTTCAGTATCTGTTGTACATCCACTAATTAGCACCAAAGTTCGTAGAGAGAGATTGATTTAACGATTAATAAATGCTTTGTTCGAGTTATCTTTTCTGGGAATCAACTGCCTTCATGATGAGAAGAACGGACATGCAACCGGGAATCTAAGGTGGCAGTATTTCTAGCCTATCGCACCCCAATCGTGTGATTGGTTTGGGATTCTGCCACCTTGGCATCCTGGTTGCATGTACGTCGAAAACCAGAGAAATATGGTAAATTCAACCATCTAACAAAAACACAAGGAATTTAAAAATAAAGTATTCACAAACAGAATATCATGGTATGATCTCTGCTACCAAATGTCATCTTGATCGTACTCGAGAGTTTCTGATAAACTCAGTGGCTTGCACTTGCCTCCCATTAGAATCCTCTTCTTGCACAACTCCTCCCCTTCTCTTTCTCCTTGCTTCGAATTATCTTCCTCATCAAACTCGCTTCTTAACATGTTCCCCAGGTACCTTCCCGCTCTCGACTTCCAGCCGTCAGTTACCATTAACTTCGATGGATCCCCATTCAAGTTGCCGGAACTTCCATGTTCCCCTACCACTCTGTCACTCTTGGTTTCGCTTTTCATCAAGTTTCCGCCATCTGGTGACTCGATCCTCATGCTGCTGAACGCATTGACGAACACCGAACGGATTTTCGTTGTCAGAAGCTTTCCGGGCTTCTTTGTTGTTTTCTCCGTCTTCGTTTTTGTGCAGCACTGCTGTTGCTGCTCATTATCTCCATCAGCGTTGTTCATGTTGCATCCATAGTGAAGGCGTTTCTGCATGGTTTTGAGCAGCAACTTGGTGTTGGGGACCTTGATCCTTATTTTTGGCTGGGGAATGGAGATCCTAGTAAAGCATGAAAACGGGTGTCGGTTTTGTGGGATTATTTTCTGCATGGTTTTGAGCAGCAACTTCTTGTGTGTTCCTTTCACGCTTTCTCCATTTATTTAAATGCAGCATTATTGGTGGCCTCCGAGAAGATAGGTTTGAATCAAAAGAAAGTGGATATGAAAAGGGAGAGAAGTTGGGAGACGTGGGTGAGAGCAGTTGAGAAAATGTGAGAGCAGAAGAGTGCACTTCTCTCTCCTTCCACCACCTTCAAACGCCGTCATCTCCGTCGATCCCTCCGCCGTAAGGTTAGTTCAGTGCTCTTCTCTCTGACGCGCCCCGTCTCTTTCTTCTGTCTTCCTCTTTCTAAAATTCCAACACCCAAACCCTATATACGTGTTTTGGCGCAATACTGGTAAGGAATCCCCGACCAAATCCTTGTATGGGCGACCAAAATCAAATCAATGGCCACCAGATAATATACTCCGTCCGCCTTGACTTTCCGTAAACGATAAGGCGACGAACTTTGGTCGCAGAAAACCATTCGGACGAAAAGTCAAGAAAGGAACGACCAAATGGTTTCGTCACGTATCACATTTTTTTCTCTTAGGAAATGAGATATATTCACTTAATTAACATGATATGTACACCTCATTTGTCGGACCAAATGTTATACACACATATGATAGAAGAAAGGTGATCGCTCTATTGCCTAAATAATAGAAGATATCACTTTCAACATTTGAGTACATTGTTCAAGCAAAATACAATCATAAGAAATTGTTTGATTAAACCAACGTTACGATATGTATAGTAAGGTAAAGACTCGCACATCAACATTCGAATCATATCGCTCGAATAATTGATCCGAAATCCACATGAAACACGATACATGCACAAGAAAAATAAAGCTTATCCGACATAGTAAATTGGACACATGATTACTTTGCAACTCAATTGAAATTGCTTTTTCTAAAAACACCGTTACTCTTAATTATTTTATTGGAAGCACTTAATTTTTTTAAGTTCTTCCTCACTTCCAGATGCTTGTTTTGATATTAGAATAGTTCTATACAACGGCTCTTTGGTAATCAAATTTATTTTGATTTAGATTCATGCTTGCTTCGTTTCCTGCTTAACTTGATTTATGCTTACTTTGATTTCTGCTTATTCTGATTCCAAATTGGTAAATATGCTCTTAAATTTTATTTATTTATTCATTCCTGAAAAAAGATGTCAAGAATTCTTATTTATAAAGCACTTGTACTTGCCTGTTCTAAAATGCAATTATATATTTTAAAAGCACTTTCAAATAGGGAAGTTAATCCTTTAAAAATCCAAACTCCAAGAGGAATACCGGGTCGGTTTGTACGAAAGCCCAGCCCAATATAATAATAGCACGAACTCTGCGACCCTACGATAAAAGTCAGCCACCCAGCATTCACTTAGCCCACCATATCCACAAAGAGCCCAATCGGACTGAACCAATCTCCAATTGGACATCGGCAAACCTAAAACCCTACACTCTCTCCCTCTCTCTCGCTCCTCTCCCCGTGCATACAATTGCGGCCACTTCTGGTACGTTCTCTCTCACTCTCAATCTCTCAATCTCTCCATCTCTCTATCTCTGTATCCGACTTCAATTCCAAACAGAAACCTGCTTCTGTTCGTAGTTGCAGCCGGTAGCAATCAAATCTGCCGAATATTCTCCCTTTTTCTTGTTGATGTATAAATTTCACGATGAATCCCTGAAAAAGATTGGGTTTTTTAATTTAATTTCATGAAATATTGGACCCCATTTATCTCGCGGATCTTGGATTCGTGAAAAGTCACAAAATTTATCCCCAGAAACGATTCTGAGTTGCCGATTTTTTTTTTGTCTAGTTTTGTATGATTATTTGATGATAGATGCATAATGTTTCCCGGTTTCATGATTACGTGATTTGTTTTCGGAGTTTTTTCGAGCCCCGTATACTGTGATTTTTGTAATGGAATTAAAAACGTTATAGTGTGCCCCGAAAGTTGACACTTTATCTGCATATGTTTTCTAATTTTGTGATTGATTAGTGGTTTAGGCAGAGTGATTGGATTTAGATGATTCGTTAGCCGAGTTCAATTTTGACGAGATGGAAATTTTGTGGTTCAGGTGACACTTGCGTTGTGTGAGGCGGCAGGAGTTTTGAATTCAACATGGCGAATTTTGCGAAACCGGAGAATGCATTGAAGCGAGCCGAAGGTGAAATATGAATGCATAGTTCTTTAGTTTTATAAGTTGATTGCTTGGTTTCAAATTTTACCCTAACCCTTTTGCGTTAGTATCTTTTTGTATCATTACATTCTAGTAATTAGGTAAAAAGAATAAAATTGGTTCAAATGTTGATGTCAATTGCTTGACAGACAATAGAAATTCTGGTCTCAGCATTACCCTATATATCTATGCTGACAATTATAATGTGTGGATGCAGAGTTGATCAATGTTGGGCAGAAGCAAGATGCATTACAATCGCTTCATGATCTTATCACTTCAAAGAGATATAGAGCTTGGCAAAAACCACTTGAAAAGATCATGTTTAAATATGTAGAGCTTTGTGTTGACTTGCGCAAGGGTAGATTCGCCAAAGATGGTCTTATCCAATATCGTATTATATGCCAGCAAGTTAATGTTAGTTCGTTGGAAGAAGTTATCAAGCATTTCATGCATCTATCTACTGAGAAAGCCGAGCAGGCTCGTACTCAGGCCCAAGCCCTTGAAGAAGCACTTGATGTTGATGACCTTGAAGCTGATAAAAGGCCAGAAGATCTGATGCTGAGCTATGTCAGTGGTGAGAAAGGAAAAGATAGGTCAGACCGTGAAGTTGTTACTCCCTGGTTCAAGTTTCTATGGGAAACTTACAGGACAGTGCTAGAGATCTTGAGAAATAACTCGAAGTTGGAGGCTCTATACGCGGTAATGCATTTCTGTGGAACAAATTTTCGATTCCATTGTTTTTGTTGTTCTGTTCCTTTAACAAATTTCGCCCACAAGCATTCTAGCAGTTAAAACCACTCTAACTTAAAATGCTGTTATGGAATATTAATGTTCTCCAAGGTTCTAGTAGTAAAATCAACTCAGCAATTAAATACTCATTTCTGGATTAGTAGGTGTTCTCCAAGTTTAACTGGTGGAGATTTATCTAAATTTTTGTAGAAGCCTTGTTCTTGCTCCGAATGACTAAAATAAAGGAATTCAATCAATCAGTAGATAAAATTTTGTCTGATGTTTACTTCGACTTGTTTAACACTTTATAGTTCTTGCAAAGGACCATTATGGGACCTTTTCTCATGCCATCTCCCAGTGGAGTTGGAAGAATATACTTTATAATGCTGCTTTCTACCTGGATTTTGTTAGCTAGGTTTTGTTCAAAGATAATGGTTGCCATTTCTTTTCGAGCTTTCTACACAATGGTGCCATTCTTTTTTTAACATTATTTATTTTTGTGGTTTGTGTTGAATAGTATTGTACAATTGATGTTACTAATTAAGATTTGTGTTTCATGAAATAAATTGAGTCTTATTGAGATTTTTAATCTTTAGATGACTGCACATCGAGCCTTCCAGTTCTGCAAACAGTATAAGAGAACGACGGAGTTTCGCAGGTTATGTGAAATCATCAGGAATCATCTGGCAAATCTGAACAAATATAGAGATCAAAGAGACCGACCTGACCTATCTGCACCTGAGAGCTTGCAGCTGTATTTGGACACAAGATTTGAGCAGCTGAAGATAGCCACCGAGCTTGAACTGTGGCAGGTGTCTAAATTGGATTTTTTTTTTTTTTTTTTTTTTTTAATTTATGCGTGGATTCTGTGAACAAATTGAAAAATCTTTGTATCTGCTTGTAAGATCTGTCTATTTCTTACAATCGGTTTTTAATCGATGTGTCTGCAGGAAGCGTTTCGTTCTGTTGAAGATATTCATGGCTTGATGTGCATGGTCAAGAAAACACCCAAAGCATCCTTGATGGTGGTTTATTATGCCAAATTGACAGAGATCTTTTGGATTTCAGCTAGCCATCTTAATCATGCTTATGCATGGTTCAAGTTGTTTACACTGCAAAAAAGCTTTAACAAGAATTTAAGCCAGAAGGATTTGCAATTGATTGCATCATCTGTCATCTTGGCTGCACTCTCGGTTGCACCCTATGACCAAACACGTGCTACATCACATTTGGAACTTGAAAATGAGAAAGAACGCAATTTGAGAATGGCTAATCTCATCGGGTTTAATCTTGAACCCAGAATTGACAGAGGAGATGTGGTATTGCCATTTTCTCTTTTTTTTTTTTTTTTTTTTTTTTTTTTTTTTTTATTCTTATGATTCCCTTTTTAATGAGTTCGTCATTCTAACGCTTTGTTTTGTGTGCAGCTTTCAAGATCAGCTCTTCTCTCCGAATTGGTAAGTTTGTTTTGTTATTTTTATTTACAGTCAATTGAGATTTAATTCCTTTTTCCTGTGATGGACATTAGCAAAAATTTCTCTTAGCAATAAGGGCAATGCTTCTAATGCTTCTCTGATATATTTTATGATTTTCATACAATGACAATTTTGCGATGGACTATCATGTTGAGATTTTAATCTTTTGGTACTTTGAGTAAAAAATTGGCTTTCATTTTGTCATATAAATCTTGCTATGACATAATTTCCTTATGTGCTATTACTTATTAGTACTAAATTAGATTTTCTTTCCAAATTTTTGTCAATGTGTATGTATTGTGCATATTATGACATTGTCTTTATGTTAAGTTTGCAATCAATATGGTCTTATTTCGGTTTTGTTTTCAGGTCTCAAAAGGTGTGTTGAGCTGTGCAACCCAGGAAGTTAAAGATCTTTACCATCTCCTGGAGCATGAGTTCCTACCCCTTGACCTTGCTATAAAGATGCAACCATTGTTGACCAAAATCTCGAAATTTGGAGGTAAGCTGTCGTCAGCATCTTCTGTTCCAGAAGTGCAACTTTCTCAATATGTTCCCGCCCTTGAGAAGCTTGGTACTTTGAGGTTGCTCCATCAGGTGTGTTGAATATTTTTATCTTAAATGAT
Source organism: Pyrus communis (assembly GCF_041283825.1). Classification (NCBI taxonomy): domain Eukaryota; kingdom Viridiplantae; phylum Streptophyta; class Magnoliopsida; order Rosales; family Rosaceae; genus Pyrus; species Pyrus communis. Next base: position 3,450,538 of record NC_142576.1, read on the forward strand.
TCGTAGTAGTATCTCTGTGTTCGTATAAATTTTTAACATTGTTGTTGATTTATCCCTCTTCAATTGTCAGGTATCCCAAGTGTATCAGATAATGAAGATTGAATGTTTATCTCAGATGATCCCATTTTACGACTTTTCTGTTATGGAGAAGATTTATGTGGATGCTGTTAAACATAACTTCATAGCTATGAAAGTTGACCATATGAAGGGTGTTATGTTGTTTGGTAACTTGGTAAGTTATAGATTGCATACTTTGCATTTGCCTCATTTTTCATGCTGTACAAGTCACAGTCTGACTGTCTTCTCACTAACTGTGTCAGGGTCTAGAATCTGATGGGCTTCAAGATCACCTAACCAACCTTGCCGAGTCTCTAAATAAGGCTAGGTCTATGATGTACCCTCCTGTTAAGGGAGAGTCAAAACTAGTTGAAATTCTGCCTTCTTTAGCTGATACTGTTGATAAGGAACACAAAAGGCTTCTTGCTAGGAAATCAATCATCGAAAAAAGGAAGGAGGAGCAAGAACGTCAACTTCTGGAAATGGTAAGTCTCTGCGTACATCTACCTTGAGTTGCAGTTATTAATAGTATGGAAATGGACAAATCATAGACTAAGCTTTCAATTTCTCAGGAACGTGAGGAAGAGTCTAAGAGGCTCAAACTACAAAAAATAACTGAAGTAGCAGAACAGAAGAGGCTTGCTGAAGAAGCAGAACAAAGGAGGAATCAAAGGATCCGAAAGGAAATAGAGGAGAAAGAAATTGACGAAGCACAGAAGCTCCTTGACGAAACACGCAAAAAAAAGAAAGGAAAGAAACATATTTTGGATGGAGTAAGTGTGAGTTTTCTCGTTAGTTATGGTTTAGATGGAAGACCCTATCTTTATATATATTATTTGTGTGCAGGGGAAGGTGACTAAGCAAAGTTTAATGGACTTGGCCCTGAGCGAACAGCTCAGGGAGAGGCAAGAAATGGAGAAGAAGTTACTAAAACTTGGAAAAACAATGGACTACTTGGAAAGAGCAAAAAGAGAAGAGTCTGCTCCTCTGATTGAAGCTGCATATCAACAACGTTTAGTTGAAGAGCAGTTACTTCATGAACGTGAACAGACAGTATGTATATTGGTTACATTTTGTATTTAGTTTACCAACTAAATTTATCCATCGTATAATGCCCTTGTCAGTTTTGTAAATATCAGTTATCACTTTAAACTGCATCATTTCTCAATTTTGGCCATGGCCTGCAGTTTCTTCCTTTTACTTCTGCTGATTTTGGCCATTTAATGACTGCGTTATCATCCTATTCTTTCTCCCTAAATTCATTTTTATTTTCTCTTTGCCTTGTATGCTAACCATAATTCAACATTCTGCTTTGCAGCTGGAAGTTGAGCTGAGCCAACAGCGCCATGAAGGAGATCTGAAGGAGAAGAATAGGCTATCACGGATGATGGACAATAAGGTGAGTTTGCATTTTTATCTGGCCTAACCGTGGAGGATTGCTCAGAAGAGTTACACTTCTGATCTTCATTTTGAACACAGAAGGATACGTCTAGATTATATACACTGCCCTAAAAAATGTTCATGCTATTATTTTTGGGGAGAGAGATAACATATGCATGCACAATAATCAATTTTACCATCAACAAAATTTTTCTGAGCTTTTTTCCTCTTTGTCAGACTATCTTCCAGGAAAGGGTCTTGCATCGTAGGCATGAAGAATACGAGAGGAGGAGGGCAGAGAGAGAGGAACAGATTAGCCAACTGATTTGGGCCAGGAAGCAAGAGAGGGATGCCAAGAGAAAGAAGATATTCTTTGTGCGGTCTGAAGAGGAGAGACTGAGGAAGCTTCGTGAAGAGGAGGAGGCGCGTAAGCATGAAGGTACCTGTCCACCCTGACTTTTGACTAGTTAACTTTTTTCTGATTTCTGCAGTTCTTCTAGTTGTTTCTCGCTGATTAGGGAAACATTGTTGAGTAATTTTACTTTCTATGATGGCTCTTGTGCTTACTATGTCTTGTTATTTTTGCCTTCTGATGTGCGTTCATCATTGCTGTCTTGAACCATGCAGAAGCTGAGAGGAAAAGAAAAGAAGACGCGGAGCGCAAGGCCAAACTGGATGCGATAGCTGAAAAGCAGAGGCAAAGAGAGAGGGAATTAGAAGAAAAAGAAAGGCTGAGGAAAGAAGCACTTTTGGTGAGGCCAGCCGAGATTCCTAGGCCTGCTGAGCCACGTACAGAGCCTGCTAGTGCTCCTCCTGCTGTTGCACCTGCTTCTGGGAAATATGTACCCAGGCACCTTCGGCAAAGGGGAGCTGAGGCCCTTGGGCAGGCTCCAGATGACCGCCCACCGCCTTCAAGTGATAGGTGGCGCAGTGGCAGCGATGAGCGCAGACCTGCATTTAGTGGCGGTGTCCCAAAGTGGTCTTCGTCCAGGGGTCCAACCCGCTGATTATGTGAGTTTTGGTCTCGTTTCTTGATACCGGGGCATTTTGATTTTGTTCAAGCTGGGAGTGTTCCGGATGGACTACGAAGGGTTATTTAAATTGCAGCAGTAGACATACTAGAGCGGATATAACCTTTGCGTTTAGTTAAATTCTTTTTCGCCTGTTTATTTGCCATCTTACGAGTCTCTTCTCGCGCCAATGCTCCTTGTAATCTTGAAAGTTCAAACTTCTTGTTCTCCCTGTGCATGTTTGGATTGTTACAAAGCTTGCTTCTCAGAGGTGTGGGTTTCCAATGCTTCTTTGTTGCCAACTTTTCAATCTTCTGAACGTCCAAAAAGGAGAGAAGATATTTAATTTGGGGTACGTTTGAAAGTGCTTTTAAAATGACTGAATGTAAATGATTTTGGATTTCAAAAGCACTTATTCCTGTAAGAAGCACCAGTTGTAGGAACTTCAAGACTTCAAGTGCTTTTTAAAGATTCACTTGTATTTTTACTAAAGATTGATTTTAAAACTATCATCAAAAACGTTTTTTGTTATTTTAAAAGCACTTTCAAATGAGCTATTTATTTTTATTTCTCAAAAATGTCCTATAAACAAAACCATGTGATAAGTTATACAATGCATACTACAAATGGAGCCAAAAAAAAATAATTTTCTCCATAATTTGGTAGTTGAAGGGGTAAATTTTTTTTATTTTTTTTTAACAAACGATATTATTTACACTAAGGGGATTAGAGAGTGGGCTAAGCCTCATAATGAGCTGGTAATAATGTGATTCAAATTCACTTTTGACAAAAGTCGAACCTAAGACCTCTCACTTACAAGTAAAAAAGAATATCACTAGACCATAGTACTAAGTGGCAACATGTACTAGTAAATTTGAATATATTGATTTTAGCAAACTATTTGCATCTCATATATTGATTAAAAGCATTTACTCTTCATTTTGAGTTTGATTTTGCCCTGTCAGTATGACTTGTACGAAAAAACAAAAAAGACCTAATTTTGTGACGAGTTTGAGCTTGCTACTGTGTCTATAAAAAAATTGCCCAATTATTTAATAAAAAGTTATGACGATGAAATAGGGTTTTTTTTTTTAAAAAAAAAACTTTGAAAAACTTTCAGTAAAAATTATATTTTTACATTAAAAAATTAATTTTGCTACTATTCGCATTACCCTTTAGGGGTTTTTTTTTAAAAAAAATTTTGAAAAACTTATAGTAAAAATTATATTTTTACACTAAAAAGTCAATCTTGGTACTATTCGCATTACCCTTTGTTTTTTCGTTATCGTTAAAACTTAAAATTTTCAAATTTTTTTCATAATTTTTTTTTTAATTATTTGAACTACAAACTCTCTTGGTTTTCAATTTTATTTTCAAAAGCAAAATTAGTTTTTTATTTATTTTTTATTTCATTAAGGAGGCTCATTTGGCTCGCTTCTCTCCCACTCTGTGGCACTCGCCTCCTAACAACTAAACCCTCCTTGAATCCTCCACGCTCATTCCCAATTCGCGTTTCCTGCACTGACTGAGTTATGAGTTCGGCCGCTGCGCGATTCGCCAAGTTTATGCGAGTCTCCGTTCCTTCCTCGCCCACCTCCTTACTCGGTTCTCTCTCTCTCTCTCTCTCTCCCCCCCCCCCCCCCCCAAAATATTATTAGTTTGTATTTGTGCATATGAGTCCTGAATGTGTTATTTGCAGTGCTCAATTCTGATTTCTGATTTAGTACTTGCTTAAAGTTTTTATTTTTGTTAATGGGTTGTGTTCAAACCCCTTTTAAATGGACTGTTTTTTCCAAATGCAAGTTTCTGCACAATTTAATGATCTTGTTGGTTTATTTGCTGTGTTATTTTCACTTTTGTATGTTTCCAGAGATGGGTTTAATCCAGAAAATCATTTTGAATAACTTGTTGCCTGGAATTCTTCATGAGTACATGTTTTGTTGGTGAACGATTTTCTCGAATAGTGAAGAATGAGTGTTTTTAGGTTGATTATTTGGTGTTTATGTTTTTTTTTTTTTTTTTTTTTACCATTATTACAGCGGTGGGTGTGCAAAGAAGCTCAAAATTGTGGTGCTCAAGCATCCCATCTGACTCTGACATTGGCAATGATGACACAAAGAACAATGGGGCAGAAGATGGTTTTGACGACTTTATTGGTGCGAAGAAAGATGTGAATTTTCAACCCCAAGGAGTTGATCCCAGGAGGGGCTGGGGATTTCGTGGTGTGCACAAGGTATTTCATATATAATTTCTACAGAAAACAAAAACGTAACTTTTACTTATGTGTATATTATCGAGTTTTCATGTGTGCGTGTGCGTGTGTATAGATTTAATTACAATTTTACACATACAAGGCATCATATCATAATTTGTAAAAGGTTTTTAAGGTCGTATGGAAGAAAATAAAGGATATTTCATTGGGAATGCTAGGACACAGTAACAACATAAATAATCAGATAGTATTTTTTTTTTTTTTCTTTGGTTTTTATATCAGTAATCAAGAGTTGAGTAGGGATATTCTCTTTCATATGATTATGCGAGGCTGTGCTGAATTTATGTAGGCAATTATCTGTGGAAAAGTTGGGCAAGCCCCTGTGCAAAAGATTTTGAGGAATGGTCGAACTGTAACCATCTTCACGGTTGGGACAGGAGGCATGTTTGACCAAAGGGTAATGGGAGCAAAGGACTTACCAAGACCTGCTCAATGGCATCGAATTGCTGTGCATAATGAAACACTTGGGGCTTATGCGGTTAAACAATTGGTTAAGAAGTATGTGTCTATTTTTTTAAAGGGAGTTTTAACTAAAAGCCCACGGTACTGTTCACTTTAACGAAAAACCACATTTTTATACTAAAAAGTTAATCCTGGTACCATTCACTTTACCTTTTATTTTGTCTTTATCATTAAAACTCAAAGTTTTCAAGCTCTTTTCATTAGTTTTTTTTTTTTTTTTTTTTTTTTTTCAAATGAATGAATGTCTCTATATGTTGTGTCTCTAATGATTGGAGGTTTACTGCAGTGCATCAATCTATGTCGAGGGTGACATTGAAACTAGAGTTTACAATGACAGCATCAATGGTGAAGTGAAACATATTCCAGAGATATGCATTCGTCACGATGGTATAAATACCAGGATTTTCTTTTCCTTTTACTTTACTAAATTTATTTTTTTAGATTGGTTTTCGTTTTTCTGCAGTTCTTTTGGATAAACTTGTGTTCGTTCGTATACTTTTGCATCAGTTATAAATGTATTCCAACATTATGTTGCAATGATAACCTGGGAGGATATATCAATCTAACATTAAAATATTCTCGATGACTGAAATTCATTGAATTAAAGCTTTCATTGACGGATGAATAAACATGGCCACGAGGATTTATATTTTTGACCATGTTCTGCATCGACAGAAAGTGCTGATATGGCAAATAAGAGTGAAAGGTTCAACTTCAATATTTAGTTTGATTCCGTAGATACTTGAAAGGTCTACCCCATCCCTCCAATCTTTAAAAATCAAGTATAGAAATAGAAAACATATTCATTTCATGTAGATGATATATAATTCAACTGTTCTCCTTCCATAATGGCACTGTGAAATTTCTAATAGTGTGATATGATATCAGGGAAGCTTCGTCTTATAAAGACTGGAGAAAGCATAAGCAGTATATCGTTGGATGATCTGCGTAAGTTCCTTTACTTTATTTAACATTTAAACTGATGTCATGCCCAACTGGTAAATAGTAATCTCCTCCTGTGCTATCGTTTTGAGACTGCGGTTGGATACAAACATTACGTGTAAGCATTGTTACTTCTGTGCTCCGCTGAAGTTTTTCAGACCAACCACCGCAGTCATTTGAGTTATACCATTCCATCTTTTGACATTTATATTTTGATCAATGTGCTCATTGGTTACTTGCAGGAGAAGATTTGCTTTAGCTAACGGAACAGTTGATTAGCGCATCAGGGAAAACTCCGCTTTGGAAACGGAACATATCTCAAGCCACTTTTGTAGGAAACGGGTTGCATTTGCTAGTCTAGTCTGGTTGTAACCCGGCAAAGAGAAATCGATGGAGTTTTGTTCTTCTAATGTGTTGATATATCACTATATCACTCAGTTTACTCCAGTGAATGAAGCTATTTATCCTTTCCTCTCGTTTGGAGAACGTAGAGTGCTTAACGATTGAGGTCATTATGTTAAAAACTATTTATGTTCTTAAATCCCACTAAATGAAGTCATTTACTGTTCTCTCAACTATTTTAGGGGCCTGTTTCGAAATGCTTCTCTAAAAAGCACTTCAAGTGCTTTTGGCAACTAAAAAACACATTTTTTTTCAGCCAAACATTGTGAGTAGTGCTTTTAATAAATTGAAAGTGCTTGAAGGTATTTTAAAAGCACTTATAAACCGTCCCTTATTGTTTTTACTGTAGGACTCAAAATTTGAAAAAACCACTTTGCTTTCTATATACGTTGCACGTCATTGTTCTGCTCATAACTCCATAGTTATACTTTATACAAGCGATTCAGAAGGTGGAAGAATTAAATGATTTTAGGTTTAGAGATAAATGTTTTTAATTACTTGAACAAAAAGTTCCTTGCACAAGTGTTTGCATTGAAAATGTAATTAACATAAGTAGTTTGTGGATGGTTTACGGGGTCCGGGTATAAACCACTTATTCTTTTAAATAAAGATCGTATCATTAACTTGGTCCCTTACAATATAAGATACAATTTTCCAGTAGACAACATGGTCGTCGACAACCAAGTATTTAGAGGAACGATTCCGCACACTTTTTCTTCTTCTGCACATTAATTTACTTATTTCTGTCAATTTTATTCATTTATTTGACATAAAACTATAAATAAATAATGTAGGAGTCGTGGCCTAATGTTTTTAACTCACAGTTCTTAAACTATATCATTTGGAACTTTGTCCTTTGCTTGATCCCAAAGGATATGTGGCTTTATGGAGGCCACTATGGGAAATGGGTGCCTCACTGCCCCTCAAAGGGAAAAGGAGGCCAAAAAACTTCTTGAAATTGGAAAGTAAGTAGGATTGGTGTGACATTGATCTTAACCCAAATGTCCTTCAAATGTAAGTAGGATTGGAAAGTAAGTAGGATTGGTGTGAAATTGGAAAAAATTAGTTGGTCTTTGAAGATCGATTGACCTGACTGATCTTAACCTTTGCTTTCTCTCTTGTTTCCCTTCCAAATTAGTTGCCACTTGTTGTTTCCTTTCCAAATTAGTTGCCACTTGTTTGTTTCCTTTCCAAATTAGTTGCCACTTGTTATTGCCTTTCCAATGGGTGAAACCAGATAATTAGCTTCACCATCATGGGAGAGATTTTTCAGTGTCCAAGAACACGAGCACATACGACAAATGTCGTTATACAAGTGTAGGGACATTTAAAAAGAAAAAATTTCCTCTATTTGTATAATAACATATAACGTAATGTCCCGTATTCTAGACAGATTGAAAAATCTCTCATGGAGCCCATAGACTTAACAGTATCAGTGCTTTTGGTATTTAGGATTTGAATATTCAAGTAATTTCTTAATCTCTTCATGAAATTCTTAATGCACTGACAACAGTTGGCACACCTTTGTTTATAATCATCATTTGTTAAAAATAAAAACATTACGCTAACCAACTAGTCTAACTCATATATGTCGACTTTTATAACATGTAAATCACATAATTAAGTCGTGTTAATCACATAACTAAGTACATATATATTTTTTAAATTTCTGTATTAATAAACTAATCCTTCTGATGCTAAACCCGAAAAATAATGTAGACATTTGGTTTTCAGCATGTCTTGCATCCTCTCTCTATGCTGCATTCAGATATGGTTTTCAAACTTTTTGTGTTCATGCTCATCAGTCTTACAACCATCATCAAAACAGTCCACGTGTCAGCTCTTGGTGCTTGCCCTAAACGTGGCAACATGGAAGTTCCGTGCCCTTTTGGTACAGACGACACGTGCGGGGGACTCAAAGTTACAAACTCTACTGCAACAACAATGGAGAGTTCTTGAGTTCCAGTCAGCTGAAGGCTTCAGCTACAGGAGCCTCAGCATTGACCTAGGTGCTCATAAAAACCACATGATCACGTACAAGATGACGACACGTGTCGCTCTACCGATTTCTCTTCAGAAGTTCTAAGACTCTTGATGAACAGTTTCCCTTCAACGTGTGTATTCGGAGCACTGTCACATTGATCAACTGCTGCGACGATCTTCTCCGATCGCCTCTCAACTGTTCCCCAAACAGCCTCTGTAGGGTTTGTGAGGAGAACATGTTGGACGGTAGGAATAGTGCATGCAAAAGCAGGCTCTGCTGCAGTCACTCTAAAGACTCACACATGACGTTGTATGTGATTAGGGTTAGGGTTAGGGTTAGGGTTAGAGGGTGCACTGCTTGCACAAGTCTTCCTCTTCCACCGACGGTGCTTCTCTTTTTGTAGCTTTTCGCGAGCACGACCAAAACCACGAGGGATCCATTTGTGGGAAAAAAAACAATCGTACAATTTTCGCAAGCTTGAACGATAAGCAAGATGTTACAATGACACACCCCGACCGAGATCAGGGAGTGCTGGCCGTCACATGAAGGTGACGTAGCCATGTGCACGTGCGGAAGCTAATAGAACAGTAATAAAAAGTACGAATAATTAAAAACTAGCATACAAAGTACTAAAACAGGTGCTAGCGTAGTGAGATACAAATTCAGAGCGAAACTATAGCAGTCCAAAAGAAAAGTTGCGACAAAAGTACACCCGAAGGTGACCCTACGCTGGTGAATATCTGTCAGAAAAGCCGGAAGAACCCTCTGGGAGACCACCGAAACTGCTACTCAACTAGAACCTGGAGGGGCGCAAAACAAAAGCGTGAGTGGGCAAAAACAAAGCTTTCGAAAACCATTTATAAAATACTTTCTAACCCCTCGCCGTAAAACCTGTATACTTCCCAGAAAATATATATACGCATAATACATGTGCTAAACATGCTCAAATATATGTCATGTGCTCAATAATATGCCATGCCAAAGTCTCATAATGATATGCAAGTGCCCAGGTATAAACATATCAATATCATGTAATCTGGCAGCCGGAGTCACCTAACGTGACCTGTACGGCTGCATATAGAGCTCAAATATCAATCTCAATATCTGAACCTGCCCACGAGTCGGAACCACCTAAAGTGGTCTGTACGACAGGCCTGGGTGTAAATAAGTGATACGATCACGTGAAGACTGGGCGAATAATCGCGGGTCACCTACGAGTCGGAACCACCTAAAGTGGTCTGTACGACAGGCCTGTGCACCTACCTTGAATTCAAGGTGAGCATAAGGTGCGGGAGGTGAACATCACGTGAAGGACTGTGCCCTGGCCACGGGCGGGAGCACTAACACCGGGGGTGCAGGTTATGAGCTCTCTAACTATCTCAAACCACTACTGAAACATAAACGTGAATAACGCTTACCTGGCACTTACCTGTGCGTCCACAGCACCCAATATGCATATGTATAAATATATGCAACTAATAACGTACCCAACGATGCACGAAAAACGATAGTGTAATGCATGGCATAATGAATAAACATTTATTCAAGTTCTGGGAAAAAAATATTATATAGGTATATACGGAAAACCAAAAGCCCACTCACTGGTATGTAGAAGGGTCGTAGCCCCCCTGCCTCGCGTGTGCACGCTCGTCCTCGGGGTACGTGTCACCTATATGCGAAATAGCTATAAAAACGTTAACTTTAAAGCACATAACCAACTTCTTGTAATAACTTCTCATACATTGCTCAAAATGGACAAATGAATATACCAACGTGCTCTACACAACCTCAGGATCACAACCAAATTTTTAGAAAAATTTTCCTCCGCCGTACGCGCCCCCACGCGCCGGCCACGCGCAGGCACGTGCGGCGCACACTGACGCCGTTAGGAATATTCCGTCAAAACTGACAGATTCCGTTAACGGCGTCAGGAATATTCCGTCACCTTCTTCGTTCAATCTCCGGCGACGTCGCCGGCGCCAGAAACTGGGAAAACCTGCAACTGGGGTTTTCTCGCTCATTTTTCCACCATTTTTCACGTTTCTTGCACCAAATTAAACCTTAGCACTAGTAGAACACGTCCAAACAAGTTTTAAGGTCTAAAACTACAAGATCATACCTGTCCAAAAACTCCATAACCGGCCAAGCTCGAACCAGGCTATTCTGACGTCCACTTCCGTCCAACGATATACTCCGAGGTTCCTTGGGACCTCACAAACACAACTACAAGCTTCAAAAGTCCAAAAACGTGCTAGAATAAGTTTGCATGAATAGTAACTAAAACGGACCTTGTCGAATCGACGTGAAAACGGCTACAACCTTACCTGAAAATGGTACCACTGGACTCCTCTCAGCCCCACGAGCACGAGGGTGGTCTTGGTTCCCTCGATCTGTAAGTGGTTGAGTGTGTTCGTGTGTGTCCGTACAATTCCAATAGAAAGAGGAAGGAAATGGGAATACGGGAGAGAGAGAGAGTGACAGGGAGAAGACAGAGGGAGAGAGATATGGACAGTGTGTGTGTGTGTGTGTGTGGCCTAACACATGCCAACACCACACCACCCACCAAACAGAATAACGAAACGAACTAGGGGCAAATATGTAATTTCACACGTGCGTTTTAATAATCCCGGAACGGGATGTCACATACAAGCCATTTAAAAGCAGGCTTACCATTTATCGAGTCACATAAGTATTTTTTAATCTAATTTTTTTGTCGAAATAAAGAAATTAATAAAAAAGTTCAAGTGGGTCTCGGAATATCTTTTCGTCAGTTTTTTATTTTTCGCACAAACAATATTCACCCACGTTAAGATCATCTTCAACTTTTATGCTAAAACTTAAACTTTTTAACTTAGAAAATTTAGATTTTAATTCAGAAATAGTTTTTCTGCTCCAACCTAGCCCAAAATTATTAAGAATGAATTTTGGATAAATTTTTTTCTTAAAGAAACCTTTTTTTTTCAAAAAAAAAAAAATGTAGAGTATTCTAATTTAATTTTATGAAGATTTTAATTTAAAAATTTTATATTCTGATAAATATTGAAAAATCACTAAACATACATCATAAAACTCATGGAACACTATGAAAATATATGAAACAGATGAATTTTTTTTTTTTTTTTCATTTACTTTGACCGTTGGATTTAAATTTAGATCGTTAGATCTTTTTTTTTTTTTTTTTTTAACCATTAGACTTGATCATATTAGATCTTAACCGTTGAATTCAATAAATTTATAAATATAAAACAAAAAAATATACACATATATGATAAACCAACCCACTAACCAAGGAGAAATCTTGGCCTAAATTTACACAAATGAGTTTTAGGTTAAAACTCATATTTGCCCCAGGAGTTTGAGCAAGTTAGAATGAGTTTAGAACCTAAAATTTAAATTTTACTCCAAGGATTGAAGTAGGTCTAAAGAGATGAGAAAGAGAGCTCAAACTTCACAATGGACTAGTCATAATAATGTGATTCAAATTCACCTTTAGCGATAATCGAACCTAATATCTCACTTACAAGTGAAGAGGAATACCACTAGACCGTAGTTCTACGGGGCAGCTTTTCGTCAGTTTTAACATCTCACAATGTCCAGTACAAACAATTGTGGTGCTTAAATCTTACTCTTGTGTTTCAAAACAGCAACTAAACCAGAAAAGCTTGTATAGACCGTATCCATTTCATGCAAATTGTTCTCCAGTTAGGCACATTTGGAGTAAAACACAATCAGGCAACTAAAGACAGCTCGTTACATGAAAAAAAAACACAGCAAATTGACAAGATCACACCAGCATTTGTAGACCACTGCAAACAAGTGCTAAAAAAAATTGGCTATCGATTATATATTAATTTGTTGTAACACAGTAAGTAGAGGGAACAACAATGAGTTAGATTCGTTCTAACAAAACGATTACTCAAACCTTCAATTTACTTACAAATTAAAGCTGTTAGCGATAACACTTCAACTCTTTGTCAGTCAGTCAAACAGCCGAGCACAAACCAGAATCGCCACAAAGTTTCGACACACTGCAAAACACCTACTTTACTCTGCATATCTCAACTTCATTTCTTACACACATCTATAAATAGTCACCACCTGAAAAACGAAAACCAAGCATATGCTCACACTGCCAGATAAAAAATACAACTTAGAGAACGTAATCGGGTAAATTACTACAAGACCACTGTGGGTCTGGTCAGTCTTTTTCCTTCCATGGCGTCTTTCTTGTTCTGACACTTTGCGCAGAGGAAAGGGCCTTCCCATGGCTTTGATGCCGGGGAGAAGAAAGGCGCAGAGTTTACTGATAAACCTTCAACTTGGGGCTGATCCACTTGGCAGACTGCACAACGGAAAATCCCCGAATTTGCATCCAGAGGAGAATCCTTACCCAACCTGTATTTCCGTCAAGAAAGGAAAGAAATTAGGGTTGCTTTCAAACTAGAAATACAGTCTAATAATTAGCAGTTAGATAATAAACCATGCTGAACTGACCTTTCATCGAGCATTGCTGAACCTTCTTCAAACAACTCCTCCACAACTCCGATAGCAGAAAGTTTATTTGTCTTGTTCACGGAGTTCTGACTTTTCTTCCCAAAGATAAGTGAAGCAAGCATGTTTGGTTTCTTAATTGGTGGTGGAGGTAAGACAGGATGACCAGAAGGGATTATGTCAACAACTACGCAGGTTGTATCATCTTTCAGTCCCCTTGACCTCAGAGCCTCCTAAAACAGAACAAAGAAAATCGGGACTAGATCAGTAAAAACAGGCTTAATTCTCTTGGGCTGTACATAATGTTTGTATTTAAGGTGCATCACCTTAACAACCAGCTTTGCAGCAAGCTCTGCAGGCAATCCTCGACATGACTTGGCAGCCATATCAGAAGACAAAGCATCCCAGATGCCATCAGAAGCTATTATAAGTCTTCCCCCAGCATTTGAAAGCTGTATAACCAGGGAAAATAGTTGCTGAGAATTAAAACTTTGTAAAAGCATAGTAAAATAGAACCATTGTCAATAGTACAAGATGAAGTCACCTTCACTTGCTTGACATGGGGTATTGGGACAATGTATTCTCCCACATCTGTGTCACCAATTGACCTAGAAAGGCATAATCCACCAGGCCAGCAGCGAAGGGGACCAACCTGAACCATGTAAACATAAGAAATTTAGACCATAAAAAAATGATTCATTGAAATGCCTTTCAGTTTACAAGTTAAACGGGTGAACAAAATAAACTAGGATATACCTCATTGCCCCCAAAAATATTGAGCCTTCCTACTTCACCGCCACTGGCAGTAACACGCTCCCTCTCTTCCTCATTTTCTTCCAGCCTGTGATCAACAGTTAAGAGTGAAACAACACCTCCCTGGGTGTCTAATATACATCGAGAATCCCCAACAGATGCAACAGTCACAGTCCAATCATCAATCACAACAAAAGTCACAGTTGTACCAGAAGTTTCCCCTGAGGTTGAAATTAAATCAGAAAGCTAAGCAAAACAAAATCAAGAAAATCAAATAAATAATTACTGGAAATCAAATGGCTTGATGTTATACCTTTCTGTTGAAATTCTATATCAGTTTTGACAAATCCTGCAACCAGTGCCCGAGGAAGGGCTTGCAGCCATTCATCTCTACTAGTTCCTTGAGGAATGGCACTCAAAACATTAGCCAATAAATTCTCCTTGGTAAAAATAGCAGCTGATATACCATTATGCCCATCAAAAATCTGCAGACAAATAATTTCAATTTTGTATCGGAAAGAGTGAGGGAATGAAGTGATGCTCTATTGGTGCTGACAAATGTATGAAAAGAAGAAAAGTTACTAAACAGTGATTGCTCATTTATCACACCGTTTCAAACCTAAGAAGAACAATGTTCCACTCAACCGGACACAAATGCAACTATCAAATTCACTCAAGGTAATCTTTTCACTTTTAATGATTCTCAAATTCTTTTCCTTCTCTTCAGTTTTCAGCAGCCAAACAAAGATCAGTTGTCCTTTATATAGGTACAAAGACAGAAATTAGATGGGGAAAGTACCGCAAAGACAGAAAATGATGTTGACGGATCCGAATGAATTCTTTGGCAATCAGTTTTTATAAGAAAGTAATCTTCTCCTTTCTTCGCCAAACCAGCCTGCCCATACTTCAAATAAGGTTTCTCAACTTTCTCACCCCTAAGCTCACGACCAATCAGAGTCGCAAGTGGAGTGAGAGGAGATTTCATCGTTGATACTTCAATCTGGCTCATTTTAGTGTCCGTTGGGACATTTCCAAGACCCAAGTGCCAAAACCCTATTCATCCAAACGATTAAACAAAATCCTGTCAGATCTTCATTGCAAACGTGTAAATCTAAATGAACTGAATCACCTCATAGGTCCACCAAATGACTTAAATGATTCACACATCAAAGTTAAAAATGATAAATAGATAACGGAGCATATGGCACTAAATTTATACACATTAGAAGCTTTTCGCTACGCCTACTGAATCTAAAACCATCCCCGGAAACTGACCCAATGCTTCTATGCCCATAATTCATAAAACCGGAAAGCTACAAACGAAACAGAGCTAGATACAATTTCTAAGGGGAAAACAAAAGCCAACAGAATTCATACCGATAGAGGAAAAAGAAAAAGCTGTTCTTGCTCAGTATAATTTTATAAATTTAGTACCTTTCCCTCAAAACAACAACCGATCAGAAGCCATTTTACACCAACAAAATGAGAAAATTATATCAAGTAAAAGCAATTTACAAAAACCACACCTAGCAATAAAAAAATTTTAAACTTTCATAAATAGTAAAGGGCGAATTCAAACAAAAGACTTCACAAAATATGCAAGAATGGTCCCTTTTAGAACCCGAAATCCATCGAAAGATCCCAGTAAAGCAATCTACTGAATCCTCAAGAAGTAAAATTAAGCTAACCACGAACTATACGAATCATAAAAATTGCAAAATTAAAAACTGGGGAAATTCAGAAATAGCAAAAAAATGGAAAAATCAGAGGGAAACATTGGGGTACCTTCGAATGCAGAGCAAAAACACTGACAGTCAGAGAAGGATCGAGCAGGGAGGATCCGACATTGAAGCCCATCTACAAGTCCTCCATTGGAATTGAGCTCGCACTAGTTCGAGAACAAAACCCTAGGAGAGAGAAAGCGTCGCACCTTTTCTGTGATTTGATTAGAAGACAGCTTAGAGAGAGGAGATGTGCAAAGAGAGAGAGAGAGAGAGAGGGGTGGGATTTTGGGGAGAAAACTGTGATGAATGAGATTTATGTCCGAATTCTCCGGCGGAGAATTGTAAATTGGTGGGGGTGAAATGACGGAAGTGCCCTCCGATGGAGTGGGGTTTGGTTGACAGTTGGGCCCTTTGACTAACGCAGCTGGATGTGGTTGCCTGCATGATCCACCAGCTGGTGGGGACTTGTGGAGCCGCATCGTTCGTATCGTATCTTTTTGTTTTTTTTTATTTTTTATTTCGACGTAATATTTACGTTTGTTGCAAACCCCCATTTGTGAATCATGTATATTCATCAGATCAAAATAAACAATCAGAATTGTTCAATTTGTTAATTTTTAGTGGAAGATCAAGTTGATAAATTCATTTGAATTAAAGATCGTTTAATCATTCAAACGTATCAAATAAAAAAATGGTTCATCATGAATATATTATTTGGTACATATACTTAGGAGTGCAACTCGGGCGGGTTGGATGGTCAACTCAATCCTAACCCATTCTTTACAATTCAGGTTTGAGTTGGGTTTGGGTTCATGCGGATTTAGTTGAGTTCGGGTTTTAATTGGGTTTGGATTTATTCGAATTTGTCAACTTTATCAAGTCCAATCTTATTACACCTTGTTTTCCTTGATTTTTCACATTTTGAACGAAAACAACGTCAATGTTAGTTAAATTTTCATTTACACATCATCATCCACACAAAATTTAAAACAAACAACTTAGAGACAATTTTTAATGTTTTCACCCATGCAAATTTGAGATTGGACTACAAGGCATACACAAGGCTTCGATAAAAAAAATGTAAAAGTAACACCATCATTCATCTATATGAAGACGGACTATAAAGAAGTATAGTCATTCCAAAACTGATTCATAACTTATATAATATGAAATGCGATGGTAATATGTGTATGAGCGAATTAGAGCTCAAAATTGGATAGTGTTTGAGTTGACATGGGCGGAAAAAAACATTAAGTCAACCCAACCCAATAAATGATCGGGTTGAGGTCAGGTTGGGTTTGGGTGGGTCTTTTCTTCATTCTAATCTGCCCGATTGGATTTGAAAACAAGTTGGACATGGACAGATTCCGGTTGACCCAACCCAAGTTGCACCCCTACCTACACTGTCTAGTTATTCTATACATTCAAATAACTAAATGATCTCCGATTAAAATGATGAAGATAAGTAATTGAATAGTTCAGATTATGAAATTTATGGTTAGAATACATTATTCCTAAAGATGGAATGAGCTCATCCCCCCAAGAGGGAAATGCAAGTATTAATCAACATCAAATGTAGTTTACATTAATTAATTGGGTTAAGATTTAACTGATGCAAAGACTTATTAAATCTCTACATGCAATACTTAATCGTTAACTTTTCGGACCATGTACTAGTACGTAGTATAGGAGTAAAACTGCAATTAATCAGAGGCATTGTGCTCATCTCTTAGCTCTCGAGTTTGAATTCTCTGTTTTTTACTTCATTTGTTTATATCTTAGGGTTAATTTATTTCTAATTAGATGACAATATAATTTAATTTAGGACCCAATTGCGTGAACAGTATAGTTTCAAACTTGAGATCTCTTGTTTAAGAGGTAATTTGAATTGTAAGAGCCTAGCTCCAGTCAACCCTAATTTGGAAATCGTAGAGTATTGTACCAATATTCTTATGTGAGATCTCTTGTTTAACAACCCTAACTTGGCAGCCAAGCACCAACTCCAAATTCACCAAAAACAAACCATCCTCCCTTGTTCCGTCACAAAACACGTGACGGAACTTTTTCACCTTGCATGCAAGAAAGACTCCGATTTCATTTAGTGAGATAAGACTTTGTTGTTGTTGTTGTTGTTGCAGAATCATCGCCAAGCTGTAGTTAATTTCATGTTCCCAGTATTTCTCCAGTCAAGCTTGATAAAATGTGTACTTAGCAGTTAGTTAATTAGTTGGAACTGAATTCTGATGAAATGATGATTCTTATAAATCTGCTTAATTACGACATTTGTTTATGTTAATTGAAAACGTGGAGATTCTTGCATGAACTAGATATTTCAAGATCTTTGTGAAAGGAACAAGTCTAAATTGCGTTTTTTGTTGGGGTTATTTAACTAGTACTTTAACCATGCACGAAGGGCTTGTAGCTCAAATTGTTAAGAATGGTTACCATGCATCCAAGATTTACGTTCAGTTTTCCTCCTCCCCTAGTATCGTTTGTATTGAAAAGAAAAATAAACACTCGCTTCAATCCTGAGGGCAAATTGTAATATCAACACTCATAAAAACACTGATGGAACGGGGTGCGATCGACAACTTACATCTCATGACCACCATCGGAGAAACTCAGGCAACCAGAATTATTGCCACTTACAGAAAACCTCTCTCTCTCTCTCTCTCTCTCTCTCTCTCTCTCTCTCTCTCTCTCTCTCTCTCTCTCTCTCTCTGTGTCTAGGTATATATGAACACACAAAAATGACCCCGAAAAAATAAAAAAAGAATCATACAGCCAACTTCCCTCAATACACAATAAAAAATGCAACCTCGTCGTCGGGATCACTTTGCACTCCCAGGCCTTCGCTTCCCTTCACAGGACCTTCCACTTGCGGTCCTGTGCAGAGGCTGACTAACTCCATTGGGTGGTTTCCGTGATGGCAAAGGAATCAACGACGGAATCATACTCCTGGTGACAAAGCAGATAAGTTGAAACATCTTATTAGAACATATCAAGGTATACAAGAGATTTTGCATAGGAAACAATATGCTGATAATGCAGCTCAAAGAAAACGATATAATCTCATAGCAGCGGAGTTTACCTAGTTTCCGGGCTCCTTATTGGCCTCGAATTAGTTTTCTTTGCTTTTGCCCCCAGTCCGTTTGGAATGCTGGTAGGTTTCGGAAGGTTTTGTTGCCAAAGCATGTCTGGCTCTGAACAATCACTTGTTGCAGCATCAAGCTGATCATCAGAATCATCGGTATTGGCCATCTCATTCCGACTCCTTTGTACATCATAGTCTTGGCTGTCCTCTTCGCTCGCCGTTAATTTTCCAAAGTGTTGTTCCATGTACAACTTTGGAGGGTCAGGAAGGCTACTCGGTCCAAACATCTCCGGCAACTGTCTATTGTCCATATCCCAACTTCCTAATAGATTATCTTCTCTATTTGCACCTTCGTGTTTGTTCACCATGACCTTATCAACCCAATCTCCAGAAAGTACTGAATCCTTATCGGATTCCTCCTTTGAATTTAGTCCTTGATTACAAGCAGGTGGCCAGGGAGGTGAACTCGCATGCATCATCATGTCTTGAGGATCTAAACTACGCCTTTTTGGCTTCAATGCAGTGTTTTTGCGAACCTAGTGCAATTAGATGAACCTCCAGTGTTAGATTCATCAAATAAAAATAATAAAATAAAGTTTTTGGCTTATCAATTTAATACTTAGCCAATACCTCTATGTTTCCAAAATCATCTGCTGTTTGCCTGCGAGAGCCGGCCAAATCTCCAGTGCTTTTTCGATTAGAATGCAAAGGGGAAGACCCAGCAGACTTGATTCTAGATCTTTCTGGGCTCATGGATTGAGAATATTTAAGTTGCGCTTGCGCTCCCTCGCTTTCCTTCCTTGCTAAGGCTGCCTTAAGTGTAGCAATCTGGATAAGACAGTAAGAAAAATTGGTAAACAAGAGGTTATTGTACATTATAATTGGATATAATTGTAGAAGCCATAGATTAACCACCTGTTCTTTGAGTTCTTTTACATCTGCACCGTCTTTGTTAACTCGAGCAGCACCAAGTTCAACTGTAGAAACTCTTTCTGCGAATTTGAGTGTACTAAGTGTTTCTCCGAGAGCGTCAGGCTCAGGGCTGATATGAACAAACATGAGCGTCTTTGCTTGCCCTCCTGACACAATAAGGACGGATCAAATGATTACAACGGAGACCAACAAAAAATCAGAAAAATGTCTGTGTGTGCTCAAGTTTATTAAACAATCTTACCGAGTGAATCTTGGAGTAGCTGTGTAAGTTTACTGTTCCTGTAAGGAACGTGTGCGTTCTTTTGAGCAAGAGAGGCAATGACATCTCCTAAAGCTGAGAGAGATTTGTTAATATGTTGTGCCTCCTTTAACCTGTCTCCCGTCACCTCAGATTTGTCAACTCTCTCACTTCCTGCCAAGTCAACTAGATGCATACAACCCCGAAGAATACTTCCTGACGTCAGGTCTCTTCCGTGAATATGTACTGTCAAGCAACTGTTTATGATGTCACAGGAGTTAGTTTAGACGGATTCATGGTCACTTCAGAACTTTACTCGTACTGTGAAACAAGAAGGGATCAACTCAAAATTTATCTAAGAGGACATTATTAATTTTACCTGTGCGACCTACTACTCCGGTCATTCATGGCTGTGGCACTCACTGAACGATTCTTATGCCCAAGGTTCATCAAATATATAACATCAGAAGTTGATGATACAGGAACAAGGTTCGCCTCAGGTACATTAATTCCGTTTTGAGAGCTGTTGCGAATTTCTAATGTATGTTGGAGTTAAGGACACAGAGAATTATGATATGCATTGTAAAGAAAACAATAGTAAAGGAAAAATAATGAGTGTCATGACTCATGAAGGATATCGTTTGCTAGAACCCTCCACCGCAAGGAGATCCTTGACTTGCTCATTGTAAATTTCAAGCATCTGAACAGAAATTTCGTAACAAATGGTGTCCTTTCTCTGTTCTGATAGATAAAATAAATCACTGAGTGCTCTGTAATTTACACCTCGACTTTCCTCTGTAATCTCCTTTGGTCCAGTCTACATCGGCAAACAACATGAATTTATAACTTGTCAGGAGTCGGTTGGCCAAAGAATGAAGATTATATGATGAAACATCTATGCACATATTTTACCATTGTAAAAGTTTTCCCTGATCCCGTTTGGCCATAAGCAAATATACAGACATTGTAACCATCGAGAACAGACCGAATCAGAGGCTGCGTATCTGAAAATACCTCCTCTGCAGAGAAACAAAAGTGGCAGTGAAAAATGATGACAAATATGATAGATTAGGAGCGAAACCATATTGAGAGTAGCTAAGCTAACCTTGGGTTGAAAAGGGACCAAAAACTTTATTGAAAGTGAAAGCTTTCCTTCCCTCTTTGCCATATTTGGAGGGAGTGATAATTTTAAGACTTCTGTCATCTATGTGATCGTAAGTGCTGGCCCGATTTGATTGCCCAGGCAAGAAGGGCCGCACTCGACAGTATACCCTTATATTTCCTAACCAAAGTAATTGATGGACCAATTAATCTCGAAGACTCATACAAAACATACACTGTTTCTTAAACATAGAACTCGAGACAATTAAAGGAAGACCAGAAACACTACCTTTCAAATCCTGCACTTGATTGTATAACTTGCGATTTTCTTCAAGAACCTTCTGATATCCTGTCGCTGCAGAAGCCAAACCATGGAGGTGCTTGCCTACATGCATGGTAAACTAGTTATGGTCCTCCGTTGAGAACATGAAACAACGTTAAAGTATTCGACAAAACGTGAGCTAAGTGAGCCTTATTAAAAGCATATCATATCGTTTTTCATTTGAAGTCCTACCTAGGTTGTTGAACTCCTGCTGGTACCTCATTTGTAGAAGCTTCATTCCCGCTTTTGTATCGTATAGAGTATGTTTCAATTCCTACAGAATAAAGATTAACATAAGTTTCGCCAGTATCTTAGGGCAGATAAACAAAATTTTGTAGCTGCTAATATGATGTGACCGTAGCTTACCTGGATGTCTTTCTGTTGTCGATCAACTAACGTTAGCTGCTTTAAAGACTGACATTTTGATCCCTCGCTTTGGTTGTATATTTCCTCCTCTTTGGTTTCAGAGGAAGCTTTCTCTTCAATCTTAATCATCCATCAATGGAAGCAAAAAATCACCTACTTGTGCTAATGATAAAAGATACAAACAAAACCGAGACACGTGCACAAAAGGATATCATAACGACATAAATTTGCCCCTTCTATTGAATCTAAAACTTGTACCTTCATATCACCAGAAGCACATTCAGAGGCACAGTCCGAAAGAGGTCTATCAGGGCCAGACAACGTCATATCTCTGGAAGCTGTTTTCATCTGTCATAAAGAATTCAATCATCCCACATATAACATACTTTCTTGAAAGGAGGCAATGAGCTTTCTTTGGGAGAATAGCAATGCACATAGGAAAAAGCAAGGCAATGTTGAAGAAATGCTGCTGCTTAGTGCTTACCAGTTCGCCTTGGCTTGCTAACCGATGCTCAAACTCCTCCATGACTTTACTCAGCATATTTTCCACAATCTGTCAAAAGCAAGAGGAAATTGTTTCTCCAAATTATACATATATGCATATATAAACAGGTGCTCGGGCTGAACAAGTAGATAATCAACATAAAAGGTCGAAGAACCCTTACGATTGGTATGTCTTCCTGCCTCTTGTCTGAAAGCACTTCACAGACTAGCGCATGTAAAGAATGAGAGGAACTCTGAAGAGCAGAAAGCAAAACAATTACTTTCCCGCAATATTATGAGTGCAAAATAAAAACTGAGAAACACCTAATCTCACTTACTGCTTCATTGAGATCTTCACAGGACAAACTATCGTGGGACTTTTCGCCCCATGATAAGGTCATTGGAAAGGAATTTGAAAAGGGTTCTGAATTTTTTCGCACGAAGTATTTCCCGCAGGTAGTTGGTTTCAAAGCTCCACAATATTTCCACGATCCAATTGCACCTCCTTGTTTCCACTCAGAGTATGATTTCAATGCTAGAACGCAGTTCACAATCCTTGCGGGTTTCCCTCCCTGTAATTTCAGATGTGAAAAACTGCCACAGCCGAACGACAAATAAACATAGTACTAATGTACTTCTTCCTAAATCATAAGGATTCATCAAAACACAATTGTTTTCAGTTACATTTCCTGAGCACAAACCTGTTCCAAATCCGAGGCTTCAAAGGTTGGAAGCCCCATTTCCTCAACAGACACAAGGAAGTTCCTGACATTTTCGAAGTACTGATACGCTGACAAAGCCGCCCCATCAGGAATAATAACAGTGTCACAAGGGCCTTCAACTACCTAAGAACAAATCGCCAGTTAACATTAGCAAAACTAGTCAATAAACAAAAGGGCTTGAACCAATGCAAAGTGGAAACCAAGTTGGGCCATTACCTTCGGCACAGCCCCGGGTTGAACTTTGTTGAGAACATTGCAGAGGATTATTCCACTGCGCAATCCGAGCCGGAAATCCTCTTCAGAAGGCTCAGCCGGCAAATCTTTACCCCCAACGACGCCAACGGTCTTTCTTAGCCACCTTGCTGCTTCATACCTTCTCAACGCTGCACAATAACACATTCATAGGATCATAATACTTTCATGGCCACCTCAAGAAATGCAAGAACCAATAAAGTAGAATGAAAAAAAATAATCTGAATTTAAAGATTAAAAGAAAATAAAGGAAAGATGATTACATGCTTCCTCAGCCTTCCTAGAAGCCAAGTCGATATCGTTTAAACGACTCCCATGCTTCTGAAGAACGCATTCAACCACAGAAGCTATGGAGAACGGCAAGACTTGCTCCGTCGCCATTTACCGCGAAAAAAAACCCAGAAAAAACACCAAAAATCTGGGCGTTAAAATTCAGCTCCTACCCGTTAATCCAACATGCTCAAACTACCCAAATCACAATCCAGAAGCCAAAATCGTAATGGGAATTCCGGCAAGTTCGAATCTTTTTCTATGGAAAAATGTGAAGTTTATGAAAAAATTTCCGGAAATCTCTGAGGGAGAAAGTGAAATTACAAACGGGGGGAGACTTGGATGTGAAGATAGCTAAAAGATAAAATGGGTTTTGGAAAGTGAAGAGAGAGAAGATTTTTAGGTTTGGATGATTTGATTCTCTCTCTCTCTCTCTCTGTTTCTCAGGCTTTCTCTCTCTATCTTTCTCTGGTTAGACTGGTTTTAGCTTGTTTCCCTTCCCTCTCTGTTTCCGGGTTTGTCAAATATAGAAGGAAAAATACTACACCGAACCTGGTTCCGAGCCTCTCGGGAAAGCTTGGCTCTAACGGTTTGTATTTAACGGATCCTTTTGTCTCTAAAATTAACATTTTCTTTGTTACTTTGTTATTTCATTTTGGGTATATTATCAATTTCCCCCCTGAACTTGTGACCATTAGCCAATTTCCCCCCTCAACTTTAATTTTGGCCAATTTCCCCCCTGAACTCTCATGATTAGTCAATTTCCCCCCTCAACTTTAATTTAGCCAATTTCCCCCCTCAACTCTTAGAATTAGTCAATTTGCATCCTACTGTTAAATTTTTAATTTGATCATAATTAAACAAGTGTGTGTAAGAAACTAAATAAGATGTATGTTAATCATGTTCCTATATCTTTATCCTATTACAAATAGATTAAAATTTAGAATTTTACAATTTATCATAGATAGTATTATTAGTCATAATAAATCAGTATGGAGTAATTTTATTTGATTTTTGACTATACAAAATTGATAACAAAAAGGATTGATGTGTAAATTTTTGTATGTGAATACAATTTTCTTTATAAAAGTGAAAGTTAAGTTCAAGTAAATTGCGGAGAATCGAGCTTTAGTAAAAAAACGGCTAGTCTATTCATAATTTTCGACTCCTTATTAAGAATAACCCATTTTATTGAAATAGGTTTGATCCATGAGTTTAGGATTATTATTTCTTTTTGTTATTATTTCTTCTTCTACATGCTTTAAACCCGATTCATAACTTTTTCTTATAATCAACCCATGTCACATACTAATTGTATTATGTTTTTGTACATTTTACCCTATTTTATGCAGGTGAGTTTATGTTAATTTTAGTACTTTGTTGGAAGCTATTAGAAAGATTGAAAATTAAGAAAAGAATAGATGGAAAATTAAAAAAAAAAAAAAAAAAAAAAAAATTAACAGTAGGGTGCAAATTGACTAATTTTGAGAGTTGAGGGGGGAAATTGGCCAAATTAAAGTTCAGGGGGGGAATTGACTAATTATGAGAGTTGAGGGGGGAAATTGGCCAAAATTAAAGTTCAGGGGGGAAATTGGCCAATGGTCACAAGTTTAGGGGGGAAATTGATAATATACCCTTTTAGGTTGTGAGAAAGGAAAGAACAACTTACGTGGCGTTTTGTGCTAATGCCTTTATTTCTTTGGACAGGTCGCTATATACCTGTGCTATATATAAATCATTGTCGTTGAAAGATTTTTTTTTTTTTTTTCTTTGAAGTGGCTTAATGGGCATTTCTTCAATTTTGTGGTAACATAAACCCTGATTTGACTCTTGCTTTTCTATTTGGCCGATTGGACTGGTTGGATTAACAAACTTGTGTTTTGCCTTTGTTTCTCACTTTTTGGTTAAAAAAGAAGGGTGTGGCTTTGTGTAAGGTAGATTGATGAGGAAGTTTTTAATATCGTTATGCTATTACAAATTCACGTGTTATATTATAATGTATAATATTACGTGTATATTATAAATATAATACAAAATATTAACAAATAAATATACATATTATAATGTAAGCGAATTTATTATACCATACATTGATGCCTATAAAATTACTCTCAAATACAAGCAAAATAAAGAAGTCAAAACCTTTTATGTTCAAATAGTAATATAATCTTCCACACATTTCTTAGAAAGGTCAATATCTTCTCAGATGACTTAAGTCATCTAATTGACATTATGTTAATTGATAGAATAGAAATGACCTAGTCTATATTAGAGAAATTAATAATTCAAAAAATAAATAAGTTATTAAATTATTAAGAGTTAGTATATGATCATTAGGACCATTCTACTTGCCCAAAAATTGAGAACTTGGCCTTTTTAGATATATTACTTGAATTAAACTTAATATTATTCAGCTGCTAGTTCTCATGCAATTAATCAAACCCTTCCAAAAGCACTTTAATTTAATTAAAAACCATATAAACTAATTCAAAATTAAGAAAAACAAACAATCAAAATATAAATTTGAGCTAATGAAAGGGAAATTGAAAGAGGAAAAACACCAGCCTCCAGCTGCATGCACTACCCTATCTTCTTTGCCCCTCATTCCACTTGTCAATGAAAGATGATTGGGGACCAATTTGAATAGCACATGATATGTGCACCATTTCATGATTTAGGCCATTTGTGGTCACATTAAAAAAAATCTTTTGTATTAGAAGCTTATATACTAATACCTTTAAACTTTGCAAATAACATTTTTCTCTTTTGGGTTCACTTATTTTGAATGTTTTATGGTAAAGTTGCCTAGTCCAAGATTCTTCTAGGCTTTGTGAGTGTGGTGGGGTGGGATAAGGTGAAGATGCACATGATCTCAAAATCTTTTTCTTAAGGTATATTGTAAGACCATCTCCAACCGATCCGGCCAGTGGTCATAGGGCTAAAAATAGCTCGAAATGATACGAAAACTGTCTCCAACCGAGGGCTAGGCAGAATGGCTTGTGGGCCCCACCTGCCAAAACCACCAAATCAAGCCAGTGGGCAGGCCATCTCCAGCCAACCCGATGAGCCTAGCCCACTTTTTTTAATTTTGGACGAATTTTTTTTCCTACACCATTTCTCACATACTTTTCATCATTTCATACTATCTTACCTCATTTTATTTCAATTCTTCACATTTTATTCTCTTCCAATAATCTTTCCTTTAATTTTTGGGAAGTGTTATTGGCACTCCAAAAATATCATTCTATACTCCTCACAAGTGTATTTTTCTTTCCTAATATAGAATGTTTGGAGTGTAGAATGAGATTTTTGGACTGCTGATAACAATTCCTTAATTTTTTTCAATAATTTTCAAATGGACACCTCTTTCAATAATCTTCTAATATGTCCAAAAATCTTATTTTAATACGGTAGTTTAATTTAATTAACCATATTAATTCAATTAAAATAAATAAATTATGTTTGGTCTATGGCCTTTTGGCCCCCTCGGTTGGAGATAGTTTTTTGTCACAAGGTTATGTTTGGCCGATGACCATTTGGCCCCTTCGATTGGAGATGGTAAGAAATATGGTATATGTCACATCTCGGCCCGGGGCGGATCACTTTCCGGGCCCGCTCCACCACCGTAGCGCAATATTGTTCGCTTTGGGCTTACCATTCCCTCATGGTTTTGTTTTTGGGAACTCACGAGTAACTTCCCAGTGGGTCACACATCATGGGATTGCTCTAGCCCCCTTCTCGCTTAACTTCAGAGTTCCTACGGAACCCGAAACCAGTGAACTCCCAAAAGGCCTCGTGCTAGGTAGAGATGGGAATATACATATAAGGATCACTCCCCTGGGCGACGTGGAATCTTACAATCCACCCCCCCTTAGGGCCCCGACGTCCTCATTGGCAAACCACGAGTAGGGTTAGGCTCTGATAACAAATTGTCACATCCCGGCCCGGGGCGGATCACTTCCCGGGCCCGCTCCACCACCGTAGCATGATATTGTCCACTTTGGGCTTACCATTTCCTCACGGTTTTGTTTTTGGGAACTCATAAGCAACTTCCCAGTGGGTAACCCATCATGGGATTGCTCTAGCCCCCTTCTCGCTTAACTTTGGAGTTCCTACGGAACCCAAAGCCAGTGAGCTCCCAAAGGCCCCGTGCTAGGTAGGGATGAGAATATACATATAAGGATCACTCCCCTGGGCGATGTGGGATCTTACAGTATGCCACTGTTCATTAAAATATAATTTCTTAAAGGGTTATAGGGCTAAAGAGAGCCCTTTGGCCCTTATTCGGTTGAAGATGACCAATAACTTATAATTCATGATCCAAGATGAACTTTTTTTTTAGTACATCAATATTTTTACATTAGGGGGATGAGGAGTTCGGTTAAGCCATACAATGGACAACCTAATTTGGTATCGAATTCGCCATCCACGAGATTCAAACCTAAGACCTCTCATTTCCAAGTGAAAAGGAATACCACCAGACTGTAGTACTGAGTGGCAATCCAAGATGAACTCATTAAACTGATATTAAATGTCTCCCTGACTATCTTTGTCTTTGACTCTCTCTCCCAAACCCAAACCCTATTTAGCATATCTCAGCCGCCAAGTTTTTGCTTCCGCAAGGGCTGATGACAGCCTTTCCTCCCTTCTCCACCTAACCCCTCCATCTCTCCTACCCCCTCTTACCCCACCTCCCTCCCCATTCATTTCCCTTGATCGCTTTTCCAACGTCAATTTCTTTTTTTCTCTTTCTCTCCCCTCATCGATGTTGCTCAACCCCTTTTCTCCCCCACCTTTCAGTGGGTAACCAGTTTTCCATGGATGTGTTAGAGCCTCCACCTCAAATTCGAGATCTCAAATCCGCCCAAGGTTGTTTCCTTTAATTTGGGGATAGGTATGTGACTTTGGGTTAATTTCCGAGTTGTTGGAGTGGCTCTGCTTGCGGTAGTAGCAGATCTCATAGTTATGAAGTCGCAGGTGATGATGAGCTAACTAGTGGAGTGAGTCAACCAATGGATTTTGTTCTTGGGTTAGTGTAGGTTTAGTGCAACTTTTGTTTGTATGGCGTCTAGCAGGTGATGTCTTGCCTAACGAGTGATGTGGCCTTCTTGTTAGTGATGGTTTGATGTGGACTCGCTTCTTGGCGATGACATTGCGTATGCTCTGGTATAGTTCTATTGTGTTTGTCATTTTTGTGGCGGATCTACCAGCAGTGCTAATGTTATTTCCAATGTTGCTTATGCTTGTGGTAGTCATTTATAGGGTTATTGTTTATATATGAGTTGTGTGAATTATCTCCAAATCAATTAATTGATTATTGAAGAGCGTATCAAAATGGAAATCCTTGTTATTATTATTGTTTATCAATGAAAATTGCTATCGCTTATTGTAAAAAAAAAAAAAAAAAATCACGATCCAACCTCCATTTGCATGGAATGACCTCAAAAATAATAAATTAAATTCGAGATTGGCAATGATAAAGTAATTATTATGAGCATCATGGAAAATAAAGGAAAGAAGAAGACACATTTTTAATTGTTCTAGTAGTATTCAGTTTTTACATAGTTCGAGAATGTTTTGAAGTTTAGTTGACACAAATGCAAGATGACAATATTTATTAATAAATTTATTATGAGTTCGATATCATATTGTTTTTTGTAAGTAATAAATAAATAAAAAACTTAAAAAGAAAAAGAATGTTGTTGTTAATTCAAGAATGCTAGCCTTAATTCAACTCCCGTTCCCTCTTCCAACGGTTGAATTATTCAAATTTACCCGGTTAGGAATACGAGCCTAAACAGGTTCGGCGCCAATTTTAAATGTTCGTTAGTCGGAGATTCGACAAAAGCCGTTGTGGGGCCCGAAAGTTAGATGTCCACACGAGTAGGACCCAAAGCACCACGTCGGCTTTGTAATATTAGTCAAGGACATCAGGCTGCCGGCCCAAGCCCAACAATCACAACAAGTCGGCTCCACAGGCCCCACTAAAGACCTGCCCAATAAAAACATGACAACAAAACCATCATAAAGTTTTCAGAGTTAATTATAAATTTGTTCCCTTAATTTTAGTGGTTGTTCCACTTTGGTCCTTGTACTTATTTTCGTTATAAGTTGATTCTTAAACTTTTAAATGTGCCAAACAAGGATGGTAGTGTTGAATATATTGACATGGAAGCCTTAAAAAAAATGGGCTAGAAGAAGAGAGGACTAGCGTTATAGGGACGATAAAGTGTTTTACGACCAGTTTAACATCGAAACAACCACTCAAATAGCTACACATCTAATAAAATTATTAGACCATATTATTCAATGAAGTCGATTTTATTGAACTTTCTGAAATTTAAAACTATAAGTAAGTGGTCATGTGTCAGTAGATTGTGAGCATTTTCGGCAAAGTAGATGAGTTACTAAAATGCGTTGAAGAATGTAGTCACGTGTCATTGTGCCAATTTTTTTTAAATGGAGGCTACCTTTTATCCTTAATAATTTTATCCTTAATAAACACACTTTTAAAAGTTTAGGGACCAATTTGGAACGAAATTATGACATCCCACATCGCCCAGGGGAGTGATCCTTAAATGTATATTCACATCCTTACCTAGCATGAGGCCTTTTGGGAGCTCACTGACTTCGGGTTCCGTAGGAACTCCGAAGTTAAGCGAAAAGGGGGCTTGAGGAATCCCATGATGGGTGACCCACTGGGAAGTTGCTCGTGAGTTCCCAAAAACAAAACCGTGAGGGAATGGTAAGCCCAAAACAGACAATATCGTGCTACGGTGGTGGAGTGGGCCCGGGAAGTGATCCGCCCCGGGCCGGGACGTGACAATTTGGTATCAGAGCCAATCCCTGGTTGGAAATGTGCCGACGAGGACGTCGGGCTCCTAAGGGGGGTGGATTATGACATCCCACATCGCCCAGGGGAGTGATCCTTAAATGTATAGTCTCATCCTTACCTATCACGAGGCCTTTTGGGAGCTCACTGGCTTCGGGTTCTGTAGGAACTCCGAAGTTAAGCGAGAAGGGGGCTAGAGCAATCCCATGATGGGTGACCCACTGGGAAGTTGCTCGTGAGTTCCCAAAAACAAAACCGTAAGGGAATAGTAAGCCCAAAGCGGACAATATCGTGCTACGGTGGTGGAGCAGGCCCGAGAAGTGATCCGCCCTGGACCGGGATGTGACAGAAATGACATACACATGGGTGAGCAACTGAGCTATAATTATTGATATCAAATTCAAATGTGAGTGAGTGACCTCTTAGAGATAGAGCCTAGAGGCATGTCCCTCCCTAGCACATGTTTAGTTTGCAAATAGACTATGCATACTTTTGAATTTGACCAAAGAGAGAGACCCTCCATTTCCAAACAAGTCGGTCATTGTCTAAAGTTAACTTTGTAGGACACTTACCTTTTGAATTAACTAGAATCTCTAAACTCAAGGGACACATCTTAATGGATCCCGTAATATTTTGTGAATCATGATGCGGTAATGTCTTCTTTTTTCTTAATGTCATTGTTGTTTTGCATGATCGGGAGTTACTTTTACAAATGATGAACTAATCGTCGATAGTTGTCATCATTGATGTATCTAGAATTTGTTCGTGATTAGGATCGCCATTGATTTACCATAACAAGCTATAATTGACAGGTTCAAAAAATCAAAGGCTTTAGCTATAAGTCAAGAAGAGTTGGTTCAAGATTAAGATTACTTAGCATAAATAGTATAAAGGTGCCTCATTTCCACCGAATCGCTAGCTTCCAAGAACAATCCCGATTGAAGAGAGGTTATTGACTTTCTGCAGGATATACCTCGATCTTTGTATAACACTTAAGAAATTATTTCAGTTGTATGCAAGATTCTCTATCGTCATAAAGAGAAGCTTTTGTCTGTTTGCAGAGATCGATAAATCTCTATCTTCCTGATCTTGGTTGCATGCAAGATTTTCTCTCAATTTCGGATCACCGATTCAACACTTTTAACTATTTAATGACGAATTCAGGGTTTTTGTTTCTACTTTGCATTCTCTTTCATAGAAATTTAGAAAGAAAGTCAAGGGACAACAAAGAAGAGAAGTGAAACAGAGAAAAAAAATAGAGAAAATTTAGGGTTTTTGACTTTCTTTCTCTAGTTCTTTTCTAAGCACAACAAAAAAGAGAGAGAGAAAAATAACGTCAAGGTACAATGTCGAAATTCCAATTATCTGACCCTTTTCTGTGAAATAATAAATAAATAAAAAATCTCAACCTAACTGGACCCAAAACTTATCATAATTTTGAAAGCATATAAAAAAACAGGTTGAAAAGTGAGGCCATCATATGCAATTGTGACTTGTGAGTCAAGCCAGTCATGGCACTTTCCCCCTAAATCATGACAGGATCAAAATTTCATATCTTTTGCTGCCTCGCCCCGCCTCTTTGCCCCCTAAACAACTCGTAAATTTCCATCACTTGGTGACATTTCTACACATTGTTTTGTCTAATGGTCCAGCATCATATGCTGCAGATTAAAAAAGTCCAATAATACACCAAAGTAATGCAGATATCATGTTTGCTAGAGCAGTGTGGCTATCGCACACAAGACTATAATATATTAACTTAAATTGTCTAAGCACAGACGCCTGATGGAAAGAAATTTCATTTTGAACTCCTTATGTCGAAGTTGTGGGTGCTCCACCTATTTGCAATCGTTGATGTCCGCGTCTTCAATTTTACTTGGCAACAAGGGAAGGGAGCCTTTTTGTAACGGCGACAAAGGGTGTTGCTGGATTTTGTTTGCAAAATAACATAAATACAACTTATCATATGAGATTTCAGGAGATCATATGTCGCATAGACTAAATGACTTAATGGCTTATACTCGTCCACATTTTTATTAAATTTTGTATTGTTTCTAAGTTTGAATCTTCTTTTCCTTCCTATAATTTAGATTAGATTAAATATTGATTGAATAGAAAAAATAATAAATCAAAGTAATAGGAAACTTTGTGCTAAAGAACTTGCTAAATTATTATGTCTGCTTTCCTTTAATCTCACACTAAATTCTAACATAGAGGAGTTTTTTTTCTTTTTTTTCTTTAAAGAGACCAGTTGATGGCTTCATTACGATAGTCGGTATTTTGGGGGCCGATAAGACTCACAAATGCATTTGAGTCTCTCTCTGGGCATCATTGTGTGATTCATCAATGCTAGGAATCGAACCCAGAGCATATGGGTCAGAAATTCATCCTAACTACTGGGCCACCGTGGTAATTTAACATGGAGGAGTTGGGGGAAATTCAAGATAAGCACATTAATTCAAGAGGTTGGGGATTAAAGCTTTAGTGTTCTTCTTTAAGGGGCCAAGTTTCTGTTTTCTTTTGTTCCCAAAACCTTCATTATTTTAAAGCTCTCAGTCACTAGGTCGGTCCATAAAACATTTAGTATGAGTGGTTATCGATAGGCCTAATAGCCAATGCCATTGAATTAGACAACTCAACTCTCTTCCAGTCATATCATGTGTGGGGGAAAAAGGGAAGTCGATGAGTTGTTAAACCTTGAAGAAAGGTGATTGATTCCAATTGTCATGCTTCAAAATATTGTAAAACAATAAGATATTTGATATAAGTGTCTTCTAGGCTTTTAGAAACTTAAATATATATATGGCGAACTTAAGAGCATCTCCAACAAAAGTTGTAAAACCACTAAAATTTTATTTTAAAGAGCTAAATCTAAAAAACGCATCGTCAGCTGACTCGAGGGTGGATCTATGAGCCAAGGAGAAAAGAAAATAAAAAGGAGGTGGTTTTAGAAAATGAGTGTGCTGGATATTTTTTCATTTTGAAATGATTGATTTAAAATATTCAAAGTTTGTTAAAATAGAGTGTGGTTGGATATGAAAAATTAGAGACTAGCTAAAGTAGTTTTTCGACACTATTCACCCTCTAAACTAGCAAAATTTAACAAAATTGTTTTTTAGAGATGCTCTAAGCTCGTATGATTGGATCAATTAGTTCTTGGCCTAGTGATCCTTAACTTATGAAAGCTCAAAGAAACTTTAAATTTGAATTCCCTTCCCAATGGATTCAAAGAAGAGAGTGCAGAAACCAAAAATAAAATGTTATAAGAAGTGAACAAGGGCTTGAATAAATGAAAGAGGACTCAATAAACATATTTAAGCAGAGAATTGTAACAAGTTTAAAAAAAATGCGGAAATCACTTCCCTGCAAAAAAACCAAATGAGACCAATAAGATGAAAGGCCCAAACAAACAGTTCAACTGCTAACCCACAAAAACATTGATCAAAACCCAAATTTGGTATCTCAAACCCAAGTTTCACTCTTACCTTTGCAATAGGTCCAATGTTGGTTGGATCCAAGTTCAAGTATGTTTTTCAAAGCCCAACCGCTAATTATAAGCCTAATTGACATGTATAGTGTGTGGGTTTATCCACTAAACACAATCTTTACCATTAATTGAGCATGAATGGTCGAAATTCCATAAGCTTTGAAGTTAAAAGCATTAAGCACTTGACAAATCAGACCCCATAATATTTTCCAATAAATGCAATTTTTTTTCTAATGGTTCTTGTAAGCGGAAAATCGACGATACCATGTTGCAATTAGTGTTATGTGAAATGAACATGTGGAGATCAAAAAGAAATGGTTGACTTATGAGGGGAAAAGTTAAGGGGTCGTTTGGAAAGTGCTTTTAAAATGACTGAAAACGTTTTTGATAAAAAAAAGTTTGAAACCAATCTTTAGTAAAAATGCAAGTGAAACCTAAAAAAGCACTTCAAGTGCTTTTGAAACCGAAAAATATTTTCTCTAATAGCATTTTCGGACATTTCAAAAACGCTTTTAAACAAGCCCCAAGATAATGAATCCACATTCCACACCAACAAAGCATTAGAAAACAAATGGCAGTGCGTACCTTGCCTAAGCTGTAGGTCCATGTCATTTTGTGATTAGACTTATAATTATTCGGTGCATTTCCTTATTCGGCAAATTTCTAAGGAATAGGATCCTCTCTGGATCCTATTAATAGAGATTCAGATGATCAATCAATCATATTTGTTCATCGTATATCATGCAGTTAAAAATTATTTATTTAAAATTAAATATAAACAGTATCTAATAAAAATTGATCGCATGATATACGATGAACGGATATGATTGATTGATTCTCCGGATTCCCGCAAAGATGATCCGAAGAGGATCCTTGTACAATTTCTAATGGTGGAGCTTACCACACATTTTAGTGGGGGGCTCACCAATTAAAAAAAGAAACCCTTTAATTAACAACAATGATGATGGGAAAATAAAATAAAGAAACCAATAAAAACTAATTAATTAACTCTTTGACTTTATTACTAAATAAATTTACTTGTAAATGTAGTATTTCAGGTTATGATTCTCCATCCGATTTGGACGTTTCAAAATGTATCTTTGTATGTGAAATTGTGAACTCAATTGGTCACTTCAATTTAAAAAATTATGTTACTTAAGATAGAATGGAAAATACTTACCCCTTACATTCAAAGTTGTCATTTTTATTGTGCTGTCAATCATAGTTTGCTACGCGTGTATAAATTTATATTTTTATATATTTTTAATGAATAATTTTATATGTCGAATTATGATTTGCAAAAAAAAATTAATTTCTTTTTAACAGGAAAGAGCCATGTAAAGAGAAATAATTTTGATTCTTAACGGGCATGCTTACTTAGATGAGATAAGAAATAATCTTGACCATTTTTTTGCGTTTACCAGAATACAAGAAAATACGAGTTGTAATGGTGGAGCTTAGCACAATTTTGGTACGACCAGTTGGTTTTACAGAAATGGAAATTTTTATGGTATTCTAGAGTATCAAATATTATGAGTTATTTAACCGTTAAATCTTTGGTTAAAACCATAAAAACTATGATTTAACGGTTAAAAAGTTCGGAATATGAAATACTTTTAGAGCAACAAAGAATTTTTATTTAGATATTCATTCTTTCCCATCTCTATTTTACTTTGCTCATTCTGAGCATTCGACCCCACATTTGTCACTTTGTCAACTAATTACTAATTTAACAACATACAACGAAAGTTTAACATGACAACAAAACAATTACTTCATGTATGACATAACAATATTTTACAGAGGAAATATTAGCGTGAAATTATGATCACATTTACGTATAATTTTATGACATAATTTATATTAATTTTTTAAAAAAATTTGAAACTAATATCTTACGAAAAAGTAAGTCCTTTGGGGATGGTCTTTTCAAAAGGATCCAGATCCTTTTGGTGAGAATCCTAAAATTCGTGTTGATCGTATACGATGTACGATGTACGATAAACAAATCTCTAGAATTTCATAAAGAGGATCCGGACTCTGGTCGTTTTAGGGTTAACAGCCAATCAAATCTTTCAAGCCTGTCCTACGTACGCAGTGAAACCAAAATCTACCAAAAACCTACCAAATCCATCCATGCCTGTACGAAATTACGAATAACGGCCCGGAAAGCAGAAGGGCAATTCCGTCACTCCAGAAAAGGAAGCATCCAACTTGCGTACGCCGTTAAGAAGCAACGTTTTCTGGTCCCCTCTCTCTCACGTTTTATATGTTTTCGCGTTATTTGTTTTTTGTAATGCTCTCGAGAGGAGAGAGAGAGAGAGGAGAAACAGAAGCATTTCGGACCATTTTCCATTGTTTCCGGTGCTCGCTTTCTCTCTCAGGTACCCACCACCACACACACCCTCTCTCTCTCTAGAATTTTTTTTGTTTCTTCTGTATTTTTTGTATTTTGTGGTTGTATATATAGGTGTATTTTATGTGTGTGTTTGTATGAAATTTGATTGGTTTTAATTTGAGTTTTTTAGGATGTGTTTTTGTTGATAAGTTTCTAGGGATTGGATTCTTGAATTGGGGATTTGTTATATTTGTTGAATTTTTATTGGTAATTTGGATAAACTTTAGCTGAAAAAAAAAATGGAAAATAAAAATGGGAGAGGAGATATTTTAAAATGGAGGTTCTTGGTGGATTTTTTTGTTCAAGGAATTTGGTGTAACTGAAAAGAATTTGTAGGAAAGAAAATCTAGGTTTTTTAATTTTTTAATTTTAATGCAGAAAACAGCAGATCGGTGTTAGGAAATAGAAAAAAGATTGAGGAAAGATTGTAATTTGTTTTGTTTTGTGAATCTGAAATTTGGTTTAATATGTGGATTTTTGGGTGCGAGGAACAGATGGTAAAGGGAGGGAAGGTTAGTTCCAAGCGAAAAATCAAGGCAAGGATTCCGTCAAAGTATCAGGGTTCCGATGATTCGGATGAGGATTATGTGATTTCGGGGGAAGAAAATGAAGTTTCTGAGGATTTAGAGGAGGATTACTGTTCTTCTTTGGATGGAGATGCGTCAGAAGAGAGCTTCGGGAGTTTTGTGGACGAGGAGGAAGAGGAGGAGGAAGTGAAAAGGGTGAGGAAGAACAGTAGATCAAGAGCGAAAAGGGATTCTGCTGGTTTAATTGTGGAGGAGGAGGAGGAGGAGGAGGAGGAAGAAGACAAAGAGGAAGTGAAACCGGTTAGGAAGGGAATCAGGTCAAAAGTCCGAAA
Source organism: Pyrus communis (assembly GCF_041283825.1). Taxonomy (NCBI): domain Eukaryota; kingdom Viridiplantae; phylum Streptophyta; class Magnoliopsida; order Rosales; family Rosaceae; genus Pyrus; species Pyrus communis. The sequence continues at coordinate 3,487,372 of NC_142576.1, forward strand.
TGGTTTTTCTGGTCGGCAGAAAAATGTGGTTAAACCGTTACGAAAGAGGAGAATGATTGCATATCGTGAGGTGGAGGATCAGGATTATAATGATGAAGATGATGATGACGATGAGGAATTTACACCAGATGAAGATGAATTTTCAGAGGTGGAAGAAAAACAAGTGGTGAAAAAGAAGAAAACTAATGGGAAACTGGGCAAGCGGCGGTTGAAGAAAAAGGGTCATTCTGTAAGAGGTGAAAAAGGGAGAAAATCTATGGCTTTAAAGAAGCCTTTGAGAAACAAAGGTAGAACGAGTCAGGCGTTGGGGAGGAAGGCAAGAAGAGATGATGAACTTGAAAGTGATAGTGATTTTATTGATAGTATTGTGCCCATGAGAGTAACGAATGAGAAAAAAAGGGTTAGGAAAAGGAGGAGAATGTCCGTACCGTCAGATTCAGATTTTGTGCCTTCTGGAGCATCTGATTTTGACTACACCATCTCCGAGGAAGAGAGAGAGCAAGTACGAGAAGCCAAGGAGTTGTGTGAAAGATTGGAAACTAATTTGCGAAGCTCATCAGTGCCTACTAGCCTTCCGGAGGATACACTTGTACAGCTGCCAAGAAAGCCTCCTAGAAGGAAGGGCAAAGAGAAGATTGAACAAGTGAAGGTTGAGGTTGTAAAGCAGGTCTGTGGAATTTGTTTTTCCGAGGAAGATAAAAGAAGAGTGAGGGGAACATTAGACTGTTGCACTCATTATTTTTGTTTTGCATGCATCATGGAATGGGGAAAAGTGGAATCTCGTTGCCCTTTGTGCAAGCAAAGGTTTAAGACAATTAGTAAGCCTGCAAGATCTACGACAGGAATTGATTTGAGAGAAGTGGTGATACATGTCCCTGAGCGTGATCAGGTACCTTATCGTTTATTTGTTATGTCATGTTTTTTCTTGCATTCCATTTGCTTCTTCTTCAATTTTCTGTTTGCTTGTTCAAAATGGGTTTATTTCTTCATGCAGGTCTATCAACCAACAGAAGAAGAACTCAGGAGTTATCTCGACCCTTATGAGAATGTGATCTGTACAGAATGCCACGAAGGAGGGGAAGATGGCCTCATGCTACTGTGTGATATATGTGATTCACCTGCTCACACCTTTTGTGTTGGTCTTGGTCGAGAAGTACCTGATGGTAATTGGTACTGTGAGGGTTGTAGACCTGTAGCTATGGGATCCTCAAGTTCACAGGCTCAGGGTTGGTCGTCTGATCAAAGAACTACAAACAACATTCTGTCTAATAGACCATCACCTGCTGTATATTTTGACGAAGGGATAGACCTTAATGTGGTGTCCTCACCTTGTCCACAATTCACTCAAGGATTTTCCCCAAGAATTCCTGTTGGAGGTTTTCAAGCACCTTCCCCATTATCTGGGGCTACAGCACCAACTCTATCAGGGAGACGCTTAATACAGCGTCATATTCAACAACTCCTTAATCTTAACAGGACGACTTATATGGCCAGTATGAATGAGAGGAACTCATCCAATAATCTGAGTAATGATTTCTCAAACTCTCAAGCTGCTCAGGCGAGGGAAATGACAGTCCAACATACCAGGACAGACGAGATGGAGGCAGCTTATCACACATTCTTTGAGGAGAGATTACAAGACAATCATTTAGCACTAGTGCCAGATAATTTGAGTACTGATTTCTTAAATTCATCAGCATCAACCCCTCAGAGAAGGCAAGCAATCGAGGATCCAACTACTACATCTGCCGATAGATCTCTAAATGGAGCATTATGGCCTGAACTTGCCAGGACGAACTCAGTACCAAATTACGGACAATTCCATCACTTAAGCAGTGGACCAAATATTAGTGGATCTGATGCTGGTGTGTCCCCTAATACAGCTATAGAACAGAGTGGCTTTCACCTAGCAAAGGAAAAACTGAAAGTGATGGTGAAAAACCGCTTGGATAATTTGTCCCGAGATGTTGATCTAGGTATGCGAAGCTTTCAACTTATTTGTATGCTTGTATGTAAACATAACCTAGTTATTTTGGACCGATTCAGACTCGACATTTCTACGTTGAAATGTGAAAATACCTTTGATCTGAATCCGCCCGCTTATCCTTACGAATTATGATTCTCATGCTAGGCGCCTATGATCTACGCTGCTAGTCGAAATGTTCTAACTCTTTGTATCCCTGTGTTTCAGACAAAGATACTTTCAATGACATTGCAAGGAGATCGACACACACTGTCTTGGCTGCGTGCGGACACCAGCACAGAAGCAACGAGGTAGTTCTGATTCCTCCCCCATCAACCTGCTCCCACATTGAATTAACAGCGTGTGGAATGACAAGTCTGATGAGAGGTTGCTGTTCATCTTGTTTCGAATCTTTTGTAGGGGAAGTCGTAAAGAGGATCCTCGATACCAAACTCCAACACTGGTTGAGTTTAGCTCTCTAGGTATCGAGGATCCTTGATGCAACACGCGTCTTTTTGCTCCTTTCCCTCCCCGTCGATCCTTTTTTTGTTAGGAATTTTAGACCATAATTTTTTAGCTAGTTCATAGATTTAACTAGCACTGAAGCTGAAGTCTTCAAGTCACACAAGACTCCATTATTCTTATTTAATCCCATTATTACATTAATTTTTTAGATTTAGGCTGATCCAAATATATTAAATTGCTACGTATTTATCACTTTCCATTTTTGCTCCTTGGCTGCGATTATTCCTAGTTGTCTCTGCTATTTTTAGATGTTTTCTTAATGGTTCTTTCTTTGTCCAACTTTTTTTAGGCTTTTTAGCCAAAATAGTATTTGGCATAACTCTTCACTTTGATCTAGATTTAAAATCAATAGAAGTGATTACTGAGATTGTTAACTATCAATCATTTATGTCAATCATTTGTGTTGCAGTGAAGAGTTTCCATTAAATTGAGATTATTTTTGTCAATTAACTCTTCACTTGAATTGGTTTTCTTCTATTTAATGGAGATTATTCATAGAATGTCCAAAATGATTGATAGGCTGTACAATCGTAGGATCATTGTTATCGATTTTAAATCTCAATGATCAAAATGAGGAGTTATGACATACTATTTTAGCTAAAAAGTTTTTTTTTTTTCTTTCTTTTTACTGGAAGTATTTATGCATGTATTGTTTGGGGTAATTATAAAGCGGCAGTGGGTGAATTAGAATTGATCAATTTTGTTACTGGTTTAGTACTGAAATGCTTTTATAAAAAGTGGGCATAAGATAAAAAAAAATAAAAAAAAAAAGCTGAGCTCAAAAAAGTATTTGGTAAACGTTTAAAAACAGTTTATTTTCATAATTTTGGGTAGAAAAAAAGTTGAAAATGTGAACAAAAATAAGTTTATTCTCACATTAAAAACAAAAACAGTTTTGTTTTCAGTCACCACCAACCAGCCTTTTTTCGCCTTTTGTGCTTGCCCTTTGTTTGCATCCGACTCAGCCCTCCACTACTTCACCTTTCTAGTACAAATTGACATGTCAATCCCACTAATCTTTTCACAATTTGGGGAAAAGTTATATTTTCAATTATGAAAGATGCTTGGCTCTTTGCATATAAGAAAATGATTACAGTTTGACGTGTGCAAAAATATACTTTTTGTAATTGTGAATAAACATGTGTCCAATTATAATTTGCAAAAGCGACAAACATGGCTTTCTTACACTATTTACATAAGTTAGTAATATCCAAACATCTATTTTTACCTTATTCACACCCCGTTTTAATTCATGTCATTTTTTTTTTAACAAACTATATTATCTACATTAAATGAAATGGTGGGTTTAGTCTCACAATGAGCTATCAATAATGTGGTTCAAATTCTTTTGTGGCGAGAATCGAACCTAAGACCTCTCACTTACAAGGAAAGAGGTATATCATTAGACCGTAATACTAAATGACTAATTTATGTCATTTGAATCTTCTTCAATTCATTTGATCTGATTACCGAAAATTAAGAGAAGTGTGTTGTTAGCATCGCACTTCACATATATCCAACGGTTCCTTTTCTTCAACAACTGTATGAATACAAAGGAACTGGGTCCATATGTCACATATCCTTCAATTACGTTCACACCTTCCCATGACCCCTTCCCAATTATAAATATTTAAGGGGCCATTTGTTTTCTGGTTGGTAGGCGGGTGGAGATTGACTGCACCTCACCAAAACAAACAGCCAAATTATGATCCTGCCATTAACTGTGGTCCACGGTAGATACATTGGATCTCCTACTTTTCTCACCATTTTCTCTCACTGTTCGTCTATGTATTGGTCAATTAATTGAACAAAAATGACAAAACGATATTTCAAACTACTCTATGGAGTGAGGAATATGGATTGTGTGCAAGCGGCAGGCGCCTTGATCAACTGACCTAATTTACATTTGCGGTGAAAGAACAAAGATCCGTACAAAATGCTAAAGGGGGTTTTGAGAGAGAAGCATTGAATGAAAGGTAGTTATTTTCTTTTCTTTTTTTCCCTTTTAAAAAGAACTAAAAAACGACCTGAAAACAACAATTGACGAGAGTTCTGTTGAGGCCTATAAAACTAAAGTTCACATGCCAACGTAATTACACTGAAATTCCTACAACTTATTCCACACACTCCTTGTGCTCAATAACCATTGGGAATTACTCTCAGCTACAAACCAACCACAGAATGCAACGGACTTCGCTCTCGGTTGTGAAAACGTTCACTCCTGCAGCGGCGCCATGAGGAAATTCATAAACCGTCGTCAAGAATGGTGGACAACAACATCCCCTGAACAAACGCACACCTTTTCGTCTTCTCTTCCTTATCCTTGATGGACAGAGGAGGCGACTGCACATTTCTGTGACCAAACAAATGTATTAGACCTACGACACTGAAGCATAACGAGGGGAAAACCAGAAAGGCTAGCATGCTCTTTGTAGAAATTTGACAATATCTATGCAATCGTTCGTGCCTAGATAGTGTATGAAATTGAAATTGTGTCCAACCAACAAGACCAACCCTTGTCCAAACTTCTTATACATAAAAGGAGATTTGGCAAGAAATCATGACCCTTTAGGCATTCAGCTTGACCAAGGGTTACAGGATCAGAACTATAGCAAGATAGGAAGATAGGTTTTACGTGCCCATCAAAAGGAATTTTAAGATTAATTAACGTACCGTTCTGATACTTTCTCATCTGAACTTCTCTTGGCTGAGCTTGTTTCAGTTGAGAAGGGTGGCATACTAACAAAATCATCTGCCATAGGCAAAATAAATTGTGACAACAATGGATCAGGCGCTGCATTGGAGGAGGAAAGTAAACAGGAAGAGTTCCCAAAAAGAGACTGCAAATTTCCTTCTCGCAGCTCTTTCCTCAACAAAGATAGAGTTGAATGAGCTCCACTTTTCCTTGTCTTCCTCTTGCGTTGCATGTAATTACTAGTTAAGGAATTCAAGCGTTTGGAGAAATCATAAATCTAATCAGTACAATGAAACCAAAAGAAAAATGCCTTACGAGAGACCTCGTAATGTTCAATCAGAATTGTGGGAATAATGGAGCATGTTTTCATGTAAGAAATTATAAATTACCAGTTTAAACCATTAAGGACTCGAACAATACCGTAAGCATATATGATAGAAAAGTTATTTAAAAACAGATGTCATGTGGAATGCTAATAAATATGCATTTAACGACAAAGTTGATTACGACAGAAAAAGATAACACATAACATCTGCAAAGAAAAGGATATCTTGAATATACTTCCATGTTGTAGGGTAATGTGCGCAACCATATCAACCCCCACCCTCATTGCACAAACCGGACATACCTGCAGAAAACAACATTCCTTTTTAGTACGATTGAGCTCCAAGGAAACCCATTCTCATTAAAATAAGAAAAATGTAACATCCAACAAATGGAATATCTTAGCAAGTTTACATAACTTGACCAGTTACCTAATTCCCACTTTTCCCACCACATCACAACCTTGCATATCAATAAGAAAGCACTGAAATCAATTCTTCAAGGGCAGAATCCAACTTTATGAGAAACTGGAACCAACGAGATTCCCTTAATATTCAGAAACCAACTGGCTTGGAATCCAATCATTTTCTGGCCAAAGGTTGTCGTGGCAGTTTTTGCCTACTAAAGTGATGCTTGGATACTTCTTTATAAAACAAAGCATGCAATAGACTCTTAAGAAAAGTTAAAATTTCAGCATCAAGTGGCATACTAATTTCAAGTTATATGCACCAAACCATGATGAAAGTTTAAAGAAATTCAGTATTGATAGATATGGAAAAGGATTCATACTCCATTTTTTGCCTCCACTGGGTGCTCTTCATCAATGTGGCAGCACAATCCGACAATGTCAAAGTATTCGGAGCAGAACGGGCATGGAAATTCCTCCCTTATATCATCATCCCCATCAATTTCTTCAAACCCCATGAACATATCTGCATTACACAATGCCATGTTTCAATAGGTGCAAAATCATAAAACCGAAGAACTTCAATTGATGGGGTTTCACCTTTGAAAAACACAAAATTCTGATGTAATACAAAAGCTCGAGAAAGAAATAACAGCCCAAGCAGTTGGATTCAGCTGAACTTAGTGAAATGTTGTTATCATTAATTTTATTTTAACGGATATAAAAATTTGGGAAATCGTAAAATTCCAACTTTTAATATAATATTTGGTAAAGAAAAAGAACCAAGCTTTCTAATTTCTCTCCCATACCATATATGTTTCTCAGATTATTACAATAAAATTAGAGGGAAAAAAACAAAACAAACAGCAGCATTTGCCTAATTCCTCTAAAAATCCAAAACGAAACAAAAAAAAGTTCAGAGAAAAAAAATAAATAATGAATGATAAAATGGGAAAGAAATGAATGTGAGCTAACCAGATCGAGATTGAAGAGCGGATTGATAACGCCGGGAGGCAGAAGAAAGACGGGCGCTCCAGGAATCACCGTCCATAGCTAACTACCCTTTACGAGTATAAGCGAAAGGTAAGGTCTTTGGGGGTGCGATTCGCCTTTCGGTCTGATTTCTCAGATTCAGAAACCCTAGAAATGAAGAATTGATGAGATTGTTGATATGGGAAAAAGGAATCAGCTTTTGGGGTTGGTTAAGCTGGAGGAGCTGAGGATGACGATGGTTGACGAAGGCGGCGGCGGTGGCGGTGGTGGTGATTCTGGAGAAAGAAGAACGAGGAAGAGGAGAAATGAGGATGAATTTATCTCTCCTACCAGATTCTATCTATATATATCTACTGAATTGTGGAATATCACTCTCTCTCTCTCTACGCTGTATATTTCTGTAGTTTTTGTATTTTTAGTTTTTTTTTTTTTTAAATTATTTGTTAGGATGAAAGAATGAAATTTAACAGAGGTAAAAATGTGAATATGACAAATGACCAGTAAAATAAAATAGCGATGCACTTGTGTCATGTAAATTTTTATATTAAAGAATAATTTATATATTGGTTTATCATTATAACGTTATTTTATGTCAATAATAATTTGTATGATATGAGTTTATCGTTATTCAGAAGAATATTTCGCACATCGGCTCGTATTCTTGGCATACTGAGTTCTCTTCTCGGTGGCTGGCACACACCGTTTTACAGCTCGTTGTTTGTTTGTGAATTTGTCGCTCAGCTGTGCCTTCAGAGTAAGTTTCTTCCCCTTTTCAATACCTCCACTTTCACTTGGGTAGTTTTCATGATTTGACACGTGGCCTTATACGAAAGACTCACAGCAAAGTTATTTACAAATTTGCCTTGAACTTTTATGAGTTATTCCACTTTGGTCCTTGAGACTCTTTATTTGGTAGAGAATTACAACTTCCTACATTGTTGTTGAGAGGTCCGGATCCTCTTTGTGAGGATCCGGATCTGTGAATCGTGTCTATTCATTATACATCTGCGATAAAAAATCATTTTAAATATTTTTACTTGAAAATAAACATAAACAGTACTTAATAAAAACTAATTGTACAATATACGATGAACGATCACGATTTACGAATCTCTAGAATCCTCATCAAAAGAATCCGAAAAAGATCTTGTTGGGTTGTTGAGCTCTCATTCCACAAAAATAGGATAAACTCTACAATTCCTCAGGCCCAGGCCCAAACTGGAAGAAGACGTCGTTCGTAATTGGAAGTTGAAACAACACCGGCGAACTTACAAACCAACCGACGAAGAAGCCTTAATTACAAAGTTACCAACTCCAACACCCCTCAACCCCTCTCTACCAAAAACTACAAATTCCAAATTCGCCGGAGCACGTGACTCGCCGCCCGCGCCGCCCTCTCCCCGGATCTCCGATCACGTGATCTCCGCCCCACCCGCCCGAGAGAAGAAGAAGGACCCTTCATATTTTCCACTCCATTTCCCTTATCAATTTTTCATGTCAAGGCGCGCGCGAAATCAACGTCTCTGATCGTCCGTTGGATCCGTAGATTTTGTGATTGTCCAGTTCGAATCTGAATCAGGAGCTCAGTTTCCATGGCGACGAGGAATCGGACCTTGGTTTTCAGAAAGTATAGGGATGCGTTGAAGAGCGTCCGCGCTCCCACGAGCTCCTACGCTTCGCCGTCTACGAGCTCCGGTGGCGGTCCGGTCATTGAATTGGTCAGCACTTCGCTTTTGAATCCCAACCGGAATTATGCCCCGCTCAGTACTGAGGATCCCGGCAATTCAAGGTCCCTCCCTTCTCTCTTTCCCTCTCCGTCAATTGGACCGCTCTGTTTAATTTAAGATTTAATTGAAGTGTTTAAGATTTAATTAAGTTAAAGTTTAGCTTGGTTTCATAGATCAATAGTAGAAAAGAAATGAAAGGTTCAGGTAGTGGAGAAAGAAAGAAACCTAAAACTGAAGTATGCTGAATGCAGATTAGGTCACACTGAATTGGGATATTTAGATACCAAAATTGAAGGCCGGATAGTTGTTTATTTTAGATCAGAGACATTGACGTTTTAGGCGTTCGATGTCGGGTGGATGATCATTGGGTGCAATGCAAATGTACAATTCAGAGCTTGCAGTGATGAACTTTTAGGATTTTGAAAGTTGCGACTACAAAGATGATTCATTGTATAGGAGCGTTATGATTCGTGGGTTTTCATATTTGAGGTAGTTCTAATATGTTTGCAATGTGAGAACCTGAAATGGTTTGGTCCTCGACCCTGCTATGCAAGAAGGTTGTTGAAAGCCTTTTAGTAAGTTTGGGAATTTTGTAATTACTGAAATTTGTTGTAAGAAATTGGGGGATGAATTTGGTTTCAGGGGAATGTTATCCATTTTTATTCTTACACTGCACAGAAAAAACCAATGCATCGGGTGCAAGTATGGGGTTTTTATCATTTATCTCTCGAATGTGAAAGTCATTGTGTTTCTATTGCTGCAGTCGTGGTACACTTACTGTTGGTCTACCGCCAGCATGGGTGGATCTATCTGAAGAGATAGCAGCAAATGTGCAGCGTGCACGGGTAAAAATGGCTGAGCTAACTAAGGCTCATGCAAAGGCTTTAATGCCTTCTTTTGGAGACGGTAAAGAAGATCAACGCTTGATTGAGAGTCTTACACAAGAGATAACTAATTTGATAAGGAAATCCGAGAAGACACTACAGAGACTTTCTGCAGCTGGGCCTTCTGAAGATTCAAATGTTAGAAAAAATGTGCAGGTATGAATTAGAAGTCACTATATATTTTTGCCAGCTCAGTAAAGTGGTTTAGGGTCAGTGGTAATGTCTGGTTTATTCCAGAGTGTTACACTCTTGAGCGAGGCATTATATATAATTCAACTATTTCCAAAGGGCGGTGCTAATGTCTGCATGTTTCTTTTGCAGCGATCTCTTGCCACTGACCTTCAAACCCTCTCAATGGACCTTCGCAAGAAACAGTCAACTTATTTGAAGCGACTCAGGCAGCAAACAGAGGTGCGGAAAGAATTTTACCTTTTAACCATTCAAGTCAGTGGATTGTTTTACATCATAGCTTTGGTTCAACATTCTGGTCTTACTTTGGCTTGATAATCTGGTTCATACGTAATATTCCATATACTTTTTAGAACTTGGAATTGTGTTTTCATGCATTCAGTTTGTATACCGAGGGTAACTGTGTGATCTGACATGTTATTGGAAACTAGTTAAACTGTTAGTTATATATTTTCAAACATTCCTTTTGTTTTTCTTTTTTGCTGATACAGGGTCAAGATGGGGATGATTTAGAGATGAACCTAAATGGAAGTACATCGAGAATGGATGGTGATGATTTGGATGACATGGTAAGCTTTCTCTCCAGTTCACAACCATTTTCTCGAGATCTTGATGACAAGATCTTGTCAATCATGACAAATATGAGTACACTAAATTCCCTATACCGGTATTTGTAGTGTTGTTGAGTGATCAAATTTTTAAGACACTTTTTAATTTGAGACACTTTTTACCATAGATGAATTTAGTATGATAGTAATACACATATCCTGTCAGATGTTTAATGAGCGTCAGATGGCCAAGATAAAGAAAAACGAGGCAGTCACAGCAGAAAGGGAAAGAGAGATCCAACAGGCAAGTGAAGATCTTTTCGTTTTTTCTACATTGACGGGTGTTTGATCATGCATCTTTCACAGTTGACAAATACTCTTTTCTCTTTCCGATAGGTTGTGCAATCTGTGAATGAGCTCGCTCAGATAATGAAGGATTTGGCAGTACTAGTGATAGACCAGGTTAGTATTCATGCCCTGTCGATACTTGATATTTATCAGAATATCAGTCGTTAACTAAATATCTTTCTTCAAACAGGGAACTATTGTTGATAGGATAGACTACAACATCCAGAATGTAGCAAGTACAGTCGATGAGGGCCTCAAGCAATTGCAAAAGGTCCATTTCTTACATCGATAATTATACTTCATCTATATGTTGTTTTGAGATTCTTTACTGTGTTCTATGGAATATTATGTTTAACGGATGGGGCTTACAGGCTGAGAGAACACAGAAACAAGGGGGAATGGTGATGTGTGCTAGCATACTCGTTATCATGTGCTTTGTCATGTTGGTCCTCCTAATTCTCAAGGAGATATTCTTTTGATCTGCAAGCGAAAGGACAGTTGATTCCAATTCCAGATTTTGGTTTCATACTAGTTGTCATAACCCTCCCTTCGGACTTCTAAATGCGCAAAGATGCTCTCCATAGTAGAAGATTAGACAAGTTTTGGAGTGCCTTAGTTACATATACCACATCAGGTGACTATTTGTGGGTATTACTGTATTAGTAGGAAAAGGGAAGGGGAAGGGGAAGGGGAAGGGGTAATGATTCATTGGGGAATGAATGCCCCGGAATTTGTATAGAGGTTAAAATACATGTTCTACATGGGGAAGGGCGTTTTGTTTTCGCCAAGGGATATATGTTGATTCTTCCGATTTTCATTTGCCGGGATTTTGTGCTTTCATTCCCCAGAACTCGTGTGTAAGATGAGGCATTTATTTGTTCCATTGTATGTTTGATCGTTCAATAAAGTGAAATACATCAATTTTTAGCTCCCAACTTTCTGCATGTACAGCTTATATGTACGGAGATGATATAGGAAATGATTTTTGCACACCTTCTCTCCTTCTACGCATTCTTGTTGATTTATGTCCCTAATAATCAATGGTGTGCGGAAAGGGAAAATGGTGTGTGACAGTCGATTCCTCGAACATTGTGTTGTGGCGCAGCTGAAATGAAGCCTGCAATTCAAGTTGCAGGACTTCCAAATTGAGCCCGATGTGATAGTAGTGCAAGCTAGGAATTTTGTGGAGAAGCGATATTTTAAGCTCTAGTTTGGTACTGAGGTGATTATGAAAAAAATGGTTATAAAAAAAAGCTGAGAATTTTTTTATGTTTGGTAAACATTCAAGCTTCAGCTTTTTTTCACAGTTTTGGATGAGAAAAAAGCCAAAAACACGAAGTTGCAAAACTCAGCTTTCAAAAACCAATTTTTTTCACATCTGTTTTACATAAAAGTTTATCAAACACTATAATACTATTTTTACCAAACACTCACTATAATACTATTTTTACCAAACACTCTACTGCTTATTTTCACAGCACAGTAGAAACAGTTTTTTTTTTTTTCAAAACACAGCAATACTAAACCAGCCCTAAATCCAATCTAAATTGATGTGGAATTCGAACTTGAGCATAGAGGAAGTCAAGATCTACATAGCTTGACCGTCAAATCTCTACAAATCAAACCTTTCATTCCGAGTTTCCTCGCTAAACGTAGATTGACAGAGATAGGAAGTTCTAAACAGGCATCCTTCCATTTCCGCGCAAGATCGACGGGCCGAAAATGTTGTTCCACAAGAAATGGGGTTATTTGGTGTATTTACATCAGTTTTTTAAGTAAATCCAATACAAATATAAGGAAATCATTCAATAAATTCTGGGCATAAATTATTAGAAACAACAATGTATTACAGTTACAATGATCAGCTGTTTTCTTTTTCGACCAAACCCTAACAGGTGCCGTTAGGATCCTCGAGCAATCTACAGCTCCGATCTGAAGCTCTGCGAGAGGAATCCGACGCCACCAGACCATTTGATTATTGGTTACGAGAATGTATTTCAGTAATGACCAGAAGCATGCCTATCTGGAACCCTTTTTCTTTGCAGTGCCAGCTTCCGACGCTAAGAAAGCTTCTCCAACAAGGCTAGAAAGTGGGAGTTTCAGAATACAAGTCAGCCTTTGTAAAACTGCTGACAGCACTTTCACGTCGGCCATGGCTCTGTGAGCTGTACCATCCAACGGAATCTGGAAGTGCTCACGAAGGGCTTGCAACGATATACTTCTTGAAGATGATCCTGTTCACAAATAAATTCAAAGGCTTAGACATCTCATCAATCACATTCCACAGGCTTGAGCATGAACACACAAAAACTGACCTTCAGACTTCATTGCTTCACGTCCCAAAGGCATGGTATCCCTGAACAGCCAAGTTGAAGGAATATCTACGGAACAGCGAAGGAATTCACTTCTAATGAAGGGTACATCAAAAGTACGAGCATTGTGAGCAACCAACATTACACAACCTCCCGGTTTTTGACGGCTTTTGACATACTTGACTAAGATTGGTAAGAGGTCCTTGAACCTACATGATATTCACAACAGAAACTCAGTAGAATTTCCTAAAATGTTCACAAGCTTATACTATGTACGTGTTACACACACACACACACACTGTTTCCTAAATCTTTCAAGAAACAAATACACTAGCAAACTTGAGATGCTTTGTACATAACAAATGGTTCTATCAGCTTTGCCGTAGAGTGCTACAAACCAAGGCCTACATGTTGGGTCTGTATGTGTGTGTGTGTGTGTGTGTCAAAGTACAAATATCATGTAAATTTGTACTTCGACGAGAAAATAATATGCATCGGGTTTACACATGGACCCAGCATGTAGGCCTTGGTTTGTAGCACTCTACTATGTAGCTTGGTACATGTTATGCACACACACACATACGCTTTCTAAATAATTTATCCTCAACCCCTTGAAAAGCCCTCATCCAAGCATAGCCTTCGAGTGAAAAATACTGAGATGCACGGGTTTATTATTCACCAAAACCAAAACAGTACCGTGCTTGTGCACGCACATGCACAAACCAAGAAACTTCAGTGAATTTTCCTCTGCTTGTCATAGTCAAATTGCTCAGCTATCACAGCCTGATTATAACATTACATATATAGGAAAACAAATTTAACCCAGCAGGAAAAACCTGGAGCATTTCCAATTAAAAAAAACACTAGGCATGCAACATATTTCTGAATAATTAGGCCTCATATAAACAGAATTAAGGCTTTAGTTACTAGTGGGCTGATTCCTATATGAGAGTAAAAGTTTCTAGAAAGTAAAAGAGCAGTCAGGGAGGATTACCTTGGAACATCAGGCCTGTTGACCATATCGGTTGTAATTCCATGAACATGTGAATTTAGAACACTGCGTTCAGGGTTTACAAGTGTCTGGAAAGTACTGTTTTCACCCCCTTCAAGATCTTGAAGTGCAACCTCTATGATTCGATCTTTCTCTCTGCTAAACCCAGTAGTCTCAATATCGAAAACAATAACTGTCACTAAGTCGGCTAAGTCTTTATTCTGAGCAATTGCCTGTCGAAAGTCTAAGGGTTGAGTCTGTTGGTATTGACTTGTTTCCATTTTATTTATATTTAATGCAGCGCTTGTTGAAACCGTTACATCTAAAATTTCACGCCTAAGTTTTATGGGGCTCTTGTTTCTTCCTTCTGTTTTTGTGGTCAGAGATCTTCTAGTCCATTTCCTACTGTTTCCTCCATCAACCGCATAAATTCTGGAATCATGTAGCTTAGAGCTACAATTGTATCCACAAGTCCTGCTCAAATTGGGAAAACCTTCACTCCAAAAATGAGCTAAACTATAAACACTGCATGATCTAGGCAGTTGCGATAAAGATGAAAAGCACATCGACAAAGTTCTCATCTGAACGCAAGAATCAAGAACAGGCAAGATTACACCAGGAGAGTAATTCCCACCATAAAAAACAATTAGCTTTTACCTGAAAATTAAGATGCAAAGAAAAGTGCACTGGTGAAAAACAATGACAATAACCAAAACCAATCAAACTATTACCTCAATAACCGGAGCAGCAAATTAATATGACTCAACCCAGGAAGAAGAACAAGTTTAAGCTTAGATTAGTTATCAAACATTGCATATTTATCAAATCCGAACGCGAAGTAAAGTAGGGATATTAAAAAGACATGAAAAACAAACAAACTTTCATCCTGGCTGTAGGAGTTTCAACACTTTACATCATCAAATCAAACATAGCAAGGAGTCCAACCAATTTCCAGTTTTATCTTAAACAAACATAAGTGAACGTTCCGTCGGAAAATTGATAGAGAAATTCGAATGCCACTTACAAAAGTTTCATTCTCCACACACACAAAAGTTCCAACACCAGAAGTACATTTTATTTGGAACCTGGAAAACCAATTCCACTTCAATGAATTTAATTCAACTATTTTGGAAATATCGTGTAAACTCTTACTCCGAAACTACAATATGACCATAATATTCAAACTTTTATATGTATCCTCATCACATAAAGGATATAACGAATAACCAAAACAAACCCAAATCGAAACAACTATGGCAAACATTTCGAAATTAACATTTTGACAAATTCAAAGCAAGCAGTTGGGAAGGGGAAAGAAGCTCCCTTTAAGCTCATACATAACAAATGAGATTGCAATTCATCGTATTTACGACAAAACAAATCAACCCATATAAGCAAATAATGGAAGCTCACTGATTCATATGCAAAATGGCCTATAAAATTCCAGAAAACAATAAGGGTCTACCGAAAATTGCAACAATCTTCCATAAGCACTCCAAAGCAAACAAATGCGAGAGAGAGAGAGAGAGAAAGAGAGAGTTACCTGGTATTAGAAATAATTTGAATTGATTAGCAGAAACGTCGAAGATAAAGATTCTGTAGGGAGAGGGAGAGAGAGAAGAGAGAGAAGAGAGAGAGAGGTGGGGAAGAAATGGAAAATGAGTCGTGTGGGTGTAGTTATGAAGAACGTGGGTAGGAATTGCGAGTACCGACGGCAATGGCAACACTTGCGGATCGCGTGCTCGATCCGGTTTCTTAGAGAAGTATTGCCTGCCTTGAAAGTTCAAATTGCTCACTGCACCAACCCTTTTTCCAACGATTTTTATCTGCTACTTTTATTTGGATGATTTTATTTATTTATTTATTTATTTATTTTTCTGAAAATGAATCTTCCTTTCTCCTAATTTATTAAGTTCGAAAATCCGGAACATTAAAATTTGATCAAACGGTTAAAGTGATTATAATTTTTAAAGTAAACCTTTGTTTGTAACCGTTAAATCAAATTTCAATGGCCCGAATTACTGGACTTGATGAACTAGGAGGAAGGGATCTGAATAGATCCCTTTCCTATTTTGCTGTTTTGGAATTAGGATTTTTGATCCAAAAGTTAAGTAGCTTGTAATATTTATTCTATTGTTTCGTACGGTATCCTCCTCCCCAACCTTGGAACCTGGATCCTCTCCAGATCCCTAAAAACTTAGTCTAAAGATCAAATAATTTGGACCGTTGAAATTTGATCAAACGGCTATAATTATTATAACTTTTAGGGGTCCCCTATTTGTAGCCGTGAGATCAAATTTCAACAACCCAGATCATTTGATTCTTAGGCTCAGGTTTTGAGGATTCGGATTTCCAACCTTGAATGAAAAAAAAGAGACGGGTTGTTTTGAATTAAATGTTGGCATTTTAATTTAAAGTATTAATTTGTGTATGGTGAAATTTTTTTGTTGTTGTTGAGGAATAATAAGTACAACTCCATTGTTGGGAAATAATTGAAATGTTCGGGATTAAAGTAGCATTGTTAAAACCTTGCTCAAAGGATAAAAGCTTCGAGCAAAAGAAAAAGAAAATACCGCACCGACTGTCCTACATATAACCTTTGCAATTAAAATGCCAATCATTCATCTCTCCAAAAATACCTTCCTCAAACTCAAGTCAACAGTCACATTCTAGGACAATGAGAGCATCGGATGCCACACAATTCGACACACCAAATGTTATAATACAAGTGGTTAGATACTTGAAAAAACAATTTTCAAACCACTTGTATTATGCAACTTGATATACCAAACTGTGTTCTCAGCACATTAAAAAAGTTATCCATTCTTTGCTTGAGATTGAAATTGTAAAGGGCTTTTAGGCCAAAATTGTCTATGAAATTGACATAATTCCTCACTTTGGTCCCTAAGATTTAAAATTGATAGAATTGTTCCCTAAATTTGTCCACCATTAATCACTTTAGTCATTCCATAACAAATTTTTGTTAAACAAGAAAAAAAAATGACAAAAATACTTGAACTTTTGTCAAATCATGATTGTATTTTTCTCATATAGTTCTTCTTTAACCGAGATTTTACATAGAAAAATCAAAATTATTACTTTTATCGATTTCAAATCATAGAAATCAAAATGAAGAGACATCAATATCAAAAATCATTTTGTCTAAAAGCTAATTGTAAAGCAAGCAAGCGACATGTACCCAAATGTGGTACACATACAAGTGAGGTAATGCCAATTTGGCCATGCAATTTACAAGAACCCCTTTTGAAATTTGCTGCCCTTTCTCCATATATTAAGGGGCAAAGCTGTCAATAAGATGACAAATTGAGAGGACATGAGCTAGAATTGGTATCTGCATCTTTGGGCAGCTTTGTAAGACAGGAAAGGCACCTGCCCTGCTGCCCACATATCAAATCTCAGACTTAAATACTTGGGCCATGCAGGAGGGGGCCGTAGAAAGGTAGGGGCTGGCTGAGCATCATGACCCTTCTATTTACAGGCAGCCCTTGAGATATGGGCATCACTAATTTCTAATGAGACGGTAATTCTGTAATGAACACAGTGTAGGGTTAATTAAGGACTAATATTCAGGCTTACATTAATGTCACAGAATTTAAGGTGAATGTTCCGTCGAAAGTGATAAATTTTTTTCATGGCTAATTTATCTTCTATCTTCAACGGATAAAAATGAAGTAGGATTCTCTTCCTTCTTAATCTCTCTTTCCTTTCATCTCTTTCTATTTAAATGGTTGCAATTACGCCACGTCTACATATTGTTTTAAATTTTTTATATAGAGAATAAGACAAAAAGAAGAATGTGAGAGGATGAGATGGAAATGGATGGTAATAGGAGATGAGAGAATCACATTCTGATAAAAATTGCGAGGTTGATCTCCATGTATTCCTCCAATATACCTTCATTCTAGTGAAATGTTAAGTGCAATCTAATCGTAGGCACCAAACGTAACTGAAAGGGTCTATTCCCACTATTTTATTTTTGAAACACAAACAAAACATTCGATTAAAACTCTTGAGCTCCGGTACGGCATCTCAATACGAGGCTATACGAAATGATGTGTTTAGAGTTCGATTCCCTTCAACTTATTCCTTCCTTCTAAGCCGTAATATACATGATTCATATTTTGTAATGGTCCAAAAAATGTAGTGTTCTTCACACATTTATCTTTACCTCTCATGCACGCTTGTCAGTTTTTTTCTATTAATATTTTTCAAAATCCCACAACTAAAAATTAAGAGAAACGTGTAAAAGGTAGCACCACTGTCCAAAAATCCCTCAAACATCAGAACATGTGATATGAGTGTATTGTGGCAAAACAAACATCCAGAAAATGGCCAATGGAAAAAAGTAAATAGTGAATTACTCATACCTCCATTAATATGTACAACACAATCAGAGATTGCACCAAAATACAGGATTGTCTTAATTCCCTAAGAAACCATCACCACCCTCTATTTCTTAGACCTTCCCAAGTTCCTTCCTATTCTTTACTTCCCCTAATGAGCATTAGCAAGGGTATAATAATCCCCCCTAATCTTAATTAGTAAAACTAACTACCAAAAAAAGACCATCCAAAACTATAGTTTGACTCCTTGGGGGGCTTCATTCTTTGCTATTATATTATACTCCACAACTTTTTGTTCCCCATTAACCAAAAACAGAGTGAGATGACATGGCCAGCAAGCACACAGCTGCTTGCTCCACCTCTCCCATCTCCCTCCTCCTCTTTTGGTACCTCCTTTTCTTCTGCACTGGTGGTGTGCCTTGCAGGCACACATCCTTCCCAAAAGCCACTAACTTCACCTGCAGTGACTCACTCAAGTCTGTGCGACCACCACTGCCACCAATTTTGGCTTTTCTGGCAGTGGTGCTAGTGGTGGTGGTGGTGGCAGAAGCAGCAGTGTTTGTGGTGGTTGGGGTGGTGAGAGTACTGGTGGTACTGCTGCCATATGGTTTGTCTTTCTTCCGCCTCTTTGGTCCCTTGCACAGACTCACAGTAGGAATTTTCTTTCTGTATCTGATCCCACAGGCATTGCACAGTGACTGAAAAAAACCAAAAAAAAAAAAAAAAAAAAAAAAAACCACACAAAAATCATTAAACCACACAGATGGGTTTTGCTTTGTAAGAAAATATATTTTTAGTAATTCATAGCTGCAGATGCATCAAAATTAAGAAGTATGAACAGAGCCAAATGGGGCTTTTTTCTTTTTCCTTTTCTTTTTCTTTTTTTTGAAAAAAAAAAAAAAAAAAGAAAAAACAGAAGAAGAATCAAATGGGTTTTGTTTTTTGAGAAAAAAAGGAGAGCAAAACAACTAAACAAGTAACAGTTTGATAACAGAAAAAGTAGTGAAATCATCAAATGGGTGCAGCAAACAGGAAAAAGACAGCTACAGAATCATAAAATACAACCAATGGTTGGGACCCAAAATATCAATCTCCAAAAACCCAATTGAAATTGACAAAACAAATAAAATAAAAACCAATTGAAAAGAAGCATTTTTTTTAAGAAAATTAACATTGTCTGCAGAATCAGGAGGACCCAGCAAACAAAATCAGACCCAGTTCCCAAAATACAACAAAAATCACCTGGGTTTTTGCTCATTGAGCTGAAAAGAAAGATCCAAATAGTTAACGGGAGTCCCAAAAATCAAAACAAAAAAAAGAATGCTGCAGGAGGAAGCATATTATTATGGACAAATGGTAGGGTGGGTGGTTGGGTCGGGTCTGACCTTGGGGCCAGCCGGGCCACTCCTCCACAAGGGCGTCTCAGTGGCTTTGCAGTCCGTGCAGCACTTCTTGTTCTTCACGTTCTTCACATTCATATCCTGAATTACCTGTTTTCGAGTCCAAAAATGTCAACAAATTTTAATGAAACCTGAAAAATGACGGAAAACCCAGAAATCAGAAGCAGATGTAAAAACTAAATCAACTACCTTTCTTCTCAGATTCATTTTATCCACAACAAATCCTGAAAATCTCAAAAGAAGATAGGAAGAAAGAGTGAGAGATTTCGGTTAATGGGGTTTTAGGGAAGCCTAATGATCATGGTTCAGAAAGTAGAGAGGGAGAGAGAGAGGGAGAGAGACATGGATTTAAAGCAAAACACAGATAAAAAACCAGAGGAGTGAGAGTGCCATGCATGAGCAAGAGAGAGAGAGTGACAGAGACACAGTGGTGGTCAGGGGGAAGGGTCAGGTGAAATGAGAGTTCTCTCCGGATCCTCTTTGTGAGGATTCCAGAATCCTTCAATTACATTCGTTCGTTCATTGTATATCGTACGGTTAGAAATTATTATAAAAAAAATTTATTTAAAATTAAATATAAATAATATTTGATAAAAATTGACAGTATAATATACGATACACGAATGTAATTAAAAAATTTTTATATAAGTGTCAGGTGGATATGACCGTGAAAGAAAAACCCCTGGGCCTAGGTGTTCATCGTGGAAATGTCGAAAATATCCCCCCACTGTGATCCTCTCGTATGATTCGCTTTTATTTCCTGTTGCTTGCTGGTGGCACTGCGTACGGTAGCCAAATTTCGGGCGCAGGGACAGTCACGTGGCAGTTAAAGAATGCGCCTTGTTCCGCCACTCGCAGCGACTGTAGAAAAACCTATACTCGCTGCTGCTTGTGATGTGTGAATGAGTTGGTGTAGGGGTTTGCAATACACGGAGGAGGATTCTCTACTCTTCTATTTCCATCTCCTTTAATTCTCTCCTCTCACAAATTATTTTTTGTTTTATTATCTTTATGAAAAAATCAATATAAGAGGTTGATGTAACGTAACCGTGACTGTTCAAATAGAAAGACATAGAAGGGTAAAGAGATTAGGATGGTAGATAATCCTTCTCCGCAATACACTTACCTACACACTATTACAGTAATTACATCACCGTGACATCTTAAAACAAATAACGTATTGTCATGAATTTAAACGGTTATAAAAACATAATAATACGTTATCGTAAAAATATCACGGTAGCATGCTAGAGCGTAAATAGTTTTTTCGTGATTTTGGTACTTGGGGGACTCAAATGTGATTTTATTTTTGGGTGAACGCATGTTTGAGATCCACTCCTGATCTCTCAATTACTCAATTTTAATTATGCAGCTCTTGTTGGCTCATCTCACTGACTCACTTCACAAAATCTCAAGACCTTGAACCGCCCAAATCTCTCTCTCTCTCTCTCTATCTTGAATCTCTCGATCCGTAAACTTCTAACACAGAGATCTAGAGTGAATCTCATTCCATGCTTTGGTTACTTGGTTTTTTGTGGTTTTGAAAACCCAAAAGAATGTGTTTTGTATGGGGAAACTAGAATCTGACGGTTCCTAACATTCTTTTGGTATGTGCAGATTCTCTGGTTACCAAAAGATGAAAGTTTCTAAAGTCAGTGGGGTTCAATGGAAACAGCCACGTAACCATTTGGTGCCTTGGTGGTGGTGCTTGAGGATGCATGCGGCCACGGGCTGCGTGTTGTTCTAGACAGTGGAACACTTCTGAGAGTTGACGTTCGAATGTGGCTTGGCAATTGGCATATAGGCAGTTCCAAGAGGGCCGGATTCCTCCTGCTCCTCAGCCTATAGGGTATTCGTAGCCGTTTTCAGCTGTTGTTCTCCTTTCAAGGACCCGTCCTTGAAAGGAGAACAATAGCTGAAAACACCACTTTATGTTCAACTTGAATGCGTTAAGCAGGCAACCAATGTTTATATTGAGTCGGAATCAAACTCTACACGAGATTCATAATTACATTACTTATAGCTTCTTTGTTCGTATACAAAGAGGATTCGAAATCGTCTTTCATTCCAAGGCATAACTTGTTCATGTCCATTCGTTAGATGGCCCAGACCCACCAAAAATAAATGATAGCAGTAAAAGAGAGGGAGATCGAACCCGCATCTAAGTGCATATGCATAATTGCTTTTCTGCCAACGCGATAAAACGCCACATGCAACCCCATCATCTAGTTAACATCCACATTTCATTTTTTACTTCATTCCTACCAAATTAATAGGGCTATTATTAAATTTATTAAAATTTTACCATACAAAATTCCTTGTGTTAACCTTCGGCATTAACATAAGAAGTAGGATTAACATATTAAGTCCAAATGTTTTTCTCGATCATATTAAAATCTTTAGACAACTTTTAATATATAACCAATAAAAAGGTATACCATCCGGCAATATATTTTGACTCCGACCCAACAACAAATCTGGAACCCGAAAACGGGAAGACGAAGATTCAACAACAGACAGAACCATAAGCAAGAACAGAAATCCTTCGACCGTCGACTACCAAAACAGAGTTTGGGAGTTCCAAAACCACCTGTGATCAACTGTAGTAGACATATGACACCTAAAACAAATGGAAAGACGAGAAAACAACTCAAAATCTTGCTTCATGGGATAATTGACTCGACCACCGGAAATAACGACGCCGAAAAAAATAACTCCGGTTCTTTCCTTTAATCTGTGTTGGTGATGTCCCTATGATCAAAGCCCATGGAAGCCTGAACCGATTTAAACCAGCTGGTTCAAACACCTGAGCCAGCCACCCCCGACAACATTCAACCCTACAACAGGACTCGAACATAACATGAAGCTTGACCTGACCTGACCTGACTGGATTATTGCCTTGCTGAGGAATGTTTCTGCAATTGATACAATATTACAATTTGAAACATCAACAACACCGTCCACATTCCGAAACATGAAATTAAGTAATTTGTGAAAGGTGCATCACCTCTAGCCGAAGTTGAATCCACCAGATGGGACAGTTGGAACGTCATTCCCTCCAAAGTTGAACGCTGTTGAAGCAGCATCACCTGGTGGCATTGTTTCATCGTCGTCCTCCAACCAATATGTCTCGAGCATCTTTACTGCCTTCTCATAAATCTCTGTATTGTCATGACTCTGCAGAGACTCAATTTTCTCCAAACCATCAGCATCTTCAATCGCCTGAGCATAGAGATTCACACCTCCAGTAGTACCCAAGTTCTTCTCGGCTTCACCAACCTTCAAAATGTTCTCCAGGCCTTCTAAACAAACTGTAACAATTCTAGGATCTGGGCAAACAAGAAGATCACACAGCGGCTTGATACACCCTTGACTAACTAGAAACCTGTCACCGAATAGACAAATTAAATCAGTACAGAACAAAGCTTCATACTTTATCGGTAGTAATAAAGCTAACAAGATTTTCTTTGTACTTTATCTGCTCATGAGAACCACCAGATGTAGCATTTGAGATTGCCCATGCAGCCTCTTTCTTTATATCAAACTCAGCATTTTGAAGCAGATTAACAAGAGGGCCGATTATATTAGCCTCAACTACAGCCTGTTAAATCCACCAAGTAATTAGTACATCAGTACCCCAGATGACAGACCTGACAGAAACTCTAAATCAAGTTCTACATTTCATGATTGCACGAATGTAAATATTCAAAGAAATGAGAATATCTTTGCATTACCCGGATCTGTTCCTTGTTTCCGGCTGTGATATTTGAAATAGTCCAGCAAGCTTCCTTCTTGATGCTCTTTTTGTAATTGTTAGTCAAAAGATTTAGCAGACAAGGAAGAGCTTGATGTTGGATGATAACCTACGAAGAAACAAAAGCTCATTAATTCCAAATGCAGAACCAGAAATGTTACAATGGCAAAGGGAAAATCTGTCCTTTATTCCATTAAACTTAAAATTCTATTATTTCGTCATTCTCTATAGGGGCAACCATAGAGAAGGAATAACATACTGGGTCACATATCATCTAGAAACATATGGGAAAACAAGACAACCAAAATGCCAAAGAGCAAACAATACCTGAGTTTGCATATCATCTCCAGTAACAATATTTCCAACTGTGCGGAGAGCAGGAATGAGAACTGATGGAGATGGATGCCTGGAACAATGCTTAGAAAAGTCAGAATTTACAGAACATAACAATAAGGGATGAAATACAAACAGAGTACTGTAAGCACTCACATTAAAAGCTCAACAAGCCGGGGGCACACTCCAGATTCAATAACGGCTTGGATTTTGTCATTTGTACCATCAGAAAGGTACGAAAGAGCCCAACAAGCATCAGTCAAGACTTCTTCATCGTTTGAATGAATCAAACGCGCAAGAGCAGGAAGGGCAGGCTTAACCTGCAACAAAAATTTTAAAAAATATATCAAACTACCATTCTTAGTACGGACGCAACATGAATTAACCTGACATTCTTGCCAAAATATTACAGCAGACTGTACTACCAAAGCCATATAACACCTAAGTGACTAGGTTCAGAGTCTTTCAACTTAAACATATCTTTAAAACCCTAACCTGATCAAATGGTGGCTGTGGTTTGCCCCTGCAAAAATTTGACAGTGTCCAAGTTGCGTTTCTCAGCATAGAGAGCTTTGCATTCTCATTAAGCTGTGAAAGCAATGGAAGCAAAGCCCCATTACCAAGTACAAGATCACGGCAACTAGGGGAATCACCAGCAACATTTCCCAATGCCCAAACAGCCTGCAAGTCAAAGATGACAAGGGGAAGGAATCAATGACAGTCAACACTACAGTAGATATAAACTAGACAAGAGCAACAAAATAAACCTAACAATTTGGAGCAAAACCCCAACTGATCTTCCCAAAGTTTACCTGCTCACGAACATCATCACTCGGAGAACTAAGCAGTTTCACAAATATCGGAACAGCTCCCTGACCAATTACCACCTTTGTATTATCAGATGTCCCAGATGCAATATTTGTAAGAGCCCAAGCAGCCTCAAACTGCAGGAAATTGTATGCAACATTTTTTAGCAGACATAAATAAGAACATAATTAATAACTAAACATTAAAAATGAAAGTATCATACCTGAAGTTGTGGAAAATCCTCCCTCATTAGAAACTCAACAAAGCGAGGAACGACACCCGCTTGTATGACTTCCTCAATCGGAGGGCTACGTTCTAGCATGTAGGAAAAAAAATCACTAGGCAAGTACAGTCTGCTGTATGAAGGGAAAAAATTGTACAGCCCCAAACGTCTACTCACCAATTGAAAGCAACTTCCTAAACTGGGTTGTTGCCTCAAGCTGCATAGTGCCCTCATCACCCCAAACACCAGCAACCATGGATGGTAGATGCTCTAGCTGTATCAAGAAATATTCAACCACTATTAATATTATCTCCAACACGATGTCAAAACTACCAAAACTTAAAGCATAATTAACATGTTTTACAGGAAAAAAATATATGCATCGATTTTCCTTCATTTCAAACTCTAGAAGTTTTTTTTTAAGTGGAACTGCACTAATCAGTACGCAGCCACAAACACGGAACAATAACCTAAGCACAGCTCCGCGACTTGAAAATTGAAACATTTGGAATCCTAAAAAATATTTAAAACTAAGGCAGGACTTGACAAAACAGCAACAAAACAACAGTGATGCTAAAGTCTACTAAATAGAAAACACTCACATCCCCAAATGAACAAAATAACTTAGTAGAGTAGGAATTCAGCATGCATCTAACAACCGCTCAAAGGATTAAAACTATTTCTGCGCCGATCATGAACTCAATGATAGCCTACCCACAACTCCTACGCCGATCATATGCATAAAAGTAGCTTCCATTTCAGCTAAACGACGGAATTAAAATTGAATGTAATTGATAATCACAGTAACCAATTAATCAATCCAATCCTAATCCAATAAAACAATAAGTCACCAAACGCACACATTCATCTTAATCAGTAAAATCCCAATTTAACAACCCCTACAAATCAAGTCAACCACACCCCCAAATCACCCCAAAATCAAACATTAGGTTTTACCTTCTTATCCAGACCGGCGGAGTGAAGACCGGAGGGCAATTGCTGGGTTTGAAGCCCCTCGCGGCGCTTCTTCTGGAGGCTCTCTTCTCTGCGGTTCTTCCTGATCTCCACCATATTGTCCTCCCTCCGACGCCGCCCCTCCTCCGCGTCCACAGCCACCTTGTACCTGTTCCGGCGGACCTCCGCCCTCGCGTTCGGCCTCAACGACATCGTTTCAATCCAAATTAAGAATCCGAAACCCTAGAAGAGAGAGAGCGAAGGGGTTTTAGCGAGCAAAGGAGAGAGAAAGAAGAGAGAGAGAGAGTTGGGGAGTTTGGGAGTGGGGTTTGTGTTTATTTCCTATATTTTTCAAGTGAGGGAGGGATCGGAACATCCAGATGGATATGATTTTTATAGCGTACGCGGAAGGGTGCGAGGGGGTTGGGGTTTTGGGCTCGGATCGGCAGGTAATTACGGAGATTGCCACTTGGTTTGAATTTGAAGATGAGGGAAATACTGTCGCTTTCCTTGGTCTTGGTTCGATTGTTCGACGAAGGGAAACGGTTTTTTTCCCATCAAAACCGGCCCCAAACGGGTTCGCTGAGAGTTCTATTTATTTGACGCAACCCACAAAAGTGTCCTGATGTCGACCTCTGATTATTGTCAATTGATTTTATAGTGTAATTTTAGCTTCCTTTAGTTCATTTGTCGACACAAATACACATGAAACAATAGTAGTAAGACAATTATTTTCGTAGGAGTAAAAATGTAAGCAGACGCTAAATCCACATGATAGCAAAATGTAATTCAAAGTGTACAGAAAAGAATTAAATTGTTGGGCTAATTTAAGAAAACCAAAAAGAATATGAGAACGACTGAGGTGGCTGACTTTCTTTGAAATTTCTTATAAGGTTAGAATTGTTTTATATGAAAAAAGAATTTAATATTTTAAAAACAATAAAAAAAATCACAAACAAGGAAAATAAATAGACGTCATGGGCTTCTCTAAAACGAAGTTTATTGGTCCCGCCAATATGCCCAGGAAAAAAAGGCCCTTAAACAAGCCCAAATCAAATCGAGTAAACCATTATTGATCCACCATACTTTAGGTAAATTATGGGCCTAATAAATACTTTTACACAATTTTTGGACCAACATCTCGCACATGACTTCCTTATAAATTTGAGAGTTTTAACGAAACACTCATGGTACTGTTTACTTTTAACGAAAAACTACATTTTCACATTTTTCTAGTTCTATTTACTACACCTTTATTTGTCATTTTTCATTAAAACTAAATTTTTTTTTCGATTTTTCGTTAGTTTTCCTTATGAATTTTCTATCATTTATATCTTTTAATAAAAATTTCTTTCTTTCTATTCTCAAATAATTTTTTTCATTGCGGTGCCATCGTACAGGCCCCTAGTTCGAAAGTACCCTCAATTTACGATTTTATTTTAATTGTATGTGAAGTATATACATATCAATTGACCAAATTAAGTTCTTAGTGTAAGTGTTCTCGCGCTTCTTATCTCTGTAGCTCTAACCATGTTTGAATACCTCTTCGTCACTTCATCTTTTTATGTTTTATTTTATCTTTTTGTATTTAAAATCAAGGAGTTTCGAACCCAAAAATATAGGGATGCTGATAGGTACCTAGTCACCACAACGTGTTTCATTGAATTTATTTTCTTTTGCGTAATCAATTTACACACAATAAAAAATAAAAATATAAAAGAAAATAAAACAACCAAAATTTTAAACCTTATAAGGGCCTCCATTTGAATCTCGCATATGGCTCCCAAAATCTCAAAGTCGGCTATGCTCTTGATATAAACTAATTCTGACTCTAAGAAAGGGTTAATATTTACAAAGAGCTTCTAACTCAAAATATTTAAGAGCATTTACTCATGCACCTTAAATCCTAGGTCATTTTACCTTTTCTCAATATCGCAACTCAAAATAAGTTAGCCATAACGATTAGTATTGATTCTATCGAACTTGCCATGAAAGTGAATTAAACTCAAAATCTCACTTATAAGTACAGAAAAGTATCATTAGCAAATCTAGCACACTATTTTGTATGGTCTAATAAGAACCAAAGGCTATCTCAAACCTACAACAACCACACTTGTGCCAAACAAATATCTCTACTGATTGCCTAGCTGGCGACTGTGGGACTTGGACTTGTAGTTTTAGACAAATCAAATCAAAGATACCTTGTTACATGCAAAGCAATATTGCCCTATGCGTCCGTCACTCTCCTTGCGCGACCAAGGGTTACGCGCAGAGGCAAGGGGATGACTTTGTGTACACTTGGCTCTTGTAAGGAGATTTTTGTTTGGAACGAGTGGATGAATGGTAGCTTGTTTACTTATCAATCGATTTTAAATGACCTCATATGAAAGTTGACCTGTCATGTTTCTCATGGATGTGTAATATGGGTGTCAATTTTTTTGGAAGTGGAGCGCCTTCGACATGTGATTGATCAATGGTGTGCTATGCGTATGGTGATAAGCGGGTGCATTGTGGTTGATCAATGGTGTGCTATGTGGTTGATCAAGGTTCAAAAAAGACGCTGATCAGGCGACAAGTAGAAGCCTAGACTGAGTTTCCAGGTGAGGGCTAGGGAGTTTTTTTTTTTTTTTTGGTAATATAATTAAATTAAATCAATTATATATCATATAAATGTGTGCTTATACACAAAAAAAAAAAAAAAAATATATTGAAATACATAAATTACAATAAAATGACACATAATTATAAAGAATTAAAACACATTTCCTATAAGAGCTGCGACTTAAGTAGAATGTCTAAACATGGCTAGACGAGTCTCTAAGCACGTCTAGACCCATTTATTAATTCTCAAACGTCTTAAATTAATTAAACTGACAACTGACTAGCGCCTAATCAGGACCTATTAACACTGACTGCCGTCTTACAATTGCAACACATCTAATCTAAAAAGGCCCATTTTATTAATGCACAAGAGAAGAAACCAGTAAAAGGAAGACGTCAGTGTCAACCAACTACATCGAATTACCGATCACATTAAACTACAAACAGAAACCATCAAAAGGAATAAAGGAGAATTATTTAATTACCAAATCCACCAACAAACACGAGTCACCACCCACAAACTGGATTTAACCCCCTTAACCTCCAATCACTTCTTAATCCGGGAATTAAGGATTAAATAAAAGTTTAATCCAGTCCAAATTAAAAACGAAAATTAAAATAAAACACAATTGGGTGGGGGATTTTTGAATAAACAACATTTCCTTCACATGATCCGCTGCATCGCGCTAGCAGCGAGACTTGGCACCTCTTGACGCACCTACACGTGGCTTCTTGTTCGCCGTCGGATCCATGTCGCCGAAGTCGAATCCCATCATCCCATCTCCGCCGACCATGTCGTTGAACATCCCCTGGAGGTCTTCCAAACTGTCCCCCTGAATAATCAAAATTGTAATTAGATCCCCCCGAAAAGCATTAATCGCGTTTAAGGAAAGTTGAATGACAAAATTACCACATTGTCCTTACCTGGTCTTTCACGTTGTTCATCATGGACAGCATTTCACCCATGAAATTGCAAAATTCCTGCCGACAAAAGTACAAAAATTCAGGGACAGAAAAGGAAACCCAAAAACAGTGACGCCATTTTGTTTTTTTACTCTTTTTTTTTTTTTTTTTTTAACGCGCATTCTGTACGGTAAATAATTTTTTAACGCACCTGGTCTTCTTCTTCGAGGGGGTCGTAGAGCCCGGCGTCGTACATCGACCGCTTTGCCTGATCCGAGAGAACTGCGGACAACTAAAACGGCGTCGTTAGCGCGAGAAATTCAAGGCTATTAGGCTTTTTTAACTAACGACGTCGTATGAACGTAAATTCATAACGTTACCGGAGTAAGCCTCTTGGATTTGCTGAAACCGCCGCTTGGCTTCTCCCGCCGCCGTTTGACTTCGCGCCCTATCCGGATGCCATTTCTTCAAATAAAATGAAAAAAAAAAAAAAAAAAATCGCAAGATCAAATTATACCCAAGAAAATTTCCGAAATTAAGCTGTTGTTAGTTTTGATTTGCAGAAAACGGAGGACCCAGAAGATGAATGAGAATGAAAACAGCGGCGTTTGGTGAAGGGGAATTACCAGAGCGAGCTTGCGGTAAGCTGTGCGGATATCAGAGAAGGAGGCGTCCCTGCGGATCCCGAGGACGGCGTAGTAGGAAGATCCGCCGTTGGATCCTCCTTCTCTGTCCATCACTCCACACACCCACAAAAACCCTCACCCCACCCAACAAATCAAAAAATCAAAACAGAGCCTTCAAAATTCAAAGCCGAAGAGCTCCAAGAACTGAAAAGCTTCTCTCTCCCGCAACGGGGCCTGCCGGAGAGAAGAAGAAGAAAAGAGGGAGGCTCTGTGCGTTTCTCTGTGATTTTTTTTTTTGGGTGGTCACGTTTGTTTAGAGACGGAGAAAATATCTTGGTTACAGATCCGGGGGAGGAAGGTTCGAGAATTTATTTTCATGTGTACGAAAATTGACTCCGTCTGCCGTGCGGCTAGATATTTTCTTCATAATATTCAGAAAAGGGCCTGAAGTTAACTTGAATTACGGCGCTCTGCCATTGGGCTTTGTTTGAAGGTCCAGGCATGTCGGGTTCTCAATTGTGGGATTCTTATGCCTATTTGAAGATGGAATTGGCCCATATTTACTTTCAGATGATCAAAAGCGTTTTTGACGATGCTGGACAAAAAAAATATTGTTAATAAAAATGCATAACGAACAAAAGTTTCATTAGTTTGACCAACTTATTGTACGTTTGCTTTTGCATTTCGCTTGCGTATCTACTTATACTAGCATATGAAATCATTATACAAATTCTTTAACAAGATATCGCACTTCACGTGTCATCATCAGTCTGATTCATTAACGTCCATCTTTTGCATTTCACTTCTGCACTTATGTAGTTAGCATCTTAAATTAGTATCGCCCCGCTTCCTTTAACATACTAGTACACACCACGTTATACTATTATGGTCAAATAGATTTACGATGATCACAAAAATCTACGCAGTTCCTTGCAGTGAAAATAACAACTAAGTAAAATACATAAAGCGGTGATTTTTATTCTGTATTTCGTTTCAAAAACCAAGTTTTACATAGATCAGTTTGACACTATGTACACTATGATCAACTAACTGCAGAAAAGTTTAACCTACATTTCTTCTAGTAGTTCAGATACATAGGAGGCCTTGCCATTCTTCTAGCACTCCCATGCTTCCTAACGGAGACCCACCATTTAATGGCGGCACGAAGCTTGCACCAGCATGCCTTGGGTTTCCGTCTAGTCCCTGCGTTATGTACAAAAGCAGGAAGAGGGAAATGTGCGGCTTCTGCTTCGCTACCTGAAGTGAAGTAGAAGCCGCCTGTTTGTCCCCATATTGGGTTTGCAGGAGACCAAGTTGATGCTTGGACCTGGAAAAGGTTTTCTGTCCCTAAATGACCGGTTGGGAGATTTGGCGCTTGGAAAACACCGAGAGGCGGCCAACTGCTTTCTTCATTGTAGATGACGGAGTTAAAGTCCTCCATCGAAAAGCTGTTGCTTCGGAGTTGCATTGGTTGGCTTTGTGCTAGAGAAACCATTAACTGATTGCTGCTGCCTTCTGCTTGGTAGGCACATGAGGTTGAAGCTGATCCATGGTTGAAACCTAGTTGTATTGGGAGTTCATCTGTGAAAAATTACTTGGTTTTCAGTTACTTGGAAAACCACACGTAAGGCAGAACATGCCATAATGTTAAGATTTCAGAGAGACGGACCAACAGATACTACCAATCAACGACGATACCATCCCTAAGCTGCATTTTATTTTATCAGGTTTCCGATGTGGGACTTTACATTCGTCAGCGTATTATACCTTATGCACAAAGTAACATTTACCTTGATGTGTGAACTGAAATTGAATTTGTTGCAGATCAGGGTTTGGACTGGTGAATTGCTCAGCTTGTGGACATGGCAAGGGCCTCGAAAGGCCAAATATAGTTGAAGAATCGACAGGGATCAAATCTCTTACATTTTGATAAGCATGCTGCTTCAGAGTTTCCACCAGCATCTGCAACAAACATAACCAGGGAACTCATAAGTTTCTTTACCCCTAAGGAATTTTCTAAAGTTTGCTCCATCAATCATGCAACAGTTCTTTGTCTTCGGAACGAAGTTATAGCAACCGAAAAATGAAGGCAGATCAAGAACAGCCGTGGGAGATTAGAAAATGCAAAGGAGCTCGAAAATGCATAGTACGCGTACCTTCTGATGCGCGTCGAGTTCATCCAGAGAACAGAACCGGCCATTGATTATTGCCCCTTCAAGCCTGTGGATGGAATTGAACATGAGACTTACATCGTGCTCAGCTCCATGATAGGCATAGCACTTATGGTCATCCAACTTACAGGTCATAGCATGCTCTATGATTGTTTCCCATATCTTGGTCGAGATCCCACCGAAAGCCTACATTTTCGCAGCAGAAAATTAGACAGATACAGATTAAACTACGGGCATAAACTACAGTAGGCACACTGCTCAGCAGAACAAATGGTTCTCTTACATTTCGTAGTGAGGATACATCTCTCATGTACAACTGCAGGAACTCCTCCACTGTGCTGATTCCATTCTTGCACAGTCTCTTATGGAAGGCTCCATCTTTCGCTATCTTTTCCAGGCGCCATATTTCGTCGTTTAGGTTTGGAGGGTAGTGCTTCTTATACACTGAATCAACATTTTCTATGTCAGTTTCATTTAGTTCAATGCCAAAATTGTCTATATTTTAGTAAAGATCAAAGAGTAGTGAGTTAAGTTTTCGTGAACTTACATTCTCCACGGTGATCTTTAACCACAAACGGTTCACTTCTAGCTTCTCTAATTCGTACTTCACTCGAAGATTTGGCCACAGCTCGAGCTGCTAGTCTGAACGTTCGGCTTCTTATCCAGCTCGAGTTGTCAGTAAACATAACATCACCAACAGAACCAGCTCCCTCTCTTAGTGTAACATGTATCTCGCCCGTCACTAATGGCCTCTTGCCATCCCTTGCGCGAACAATGTAGTTGTTGAATTCTCGTTCGGTCCAATCCTCTTGATCATCAGACCCGAACTCACCATTCACGACAAGAAGTTCAAGCTTCAGCAAAGATAGGGGACCGGAACGGACTATAGCACCGGTACTGGCATCGACTAGTTCAATTTGAAGAGGCTCGCCATTCTCTGCTTCCACCCTACCGCCTGTGAATATGGTTCCTGCCAGCTTGTTGACAAAACGCAACTGCAAGCCACTTCCTCCAGAAGTACTCCCACTTTCCAGCGACGGCCTGGATACGCTGCGTGTTTATCATGTAGATTATATCAGCAATTGGAAGCTTTGATGACTAAGAAAAAATTATAAGACCTTCGTTATTTCACAGAAAACAAACATTTGATCTAAAAGATAACCTTGGAGATGACATGAGGAAGGGACGAATACCGCGCTCCACCTCCTCTCGCACCTACACACGACAAAGATACATGAACAATGAACTCAAGAAACCTCACCAGGAAACGATTTCGAACAAATTCAAGTTCTAAATGTTAAAAAACAGCGTTTAAACAGGCAAACATGTGTTCTTGCTTTCTATCACAAGAGGGCTAATGAAACCAAACCTAACAGTCAATCCTAGTTTTCATGTTAGCAGCTACTCAACCCATCTTCTTAATCGAAGTCATTAAAATCGAGGAAACAAAGCAAAATCAAACCTTAAACCTCTATGTTACTACAGAATTATACACTAAAACTACGACGGAATGCTTTCTTAAGCCTCAAGTTTGAGCTCAGATTCATTCGTGTAGACAAGAACGGAGATTTGGACTTACAATTCTCCGTAAGAAGCTTTCCCACTCGCGTTCATTCAGCGTGGCGTCTCTCATCACATCCCTAACAACACTGCACAACAAGCATCACAAAAACCCGAAAGTCAAAAAAACGAATTCAATCAACCAAAAAGCACCAAACTTTCACTCAAACTAAACCACTCACTTCCTAAAAGTAGGCCTCCTTTTGGATTCTGGAACCGGAAACTCGAAGTCCTCGCTTCCCGGGTCGCGAAAATGCCTCTTGGGGACCATCAAAAACCCGCCCGAAAACAGCAGCTGGCAGCTAGTTTAATTTAGTTGAGTATCTGAAAAGCACACAAGATTTCGAACAGCAGCTAGCTTCTGTGTCCTTAAATATATAATCTTGGTCTGACCTTTTGATTGCAGAAGGTACAAGGAAGGTTCTTCGTACAAACCATAAACACGCCAAACCTTGAAAGTCAAGGCAAAGATTAGCTCACGCTCTAAACTAAAAAGAACCCAACATTTGTATTAAGATATTATTAATTTTAGGTAGCACCAAAGTTGCATCGACTTTTATGTTAGGTTTGATCGATGACTGTCTGTATTGTTTTGTCTCATTTTTTTTTAAGGAAAAAGAGAAAAGAACAAATATTTTCAAGATTCTCAGGCATTGGAATTTCAGCTAGATGACTAATCAAACGCGTCCTGATTGAAAAGTACTAAAAAAATCACAGTATATTCCAATAGATCCAGGACAGAAAGCTCTCTGTGTGTGTGTGACCGGATTTAGAGAGAGGAGAGATTTTTCCGTGTTCACGAAACACGACCCGGTACATTTTTTTCAAGTGTCCCTCCTGAAGAAAGTTGGGGGAAACAGGTGATGTGGAGCACGTGTACGTGTAATCATTGAATTTCACATGTGATTCAACTTACTTTGATATTATGAAGAAAATTAGGGTTTTTACGTAAAAATAATTTGCAATATAAGGAGTAACCAATTTCTTATAAACTCTTGAATGGTCTAGTCTCTCGCCGACATGAGACTTTGTCCTCACATTCTCACACCTCCAATTGTATTATGACGTATAATGTTCCGGATCCTATTCTAGATACATTGAAAAATTTCTTGAAAGAGTGAGAGCGAGTTCACGTGAATAGAGACAAAACAAAGAACAAAGCGTGTTTAGAGTACTATTAGATGGTACGAAGGTTGAAAGAAGTTGCAGAAATTACAAATTTTCCACAAGTACGCGTTTGTTTATCATTCTTAATGGTGAAGGAAGCAAGATGTGGCACTTTAAGCAGAACCCCATTTCTCAGAATTTGACCTGAAATTTCATGTCAACTTCGACGCAAAACCCACAAGATAGAACTACTCTGATACATCGATAACATGTCAACAAGTCGCGTTATTCAAATATTAGTCAATGTTATTGACAACTTATCGAAACCATATCTGACACCTTGAAATTATAATTATCTGCATGCAGCTTCCACTAACATCAGTATGTCACAATCTTTCTGTCTCACATGTAAAGGGTTGATTTTTATTGCGAGCAGAAAGCAGAAAAGAGAAGCAAAAGATTATAAAAAACTGAGTCATTGAGTGAGGCTGTTGAGGCTTGAAAGGTTGTTCACTTGATTGACTTGGTGGTTGGTGGAGCTTGCACGATGCAGGTTCTGCGAAACTCTCCGGGAATCTGGTTTTCCGGGAAGGTTCTGGGAATGTATGTGTAACTGGAGCCGAAGACTTACCTTTCCCCAAGTCGTCCCCGGACCCAGGGAGACTTTTATATGTAATGTTCAGAGTTCTGATGCGAGCAAAGCATCAATTTTGACTAATCACTTTTTTAATGCTCCTAATCACAAGAAGTTATGTTACTGATTTGATACTTTTGAATAATCAAATTTATAATTAACAAACTCAAATATTCTAAAAGAATATGATATAAAAAAACATTCTAAAAGAAAGATAATATAAAAAAAGAAAAATCAAATACAACAAGTTAATTAGAGCAATGTGCGTAGTTTTACACTAAAATTCAAATTTTCTTTATCATCATAGTAGATTATAGTAATGTAGTTATTGTTTGTCACAAAACAAATCAAATATAAAAAAACGTTTATTTAAAATTATTTTTAAAATGACTAAAAACATTTTTAGAGGAAATGTTTTTAAATTCACAAGGTGATCATGTGCTGTTTCAAGATTTGCTTTTATTTTTAGTAATGATTGATTCTAAAAATATTTTCACTAAAAACTCTTTTAATCATTTAAAAAGTTATTTTGGAAGTGAATAACTGAAATTGCTTAAAAATATTTTAAAAATCAAGCTTGAATTAAAATGCAAGTGAATCCTTAAAAAATCACTTAAAACTTAAAAGTGTTTCCTATAACATCAATTATGTGTTTCGTGCATGAAGCATTTAAGTATTTTTAGAACCTAAAAACATTTTTGCTAAAAACAATTTCATTCATTTTAAAAGTATTTCTAAACGAGTCATCAAAGCACTTTGAAACGAGCTTAAAGATTATTTTGTGGTTTAACATTTAATTATCAAAATTAATCAAATGTTGTTAGGCAAAACTCAGAAGACATATCAAATCATGAAGAAAATAAAAATCCACTAGCTTCAATATTACTTCAAAAAAAGAGCTTCAGAAAAATAGAGTTTAAAACCAAAACAAACAAAAAAGGAAGAAGCTTTTCTCAGTTCGTACCTGTGCAAATTTTCCCACCAAATTGAAAACCCAGACACCAATTGCTACCAACAGCAATGGCGTCTCCTACGCCGGACGCAGCGACCCTTTTAATCCTCTTGGCAGCCATTGACATGGGCACCAACTCCTTCAAGCTGCTCAAAATCTGAGCATACCCAGACGGCAAATTCTTCACCATCGACCAATTCAAAGAGCCGGTGGTTCTCGGCTCTCGGCCGCGACACCACCTCATCGTCATCAACACCAACCCCTTTTGCCCTCTCGCACCACTCCCACCTCCTTGCTCTCGAATCCCTAAAAAAGTTTCAGAAAATCCTGAAATCCTACAAAATCAGCAAAACCCTGTCCGCTGCGTCGCGACCGCTGCCGTGCGAGAAGCCGTGAACAAAGCCGAGTTCTTGGAATGCGTGAGGGAGGAGGTGGGTTTGGAGGTCGATGCGCTGCCCGGTGAGGAGGAAGCTCGGCTGGTTTATCTGGGTATGCTTTAGTTTCTGCCGATATATGAGAAATTGGTGCTGGGTGTGGATATCGGAGGTGGGTCTACTGAGTTCGCGATTGGAAAGGAAGGAAATGTCGTTTTGGGGGCTTCGTTGAAGCTGGGGCATGTTAATTTGACCCAAAAGTTTGGGGGCAGTGAAGGGAATGCTGAAATTATGAGGGACCATATCATGTTGGTGATTCAGGAATCTGGGTTGGTTGAAAAGATTCAATCTTGCGGCTTTGAAGTCGTTGTGGGGTCTTCCGGTACGATCAAGGCTGTTGAGAAGGCGGTCCCTTTCGGGTATAGCAATGTGAGCAATATGCTGCAGGTGGGCAATTTGGTTTCTTTTGGGGATGGCAAGAGGGCTTGGAAGCTGAGCAGAGGAGAGGTGAAGGGTGTTGTGGGGAGTTTGTGCGGCGGAGGAGAGCCGGAGAGGGTTAGGAAGGAGAAGTTTTTTAAAAGGCCGTCGGAGTTTATGGTTGCAGGGGCAGTGCTGTTGGAGGAGATATTTGAGGTGCTTGGAATTGAGGAGATGGAGGTTTCTGGTTATGCATTGGCAGAAGGGGTGGTTGCAGAGAGTTTGGCAAAGGGTAATGAGGGTTAAGATTTGAATGCCAATAGAAATGGTCGTCTATCATGCGGCTTACGATGAGGTTTAATGGCAAGAAGATGATGAGGGCTGCTGCACAGTGTGCTGGCATTGCTAAGGTATATTCAAATTGAATTGAGTATCTTGTTTCCTAACGTACGTTTGTGAGATAGACAGAAACTAGTTCTGGATCAATTTATTGATGCTTGATACCAACTTAAATTTAGTGTAAGGATCAGTCAAAATGTAGTGTGATGTTGGGGATATTTATGTATTCTATTGTATATTCTTCATTAAATTGGGTATGGAGAAGAATTGTATTGCGACGTCCAGTGTTTTTGAGTAGATGTTTTTGCAGGAAACGTTTGAAGCTTTGAGAAAATGTGACCACCTTACTAGCATTCAAGTTGCTGCCTCCGGTGACGCCAAGGATCTTGAATATCTTGAAGCTGCATGTGTGCTCCACAATATTGGGATTTCCGTGGGCAAAAAGGGTTACGATAAGCATTCTTATTCTATCATAACGGTAATGATTTTCCCTCTTCCTAATTCATTTACTGTGCATTGAAAATAAAACTTCAAGTTCACTTATTGATCTTAATCTTGATGAGCTAAATCATTTGTGTAGAACGGCAATCATCTTCATGGTTATGGTACTGAGGAGGTCAAGCCGTCAAGGTATGTCAAGTGTTTATTTGTGTGCTATGTCTTGGTGCATACCCTGTATTCTCTACAGTGATGATCAATTAGTGAATCTGCAGCTGATAGCACTACTTCCAAAACACCACATGAAGAACTTACCAAACTTTTACCATGTATCCTTCAAGGAGTTTCCAGAACAGGTAGCATTTTATCTGAATATATACAATACTATGACAACTACAATTATTTGTGTTTTTATGTTTATTTTTGCGTTCTTTCTCTTTTCTGTCAGGTCAAAAAAGAAATTCAGGTTTCTGTCTGCAATTATCTGTACATCTGCTGCACTACAACAACATCGACTCATAGGTTTCCAACATATGGAGATCTCGCATTCTCATGAAGGTTTTAGACTGGTAATCTCCAATCTGGTTTTCAATTGAACATTTCTCGAATAAAATTGGAGGTTTTTTTCTTTGCATTTGTAGAATGTTTTTTTAGAACTACACAGGAGTCGAACATATCCTGTACTATTAACTTTGCTGTAGTATTTGTGTTGTTCTTTTAAAGAAAATTATCAATATTTGTATTTGTATACAACTTCTTGTGCTGAATGAGTAAAGAAGGCCTTGGTTTTCAATTGATGGTGTGAAGCAGAACTGTGAACTTTCATCTTAGATTCTGCAGTTAAGCACACAATTAGACTGGTGAGAATATCGTAGTGGTATGGTCGTCAACATAGCAGTGCATTTTAATTAATTATCACATACGCCTGCTCGGACTGTGTGCTTTTCATTACCACAGAATGTGCAGACACTGCAGAGGCTATAAGACTTGATACCAAAGATTTCATCTTATGGCTTATCGATTAACTTAAACCTTGAATGCTGCTTAATGTGATTAACTAAAGCAATTTCTTTTCTTGAGTTTGGCTAACTGTAGCATTGACCTTGGGATTGTTTTCAGACATGCAGTAGCGTAAAAGATCAAAATTATCCACCTGGCATTGTCCAGACTCTAGCTGAGGATATTGGAGATGAACTAAGGCAAGAGTTAGCGCACTTTAAAATGGTAATTTTCTTAATCTTCCCGTTTATATTAAAATTTTCAAATCGGAATGAAAGGGGTTCCTCATGTTCAGCTGGTCCCATAGAAGCCAAAGCCTTCGGCTTTCTGTAAAATGCTCGTTTGGGTGAGGGCTCAGGATTGCTTGTTTTTAATTCCAGGGTTTCTCTGAATTTGAAAAGTTCTCAATCCTGGCTCAGGACGAAGGCTGGCGGCATGCTTAACACATGCAATATTTTCATAACAGATGGACTTGTTTTTGTTGGCTTCAGGTATTTCAGGAAGAATTGTACATTGTCGTTCCTTCAAGTGCTTCAGCATGATCTGAGAGAGAAATGTATCGGCAGAAATGGTGTTTCGTGATGTCCTGAGAAAGTTCATATACTCCTTAAGCTCGGCCTAATCAAGGTCCATACCGTCTCCCTAGATCATAGAACCGTTTATTCGTTTTGATGTGCAGTTTCATATTTGATTAGTGGCATAAACAGTATACGCCTTACAATATTAGTAATCGGATAGTAGATCGCACTTTTAATGGAGTACAGGCGTTGAAGCCATGGAAGGACAAAGCGCGTTGCCCAGGTGGAAGGATATCCCTTATGAACCATTGACACAGAGCTCGTGGGCTGAACTTGTGTCGATGGAGACTCATGTTGCCAACTGACGCGGGTTCTTTTGAAAGTCTGAAAGAGAGCACTTGCCGGAGAATTGGGAGGTAACCATACTCGATCATGAAACCCGTGAATTGGGAGGTAACCAACTGACGCGGTTCTAATGAAACTCGTGAATCGTGTTCTTCAGTTTCTGCCAATTCACAAGGATATGAAATACGATGAGTCGGGTTTACCATCCTCCCTCATTAAAATTTATTTTCTTAAGCAATCTCATAATTCAGTTTTTCGGTTTTCTGTTGTTTCCTTAATCTTCACAATGCGACTCCATGGAGTGGCAGCCTAGCATGAGAGTGGTGTAGATGATCTAGAGGCCATTTCAGATGTTTATGTATGAAGAGGTTCTGTTGTTTCCTTAATCTTCACAATTACTAAACGCTGTCGTTTTTTATTTCCAATTTATTGCCATGATAGAATTTAAGAAAACTAACGAAAATTCCAAAAAAAAACCTTTAGTTTTTAATGAAAAATGACAAATAAAGGTGTAGTGAATAGTATTAAGGAATAGTAAAAATGTGGTTTTTCGTTAAAAATGAACAGTACCGAGAGTGTTTCGTTAAAATTCTCTAAAATTTATCATACACATCAATTCCCAGATGGGCAATGTCTTAAAATGTAAAGTGTCCGTTGTGTGGTTCCAAGGGCCAAACATGATTGAATAGTGAAGTGAATACCAAACCATAGTGTGGGAAATTAATAGGAACATACCCGAATTCGAGATCCTCTCTGGATCTTGCAATTTGAAGCTGATGGACCGAGAAATCTTCATTTTAAATCCTATGGCCCTTGTTAGTCCTTCTCATTTTTACCTCACACAAATCAAGAGTCCGAATCTCTCTCCATTTATTGGATGGTACAAATTTCTCTATCTATTGGCTCTGGACTTTGAGATCTAAAGAGGATCTAAACCCAACCCACCCAAACCCAATTTGTGACAGGAATCCATTGATAGACATTGGGTACCTTTCAAGCTGAGTCCACGACATAATGTGAGACCTATCTCTACCGTAAATGTTGGTGAGTGGTAGGATTCAATATCGCACGTTCGAAAGAATAACAATATCTTGGAATGGTGTGAAAGTTTCGAATACACTTTTTGTTGAGAGCATGAATTTCACGTCGAGAAATGAAAGTTTTGCCTAATAATGTATATGATCATGAATCTCTCCCTCTTATTACTAATTGATTTTTGAACGAATGTTCACTTTCTAATATAATATCAAAGATTCAAAGCAGACTATTCATGTGTTGAACCTAGTGTCCAATGTGTGGCATTATGTGAGTCTAACATGTGAAAAACGTTACATGTATTGGGTGACATGGAGGGGTATGTATTGTTCTATCCATGGACTTTTAACAATTAGTAACAAAATGCCCACTACTACGGCTAGTTTGGAAATACTTTTAAAATGATTGAAAACGTTTTTAGAGAAAATGATTTTGGATTCCAAAGGTACTTGGAGTGTTTTTTTTCAAGAAACACTAGTTTTGTGCTTATTCCAATAAGCACTTATGTTTTTTCAAGATTTACTTGCATTTTTACTAAAAAATTTGTTCTAAAAACATTTTCAGCCATTTAAAAGTACTTCCAAACGACCTCTAAGACAAAGTCCACAAAGTGGGCGATTTGTAGGAGGAAATTAGCACAAGGTCAATGTTGATACCGTGGGCAGAAGACATCATTCAGTACAACTTTAGAGGCAAGTTTTGCCCATAAGCTCTTAAAAGTGAGTTTCGTCTATGAGCGTAAGGAGTCAAGTTGGGAGTAAATCTCAAACTAAAATACTTCAACTGAGCTCTGAACCGGACAAAATCTTACAATCGGTGATAGGACAAGTTTTTCTCCTGAACTGAGTTCAATTAATGGGTAAATTATGCTATTTCTCCAATCCAACATAAGTTGAAGATATTTGATCATATTACAACCATCCAAGTTGCATCCTTGTCCTTAAGCTATGGTGGAACTAATTTTGTTTTCCAATCTGCAATCATGATACAATTTACAATGCACATTGAGCAGTAACAAGTAGAAAGTAGTAGGGTTCATCACTATACATCACATCATTAGCATATCTTCTAGGGCCATTTGTCTTGTCCCGGATTAAAAGTAAACGGCAAAAATTTTAATTATTTTGTTCTGAAATTAGAACCGAACTCAATGACGTTTTTGGATTTATATAACCGATCCTATTTAATAGGAAAATACTTTGTTATTGTTGTTTGTTTGTTTTGAAATTAACATTTATAGGTTCATAGTTCGGAGATGAGTGATTTAGACTATTAAGAGAAGGAGAGAGATAAATTTAAACACTTGGTTTAGGTAAAGTGTGTCGATCAGATTGACAAATAAGGATTATAAAATTTAAAATGAGTAGTCTAAATTAATCAGTCTGTCATGTTCAAACTGCAAGATCTGGAAAAAATCTTGAAATGACAGTGACTAAGGTGGTGCATGACAACATGAACTGGGGCTCGCTAGATATAAGTATGGTAAAATGGAATAGACAGCTTAACAAATTAAGGAGGTGGATTGTCTGCCCTTCTATTTTTATACTCTCCATTCCTTTCTGTTTGTGTGGTCACCGTAAAACCACGTTAACATTTTATATTCCTATTACTTTTTATTTTATTATTTCTAAAAAATA
This sequence comes from Pyrus communis, assembly GCF_041283825.1. Taxonomy (NCBI): domain Eukaryota; kingdom Viridiplantae; phylum Streptophyta; class Magnoliopsida; order Rosales; family Rosaceae; genus Pyrus; species Pyrus communis. The sequence goes on from NC_142576.1 coordinate 3,529,768, forward strand.
TTAATATAAAATATTAATGTAGCTTCATCGTGACCACACATCACAGAAAAACTTGAAAAAATTATGAAAATAAAAGGGCAGACAACCCACTCCTTGACAAAATGTTTAGATTTGTGCAGTAAGAATTACTATCATGCATCAAATCCAAACCTCCACCACCAATTGGTTAGGTCATCTCAGCTCCGCCTTTTGTTTTCTTTATGTAAAAGATTCATAAATCTCATAATTTTCCTTTTGACTACACGTGAAAAGTTTGGTAAATGACACCTATATATGTCTCGGATAATTCTGCAGAACTCATCGATATTGCAGGTCTTGTAGTCATGCACGACGTGGATAACACATATCTTTGTCAACCACGAACTTGATCAACTATAGCATAATTAAAGATAATAAGAAGGTTGTTTTATTTTTAAAAGGCGACCAGCTAGCAGCTTCGTTACAACAGTTTATATTTTTTAGGCGAAAATTTTTATAGAGGCATTTCAGCGTATGTTTCATCAGCATCAAGAATATGTTTCATCAGCATCAAGAATCGAACCGAGAATGTGTCATGTAGAAGACGGGCCTAGAAGTTATCCCTAACCATTGAGTTAAGGTATTAGATTAATGTTGTAATCTTGTACTTATTCCACTTGACTCCTTTTAGTTAAAATTCTAATAGAAAGTAAGTGAGAAGCGAGTTCAATTACGAAAAACTAAGATGAACAAATACTTAAGATAGTCATCATACATAAGTGGACAAAGATGAATATTGATCCCACAATGCATCAATAATTAAGAATCATACACTTGTGGACGACTGACTCAAATCGAGCTTGCGAGACAATACTAGTCGCCCATACAAACATTTCCTTGGGCAATTGTCTCATCCTGACTATTCCTACACATGAAATCGTCCAGTTTTCTATCTTTTGATGTTCGATCTTAACTATGACTGTTGTGTAATTGAGATATTTGACAAAATGCCTCAAAGATGATAAAACAACAAGTAATACTTGGAAGACTAAATTTGTAAACTAAATGACATAGAAGATAATAATTAAATTACTTAAGCGTTAATAAACATGCTCGTTCCTATTAGTGATACATTATTTAATTTATAAATTTTATCTACAAATTTAATCTATCCAACGTTATCCTAAAACAAGATATGAAACTACGAACAACTAGCCAAAGTACCATGCGAACTTTGTCCCGTTTTGAAAAAGGACATCTTGAGGATCCGTCACTAGGGTTTTTATGGGTGCGAAGTTGTATTTTCCACTTGTTTTATACAGGCATGCATCGGTACGTGTACAGTGTACTTGACGTGTCAACTGGTCAAGTATGGTCCATCAACGCTATATAGCATAGCTCTTGCCCTCGGTACACGTGTCAGCATGTGGCTTCAGAGATCTCGGGGCCTCGTCCCAATGCCGAAATAGATGGTGTTATCCATACTTATTTCATCCTTTTTACACACTTTTATCAATTTATATAATTTGTTTCACTGCAAATCATTCGATTTGAGAATTAAAAATTAAAAATTAAAAAATATGAAAAACGTAAAAATAAATGTGTAAATAATACCGAAAAGACGAAAAATGAATGTATGACTTCTTTTTATTATTTTTTGAATAAAAACATGCTGCATGCAATTGTTGTTGTTTTCTGCAGACTGCAAACTGCAAACGCATAACCGTGAAACTGAATTTCCAGAATTGTCACTAAAGGCCTAAGGTCACGTTCCCAATCAATTAGGTAAAAGTGCAGGCGATGGCACGATGCAATGAACCGTCGTGCAAACTGGGATGCCAGACCTTTTTAATAGTTTTCATATCATCACTTTTACTCAGGGGTATAGTTAAACTAAGGATTGTCGTCCAACTCGGATTTGAGAGGGTTTTAAAATTCTAATGTAGTCAATTAAAAGATTTTAAAGGATTTTAGAATCCATTCAAATCTAGGTGTATTCAATTAAAGGATTTTAGAATCCTTTAAAATCTAGGTGTAGTCAATTAAAATTTTTTAAAGCATTAAAATTCATCCAAATCTAAGTGTATTAAAAAAAAAAATTAAAATTTTGAAGGATTTCAATAAGTTGTGGATTTTGTGGGATTTAAGAGCCAAAAATATATATAACTGAGACTAAAAAGAATCCAACCTCACGTAAGATAATTAAGAGCTTAGGACTTTTGTGGCTAACTCAGGGCTTTATATAAAGGGGCTAAATACCCTTACAAGTAGTCGAGGGAAAAATAGTGCTCTTATAATCCACATCAAATATATTAGATCACTGAACCACTAAATCCCTTTCAAAATATAATTTTACATCATCATACTGGTTTTTGTTCATTCCCCAATTTGAGCGTTAATAGAACTTCCATGTGAATCATAACTGACACACCCCGTCCGAAATCAAGGCGTGCTAGCCGTCACGCCTTGATTTCGGTCAGGGTGTTTCAGTTTGGTATCAGAGCCAATCCTTGGTCGGATGTGTGCCGACGAGGATGTCGGGTCTTTAAGGGAGGTGGATTGTGAGATCCCACATCGCCAAGGAGAATGGATCATGTGATCCTTATATGTATATTCTCATCTCTATCTAGCACGAGGCCTTTTGGGAGCTCACTGGCTTCAGATTCCATGGGAAGTCCGAATTTAAGCGAGTAGTGCACGAGAGCACTCCTATGATGGGTGATCCACTGGGAAGTTTTCGTCTGAGTTTCCAGAAACAAAACTATGAGGGCGTGGTCGGAGCCCAAAACGGACAATAAATGCTAAGGCAATCCAGTACCGACAAAAGATTCCAAATCTAATACACTTGTAATTTATGTTTTAGTACACATAAAAGTAATTATTTAGAGTCTTAGAAACCAACATCTTGATTAGCCAATTATATCGACTTGTTTATGTTATAATGTTTTATTTTCTTGGATTTTATATTTGTAGTTTGCTAATAATTGAAGTTTATTTGGAAGTCAACTTATGCAGTTGCCCAGCACCTGTATCATGCACGATCCAATGTCCATGCTGAAGTCCAATAAGCAAGGATGTAGTCCCACGCAACTCCATGCCCTTTCATACAACCCCATCAAAAACATTTGTTCGATAAGTGCAAAAACGATTTGTTGCTCAAGTCATTAAAAACATTTACAAATACATTTGTAATTCTAAATTGGATTTTACGATTGTCAGGCGTTGACCAACCAAAAATAGATAAAAATATTGAGAATTCTCTCTTTATAGGTCATGACCTTCATCGTGGACCATTAATAAAATGATGAGTGCTAAAACAACCAATTTAGACTCGTTTTTACACCAGTTGAGTCTAACTCGAATTGTTTTGAAAATCAAATGTAAGAACCGGATGATTTTACGCCAGGCGGAGTAGTGGGATCGTAGATAACAATCCCAAAACTCTAAAATGCCCTTGGTTCTAATCTCGTTTCGTTCCCTGCCAAGGAGGGCAGCACCCACCAACGCAGCCAGTGCATTTGGACAGAACTTGGTTGCTGAAAAAATCAGCAGCAGTTCCTACTTCTTATCAATCACAGATGAATATATGTCAAATTTGAATTAAAAAATCAATTATTTTGACATATGTCGATCTACGATTGATGAGAAGCAGGAACCGTCACTGATTTTTCAGCAGCCAATTTTTGTTCGGTGCATTTAAGCAGCTCACCTGCCTTTTAGAGAGAGAAAAGATCCGTTAGCGACTCCACAGTACAATGGAAAGCATTTCTTGCCATTTTCGGGAAACAAATCCGGTGGGCCATCCCGTACTGTATCAGTGCCTTCTGATTTTCCATTTTCTTTTTCTTTTAAAATATTTTACCTCTTCATCTATTTATTTAATTTTGTGCAGCAAGTTTTCCTTTCTATATATATATATATATATGTACACATTTTGGGAGGTAAAACAAGGAAGCTCCGCGGCAGAGTTTGCAGAGAGAAATAACGGGTAAGCTTCTCCAGGCACTGTTTGGTTGCTGAGAAAATTGAAGAAAACAAAAGAAAATTCCGAGTGTTTGTTTTTCTTTTTTTTCCTCATATGTTTTTCTTCTTGTGTTGTTAGAAAAATAAACGTTTGAGCTGATTAAAATAGTTTGTTGTTTTTGGGATTTTTCTTCCTATATATGGTCAATGCTTAATGTTTGTGACATGTTTATGTGATTTTTATATATGTAAAACTAAATTATGCGTTATATTTGCGTGTTCATATGTTTGTGGTTTTATAAGTAAATGTTTTTCTGAATGTCTAACGCTAGTTCAGCTGCAATTTGTTATAATTTTTTCTTATTGTTGTTCCATTTAATTAGCTAACAGAAGACTTGGCGCAAAACCAAGCGCAGTGGCGTTCTAAGATTCATACAGCCGACCACAGTTGGTGGGATAAGATTTTTTTGTTGTTGTTATTCCATTTAATTGCTGTTTATTTGACTAATTTCGAGTCTTTTTCGTGCATTTTCTTCAATTATTTGTGCCTCATGCTCTCTCATGGTGATGCATTTGTAGTAATTTTTTGTATACACATGTAAGATTGCTTCCTTCTGTGTAAAGTATTCATTTTTTTGAAGTCTTTCGTTATCCCCTTTTTTTTGTAAATGGAAACTGAATTGAACTTCCTAGTTGATATGTGCAAATTGTTCTTCCTTAACTGAGTTTGAGTATTAACCGTCTGGCTGTTATTTCATCACAGCGTTCGAGTATTGATTACTTAGGTAGCACTGGTTTTGTTACTTGCAACTGAATGATCTATAAGAGACAGAGAGTAAGTTGTTGGGTCTCCCTTGGCTTAGAATGTAAGGAAAACTAATGAAAAGTCCAAAAAAAACTTTAGTTTTAATGAAAAATGACAAATAAAGGTGTAGTGAATAGTACTAGGAAAAGGCAAAAATGTGGTTTTTCGTTAAAAGTGAACAGTACCGGGAGTGTTTCGTTAAAACTCCCTAGAATGTATCTATTGAATCAAGAATGTGATACGCGTTCAGTAATTCGCTTACTATTTCAAACTAATTTTGGTTCAGTTTCTGAGAAGCATCACTTCATTCTGGCATGGGGTTGGAGGAAAGAGTTGACAGACATAACAAGCAAGGCAAAGTTAATCAGACATCAACCATTTGCAAGCATGCTTTTTCTGACCTGACGCATATTACTCCGTTGGTATTCGTATACCTCTTGAAAGAGTGCTATTTCCATGGTAAGAGTGTTTTGCTCTCGATCACTAATTTCACCGTTTTTAAGCATGATTATGTTGTGACAAGGAACTTGATCCTAGCTTGTTGATGTGCCTTTGATCATGTTAGTGGTGTACCACATTGTGGTCAATGACTCAGTCTCAAATTAATCCTTCAAGTGTGTATTACACCGTTTTTCAAAATCCTGCTGCGTGTTTCCAGTCATCTAACCGTTTAACAAAACTTATGCCCCAAGTCATTTCCATACACGGGCAAGATAGAACCTGTCATAGTGTTGATAGAACCAACTGTTCACTCTTACGATCTAATAATTTGAAAGGCACTCGGCCCTCATGAGTGATGAAATACTTCCGTCCTGTGTTTGGATTACCCTTAGAGATCCAGGATGAATTTTTAAAGTATGCTGCAGTCCAATCCCGCAGAAGTTTACTCGTATCTATGCTACTTTTTTTAGGTTGCAAATTGAACTGAGTTTGGGTAAAAGATCTTATTTTCTCAGCTTTTCTGCATGTACCTTGGAAGTAATGTTTCTTTTCTGCTTGTTTGTTTCCAATTGAAACATGTAATAGGCACATGTAAGGCAACTAAGAAGTTCCGAGCTCTTCAAGACCAGGTTTATCTAGTACTACGCAATGATCCCCAACCTGGACCAGCTACTTTTGTTATTCAGTGCCTCTATGTTTTGCCTATATTTGATTTATACTGTGAAGGGTTCAGTCATTTGATTATATCTGGTCTTCTCCATTTCCTAAAAAAGGAAACATGCTCGGGGGACTCTGTGGAAACAAAAGACCTCGCTGCCCAGTTATTTCTCGATATTGTTGGGGGCTCTGTCAACCATGAGGGGAGGATAATTGAGAAGATACTTGAAGTTTATGGTGTTCAGTTTGTAAACATTGATAGAGTAATGTGCCTGAATGCAAAGAATAATTGCAGATTTGACAATGCAAAAGAGTTTGTTGAGCAATATATATTTGGATTGATAGCGTCTCAATCATATATGACCGCGGTTACTTTGTTAGAGCACTTCTCTATCCGCCAGTCTGGCCAATCGTTTCTCCTTCGTATGATAGAAAGCGGTCAATTGAAAGCAGCAGAAAAGTGGGCAACATTCATGGGAAAGCCAATGTTGTGTATTCTTGTCCGGGAGTACTTCGGCAGAAACATGCTAAAAAATGCTTATGACATTATACAAAAAAACAATCTCCGACATGAATTTCCTGATGTTTATCATAAGTACAAAGAGAGGTAATTTATTATGTTCATATTTCTGCGTGGTATCAAATTAATTTCTTTTCTCCTTTTCTTTTCCTTCAATAAATTCTATTTGTTAGTCTTGAATACTTATTTTTCTTAAAATAATAAGAGTTAATCATTAACTTTCAGCACTTTAAAGAAATTAGCAGAAAAAGGTTGCTGGGAAGTTGCAGAAGCAAGGACAAACAGTAATAGGCAACTTCTTGAATATTTGGTATGTAGCTTTTGGAAAAGATCATGTTTCCGAAATCCATATATGTATGCTTTCATGTGTGAATGTATGCTTGGTTGCATTCTTAGCTTTACGATTATAGTGATACGTGACTACTATTTAAATCAGTTATACTCTTTTGGTATCACAATTAATTTCTTTTCTTTATTTCGAAGGTTTACTTGGCAATGGAAGCTGGTTACTCAGAGAAGGTTGATGAGCTATGTGATCGATACTCGCTTGAAGGTTTCTTGAATGGAAAAGGTATAACTAACGTTACTTAAAACTGTCGTGTCATCATGCTTGCATTTATCCATACGGAATTATTTTTCTGGAGTTAGTGCAGTGAAGCTGTCAATCTTGGCAACCTTTCTTTAGCAGAACTAGTAGTTATGGTTTTTCTAGTAATTAAAGACAATGTATGAAGATAGCAATTCAAAGTTATGGATTTTATATAATTTTGTTTAATCTTTTATATAGTACCCAAGGCAAGTCTTCTCGAAAATCGCTATTTGCATCTCAATCAGTTGGTTATAGAGGGTGTTGTTTGGGTTGATGAAGCTGATGCCTTGCTTAATGCTACCTCTCACTTTGAGGGATGCAAAGTTGTGGGTCTTGATTGCGAATGGAAACCGAACTCTGTAAAAGGCAGCAAACCGAGCAAGGTAATTAGGTCATATTGATTTTCATTCTTTGCTAGACTTCAATTTTCTATTTTTTTACCTTTTGGCTTCTCATATTTCCAAATACTTGTTCGTAAAAACAATCTCATAGTCCACATGCTTTGTTTTGTTCAAGTGTTTTCTCCGCGTTTCAGGTTTCCATCATGCAAATTGCTTCTGAAAAAAAAGTTTTCGTCATAGACTTGATCAAGTTATTCGCTGACGTTCCTGATGTCCTGGATGACTGCTTAACTCGCATTCTGCAATCTCCTAGGATTCTGAAACTCGGTATGAGAAATTGTAATACAATAGGTGAATTAGAGCTTTCTTTACGATGTACATACATGAAATAAACTGGAAATTAAGCATGGCTGTGAATTATGCTCCTTGTAGGCTATAATTTTCAGTGTGATATGAAGCAGTTGGCTCATTCTTATGGAGAGTTAGAGTGTTTCAAACACTACGAAATGTTACTGGACATCCAGAATGTTTTCAAAGAACCTAGCGGTGGTCTCTCTGGGCTTGCAAAGGTAACAGAAGCACGAATTTGAACATACTACAATCTTTTCTTTGTCTCTGTTGATCTATCTTTTTGCATTCTAATGCTCATTACTGCATCAGAAAATACTGGGAGTTGGTTTGAACAAGACAAGAAGGAATAGCAATTGGGAGCAACGACCTTTGACACCCAATCAGGTAGTTTTTGTACATATTGAACTTTAACTACGTATAACTCGAATGAGGTATAAAATTGCTTTCGGAGCACAGCGAAGGGTTGAAATCCTCCTTCCATTGCGGAGTGAGGTATTACTCAATCGCGGTTGAAGTTTCAGGATCTGACACGATTTATTGGTTGAGCCACACATCCAGTTGTTTAGTTCAAATAAACTAGTGCCATATTCTTGTGCAGCTGGAGTATGCAGCTCTTGATGCAGCTGTTCTGATTCACATATTTCGCCACGTTCGCAATCATTCCCAGGCTGCCGAGGGAGGAAAACTCGAGTGGAAATCCTGCATCGTAAGTGCAGATACAAAAACTTACCCGATTGATTGTACTCATGCATGAACATTTCTTCATTAAACCATCTATATGTTGTATTAATAAACAGGTTTCCCACATGGATAACAAGAAGGCGAAGAAGGGGAGTCGAAAGGATTCATCAGAAGCTGAGACAATGGAAGAACAGCAACTTAATTAGCCCCGTCGCGTTTTCCCTTTGTCGTTGGATTAGTTTGTAATCACCTGTAAATTTATCCATTTGGTCAAATGAGATGGTGTTTAATCATAGATGATGGTCTAAATATTTCCGCATTTGCCTTTGGTTTTCAAAATTTAATCTCATCTACTGTGTGATATGCTAAGAGACTCATTTGCTTTGCCTTCGACCAGAAAATTCAAAATTGGTAGGCCGAATATGGTCCCTTGGGTCCATCTTCTGTGCAATTGTGCACGACTATATGATCTTCGTACTGCATTTTTGTCACTCTGCACGCTCTTGTTTAGTTACGTCCTTTTATTTTTATTTTTTTAATTTATTCAATTCAAAAATCGGAGATAAACTTAGACGTGTAAGTGAGAAAAGAGATGCCCAAAAAATCACTTTCCTTGTGCACATCCACAATAAGAAATTTTTGAGTTCGGCAAGTGGACCAGGTCACCCATTTGGTCACACAGCTGAGACCTTCCATGTATTTGGGTCTCCCTCGCTTATATGATGATCTCATCTCATAGTGTGGAGAAGGATTTGGATGGAACGGGTACACTACTATAATAACGTTTTATTCTAATGACACAATATTATGTGGAATCAAATTAATGTGACATTGTATTACTGGATTGAGACATTACCGTAACGGTGTACCCATCCATCTAAGTTGCTCTCCTCATTATATGTGGGCCGTAGGGGTGACGTGGTCTGGACCAAAGAATTTCTCATAAACAACCCAAAACAAAGCAACGATTTTTCAACCGATTGGGATTTGTAATGTGAAGGAAGTGGGGTGTGTAAACTATTTGTATCACTAATCTTGTTTAATATAACAAATCAATATTACTCTCCAGGGGCAGGACAGTAATAACGTTTAACCATCTAAATTTACTTAGGTTGGCCAACAAAAATCCAACCGGAAGTTCAACCATCTTAACCACCCTTTAATATTTAAGAAGGCAAAAATAAAATCCTAATAATGCACATAATTAACCGGCTGTCTCGTAGTTTCTGAGCTATCTCCCTCTCTCTCTCTCTGGCGAAAAGATTCAAAGAGATCTTTTCAGAGAGGGAGAGAGATGATGGAGGAGATTCGATACCGCTCGTATGTAACTGCTGACTGCCGGAACAACCTAGAGATGGTGAACGTAAGGAGGTTAAGCGAAAACCAGACAATGTACACGGGGAGGTCACATTTTCATCCGTCATGGGATCCGAATCCCCCCATGAAAATACGACAATGCAGCGATCTTCAAATGCGGGTCGGGGGGACGAAGGTGAGGAAAGAGCGATCGTCGTCGACGAAGTCGTTGAAATTGTGGTGGAACGATCCGGAGATTAAGAGAAGAGGACGAGTGGCTAGGTATAAGTTGTATGGTGCCGAAGGGAAGGTCAAGAGGTCCTTGAAGAAAGGATACCGTTGGTTCAAGAAGAAATGTCTCGAGATTGTACGTACCATTTGAAACACTTTGATCGGTTTCAAGACATTGAAAGCTCAAATGTTTAAGTTTTTCATTCAATTCGTGTACGGATGGTGTACGTACATACGGCGTTCTACGCTGTACAAGTTTTTCATGATTGCAAAATTTGCATGGATGCAATGGAAAAGTTGTACCCTTTTGAGATTCAACCTTCTCACCTAATTTATGACCAAAAAAAATCCCTTTAATTTGTTTAAAATTTGTAATATATTGTTGAATAACTGATGTCTTGTTGTATCTTATTGATTTCCATACCGTATTAGCTTTTTTATACCTTTTTTTTTTCTTTTTCCAAAAGTGATTTCCGCACACAATTTTACTTTCTATGCAGTATGTGCACTCAGGCTCATGCTTATATATGACTTCTGGATCACATAAATAGACAAATCAAGGGATAATTTTAAATCGAGTGTGCATAAAAAGAAAACGATTGAGAAAGAATCATTTTCTTTGTTTTATAGAATTTGGATTGAAATAGTGAAACAAAAATTACCAAACACAAATAAACGGATTTGATTACACTACTTACACGTATTTAATATCATTATTATTTCGATGGTTAGATGTTGGTTGTATTAAATATATATATTCACATAAATTATTCTGACTGTCAGATGATGATTATATTAATTACATGAATTATTCAAAATTAAGAAAAAAAAGTGTACAGAAATCACTAGGGCCTACAAAATTTTATGAAAAAAATGACCCACTCTGCTTTTAATTGGGCCTTTTGAAGGCTCATAATCCTGTACAAAGCCGTGATCCACATGCGACAGTCCACTACAGCTAACGGCATCGTTTCCCGCTTCTCGCCGTTCCCTATATAATCGACCGCCGGCAAATTTTTAGGTTTCAAAGCAAATTTGGCGCGGGAGATTAAGCAGGCCTTCAATTCCAATCAACCAGAGAGATTAATCAACAGAAGGAAGGAAGAAGAATGGACGGTCACGATCTGGAAGTGGAGAAGGCTCGATTGCTGAGCTTAGCTCTCGATTCCGGGTTCGATGAAGAATCGGCGAACAAGTGCTTGGATCGTCTGGTCAATCTCTACGGTACTCATTTGCTCCTCCCCAAATCCCATTTCAGTTTCCGTAATTATTAATTTTTGTGAAATTCCTAATTTGAATAGAATAAAATAAATTATATGGGTGCATAATTTTGTGGGTTTTGTTTTTTGTTTAATTTAAGTGGGAAATCGAAGTGGGTTTTTTGAATTTTGAGATTTTGTGCTGTTTTGGTAGAAATGCGGTTGGATTATGCTGCAACAACAAGCATTTTTCTTAATTTCAAGTATTTATGCTGTTGGGTAATAATTTTCAGGTATAATTATGATTAGATTTTATCATTTTAGTAATTGTGATTAAAATTTCGACCAAATTACTGTTGGGTCATCATGTTCTTTGATCTTGTGTTTAGGTGACGATGGCCTGGATTTTATTACCGTGGAGCACTGCGGCGATGATTATCTCACGGCGCTGGCGGAATCTGTGCAAGACACGGAAGAATGGGATGATATACAAGCAATGGAATCTGAAGCTTGTGGAGCTTTGAGTAACATGTTTGGGAGAGACATTCCGAATGGAGTCGAAGCAGATAATGATGGAGACAATATCAACATGGTAGAAGATTCACCCGAACGTGAAGAATACCCAAATTTTATGGTGTTGGATTCTAGTGATAGTGAAGAATTAGAGTTTAGAACTCCAATGAGAAAAAAAGTTGGATCAAATCCCTCTTCAGTGGTAAGACCTAGTTCATTGTTAGTCTCATGGCTATATCGTCTTTAATGTTTGAGGAACTATAATTTTCAAGATAGTGAAGTTGTTTGTTTGTGTTGAAGGATTGCAAAAGCACCATTAGTCGAGATTCAGTTCCAACAATTTCTAGTAAGAAGCAGTGCACCCGAATGTCAAAAGATGAAGTGAAAACTCTCGGTTATGAAGAATTACAGGCTTTGGATGATGCTGAGCTGGCCAATGTTGTAATATTTGGTAATAGGGTATTTCGACCCTTGCAGCATCAAGCATGTAAAGCGGCTATGGAAAAGCGAGATTGCTTTATCCTAATGCCTACCGGAGGGGGCAAAAGCTTGTGTTACCAGGTTTCTTCTCTTACGGCTATAACTGCAACACTTTGCTTAGTTGATCTGTTTGTAATCTTGAAATTTGTTATGATTCATGACTTGTTTGGCTAGTTCAACATTGGAAAGGTTTCTTCAAGTCACTGATTTTATTTATATTTTGGTGTTTTGCACAGCTTCCAGCGACCCTGAAACCAGGTGTGACAATTGTCGTATCTCCACTGCTTTCCCTTATTCAGGATCAGATAGTAACACTGAACCTCAAATTCGGTGTACCAGCAACTTTTTTGAATTCTCAACAAACTGCTTCCCAAGCAGCGGCTGTCCTCCAAGAGCTAAGGTAAGGTTTTTTTGTTTTCTTCTCTGTTCTGTGGACAATAAATAAGGAACTTTTCTTGTTCTTTAAGCAGAAAGTTTCTCCTTACAAATTTCACTTATACCTTATTTACAACCGACAAGAACTTGTTTGTGGGGGGTTGCATGCGTAATTGTTATTTTCTTAAGATATGCTTTTGATTGTTTCTTCCAGCAATTTGATTCCAATAATAATTTTTCACACACCATGTGATTATTATTGTTAAATTTATATCTTAGATTATTTGATTACCTGATGATTCGTCTGTTATGTTTCATTTTCTTGTTTCCAGGAAAGCTAAACCATCATGCAAGCTTTTGTATGTGACTCCCGAGAGAGTTGTTGGTAACCCTACTTTTCTTGATGCCCTGAAATGCCTGCATTCAAAGGTGAGGTTTCTAAGGTTACTGACTATTGTACTGTTACCATGAATGGTTGCATTAGATTTTAAAAACTTTTATGTATCAAACTTAGATAGTGCTTGGACTAAATCACAGGGGCAGCTAGCAGGATTTGTTGTGGACGAAGCACACTGTGTAAGGTATGTCCTGTGTTTCGTTACTTGTATGCATGTTTGTTTTGGTTATAGTTGAATTCTTTCCAGCATTATCAGGAGAGTTTTAGCTTGGGGGCTGTCCACCTTCCGGTGGGTAGCTAAAGTGGTTAGGTCATATTACAAATGTCTGGTGTTTGGATCACTACTTTTTAGTGTTCTTAAACAAACCACATCAAGTTATGCCACTGTTATTAAACCATCTAATAAGAGTGTTTTGGTAATAATTCTTTTATATTCTTCATCATGCTTCACAGCCAATGGGGACATGATTTCCGTCCAGATTACAGGGGATTAGGATGTCTTAAGCAGATATTCCGTGATGTTCCAGTGATGGCATTAACTGCCACAGCAACTCATTCTGTTCGTGAGGTAGGATGATTTTCAGAATGAATTTGTTTCTGCTGTATGTTACGAAGTAAAAATGTTTGTATGGATGCATTGCAGGACATTTTAAAAGCTTTAAGAATTCCACATGCTCTTGTCCTCGAAAGAAGTTTTGACAGGCCCAACTTGAAATATGAAGTCATTGGTAAGACCAAGGAATCACAGAAGCAGCTTGGAGAGCTACTGAGGAGTCGTTTCCAAAACCAGTCCGGAATTGTATACTGCCTTTCAAAAAGTGAATGTGTTGAGGTATCCAAATTTTTGAATGAAAAATTTAAGATCAAGACAGCATATTATCATGCTGGGATTGCTGCTCGCCAAAGAGTTGCTGTGCAAAAGAAATGGTACACAGGAGAGGTTCAAATCGTATGCGCCACAATTGCTTTTGGGATGGGAATTGACAAACCGGATGTTGTAAGTCCAATTAACCTTTGCATTTTCTTTCTCCGACTCTTTTATGTAATTTTGAAAGTACTGATCTGGTCATTTGGAAACCTGCATTCTCTTTTCCTTTTGTCTAGCGTTTTGTCATCCACAATACGATATCCAAATCAGTAGAAAGCTATTATCAAGAATCTGGAAGGGCTGGTAGAGATGATCTTCCTGCAGTATGCATTGTTCTATACCAGAAGAAGGATTTTAGCCGGGTTGTATGCATGTTACGTAACGGTCAAGGATGTAAGAGCCAAAGTTTCAAGACATCTATGGCTCAAGCTCAGAAAATGCAAGAGTACTGTGAATTAAAGGTTAGAAACTTCAAACAATCAAGTGATTAATTCGTAACGAAAGACGTATAATCTAGCTTTTTTATATAATTATGTGTACTTACAGAAAATGTGGTTGGTTTCTTTGGTTTGATGATTTTTTAGACTCAATGCCGGAGACAAATGCTACTCAAACACTTTGGAGAGTCTTTTGACGAAAATGCCTGCAAGTATGGTTCCAATCCTTGTGATAACTGTGTCAAGGCTTCCTCTCGAAGATGAATGCTTTCTGTCACGTGATGAAGGAGATAGAGAGAGCGATGATTATCCCGGGTGTATGTAAGTTATTCTCCGAGGGCAATGCTTTATTATTTGACCTCGGGCGAGTTCAATTATTACTCTGCCAACCTTATATCTTGTCACATCGACTTGGTTTTCTAGTAGTCAAAGGAAAATGAATTAAGATTTTGATTAAATCTAAGATCTATGATTAAGACTAAGATCTAAAAAACCATAAAGAATTAGTTAACAAATGGTACATGCAATCATTAGTGATTAACAGATTGTTTACGTGCTGCAAAATAGTTAGCATTAGCAAACCTCATTAGAGTCTACTAGATTATGACATGTTAACAACCCTACATAATGTGTTTCATGTGGGACTTATTCTGTGTGCACGTCATTCCCATCTAAGCTCTCTTATGCCAATTTGGGGTTGTTGTGTTGTTTTTCAAAACAACTTCTGCTATGATGTGAGAATAAAGAGCGGTGAAAAACAGTTTAGTGTTCAGTAAATTATAGTACTGAAAGAGCTTTAGCAAAATAAAGATGGGAGGTGAGATTGTCAATATAAAACTTACCTGCCTCCAATGAAAAAAAAAACAATTTTTTATATTTACTAAACACAATTAAGGCCCTAACTTTTTTTAAAAAGCTGTTTTTAAGAACATGTAAGCAATCCCAAACTAGTCTTTAATCACCTATTCTCTATCTAGGTATTCGCGTTTTAAACTAATCATGCAACATTATATGAAAAAATTAAAATACATGACAATCCTGATAAATCTTTGAACGTTCCACCATCTACTTCAGAGATCCCTTCTAAAATATTTTTCAAATATAAAAGTTCGAACCTAGATCCTCTTTGGATCTAAAAAATTTGAGTCTAAGGATTAAATGATCTGACTGTTGAAATTTGATCAAACGGTTACAAACAGAGGTTCTTTAAAAATTATAATAATTGTAGCAGTTGGATTAAATTTCAACTGTCCGAATTATTTAATTCTTAAGCTCAAATTTTTTAAATCCGAAAAATATCTGGATTCTAAAAGTTCATCTCATATCACGCGAGTCTTAATGTAAATGATTTAAAACATCGTCATTTTAACACCCTATTTGGTGTGAGTCTCTCCCACGTGAAGGGTGTTTGAGTGAAGATATCAATACCTTGTATGGTGACGCCACCGGATC
Source organism: Pyrus communis (assembly GCF_041283825.1). NCBI lineage: Eukaryota > Viridiplantae > Streptophyta > Magnoliopsida > Rosales > Rosaceae > Pyrus > Pyrus communis. Next base: position 3,545,322 of record NC_142576.1, read on the forward strand.
CAAAGAGGACAAATGAAAACGAACTTCTTTGGCCAAATATTGTATTTTATTATTTTGAAAAAGGAGACTTTTGATTAAGAGGGAAAGGAGAGTGGACGTTTTTGCATGGAATCTTAACGAGCAGCAAGAAAAAGATTTGAGATGGCAACACCCCTTAAATTATGGAAAATAATGTCACCGTCCAAAAAGATAATTATATTTATGCCCTTTAAGTTTCAGGTGTTTTTTCAAAATTGGCTGTGAAGTTTCAAATAAATTTTTTTGTATCAATTTACACATTTTGTTTCTTTCTACATATAATCATTCGCTATGTGTGAGGATTTTTTTTTTTTTTTCCTATGTGGTGCAAATGAAATTTAAGCGTTAGCTCATATAAGGTTCTCAAGCTCAGTACATTATCAATTTTAATGAATTATTCTACAAGCAAGCATACTGAATACGCAAATTGATATAATTCAATACCTGAAGGTGCAATATGAAAAAATTGAAACATTGTAAGCCATTTTGCAAATCACGCCGATCAATATAATTAAAGGAAAACTAATGAAAAGAGCTTGAAAACTTTGAGTTTTAATGATAAAGACAAAATAAAGGGTAAAGTGAATAGTCCTAGGATTGACTTTTTAGTGTCAAAATGTGGTTTTTCGTTAAAGTGAACAGTACCGTGAGTTTTTCGTTAAAACTCCCTATAATTAACCCAAAGAAAAAGAAGGGAAGAGTTGAAGAAGGAGAGAGCTAGAAACAAAATCCATCTTTGTTCTTTTTTGTCTCTTACATAAAGTTTCAATTTTTATGAGTGGGTGAGACAGTCTACTTAATTCGGTTGTTGAATACAAGAATTTCTCCCAAGTAAAAGTGAAGTGTTGATAAAAAGGAGCAAAGGAAATCATCGTAACTTCATCAAACGTGAAATTTGACCATAATTTATGGACCACTAAAACCCTTAAAACGCATAAAAATTCACATTTATGAACACTTGGAACATAAAAATGGAACATAAAAGTTATTTAGTACTACGATCTAATGATATTTTTCTTCATTTGTAAGTAAGAAGTTCGATCATCACTAAAGACAAATTTGAACTATATTAATATTAACCTATTATGAGATTAAGTTCACATTTTCTCTAATATCGTTCGTTAAGAAAGAAATAATGGAACAAAAGAAAGAAAGCCGGTTTGATTTTGAACTCTCTCGGCAATTCCCCAAAGTAGGGTCGAAACCGACGACTTAAAAATTGGAGTGATTTGAACCTTCGATCGATCTGGCATTAAAGGTAGGGCCCAAAACCATCAATTTATGGTCACGTGGCATGACCGCATACGCAGTGGCACATGATTTACCCTAAAAAAATTTAAATAAATAAATAATAAATAACCAAAATAAGCAAGTGGTGCTATTCACAATTTATTTATTTATTTTTTTTTTTCGGATAGTTCCTTGTTAATTTTTATTTTTCTTAATTCATTGGATTCGATTGTTGATCTTATTTAATAACGTTCTAAGATTCATATAACCGATATCACTTAATGAAAAAATATTTTGTTGTTGTTGTATTCGATTGGATTGTCAAAAATTGAAGGACAGTGTGGAATGTAAAAATGGGTTTGTAAACCCATAAGAAAAGGAGCGGAATTTTCGCAAGCTTTGGACTCATCAGCCACTCAGCAGCTCTCTCTCTCACAGCGGTTTGTTTTCTTCATTCTTTTCCCGATTCCTTGTTCAGTGATAACGTCTCTTCTTCTCTCATTTCAAACTCTCTCTCTCTAACTCTCTCTCTCTCTCTCTCTCTCTCTCTCTCTCCCCCCCCAGTGTCTGCAAATTCCCTTCTGATTTCTCTCAAGTTTGACACTTTTCCTCTGTTGCATTCTCAAAGACTCTCTCTCTCTGTTGCTGAAATTTAAAGACTATTTTTTTACTCTCGAAACCCAAATGATTTTGCTGCTCTACGCTTTCAGATCTTCAATCTTTTCCTCCACTCCTGATTTTTCTTGTTTTTCAGCACGAGAATGAGTCCAAAAATAGAAAGAAAGAGTTGGGGTTTGGAAATGTGGGTTCTTGGGTAAAGTGAATGTGGTTCAATTGACTCAAGGTTTACTCATTTGACTTAAGCTTGCTCTGCGTGTTTGAATCTTTGGTTGCTGAGTTCGGAAGCGTCGGATTTGAGTGATTTGGCTCTGTCTACAGAAGGAAAAAGAAGAAAAAAGGAGTGAACTTTGGAGTGAACTTTGGAGTGTGTAAAAATGGGGTTCTGCAGATGAAGGATTTCAGGTGAGACTTTGATTGAAAATATTAGAGATTTGTGCTTTCTATTGATTTTAAAGGGTACCCATTTGCTTTCTATTGATTTAGTGGTATAATCCGATTTTGTGGTATTGATTTGAAAAATGCTTGTACATTTTAAGCAGATGTTGAAACTTTAGGAGTGTAATTTTGTTTTGTCAATTTGTCAATAAGCAATGTAGATAAGTTTTAGGTCTTAATTTATGCTAATTAGTTGTTAGTATTGTTATATTTGAATACCTTTGCACATTTATGGTTCAAGCATTTTGGTACATATGCCACATGGGTTCTGTTTAAGTGATCCATTTTGTTGAATCCCAGGCTCCGATAGGTCTGTGGAAGACAAAAATGGAGGTTGGGAAGAGACGTTCTAAAGGGGGCTTTCTTAACTTGTTTGATTGGAATGGAAAATCTCGGAAGAAGCTCTTCTCGGCCAGCTCTGAATCATCGGGTAGATATATTTTCAATTTTACTTATTTTTTGGTGTATATCTTGCTTATTGATCTGCAAGTGGTGGTCCTTAGTTATGCATTGTGTTTAACTTATGCCATTTTGACTGTAAAGGATTAAAGCAAGGAAAAGAAAATGTGGAGAGTTTCCAGAAGTCCGGGCTCTGTAGGGTAGGCAACGATCCTCTACCCTCTTATGTTGGTCATACTAGTGTTTGTCTTTCATGTGATGAAAGTATTGAGAATCTGCGTTTTTACTTGTTATACAATTGGGATATTTTCAGGTAGAGGTGGATGAAAGTGGAACTGGAACCACTTCGAGTAATAAAGGAAGTGGTGATTGGAATTGTGCTTCATCAGTGACTAGTGATGAGGGATCTAAGGCTAGAGCCCCTGGTGTAGTTGCTAGATTAATGGGTCTGGATTCATTGCCTGCTTTAACTGCCCCCGACCCCGAGCCATCTTCTGCCCTACTCTTTGACTCCCAGTCGCTTAAAGCATCTCAATATGAGAGGAGCGGTCGTAATTTGTGGAGTGATTTGTATGCCACGGAGTACAGAAATGTGCCAAAGAAGCTGGATAGGTTTTCTTGGAATCTTGTAGAGCCTAGGACACAGGGGGTGCCGAGCCACCCAATTGAGAGATTTCAAACAGAAGCTTTGCCTCCAAAATCAGCCAAGTCAATTCCAGTTACTCACCATAAGCTTTTGTCGCCTATCAAGAGTCCTGGCTTCATTCCACCAAAAAATGCAGCTTATGTAATGGAGGCGGCCTCAAAGATCATTGAGGCAAGCCCTCGAGCATCTGCCAGGAGCAAAGTGTCATCTGTAGGGCCTTCTTCGATTCCCTTGAGAATTCGGGATTTGAAAGAGAAGATGGAAGCTGTGCATAAAGCATCAGGACCTGAAAGACCCAAGGAAGCTAGTGACTTCAGGTATATGAAAGGACTGCCTAGTGACAGGCACCATAACAGGTCAGATAATGTACCAGTAGCCAAGGCTTCTGTGGATTCAGAAAAACAAAGTTACAGGGATGTAAGGAATAAGGGCAAATCAGCATCCCTTGCAGAACAAGCAAAGGTCAATATTCAGAAAAGGGAGGGGTCGACTTCTTGTCGTAATAGAAGTTTTATGAACCAGAAGGAACAGAATGAGGTCAAACAAAATCAGTTTTCCAAGAGCAAGTCAAGTACACAAACATCTACGCATAAGAGAACTTCCATTGAGAGCGCCAGAACTGCGCTCAAGCAGAATAACCAGAAGCAGAATTGTGTTTCTAACAAAGATAATATGACTTCAAAAAGTATGGTTCCAAATCAGCCTACTAGAAGAATGCGGCCACCAAATGGCTCTACTGGGCCAATGAAAACTGTGAATAAGACTATTGTAAGCTCTGAAATTGGATCCGGAAAGTTGGGCTCAAGGGCAACTGCTAATGGAAAAGAGTTTCCATTATCCACAAGAAAGATTATTTCTGGAAAGGTAAGGTCTGTTCATCAGGATGATCATTCAGAAGAAACTGTTTCCGGTGATTCATATATCGGTGGAGATGAAAAGTCAGTGAAATGTAATGTTTCAAGGAACGGGTGTTCCAATTTGGGCGCAGATAATAGGAACCAAGGCATGGATGTTATTTCATTTACATTCACGTCTCCCCTGAAAAGATCATTCTCTGAATTGCAGTCACCTGGTCAACTCACAAGTATAAATAACAGCTTTTATATTGATTCTTCTGCTCACAACGATCAGCAGTTCCATCCAGAGAATTTCACATTATCTTCTCCTGGGTTGAATGTGATTGGTGGTGATGCTTTGAGTGTCCTTCTGGAACAAAAGCTTCAAGAACTGTCATGTAAAGTCGAGTCATCTCAGCGTAACCAATCCAGTGAAGTGACTTCTGGTACTTCTATGTCTTGCTTGCAAGATATGGTTTCCAGTGTGGGAAGCACTACATCAGGAGGCAAGGGGTTCAAAGTTGGTTTAACCAAAGATAAAATTGACAGCACAGACGACTATGATTGCTTGTCAGTTGAGGTTAACCAGCAGTGGCAGGTTAGTTTCTTCCGTATATAGATTTTTCCTTTTGCAGCTTCTGTTTTATTCTTAATGTTCTTGACTAGTGATTTTTCGCCCTTGGTTTTTCATGATCGATCATGATCGAGTGAAAAGGCACTTAAGATGTTTGGGGGCTCATCTGTTGTTTGTGCTAGGACACAAAATCTAATGCATGGACTAGTTATACTAACTAAATGAAACAATATTGATAATTGAAGCAAATTATTCAGCATATGGATGAATATTTGGGATGTGGATAGGCCCCGCAGATAATGTAATTAGTAAAACCAGATACGGTGTTAAGTGACAGAAACCACTGTAATTTAGTTTGTTTTATAGGCATCTCAAATATAGGTCGTCCTAAGATATGAATCCGTGCTTCAAGTGAAGCTTCTGTATTAAAATTCAAATTCCACTACTGCAGGGTGAAAATATTTTTGAGAGATCGATGACAATATAAGCAATCAAGATATGGTATTCTGTATTTGATCCATCTTTGTGAACACGATTCACATTTTATAAATATTTGAAATTTTGGATAAAATTCTTTCACTCTGGTCCCATTAATCTTTGCAATAGCTGCGTTATTTTAAATCTGATTTTACGTTATGAAGATTTACTCACCATGCTAGTCAAATTCTCTTAAACAATTTCAGGGATCAGAAGGGGTGGAAGAGTGTAGCAGTAGCAGTAGAAACATTACAACTGGAAATGAATTTGATAGACGTCGACACTCATTTGAGAGTCGAACCTGCACAGATAACAGAAGTAGCGCCAAAGGTACAACTACAGTCTTCTTTTCTATATCTTCCTTTTCCAGTACATACATTCATAACAATGTCTTAGATCTAAGTGTCAGATTAAAAGAGTTGTTTTGCATTGTGAATATCTTCAAATTTGCTCAGTAGTCAGTACCATCAACGAATAGCCAAAAACCTAGTGAACCCGAGAAAATATGAAAGATCTGTTCCGCGGGGGCGAGTTTTATGCATATGCACGAACGTGAATTACACAGCTTTGAGAATTTCTATGCCAGTTGATAGTCTTGCATAGTAAATTAGATAAGACAAGCTTAGTGGAACCTCTTGTAAGACTTGAATCGCCCCCTCCCCCTTTCGACCTCCATTGTACCAAAAAGAAAAAAGGAAACCTCTTTATATGATTTAGGCACTATGTTATAACGAAACATACACATGTTCTTGTGATAGAAAAATGACTTAACATGCATGCAATGCTCTCCATTTACAGGCAGTGACAGTGAGAGATGTTCATTGGCTCAACTTCAAGATCAAGGCAGTTCACTCTCTTCATATGGTGTTTCAGAGTTCCTCGACTCAGCCTTTTCAGCTTCTACAGGGGATGCGAGTAGAAAGAGTACGACTATGATATCAAGTTCGCATTCAAATGATTGGGAACTGGAATATGTGAGATACGTCCTTAGCAATGTAGATCTGGAGATGGAAGATTTCGCCTTGGGTGATGCTCAACACGTCATCACCCCAAGTCTCTTTGAGCATTTGGAGAATCAAGAACAAGAAGAATATCCGAAGCTCGAGCAGAAGATTGTGTTTGACTGCGTAAATGAAGCCCTGCAGTTCAGATGCAAGCAAATATTTGTGGGAAGCCGCAAAGCGTGGGATAGATTGACCGCATTGTCTCAGAGGAAGGGACGATTAGCTGAGGAATTGCACAAAGAGATTTCGGGTTGGAAAAACATGAGAGAGCTGATGGGGGATGAGCTTGTGGACAAGGACATGAGCACGCAGCGTGGAAGATGGCTCGACTTTGAAGTTGAAGCGTTTGAGGAGGGTCTAGAGATTGAGAAGGGGATACTAAATTGCCTGGTGGAAGAGTTGGTGCCTGATTTTTTGAACTTTTAGGCCCTCTTTTAAGTTTGCCATGTATTAACTATTTAGCTTGTGCGTACTACAAAATTTTACTATATTTCGGTGTATGACATGCACCAAGACAATCGATGGCTGAACATGTGGTTAAAGTTCTAATGGAAAATTACCACTGGTGCATACTAGAAAATTCTCCTACTGTCCCGATCTATCAAATGGGGAAATTTAACTAAACTTCTTACATTAAGGTACTATTGTCCAAAACTTATCACGTATCATGTATTTTAACTTTAAAATATCTCAATACCATCGCATTATTGATTTAAGATATTGTCATCTTGTCGTTCGGTTTTATGTAATTCTTAGTTTTACCGCTAAGATTCCATTCGCCTGGATACTACTAACCAGAGATTTTGGCTTGGTGTGAAGTTTGAGTGAGACCTTGTCAGGGATTTTATCCATTTAGTGGAACCATGTGATTCTGGTTCTAGTTTTCCTAATGGTACCAATCTGACTCCCAGCACTGGTCCAATCTCAAAGTCGAAATTACTAAACTCCCCAAGTGATATATTCAACCCTACTGAGGAGAAGAACTTACTAGGGGCATTTGGAACATGTCATCTGTAAGGAAGCTTTTACAAATCAGATAGACTGTATTGTTATTAAGGAACATTCTTAGGTGCTCCGGAGGATTCAGTACTTCGGGAGTTTTAATCGTTAGATCTTTATTTAAAAATACAAAAATCAAGATCTAACGGTTAAAATACTCGGAATATGTACTCCAGAGCACCTAATAATTTTTGTTGTTACTAATTCATCACTTGACAAGCGTCTGCTGGACGGGTGGTATACCTTTTGAACACGTGATAAACATCCATTAGACGAGTGACGACACTAGAATAACGTATTGGTTGCAAGGAAATCTCTTCACAAATTGAAAAAAGTATGTGACCCTGTGTATTCTGGTCTCACTTGATTCACGTTGGTTCAACAGTGAGAACTGCTCTAATCAGGCAGCAACGTAACAGGTGAGCTAAAATTGTTATAAAGTAGAAGAAAACATGTTGCTTCATTGCGGAATATCTTCTAACGTATACAACATAACAAGTGTTATAAACACAAGAATATACATGTTCAGTTATAAGTAGATTCTCTTAAAAATTAGGAGAGAATATGTCATGTTAATGCTGAGTATAAACAGTCATGACCTACTCACACAAGGGCAGTTGAAGATCAAGGGTAGTAGTAAACAAATGAGGTAAAATTAGATTTGTCAATTTTGTGCGATTCGTTAATTAGACACAAAAATATAAAATTTTAGATCAATACGTTAACTAATTGAATCGTTATCAAATCACTCGTTACCAGACCAACCCATTGGTAACCCCGTAAAATGAATTAAATTCTTTCCTTTTATTGTTTAACCACAAACAGAAGTAGAGTAATGTAAAAACAGTAAAAAAAAAAAAAATTTCAACCATGGCAAACCAACCGGCCTTATCTTCCACTGCATTTCTTACCTCCATTGAGGGGGACAAAGGCTAGCTGTGTAGGTCAATTGTCAGAACATGTTCCGAAAACTTCATCACATTGAATTAAAGATTCATTCATTGATTGATCTAGCTGTAGCTTGCTTCCAAAGTTCAAGTGCCAGCTTAAGAAGTTAGTCGCCATAAGCGAACTTCCGGGCCGAGATGCTATATAGGTTAAAAAGTAAATTGCTGCAATGGTTATTGTCTTCCAACTGAAAATTTATTATCATTGATCTATTAACTCATCAAAATATGTAGCTATGGTCCTTTTCATCAATTTCGTCAAAATTTTGTCAAAATGAGTTATGTTGGAAAGACCATTGTTACAATTAGGTTAAAGTTGAGGGATCATTTCTATAATTAGGTTAAAGTTGAGGAATCATTTCTCTAGTTGGATTAAAGTTGATGGACCATTGGTAATAGATTTTTAGTTGAAAGACTATAGCTGCACGTTTTGATGAGTTGATGAACCAATGCTAATGGATTTTTAGTTGAGTGACTATTGCTCCAATTAAGTTAAAGTTGAAGGACCATTGCTACAATTTACTCTAGGTTAAATTATGAAAGAATTGGTAATTTTTCTATTTTCAATACAATCGATATTGGAAGAGGAAATTTTGAAAACAGAATCTTGAATACAGAGATAAACGCTCTTAGTTACTTTAGTTGCAATTCTTTTTTTACTATAAATGATGATGAAAAAAAGTAGGAGTTTCACTCTAAAACCAATTGGCAATGTAGGAGTATTACAATTACTTACAAGCACATGCAAGGTCTCCCGATGTGGGATTCACTCTCAACACGTCCCCTCACGTGTGTCGAATTGTCAAGCCAACGTGTGGACAACACAAATCGGATGATGTGGAATATGTATGGCCGTAAGGCTTCAAACGTGAGACAACATGCTCTGATATCTTGAAAAAAGTTGGAGTTCCACCATAAAACTAATTGGCAATATAAGGAATAGCCAAATTACTTATTTACACAAGCAAGGTCCCTCATTTCTCAGATGTGGGATTCACTCGAAACAGATAACCATGTATATATTTTTGCGTGTGGTCCAATATTTTAGTAGATGGGATGTTGAGCTTCTACCCCAGTGTTTTGTGTTCTAAACTTCCACTCTCTAAATTATTGTAATAGTTCCAAACTCTCTCCCTCTACCTAATAATAGTAAAAAAAATAAAAAATAAAAAATTCTTTTACCACACCAGAGTCATGAAAAGCATACAATAATACAAACACCATATCTAAATTATTATAATAGTTCCTAACTCTCTCCCTCTCTCCCTCTCTCCCTCTCTCCAATAATAGTAAAAATAAAAATAAAAATAAAAATAAAAAAATTCATCTTTTACCGCAGTCAGTCATGAAAAGCATACAATAATGCAAACACCAGTTTCCTTGTACCAACTGTTGGTTGAATCTGGCCTGGTTGGTAAATCATGTGCCACGAAGTGGGCCTTTTGTATGACCCATTGCTCTGTACAAGCTTTTGATCAAAACAACAGAGCTTGTGTTAGTGTTGCTTCAATGGAGGACCCTTCTAACTAACTTAACCTAACAGAGCTTCACATAAAACCAAAAGCCATAACTGTTGATATCTTATTGGCAAGCCAATCCATGGCTGCCAAAAATTGTACTAATTAGTACCAATTATAACCTTATATTTGTGTAAGACATTTTATCCAAAATGATCCTGACGTTTTCATAACTTTTTACTTTGGTCCTTGACAATGAAAATCGATTGACCCCTGAGTTTGTCAGCTGTAAATCATTTTGGTCTTCCACGAAAAATTTGTCAATATCTTCATTAAATAATCACGTAAACGACTATATTACCACCTTTTTAAGGAATAATGACCAAATTGATTTACAGTGGACAACTCAGAAACCATATCTATCGATTTTTATTGTCAATGACCAAAATAAGGAGTTATGCCAATCTCATTTTGACTAAAAAGCCTTTATGTAACCACACCGGTATCCTTAAAGGTGGAATAGGAGAGGATCCGGAGAATCAATCAATCGTGTCTGTTCATCGTACATCGTGCGGTTAAAAATTATTTTAAATTTCTAAATTTAAAATTGAATATAAATAGTACCTAACGAAAATTAACCTCACGATATGCAAACGGACATGATTGATTGATTCTCGAATCCCTACACAGAGAATTCGGAAAGTATCCTTGTCGGTAAAACCTTACGTATAATACCCATCTACTTAGACTTAGTAGCGGACACTTGCAGAATTCTTTACCAAACACATCAAGCATAGGGTTCTTTTTGGACGATGATTTTCATGGGTTTCATTTAATGTTCATTGACTAATCTTTGTGGATGGGAAAAAAAACCAGATTTATGAACATTAACCCCAAGATTCACATTGTGCAAACAAACAAAAAATAGAAGAAAAAGCAGAGCATGTGATGGTGTGGCAAAATGCACATGGTCATGCTCTCAATTTCTTTGCCTAATTTAGATTCGATTTTGCACCATATGAACCAAACTCTATCAAACACATCTTTCAGCTTCAGCTTGGTAGTTAAGTAACTGGACAGGCAATGACTTGTACTCGTTGATTATTTTGGATTGAGAAACGCTAAGGTGATTTTCTTGAACTTGAGACTCTCTGTAGACTCTTCACGGACTCTTTGTCAACTCATTTTTTGGCATAATAAATGTTTTATAATGTTGACACAGAAATTAACGTCAAACTATAAAATGAAAGAGAGTTTATAGAGAGTTTTATTTTGGCAAGAGTCAGGTTAACATTTTTCTTCTGGGTTCTAATGTGGGCTCATAATATTTCCCATGCTACATAAGCATGGCTATTGGCCACGGATTTGGATCCTCTCTTGAGCAGGGGATCCGAATCCTCCTGACCTAATAACAAGGATCATTATATTTTGATCAAACGGCTATAATTATTATAACTTTTAGAAGAATCTCTAAATTATAACCGTTAATCCAACGGCTCGTGTCATTGGGACATGAAGATTCGGACCTTGCTCAGGAGAGGATCCAAATCCATTGGCCACCTCTCTGTAAAACCAATATTCTTATTTCTTGGATAGGGGAAATCTGAAAAGAGACTCCATCAACAAAGGATGCAGATTACAAGATTAATTAGTATTTTTGTTATCTTTATTCTGATTAAACTATATGGTTTTACTGAGGCAGATTGGGGTTTTTATAATTGATTAATTGTTAATTATTAATTAGACGGGGGAGAGTATAGGTATAGATGCAGAACCTCAGCCTTGGGACAGCTGCCCAAAAGTTAGGATCCTATGAAGAGAGCTATGGCATGGAATTGGATCCCCTTCGAGGCAATGCCTCGAGATCCTATTGACCAGATAACATGGATCGTTAGATTTTGATCCAATAACTACAAATAAAGGGTTCCTTTAAAGTTATAATAATTGTAGTTGTTAGATCAAAATCTAACGGTCCATATTGTCTGATCAATAGGATCTCGAGGCAATGATCCAATTCCCTATGGCATAATGCATGTTGCCCTCTTTTAAATATAATTTTAGATTAGATTATTTAATGAGAATTTTAACGAAACACTCAAAATACTGTTCACTTTTAACGAAAAATCATATTTTTACATTTCCTTTGTAATATTCACTACACCTTTATTTGTATTTTTCATTAAAACTAAAGTTTTGTTTTTTACTTTTCGTTAATTTCATTTATTTTAATTGGGTGCAAATCTATATATGTTTTTTGAAATGCTAAGAAGACTTTATCAAAAGTGAGACTATTTATGGACTTTCTGTTGTCTCCCATTTTTTATATAATATTTTATAATGTTGATACATGATTTAACGTTAAACTGTAAAGCGGTAAATAGTCCATGAAAAATTCTATTTTAAAATAGTCTTTTAGAATTTCTCGTGTTTTCTTAATGTAAATGTAATGATCGAAATACGAGTGAGTTTAGTTGTTGACTTGAGAGAGTAATATATGGAGCTTACGAGGCCACATCCATTTACTAAATTGGAGCTAAAATCTTATATCTGAGCCTAAATATAAGTTCAAACTTCTTCAATGCACATGAGATTTAAAATTTATATATAAGTTTTCGGCAAAAATGAGACTCAATTGAGTTTCAATATGATTTGTGTCTAACTTGGAATTCATGCCAACAAGGAAAAATGTCATTAACATAAGAAAAATAAAATTTGAGTTTTACTTCACGTACCCAAGTTGTCAAAACCCTCTCCTCCTATTAAAATACTCAAATCTTAAAATTTGTATTGAATGTCATACAAATCAAACATAGAAAACCTGATTTATACGCAGGTTAGCCAAATTCTTTGGGTTTGAGTATTTTGGTATTCTCCTCCAATGCAAATATTTATATACTCTTATATTTAAGTTTTAAGATTTGAGACTTTGCATTGAATAAATAACAAAAAATAGTGGAGTCAAATTCAAAATTCTGCATTGGAAATAGGGACGAAGCAAAAAATTTGTACCTCAAACAACAAGGTATAATTAAAAAAACTCAAAAATTTACTGCACAAAACACTTATATATTAATACATAAAGTTTTTCATACAATATCTTACAATATTCCTCGACGCGTTTTTATGTGTTTGAATGACAACATCATTACCAAATACCATCAAATATCTCTCTCTATAAAAATAATCATGTTATTATTCATTCATTGATATCCTATTCGATTTCTCAATCGATTCTTCAAAAATTTCATGGCCAAAAATGCTCTTTCAACGGTGACAGTAGCAACTGGAAGAGTTAGTGCTAATGTCACAAGCATGTAAACTAGTGGATACACCTTGTCTTTTTTCCATTGGACCATTTTTTTTATAGTTTAATTAGAACTGACGTTGGAATTGAAATGCAGTCCATTTTTTCATTTGTAGTTTAATTAGGGTTTGCGAATTGGAATGCAAAATTACACACACACACAATTGAGTTGGGGTGGATGCCCCCTCCAGGCCCTATACAGCTCCGTCCTTGATTGGAAATGCTTGGACTCAAAATTCATATTGAAATCCAAATTTTGATCTCAATTTTGTCGAAAATCAAATATGAGTTTTTAGGTCTCCGATAAGTTAGAGATGATTAGCCTCGTTATTGAGCTAAAATACAATATTTGAGTTTTTGGTCTCCGGTGCATTGGATGCTCCAAAAAACACACATTAAAAATCCCACGAAATAAGGAGGACGGCTATGGCAGAAGCAACTATGCATTGAAGAGGGATGAGAGGCAAACACTTTCTCTCTTGTGTAGGTGAAGAGAGAGAGAAGCAAAGCAACCATGATTAATAAGACCTTTCGATTTAGGCCGGAAAAAGTCTGCGTGATACTAGTATATTGAACTCGTAAGAATTATACTTTAATAGTGGACTGGCAAATTATAAACTACTAGGTTTTAAAGTATGACTCTTACAATGATTGAAGTCATACTAATATAACTGTCATGTTATCAGTATCAACTTAGACAACCTGATTTTTGTAAGTAAATTTCACACCCGCTCAAACTACTCTGTAAACAATAAAAATACTAATATTTGAGGGCAATGTGCAGTTCACTCACTCACTCGCCATTCTCCTCCTAATTCTCCTCATCCTCCTCAACTCTGAACACTTTATATTTATTTAAGTGTGTCTATGGAGATAGCTACTTTCTCATTTTCCAAAGTCCATCCCATCTCTTCTCTCTATGTTTTGCGGCCTTTTAATTCTCTTTATGGGAAAATTTTTAGGTGTGACGGGAACACCATGACACGTGGTGTTCCCTCACACATTAGGATTTGACATCTTAAATATCTTTCAATTTTATATTTCAATAAATATAAAAAACTAAATCCTAATGTGTGAGGGAACACCACGTGTCATGGTGTTCCCGTCACTTGGAAAAATCTCTTCTCTTTATGCCGTAAACTTGTAGTAGTTGTTAATTGTTATGGGTATTGTTCGCACAAAATCAAAATACATTTCTTCTCCTTTACTTAAACATAGTCATTTAGTATTACGATTTAATAATATTTTTCTTTATTTATAAGTTAAAAATTTAAGTTCGATTCTCGTCAAATGCGAGTTTGAATTACATTATTATTAGTTCATTATGATACTTAGTTTACTTCCTCATTCCTTTAGTATAAATTAATATCGTTTGTTCAAATAAAACAAAAGAGCATTTAACTTCTCACTTGAAGATGATCTTACAACTCATTTTGAAAGTTAGAATTGGATCTGTTCAAGACCTTAGTGTCCGGAACCTAAGAATCAATTCATATGGGCCGCTGATTGGTGTGTAAAAGAAATCAGAGCCGTTGATTTTGTGTAGTGAAGTATGAAAATGAGTTAATAGGGACGTTTGATTCAATTTGTACGGTCCAGATGAATAGATCCTTAAGCTCCGGACACTAAGGTCCGGAAAGGATCCAATTCTGTGAAAATCACCCTAAACATACAGGGTGCCAATTGAGATTATGAATTGACCTCTCTTTTCTTTTTCTCATAGCCGTTAAGTGGTAATGTTATTTACTAATTAATAATTAGTTTAATAACATTGCACTTTTGGATAATATAATTCAAAGTGATGACGTGTTAACTGGGTCATAAATGTAAATTCCACCAACTTATAAGATGTTCTGACGTAGACATTTAATTACCAAATATTGCATTAATAATTCCCACTTTTTACATGAAACAAGGTGGTTTAATGGTCCTCACAAATTAAGGGAATTTATATCTTTGCTATTTTTTAAGACCAAATTAACCAATACGGGAAGTAGATTAGTTTAGTTGTTTAGGTTAATTAATCCTAATTAAAAATTAAAAATTTAAAACTTAGACCTCTAGTACGGACGATGGGAGGAACATGGCAAAAAGTAATAAAGTGAATCTCAAGGGGTAAACTTTGGCACCCACTCTGCACACTATATTTTCTGACTCTCTGCTCCTCTTTCCGCTAAACAAAGCTGCAGGGAAAATAATAATGGAGCTCAAAACTTCACCCGGCAATGGCACCCAACCCCCAAACCCTGAACCGAAACCCGACCCTCCAAACCCTAGCAATGGCGAAACCCAGCTTCAAGACCAGCTTTTCTTTGAAGACTACGACAGCACCTGCTCCACGCCTTACGTCAGCGCGCCGTCGAGCCCCGGACGGAGTGGGACGGTCGGTGGTTTTTTCTACAGTGCTCCGGCGAGCCCAATGCACTTCGGGTTGACCACAAAGTCAAACTCTTGTTCGCTTGAGAAGAATGGCGGCAACGGCTCTGTTTCTATGGGTTTTGAGTTCGAGTTCTCTGCGCGGTTCGGGTCGAGCGGGTCGGGCTCGACCGGGCCGATGAGCTCTGCCGACGAGTTGTTCTTGAACGGGAAGATCCGACCCATGAAGCTTTCGACCCACCTGGAAAAGCCCCAGACTCTGGCTCCGTTGTTGGATCTCGAGGCGGAAAATGGGGAAGACGAGGCGGATCGGGGCGGTTTGGAGCCCGTGAGAGGCAGAGATCTGAGGTTCCGCGACAAGTCGCTGCGGCGGAGGACGAGATCTATGTCCCCTCTGAGAAATGAGCCCTTCGAGTGGGAACAGAGCGACGAGATTATTGAAGCTGATGAGAAAGACTGCAACTTTGCTGAAGATCCGAAAGTAGTGGCGAAAAATGGGGAAGAAGACGAAGAGGGAGCGGAGGAGAGCAGCACCGCCACTACTACTCCTTCGGTTTCGGCTTCGTCGTCTCGGTCGTCGTCGGGTGGGAGGAACTCGAAGAAGTGGGTTTTTTTGAAGGAGTTTCTTCACCGGAGTAAAAGCGAAGGGCGGAGCAGCAACCACAAGTTCTGGTCGTCGATTTCGTTCTCCGCCGCCAAGGAGAAGAAACCCATGAAACAGGGCGGTCAGAATACCCAGGGCTCTGCTCTAAAAGACCCCAAATGTAGCAATCCTTTGAACTTGGGCTCAGAGGGGCAAAAACTGAAGGGAAGTGGGGGTGGCGGTTCGGGGAAGAAGACTGCGGCCGGAAAACCCACCAACGGAGTTGGTAAGCGGCGGATGGCGCCGTCGCTTCACGAGCTGCATTACACTGCAAACAGGGCTCAGGCAGAGGAAATGAGGAAGAAGACTTACTTGCCTTACAGGCAAGGGTTGCTTGGATGCTTAGGGTTTAGCTCAAAGGGTTATGGAGCTGCTATGAACTCTGGGTTTGCTAGGGCTTTGAATCCTGTTTCTTCAAGGTAAGGTCAAATTTAAGGTCTCCAATGGCAATCTCCATGGAACTTGATGTGGTGGATTCAGGAGGAAGTGTAAAGATTTTTTTCAATTTAGTTTTTTTTTTTTTTTTTTTTTTTTTTTTCTTTGAGGATTTTGTGTGATTATCTGTGTAATTATTGAAGGCTGGCTAGCTAGCTACTTTAGATCTCCTTTTTTCTTCTGAAAAAAGAGGAGCTGCAGCAGTCTTTCTGTATTTTGATGGGTTGTTATATGATGATTAAAATTATGTTGAAAATTCTTTTATTTTCGAGTTTTGCCGCAAAATCGAGTGCAGTGGCGGTTTTAGTTTATTCTCTGCTGTCAATACTACTACTGGGTATGATGGAATCAATCAATTTATTTATGATTTATTTCCATGGTTTTTAATACTTTGAAGTTTTCTTCATGGGGATGGATCCTTAAATTTCAGAGAGGTAGAGATGGAGATCCATCTCTTCCCTTAAAGTTTACTCTTGACCCTTGGGATAATGATATGTGACTGTTTTTGGTAAATTCCCCTCAAATTTCCCATCATTAGAAAAACATAATACTAATTTGGGAAAATTAGAAGAAGTGATTAATGTACATGAACATGATCATTGAAGTAATTCTTTTGTATAATTGATAGTAGAGATCTTCAGGCGCTTATTTTTACTTTTTTACACACCTTGTTAATTTTCTACCATTGATTTTCATCAATTCGTTCGATCATACGATTGAAAATTAAGAGGATAACATTATTCCATATGTAATCTCATTATCAGTATTTATCTTATCGGTATTTATTTTATCACGTGACGCATTTCGCAAATCATGGAGGAAAACCTAACCATGTGTTCATGGCAGAAGCTTTGGTGCTGCAAATGCACATTTTGCATGAGATGGTGGTTGGGATGTTTGGTAGAGACGCTGAGGTGACCCAATAGAATCCTCCTCCTCCTGTGATGTTAGCTTGTTTTGGGACCCAAATAATCTACTTGTCTCAAATAATTACTTGCTTTTTATGGTAATCAATTATTACACCGTTAAACAATCAAATAAGTAGATCTTAGATGGAGTTTTTGCAAGGGACATGGTGCCTCCTAGTCCTACACATTATTGACATAAAGGAGGAGGAGTTTGAAATTTTGAGACATTCCCTCATCAACTTTTCATGTATAAATTCAACTCAAAACAATCCAAATCCATCATTTTGCATCTCTTTTTGGATTCTCTTTTTCTCATTATGTAAACTCTACTTAAAGGAGGTCCTAGAATTGGAAGATAATTCAAGTAAAATAGGTTGTAGGGCTAACAAGCTTTTTTTTCTTTTGACAAAGACAATTTTTGAAACTTTTGAACATAAATGTCTGATCAGGTCATCTGTATTGAATCTCTCGTAGAAGTATGTATACCATGTATTTTAGTCACACTCAACCTCGACCTCGCGTTGATATAATAATGCCCTAATCATGTAGCTCTGTTGAGCGCACTACTCAGATTAACTGAACTAACTCATGAAAAAGTTTACGTAGGATTCCCGGCCACGACATTATTAGCTAATCTCTCACAAAAGCATAAGTACCTTGTATTTTAACCCGACCCAACTCCAACTAATGTCACCCGATGTTAAAGTTGCCCTAACAAGTCAGCCCCATCGAAGTTTCTCCCCTACCTCCCATTTGCGAATGAAAGGGATTTTCTAGAGAAGCCAAATACCAATGAGATCAGATCTGAGTCCCCAAATTCCACTATTCTGCTGGGGACATGCAATTTAATTTTTATTTTTTAGCATGGAGAAATTAGCAGCAAAATCCCATCATGATCATGGCCCCCTCACCCAGTCTTCATTATTGTTCATGGCATGGGCTTATTTTTCCAGATATTTATTTTATTTCAACGTCATGAAGTCTTGAATCCAAGTAGGACGCAACGGGAAGATCTGTTTGAAAAACAACTTGACACACATCGATCGATCTCCATCAACTTTTGCAGTTCAAAACATCTGGTTCTTACTACAAACGGTCCCATCTCCTCTTTAATTTCAATTGCTTTGCTCATCATGTGGATATATTTGCTGTTTTGCCCTTAATCTTATGGCTCTTTTAGCTTCAAATCCCCAATCTTGAAAACTAAACCACCATGTAGTTATATTCTGGACGAGGATCCTCTCCGGATTCTCTTTGTGAGGATTCTCATATCTTGTTCATAGTGCATTATGAGGTTAATTTTTGTTAGGTACTATTTGTGTTTAATTTTAAATAAATAAATTTTAAATAATTTCTAACCGTTCGATATACGATAAACGACTAGAATGTAAGGATCCCTAGGATCCCCACAACTTGGATCCGAATAGGATCCAAATCCTTATATTCTGCCTATCAATGTTGTTCCATGGTCATAGACTTGAGTGTCGCCAGTGATTAAACTCATTAAAGTACTTGCTTGACGAGTGGAGGAACGTAAAATTATGGTTTGGATGTATATAAAAATATATTGAAGAATATAAGAACGGGTTACCACCAGAAGATTGACAAATCTGATTTATATTGTGTAGTTCATGTTCTGGTTGCACCAAGGCCTTTTGTAATAAAATTTTCGCACTAGCATGTTGTGTAGGTAGTAAGATGCAATTGAAGACCAATATCAATTTTTTTAGTGAGCCGGGACCTGTCTCTATAAAATCTTGATATGACATGGCTTTCGTCGATATAAAACTTGTTGCATGTGTGTCCTGCGAGGAGATGTGTTAAGGAATACAAAACCCCACATCAAACGATTGACAAAACTAGATGACTAATTACTCGTTGGGACTTCATACGTATGCTTTGTTACACCTAAGCTCGAATTCTCTTCCTCGCAACCACGGTGATACTAGGGTACAATAGTTAGTACAATAGTTTCCTCTTATAGTTAACCTCTCCCCAACAACCATAAAAAAAGCAAGCAGTTACAGCTCAAGATAAAACTTCCGACAAGCCAAGCAGTTGCAAAAGAAAAGGTCGATGTTACTACAACTTTCAAGCTTTCGATGCGACATGACCTCTCTGTCTTTATCCGCTCCCAAATGATGCCTCCCATGAACATCGAAACAAGCCCACGCCCATTGTCGTGGGGTAAAAAGCTTACATCATGATTCATCCATGTGACGATTTTCAGAGAATCATTTTGTACTATGGCTAATTGTAAGTACTCGTTTGGAACTTAGGACGATGTAACTGGTATTTGTTTTGGGACTGTCCGATCGTAGCTACAAATCTGACGTCCCATTGTCGGATCACCAACGAAGAACGGAAGCTAAATCACATGGGAAGATCCACAATGGTTTTAAGATAAACGTTGAAGACGAAACAGAAACACTAGGTTATTGTTAATGGTATGACGGGTATCCTTCACTACTACAAATGATAACTTAAAAGTGCAAAAATGTTAAAAGTAAAAGATGTGTATCGATAGTACACTGAAAACGCTGTCGCTTCCCAAGATCCGGAGAATTTGGGAGACTTCACCGAAACTAGGTTACAGAATCATCCCTCCGTGGGAAGTGCCTCCTCATGAGGATGAAGTGAAGGTGTATAGAATGTTCTTCTTGAGAGTGAACTCGTCGGCCTTAGTTGGGTTGACAGACTGCATCGACAAAAACAAAATAAAATGTTAATGTCCATGTAGATCAGTAACCGTTATATGCACAGATTAACTTTGTTTTTTCAGCATACGATTTCATTTTTACAATTCCAAGTTTCGGAACCTTATTGATATATAGTTCCCACTGTTGGATGCATCAAAGTTTTATATCCAGTTATCTAATCCCGCACCTCACAATAGACAGTCCTATAACATACGAAGTCCCAGTCGAATCATGCAACCTTATCCATTTCGCTAAACAAGGCCTATGCATCTTGCTAGTACTGGAAAGAGTATAATATAAGGTCAAACCTTTTCGAGTATGCGCCCAAGCCGCTGAATTTCATTCTTTGCATAATCAGGACCTTTCTCCAAAGAGTTCTTGGCAGCTTTCAAGTAGATCTTACCGTATCTGAAATTCAAACAGAATGAGAAATTAACATCATGTGAATCAGAAGATCAACTGCAAAAGTACGGATCTAAGGGATCTAGTTAAGATCATCACTGAAAGATTCTACGTTCGTTTTCAGTATGTGCAAGTATCATGTGATCAAACTAGAGTGTGTATCAACCTTGCAGCCGAACCCTCAAGTTTCCCAACTTCCTCTTCTATCTTGGAAAAGATTGCCTTCTTCTCATCGTTGCTAGATTTCACAAACTCCTTTACTAATTCGTCCAAATTTTCAAGAATGCCAGCCTACATAAACGAAGAACACTGATAAGAAAAGGTCAAGATTTTGATAAGGTGCATTCACGATGAATTGAGGGTACTGACTTTGGAAGTAAGTTGTCCTTTTCCGTCTCTGCTGGTGCCAGATTTTTCATTAATGAACTTTACAAAATCGTCTAAATCTCTGTCGCCACCATACTCTTCACCCTCCTTGTTGTTCTTTGGGAAAAATTTCAATGTGGGAAATCCACTAACTCCATACCTGCACAGGAAGCCTTGTATTAGGTCCATTTATTCACCATTCATAAATTCCATTTCCTTCATTTTTCTATTATGTTGACTCTGAAGATATTTCATCCGAATCATTAAAATATACTACTGATCGAAAACAAAATATAGATTCAGTAGAGTACAACACACAACACTAAAATAAGGACCAGAAGTTCACGGATACTATTAAACTACTAACTCACTTTTCAGCTAAATCCTTGTATTTGTCAGCATCAAGATTAGCAATCACTACACTGTCCTCCAAATTAAATGCCGAGGCAACCTTCTCATAAGTCTGGATAGAACAAAAAATAAATAATCAAGATCAACCGTTGTTCAAGCACTAGATAAAGGGTTGCAATAACGGATTTGAAGGAGCAGAAATACACTTACAGGAGCAAGGGATTTGCAATGTCCACACCTGCCATGAAAAGAAAAAGGGGGGAAAACATATTTAGAGTTGCAAAAACACCCATAAAATTCCACTACGATTTATTGCAAACACGGTGGTATAAATATTGTACAATCCCCCTCTCCCTCTTGTACACCAATTTGGCTTTCATTGACTCAACAACCGACAAAACAGTATTCAATATTAAGCATTCAAAAGGAAAATTGAAGACATAATCTTACCATGGTGCATAGAACTCCACCAGCACATCTTTTGTTTCGTCCAGGACAACCTCATTAAAGTTATCCTGCGTAAGTACCACAACATGGGATGGGGCTACAGCAAGCTTCACATTGGTCCCTGCTTGCAAAGAAGAGCTTCATGATCAATCATAAGCTTAGGATTATTACGTAAATGGATGCGTATATTAGAATTGAACAAACTCAACCAACCAATAAATATCGACATATTTATTCAGTTCGTTTTCAGTAGAATAACATTACAAGGTCAAAATAGTACCTCCTTCCTTATTCACAAACTCAGCAAGAGCTTCAGCAGTACGGCCACCTTCATACCTAAATCATGTAAAATTCAATCAGAAAAGGTAAACCAACATTACTAATACAAACAAGGATGGTGAAGAATATTACATCGTCAGAAATTTGGTTAGACGGTTCGGTGGCAAGAGCATCCATTCATAAGTAAAAAAAATGCTTTCATGTAAACTAAGCAGGGGATAGGGGTAAACAGACTCACTTTTTGGGTTCTAGGGACCCTTTAGGAAACCATTGAATTGTGGGATAGCCGGAAACTCCATACTTGCCACAAACGCCCTTGTGCTCATCACAATCAACCTATTGAGAAACAGCAAATAAATTAAAAACAGTCAATTAATTATAGTTGTAGACTCCTAGTATGTACTGCTGCAAGACACAAATCCAATAGCATGGTATATAATACAATTATCACAAACTACAATACGGACATCAGTAATATAAAACCTACCTTTGCAATTAAAATGGATTTTGCTTTCTTAAAACTTGAACCGAGCTTCTCATACTCTGGTGCAAGCTTCTTACAATGGCCACACCTGTAATGGTAAGTACGAACCATACTCCATTAAAACGAGCGAAATAAAAACTAAAGAAACGTATCCATTATATGCTTCCTAAAATATGGATAAGAAATGACAGGCAAAACAGAACGCATCCGGAGAAATGATGTTAGTCCAATACTAATCGAAATTCGATGAAAATTCACCATAGATACATATAAACCGCACACTTATTACCAAAAATTCCAATTATATATATAAGAAATAAGTTCAAACATTTCTTGCCTCGATCAATTATTGGCCTTAGATCTAGAATCCTGGATTGCCTAATCGCAGATCTCCAATCAATCAATCAATCAATCTCAGCATCACCATAGCCGATACGATTGACCAATTCCGATTCATGTTTCGCAATCCGAGAAACTAAATTAATCAATTCAATTCAAATCATTTTCAATCCTAAACTTGATTCAACTAATCTCACACTAATTTGCGTTCACTTCCTTCAAAATTAACAACAAACAAGATCATCACAAAACCTCAGCAGCTAAATTTAGCGTTTTCCAAATCAAATCTCGAGAACCAAACAGCGTTGAAATTAGGAAAGCCTGAGATTACCAGGGAGCGTAGAACTCGACGAGAGCGGCGCGATCTTGACCGACCTCCTTCTCGAAGTTGTCCTCCGTGAGCACGACGACGTCGTCGGCGTAGACCGACGAGGCGAGTAGCAGCGCTAGGGCTCCGAAAGCGAACAGAGTCTTCGAGCTCACCATCGTTTTCAAACTTTCTGAATAAAGTTGGTTGATTTGCGTATTTTATACCCGCCTTTGTTGGAATTTTATTTTTTATTAGTATTATTTTATTATTTCTCGACGGTGTCATTTGGCAAATCAAGTTTCGCCACGTGTGCAAATGCAATCACCGTTGGACTTTTTTATTATTATTATTATTTATTATTTTTCGACTGTATCATTTGGCAAATCAAGTTTCGCCACGTGTGCAAATGTATTAAGCTCAAAAAAGGAGGGGCGTTGCGAGAATCGAACTCACGACCTCTCGCACCCGAAGCGAGAATCATACCACTAGACCAAACGCCCGAGTTGGCAATGCACTGGAAATCATCATATTTGCTATACTACGATTTGAAAATCCTTGAACTTTTGAGCTCGGATTCCTCGCGTCCGTCTTTCGCTTCTTCTTCTTCTTCCTCCCTTTTTGCTTCAGAACGTTGGGGATTCGACACCTCTGCTGGTTAGCCCTCTCTCCAATCTCCACCTCCCGGAGATTCCCGAAATTTCAATTGCATCCTTCAAGGACCAAACTGCAAATTAGCTCAAAGATTGAACTGCGCATCCATGGCCGGCAATAATGTAAGTCCAGTTTCCCAAAAACCCTCACTTTCCATCACTGATGATTATTCAATTTGCTCAGTTAGCTGAACCTCTTGATTCCCAGTAATTGAAAACTCATGGTAAATTTGTAATCTTTGGGTAATTAAATAATCAGAACTTGTTGATTCCCAATATGTTTGTGTAGGGTGCTGGAGTAGATAATACTTTCAGAAGGAAATTCGATCGAGAAGAGTTCTTGGAGCGAGCTCGTGAGCGTGAAAGACAGGTTTGCACCTCGAAAAGTCTCTTGCTTTTTGTTGGTTTGTAAGTTTGTAACATGTTTTTGAGTTTTTCCTGATCTGGGTGTTTTACAATGTGCTTTAGGAGGAGGAGGGAGGACCGCATAAATCCAAATGTGGGTTTGCTCAATCTTGTATTTCGGTATCTTTGCGCTCTTAGAGTTGTTTTCTTTAGTACAAACTGAAAGTATTGTTTGCTTTATGTGTGTAGCGAAAGGCCCGCCAGTGCAAAGGAAGCCATTGAAGCACAGGGATTATGAAGTGGATCTCAATTCTCGCTTGGGGAAAACACAGGTGAGCTTTTTATTGTTTGAAGTGCATAGTTGTAATTGGCTGAATTTTGCCCCGTTTGCTTTTAGATTGTTGATCTTTTCATCGGTTTCCTGAAGAATGAGATTGTTTAAGTTAACTACTTATCGGCCTGTGAATTAGTTTTTGTGAAGATGCTAATATCTTTTATTGTCATGTTTAACTGAGTAGAAGCTTTTGGATTTCTAGTGGCTGATATACCGCTGCTCTGTGCTAAGTTAACTTATTACGTCTTGATGGAAAATCATCACTTTGATGCAGTATGTTCACAGAATGATATATTTACCGTTAGAGTTTGTCTTCTGGTTTTGTGAATAGTTTGAAGCAGTAATTGCTGTCAGCAACATAGGGAATGCACATATCCCACTTCTTTCGAATAGCATATATTCACCATATAGATTTCATGATTGGAACCGTTCAATTTCTTAATCTTCTTTTGAAGATCATGCCTACAAAAAATCATTCGAATCGGAGATCGTTTGGTCATCCAAATGTATGAAACAAATCAATGGTGTGAGTACCAAGTAACATATTCATGATGAACCATCCATTTATTTGATACATATGGATGATTAAACGATTTCTGTTTGGAATAATTTTTTCGCAAGGATGATCTTCAAAAGAAGATTATGAAATTGAACGGTTCCGATTATGGAGTTTATACGATGGAGATACATTATTCGCTAAATGTGGAATTTATGCATTCCCCATTGGGGGAACACAAGCATTATTCTTCCTGTGTTGCTTTACTTCAAAGAAAATTATAGTGCGATGTTTGCCTCTTTCAAATGGGAGTTTCTCATGTCCTGCCTGCTCTGTTGAGTTGCATCAGAACGATGCTGTTTCCCTCTTGATGAATTATCCATAGGATCTTTTAGTGGATATTTTGTTGCTTACAGATTTGACACTTACTAACTAATTATTACAAGTTTCTTATCACTATTTGTCATTAACTTATTTATTCGTTGTATGTTTTTTTCAGGTTGTTACTCCAATAGCACCTCTAAGCCAGCAGGTAAATACTTATCATTCAATATCCAGTTATGGAGTTTATGATTTGCGTTATCACTGTTATCCTAAATTATTGTGTTTATTAATGTGCTTGTGCTTCTTCCTTTTTTGTTCAGATTGATTGTTTTAGCTTCTGTTCTCTAGACAATTACTGGAGATGCTTCACGTTGTGTGTGTGGATGTATGAACAATGAATCCATACGTTTTGTTCCTAACTCATTACTGTGCTTACTTGGGATACCCGAATTGTTGCCTAACCTTTTATTTTACTTTGATGTGATGGCTAACACTTACGACCGATTGCGGAATCATCCCTTATGTTGACTGTATTATAGACGGTTGGAAGAGAAATATAGCAATTTAGAAACCACGTTATAGCGGCCATTCTTCTTACTACAGTGGCCAATTTGACTATGCTCACTAAAGGCTTTGTATTTCTTTTCTCTTTCTTTCCCTCTGACCCTCGTCTCCCCTCCTCTTTAAAGTATATCCCCTCATTTGTTAGGCTGTGTAGCTTTCCTACAGAATCCTTATCTAGTGTAGGCTGAGTTACCGCATGTGAAGCCAGGATTTGGGTGCAATCATTGCCCTTCGATTATGTGAAAAACACATTAATGTATATAGTACTGTCTCTGTACGGTTATGAGTTGTTATTTTGTAGTCTTTTTATTTCAACATATTGTTGTGTTCTTTTTCAGGCTGGATACTATTGTTCGGTTTGTGAGTGTGTTGTAAAAGATTCTGCAAACTACTTGGATCATATCAATGGCAAGAAACGTATGTAATCTCCATCGGAATGATTATTATAAGAATTAATATGTAAATATGTTTCTATTTTCATTATAATTATCTTTTGAATGGTTATTTTCTTTGTTGTAGATCAAAGAGCTTTGGGTATGTCTATGCGGGTGGAGCGGGCATCTCTCCAACAGGTAGAATTTGAATCCTTATTTTTGTGATCAAAATGGAAGTTCCTTGTTAAAATCTTTTCCACGGGAATAAGCATAACTAAGCTTTGAATGCAGGTTCAGGAACGATTTGAAAAGCTCAAGAAGCGGAAAACTGATGGCACTTTCACAGAGCAAGGTAAGACATTGAAGTAGTGAGATGTAAATGAATCCCTTCAGAGATTTTGGTCCCACCTGTTCTGACGACTGATAAAAAAAATGACATCTCTTCCTTCTCCCTCTCAGATCTTGATGAGCGGATCTTGAAGCAGCAGCAAGAAGAGGAAGAGCGGAAGCGCCAGCGTCGAGAAAGGAAGAAAGAGAAGAAGGTTGGTAAAAAAATTGGTTCCGTATTAATGTTTTCAAGGCAGAGATTGGAATCTCCAAATTCGTAGCGTTTGATATCTTTCTTGAATTACGTTGTACTAATTTACATAATATTTTGCAGCTGATTTTTGTATGTCGACTGATTCTTTTAAATCTTGTTTCCTGGATTCAGAAAGACAAGGTAGTCGAAGAGGAAACCGAAATTGATCCTGACGTTGCAGCTATGATGGGATTTGGTGGATTCGGTTCAACCAAGAAGTGATCATTTCAAGCTAAGTTCAACTTTCGCAGTTTCTTTTCGAATCTGAGTGGTTTCTATATATGTATTTTGTTCCTGAGTGACCCACTGTACCATACGAACCACTCAATTTAGGCGTTCGGACTTGTACACAACGTAGGTTCGTGGGAAAATGGAAGAGATTTTACGCTAAGATTCGTAATGCTTCTGGGTTTGCTTCATCTTTGTTCTGGTATAGCATTTGAAGCTTGTCAATTTGTTTTAATGTTACCAGTCAATCACCGGTCATCTCGGTTCGGTAATTCTGACTCCGAACCGAGGCAATCGCCGGTTATCTTACACAACATCGAATGAAGAATAACATGTTACAAACCACAACGTACAAGATCTTTCGTCGTAGCAGTAATCTATGATTGTTCATGATGTGTTAAGTCCAAGTGCCTTCCCCTAGAGATGTTTCAGATGGTTGAAGTATTTTTTTTAGTGACGTGATTTTCTCCCACCCTTTTTAGCTTCGTACACACTCGTCTTTATTTATGATCATTGAATTGAATAAATCAAATAGAATCAACGGCCAAAATTAAGAGGGGTGTATGAAAAACTTAACAATGTGTGTGAAAATCTTCCCTTTTTAAATAGGGTAACTTTGGATCTGGTCCCTACTCATCAACGTTCTTTTATTGAAACCTTGTTTGTTTTTGGTTTTTGATTGAAGTTCCTGAAATTAATGTAATAATGCATTTCTATGTAGGTTATTATAATTTTTGAATTAAATTTGATATTTGTAGTTATTCATATTAATGAAATTTTAAATAAAATCCATAATCTGTTGAAAGTATTAAAAAAATTATACTTAAATAGAACTCATGATTTGCCATTACTTATATTAATGATATTTTACATACAAAAAATTGGTAATTTTTATAGGATACATTTTACATACAAAAAGTTGGTAAATTTTATACAAAAAAGGTTATACGTTTTATATATATAAAAAAATTGTTACATTTCATATAAAAAAACAATGGGTACATTTTAGACACACAAAAATCAAAAAGGTACATTTTACATATAACGAAGTGGTACATTTTTAAAGA
This sequence comes from Pyrus communis, assembly GCF_041283825.1. Lineage (NCBI taxonomy): Eukaryota > Viridiplantae > Streptophyta > Magnoliopsida > Rosales > Rosaceae > Pyrus > Pyrus communis. Next base: position 3,573,270 of record NC_142576.1, read on the forward strand.
CAAATTGGTACATTATTAGATAAATTATGGGTACAAATAAATGGTAAAAAAAAAGAGTACAAATAAAAGTTTGAAAAAATATGGACACAATAAGAAATTAATACATGGGTACAAACTAAAACTGAAAAAGAAAATTGGCAGAATTTAAAAAGGGGTTGCAAATTAAAATGGGTATAAACTTAAAAATAAAAATATATGATACAAAATTTAGGCATAAATATAAATATATCAAATGTAACGTTTCTAACACTAAATGAATATATTTAGAAATAAAATTTAATTATCTTGATATGTAAAATATTTTATTATGAAATAATTAATGATGTTTATTATAACCAAGGGTCCTTGATTAAAAATTGAAAAAGAATAAAGTTTCAATCAATGGAGTTAAAAAAAGAGGGATGAGAATCTAATTTCTAGTTTTAAATAATGGATCTAAATTATGTATACAAATGGGCTCAATAGAATGCGTGAATAGTAGGAGGCCCAAGGTACGAAACACACGACTTTCAAGTGCTAGAGGGAGTGCTCTCAATCACCGGGATTATTTGAGAGATTTTTTATTGTGCTGAAAACATAGTTTGTAAGTGTTATAATATATTTGGTTGAAATTTTTTTTCTTCCTAATTCCAACCAATTGTATTATTACACTTACTATATGTGTCGTGCTCTCGGAACATTGTGACTCACATAAGCATTTCAGCCTCTCTTGATTACCATCGTGTGATTTTCACCAGCGTCAGAATCCGAACTCAGAACGAACAATGGGAAATACGAGTCTGAAATTCGCCCCAACTACTGAGCCATCTATGATGGTTGCTAGGCTAAGGCATTGTAATTTTAGAATCACAAAAAAAAAAAAAAAAAAAAAAAAAGAGGGGTAAAACAAGAGCAGTTGCCAGCTAAAAGTATACGTTGTGTTGGAAAATTAACCATATATCAAGTCCAATCTAAATACGAAAACCAACTATATGCTGTAAATGTTTGACTTCAATATATGATGGTTGCATTAAAAAACTGAACATAATTAAACAAGAAAACTACAAAAACATGGTCGAAGCCTCTTGTTCTCCGTCAACCGCCATCTTTCCTTCCAAATTAACCACACTGCCTCTTAGGATTTTGATTAATTAACTTGATGTATTTTACTTTGACTGCTCGATCTTTTCATCCAAGATAACTTCCGTCATGGCTTCTGAGAAATTTGGATTCCCATGCAAGTACCTTCCCCTATTCTTGCCAGGAAACCACATCCCTTTCTTCCAATCCAGATGAGGCCTCAAGTGAGTAGCCGGATAAGCAACATGTTCCGACGTTGTTTCGAAGAACACGGCGCAGAAACGGCCCTTCTCCCCGGTGACGACCCCTGTCCACCACCCGTCGTTGTCGTACGCATCCACCAAATCCCCGAAACCGAACTTTTGGTTGTATGCAGATGAGTCGCTTGGGCTTGAAGGTCGGGTTTTGTTCGGGTGCGGAGGGCGGGCGGCGTGAGCCATGACGGTTTCTTTGTAGAGCGTGCGCTCGTCATCCTCCAACAGCTCCTTGTACTCGACAACGTAGTTGTCCCCCATGTTGGCTACAACCCTAGCTGCGAAGTACGATCCGATGAACCCCTCTTCCTTGCTTGACACTTCAACTTCGTTGTTTGTTTTGAACCACCTTTCGGGGCAGAACTCAGTCGGATCGGAGGGTTGGGAGTGAGATGAGGAACCAGAAGGACGAGAGTTCGTCGTGTTTATACGATGTTGGATCGCACGGGAACGCCCCATTACAGATGATTTGCAAGTGAAAGAAAGGAAGTAGAAGAACGAGAGCTGATTAACTAGTTGCTGCCAAGGATGAGAGAGTCGACGAGTGCCTTGTTTGTATATATAGAGTCCTCTTCTGTTTAGGAAATTTTGCTTTCCTATTCAGCCCACCTAAAGTGTTACTTTTACGAATTTCTCGCACTTATATATAGACTTGTAAATGAATCGGATTCGGATTAGATTATTTTAGATTGAAGTGCTAAGTAAAATAATCTGGTCGGATAATCCGACGGATGTTTAATAAGAAAATCCATATATGATTTGTTAAGTTAACGAGTATTTAATTCGATAACACGATATGATTTCTTATACATGTTTTTTCAATCACCATAAAAAAAAAAAAATTTGTTTTCTTAATCAATAATATACATTCTAGAAAGTTCAGATTACTCTATATATTTGTATGCCAGGTCAGATTGGAACATTATCCATCGGATTAGCTCAAATTCGTATTTGCTTTGTTAAACTAACGGATTTTCAAATCCATATTTGCTTTGTTAAGCTAACAGAGTTTCATATTCTATTAATTACATCGAATTCAGATTAAAATCGGGTCAAATGATTCATTAACACGTCCTTTGACAAATTCAACCCAATCATAGCATTGTAAAAAAACAAATCAAAGTGTCGCAGTCCCAAATTTAGATGGTTTAGACAATGGACAGATGTGTGTATATATGACGGATCCGTTACACTACTTGTTTACACAACTTTTGACACGTTTCTACGAGCCACTGCGTAATGTATTTCAACAATCTAAACCGTTTATCTTTTAGGTCTTCATAAATCATGTCTAACAAAAATCACCCACGTGTGGGACATGAGAAGAGGATCGAACATATAATTTTGTTGCCGGTTTCACAAGAATGTGAACTATCAATACCATTTGCTCATCATAAAGAAAAGAGGCAAAATATCTCCAACAGCTTGAATTAATCGGAAACAACAAAAAGTGAGAAGCCTAGTCTTTACTACTTAATGTACTGAGAAAGCCACTTGAAGCCATCGCCATAACCCATTTTGCGAACGATACTGCACATGAAGACCTCGAGGGGACGGACATTTGAGTCTTGCAAGTTCACTTTGCCCTTGCCAGTGGTGAAGTTGTTCAGACCGAGGTGGAAGCGCAACTCTTCTTCTGAGGCCGCATATGGTATGTCGATCTTGTTTCCCAGAACAAGGAATGGAACAGTGGCCAATGACTCATCAGAGAGGAGAGCATCCAGCTCCTTTTTCGATTCTGCAAATCTTTCCTTGTCGTAAGCATCCACCAGGTAAACAACTGCATCCACCTTTGCACAACAAAGACAAAATGCATCACCAAGGATGAAACGTAGAGATAACATTCCTTTTTCGATCAAGAAAATGTAGAGATAACATAACTCGAAGTGGCAAGACAAAACTTGCATAGCTTGAAACTTACCCTCAAATTTCTTAGGCAGTTCCAAATCTCAAAATTCTTTCCAATTACAGATTCCAAAATATAGTCTAGTATATAACCAAATATTATCTTATTCTCTCAATAGGACCTATTCGGGAGCTGTCGCACTGCACCACTATAAATCCCAGCTATCCGTATATGGTTAAAATACATAGACGTAAATCATATACAATCTACGGGGTGAAAAACACACGTTATTTAAGGACCTTATTGGAGAACAATTCAATATATAACATATCTAACTACATCTCCCAGGTTCTACTGTGAAGTCCCTAGCAAATAGAAATCCTTCACAGGAGTTGAAAAGAAATAAGGTGATCTCAGAACATGGCAATCGACACGAAAGGTTTATTCCCACTTCTGATCAGACATTTGTGTTTCGTTAACCCATCATTAATCCAGATAATGAAACTGCAAAGCAAAGGATGAGTGTGTGGTAAGGTACTATTAGCATACCTTCTAAAGACATAAGGTACTATCAGTGAACTACCACTATTTATATCTGCCTCCCATGAATCAGGTAAACACAAAAACTTTTATCTGGGATTACGGAAGCATAACTATTCCAAAACTTTACTACAAGCCTGTGTCAAGAGATGATCATACGGCAGCTATTCTTGCGGGCGAAGATATATTTCGTTTCTGATTTCATTATTTGACTAATTTTTATTCAGCAAACTATTACAAAATACAAGAACAATGCTGCTCGCTGAGCACACACAAACCGCATAATTTTCATAAGTAAAAGAAAAGGCCTCAAGCAGTTCATATATGCAGAAAGCAGTTGCCACATCACATGCATACAATACATCCTTACGTTAAAACATGAATGATACCTTGGCATAGTAATCTTTCCAAACTCTGCGAGCAATCTGATGCCCGCCCAAATCAAAAGCCTTGAACTTGATTTTCCCAATGCTTAACTCCTCGGACGTCGGATACTGCGTCGGTTGGTGTTGAACTAATCTCTGCAACAATCCATCAACAACAAAACCCAGAGTCAGAAAATCAAATTCCCCGCTACTTATCACAATAAATCAAAACAATGACAATAGTAAATTGGTTTATTCATTTTCTCTCCTTCCAAATAATACAATTTCAGTGAGTCAATATTGTCTTAAACCTGAATTCTTCATTAACCAATTGACGCAGAGCTCCTAATGTGGAAAAATCATAGGAATTATGAAAAGAAAATTTTTTCAATTGAATAACAATTAGCAACTACACTCTCAAAACTATTACTTCATTCCATATTTTCTTTTCCTTCACTTTCCCATCAACCAAACAGACCCCACACTGATTAAAAATAAAACAAAAACCAAAATTTGAATTGAAACCAAAATACCGATCATTCCAAAACACCATTGAAGCATTAAAAAATCATAACTTTCACCGCATTCGTAAGCACCCAAAACCCACCAACAAAATTTGTTAAAAATCGGATTTAAAGGATGGGATTGGAAGAAAGACCTCATCTTTGAGCATATGAAGCAACGTCGTCTTGCCGGCATTGTCGAGACCCAAAAACAAGATCTTGGCCTCCTTCTGCCACAATCCGAGCGATGCTAGAACCCCGTAGAACCAATCCAACAAGAACATGGTGTTTCCACCCAGAAATCGTCAGATCGAAAGCCTCCCCCCAAATCAGAGAGACAGAGAAATAGCTAGAGAGCGTTATGTGGAACTGTTACTGGGTTTGGTCCCATCGGACGGCTCATTTGGGCAATTGTCGGCCGTTAGATTCTAAATTTCGAACAGCTGGAATCTGATTTATTATTATTATTTTTTAATTTCAGTTTTAGCTGAATTTCGTCGGTAGGGATTGTTTTTGCATTTTTTTCTTTCTTTTTTTGTTTAATTGCCTTCTCTTTCTGACAAAAAAATAAAATAAAATAAATAAATGCCTTCTCTTTTCTAGTTTTGTTTTATCCATTTTGGTGAAGGTTGGACAAGAAATTTGGTAAGTACTAAAGAACTTAGCAACTATGATCCATAAATTTAAAGGAAAACTAATGATAAGGACTTGAAAACTTTGAGTTTTAACGATAAGAACAAAATAAAGGGTAAAATGAATAGTACTAAGATTGACTTTTTAGTGCAAAAATATGGTTTTTCGTTAAAGTGAACAGTACCACAGATTTTTCGTTAAAACTCCCTAAATTTAAGTCTTTTTAATCAAAAATGTTTTAAAATTGGCATAACTCTAGTCCTGGAGAATTAAATTCAAGAGAATTATTTTGTCCACCGTCAATTATTTCGTTATTTTCTGAAACTCTCCATTAAATAAGAGAAAATGATAAAAATACCTAAAAATAATTAAAATAATTGTTTATTAAATTGAAGATAATTTTGTCATTTTGATCTTATTAAATAGAAAATTTTCAAAAAAAATCAAAAAAATCAACTGTGAACAAATCTAAATACCACTACTATCGGTTTCAAATCTCATAAACTAATATAAAGATTAATACCAATATTAGAGACCATTTAATTAAAAGTCCTTGTTTTTATATAAAGAAGCAAAGTGGACCAAACTTTGACCTTTATGTCAAGTTAACTGAGATATTATACTAATTAGTCAAATCTTATCCAAACTTCAGAATCCAGATAATCTTCAAAACCCTAAACAGGCCCACCGTCTCAGAAAACCACGAACCCCACAAAAGCCCAAACCCACAAACCGCCCACAGCAATTTCCCACCCATCTTTTTATTACATATACCCACTTCACCTTCCCTTGTTCCATCAACCGAGCTCCCTTCAAAAACCACTTCAGAAAATCTCTCAAGCTGTTTTCGAATTTCAACCGTCCGATCGATTAAACATGACTGACGTGGCAGAAGGCGAAAGGAGGATCCTCGTGGCCGTCGACGAAGGCGAGGAGAGCATGCATGCGCTGTCGTGGTGCCTGAAGAATATTGTCGCGCAAAATTCCAAAGATACCCTTATCCTACTCTACGCCAAGCCCCCGCGAGCAGTGTTCACCGCTCTGGACGGCACAGGTAGGAGGAGCGAGGATCCATCCGGTATTTTGTGGCAACATTGAGGTTATTTTGGGAAAGAAGATTCAGTGGTTTTTTTTGTTATTTGCTTGTGAAACAGGGTATTTGTTTTCGTCTGAGACTTGGGCGGCGATGGAGAAGTACGCTGCTGATGTGGCGGACTGCGTGATGGAGAAGGCCAAGAAGACGTGCAGGGACCTCTGCCAGGATGTAAGTGTCAGAATATTGATTTTGTGAGGGTAAAATCGTCATTTGGTTTTTTGTGATTTTTCATGTGATGTTTTTGCCCCTGGTCCAGGTTAAGGTGGAGACGAAAGTAGAGGACGGAGATCCGAGGGATGTCATTTGCCAGATGGCAGAGCAGCTTCGTGCTGACGTGTTGGTCGTGGGAAGCCACGGTTACGGCGGCATCAAAAGGTAGGTCCCAATTTATATTGACAATATGGGACTTGGATTCATTCAAATTATGGAGATCCTAAAGATTTTAACATTTTAAATATTCAACGTATATTGTGCGGTAAAATATTAATTAATATTTTTTATTTAAATAAATAGTTAGGACATGGAGATTTCTAGGATCGCATAAAATAAATTCGAAAGAGAATCCTCTTCCGACAATATGAAGATTGGAGATATTAAACAGAGTCTATGTGCCGCGTTATTCATACGTCCAAGATACAAATTCAAAATTTTTTTATTCGGGTAAAAAAAAAATGTACCCGTTTAAGATTGAATGTTTGTGTCTTGGACGGACAGTAACGCGACGAACACATGGCGGAGGCGGTATAACTGGTTTACAAAACAAAAAAATAAAAACAAAAATCATGAAATTAATTTGGAAGTAATTAGAATAATTGGGAATTTGCAGGGCTTTCCTTGGGAGCGTGAGCAATCACTGTGCACAGAATGTCAATTGTCCCGTCTTGATTGTCAAGAAGCCAAAAACAAGTGCCGGGAGCAAAAGTGAATAATTGTGTTTGGGAAATGGTGCATCCTGGTGAAGAAAAACAAGCGTTTGTATTTGACTGTTTAAGCTTTGGGTGCGGTCGAAGCTTCTCTTTGAATGCATTGTTAAGAAAATTACGCATGTATATATAATTTGAAGTTTTGCACACACCATCAGTTTTTAGAGTATTAATGTGCGCGTTGCCTTTTTATACAAATTCAATGTTTCTTCTCGTAGATTAAAGTAATTTGGAACATAGTATAATTACCAGAAAACTATGATAGGAAAAAGCTAAATTTAATTGTGAACAAAATTAAAAATAAAAAAATAAAAAAAAAAGATCTAAATTATTGTCAACTTTTGAGAAGCTTCTTCAAGCCTTTGATCATGAAAGAAAGTCAACTTTACGGGATCCCTATAAATTAAGAAATTGAGTTTCAATCCGTATCTTTGTGTCTGGAGTCTTGGATCGAGAGATTTGGACCATTTAATTTTAATCTTACTATCCTTAATAACTCATTCTACTAGCCCACTTCATAAAAATCTAAAAACTTAAATGGCTCAGATCTCTCTCTTTCTCTTGAGTGGTTCAATTCTCATAGTTTGTGAGCTTCGGATACAAAGATCTAGAGTTTATCTCATTCCTGAATTAAGCATGGCTTAAGGATATTAAGTACTACGAGTGTTTCTACGTGGCTTAGATAAGTTTTCTTGGGTATTATGTTCGCCACTTTTAGCTTTTTCAATATATTTTGTATTTGTCGTCTTTTCACGGCTTAAGGATATTAAGTACTACGAGTGTTTCTACGTGGCTTAGATAAGTTTTCTTGGGTATTATGTTCGCCACTTTTAGCTTTTTCAATATATTTTGTATTTGTCGTCTTTTCACACAAGTGAATTAGATCAATTTTTGAGGTATTGCACTCGCGATCTTTTTATACATGTGATTTATGATTAGTTTTTTAGTATAAGGAGGCGAAATAGCACTTGCCGCCTTTTTGTACACATGAATTAGACTAGTTTTCCAAAGTATTATGCTCGTCGCCCTTTGACACACATAAGTCACATCAGTTTTTAGAACATTAATGTGTGTGCTGCCTTTTTCATTCAAGTTCGATATTTTGCACACATTATATCAGTTTTTAGAACAGTAATGTGCACTCTGCTTTTTCATCCAAATTCAATGTTCCTTCTTTTAGATTAAAATAATTTAGAACATGGTATAGTTACCAGAAAACCAGAATAGGAAAGAGCTAAAATCCATTCGTGAACGAAATAAGAAAAAACGAAAATCTAAAATATTGTCAACTTTTGAGAAGCTTCTTCAAGCTTTTGACCTTGAAAGAAAGTCAACTTTACGAGATCTCTAAGAACTTGAGATTCACTCCGGATCTTTGCGACCGAAGAATCAAGAGATTTGGATCACTCAATTTCCATCACATCGCCTCTAATAGTCTATATCATTGAGTCACTTCACAAAAACCCAAAAACCTGGCCCATATCTCTTTCTGTCTCCCCTGAGTAGTCTAAATCTCTCGGTTTGCAAGCTTTAGACACATAAATCCAGAGTTGATGTCATTCCTAAATTAAGCATGGCTTACGGATATCAAGTACGAAGAGTGTTTTAAACGTGTCGCATCACTTTTAACTTGCAACGGTCCATTGATATCATGTATATAGTTGCACTGGCTTCAATTCATGCTTAATCCGATTACACATTGTCATTGTGTATCAATTTATGCTTCTTTCCAAGGCCATGCTCGAATCTCCATCCCAGTGAGAGATGAGACTGCAACTGTTGCCAAAGTTGTTGGAAATTGGGTAGTTTGTAACAACAATAAGAGAGTTTTTCGCATCGACGGAAAGCCGGTGGATTGCAAGACGAGAGTGCGGGTTGATGAAAGGGTTGCGGACAGCTACAAGAAAGTACGCAACGATGACAACTTATCGCTTGTATTAAAAGAACAAGAACATAGTTATAAAACGATATAGAGCTCTGCTAATCTTTAAAACCCGCGATTCTGAACAGTTGATTATACAGCGTATAATCCAGAAGGAGTTCATATCACTCAACGAAAGTTCCGAAACTTACAGAGACTTCTGTGTGCGGCGACAAGCTCAGCAAGAGAGAAGACATGGCCGGAGGTGGTCTTGACACAAGCTACAACAGTTACCCAAAAACTTCAGCAACCTTCTCCCAAGTCTGTTGAGTCATATCGTCGTTACATTTGTACAAAACGAGGTGTCTCATCGTGAAACGGAGACCAACGATGCCACCATCAAGAGCAAGAACTTTTTCTTTAGCCTTTTGCTTCTCTTCGTCGGTCAGATGCCCATAGAGGAGGCTCAAATGTGGCATAGGACCTGCATGGATACAGTTAATTGCAAACCCAATGGAATAATCATTAGTTATAAAGCAATAAAAATATGCAAGCGGTCTAATATCTTAATGGATAGAATTTTGGTTTCCACTCATGCATTCCAAGTTCGAAACTCCCCATCTCTCCTAAATTATATGGAAGTGCCAATAACAATTTCCCTGTCAATTCTCAATAAATTAGTGCTCAGCACCAAACCCTAACAAAACTTGCAGTCAATGAAATGGCAATCTACAAAACCCTAGGGAATATATCTTTAGACAAAAGAGTCCTTTTGTTGGTTCTTCAAAGCAAATGCATATCAACTTAAGAGTTCTGGTTATGTTCGCTCACTCTTAGATTTGGTATAGTGTAGAAATTAAAACACTAAAAACATTCATTTAGGATTAGTTTGGAAATTGCTTTTAAATGATTGAAAACGCTTTTAGAGAAAATTTGTTTTCAAAACTCAAAAAATGTTTACTCTAAGAGTAGTTTCAATCAATTAAAACAATTTCCAAACAAACCCTTATTTTCCGCCCTTTATATCAAATTTAAAAGTGAATGACCATACATCTCCTACTGAATAATGTTACACCTATCAAATTTTTCATACCACGTTTGTATCATTTCTCTAATAGAGATAGGATCCTCCCACACATATGAATTATATCTCTATTAAAAAAATAGTATATATACGGTACAAAAAATATAATAAAAGTAACATTTTTGTTACTTGCTCCCTTAATGACCAAGAGAACATTTCGATTCATGATAACTAGTTGAGCACTTCTCAAGAAAAACTCACATTTAACGAGTGTATACATTATCATCTCTCTCACAACAAACATTCATGTGATATAGAACAAAACTTGTAGAAATTCTGCATGAAGTTTTTATTAATTTTGAATCAATAATTTGTATGGGAAGGCAAATTGATCTTACCCAAGCGTCCAAATTTCCCAGCCACGTTCTTCATATGAATTACCTGAGAAATTAATCGACTACAATCACATAACTAATAACTCTCAAACTAAAAGAGATAATTGTTCTTAACCAAACTGGATACAACAAGTGTGCTCATTTGCAGTTAAGTTCGAATCTATCTTTTTCATAATATAGATGAATTTAATATAGAATATCAACTGTAACAATATTTAAAATACGATATGCAAATTTATGAAAATATCGATGGATATATTGCCATCGATTTGCAATGAAGTGGGTATATCAACTTATTCAGATTTAATCAAAATTAGAGAAAATTTCTCCAAAAAAAAAAAAAAAATTCAAAAGTTCGAAATCTGTAATGGGTTATAACAAAATTTATGTAGTAAATCGGTAAACATCATCGATATTTATTAATTTTTCTATATCTGTATAGGGTGAAATTTTTATTTCATCTTCTTTCCAATATTCATCTTTAATTTTTCGAATATTTGAACGGAAATATTGACAATTTGGTAGATACTTTAAACACCGATTATACATAATAAAATAAAAAAACAAGAGAAGATTGATAAGATTTGAGTGAAAATAAACGAATAGAATGAAACCTCAGGATCGATGAAGAGGTAAACGCACTGGTAATAGAATGCACATGGACTGGTATTCACGCGCTCAATTTTACAATCGTAACTGACTCCCGTGCATTTCTCTCTGAACTTCTTCACGATGGACTCGTGATCCGAGTGGATCGACACCGTAATCGGAATGTGGGGTCGGATCTCCGGCCCACCAAATTCTTCGCGAAGACCGTCCATCACCTTCTTGATCCTCTCCGACACATCATCCGGTGGGACGGCCCATATGTCATACTTGTGCACTCGCGGCTTATCTGGCATGGTGAGAAAAACGAAGAAGATGGATGATTGGTTTTGCAGCGTTTAGGTTAATTGGGAATTGGGGATTATAATGCGGTTGGTGATCAATTTTGGAAATGATCGTTCTTTTTTTTTTTTTTTTTTTTTTTTTTTAATATGAGAGGTGGAGTAGTAATAATGTTGTTTAAATTCGTTTTTAACGAGTAAAACTGAAGACATTGAAAATGAATACCATTAAATCGTAATACTAAGTAGACGTTCTATTTAAAGCTCACCATTTTTTTTTGAATGCCCAATTTTTAATAAAATGGTTCTTTCCACACCAAAATTTGGTCTTGGACGTCATCAACGTTTGATCCATGCATAAATCAGGGCTATAAAAAACAAAGGAAAAAAAGGGAATTCCACCCAAAAAAATTATCTAATCATTCAATAACCGAAATCGAAAAATTCTTGAAAGTTTGGTACAGGCTTCGGGATCACAGATCAGTAATATCGAACCGAATTTTATGATTTTACAATTTAAATTTAAAATTCATAACATATAAGATTATAAATTATTATAGTAGTCGGATTGGTTGAGATTTAATCTAAACCGCTCAATTAAGTTCAACTCTATCTCTCTCTCGACCTCACCTCAGTCCTCCTCTCTCTCCCGACTCGACGACTCCGCCCATTATCGATCTAAATTCGAGACAATGAATCGTTTCATCTAATTTCACTCTTATATTAGAAAAACTAAAAACAAAATGAGCAACCAAGAGAGCGTAAACTTGACAACCAATCTAATTTGGAAATTCAATGAGCATTTTCTTAGCCGTGTAAACCGCAGGGACCATTTTAGCATTCAAGGCAAAATATAAATAAGGAAAATATTGATTCAACAGAAAAATTCAAAGAGGACTACTCAGTTTAAACTAATCTCATGTGATTATGAAAAAGACAAAAACACATCTCATCGTTTTTGCTCACATGGATCAAACAGCTAAATGAGAGATTAAGAAATAAGCAACATTCAACATTTAGCAGTATCTCTTTCCTCTTAACGGTTCTACAGCTAAAAAATAACGAAGGAAAAAATGGAGCACTTGACGCCGAAGCTTTTCTCTAAAACTTTTCGGTGCTTCCCTTCCTACAGTTCGTCCTGAAAACACAAAGCACAAGGCGCACCAATCAGTAAACAGACTAGTCGTATAGTTGGTAAATCGCAAAAAGGAAGAAAACCTACATGTTTCTCAGCCTCCTCAGCGCTCTCTTCAGCTGAGTCTGGTTTAGATTCGGCGTCAGAGTCATCTTCCGCATCATCGGCGTCAGCATCATCTTCTTCCTCGGCCTGAAAAACACAGAGAAGCGGTTAGGGACCGCAGAAAAAGATCAGCTAATAAACTCTCAGGTGTAAGTTTTGTATGCTTACATCAGAATCAACTGGGTCTTTTGCTTCCTGTCAAAAGGATTAAGGTAACAAGTTAATAAGAATGAAAAACACACGATTACTAATAGCGAAAATAATTTGGACTCTGTGAATAAACATTCGAGTACCTCCTCCTGCTTCTTCTCTGCTTCCTCGAATGCTGCCTTCTCAGCCTGAAATTGCACGAAACTCAAATCAGACATGTTAAAGGAATACTGTTAGAAAGCGCTACGGAAAAAGGTATGCTAGATGACATACATCCTTTTGTTTTCCCCATGTTTCCTCAGCCAACTGCTTTGCATACTCCGGGTCATCAGCGATCAAGATATTGTCAAACAGGGTTCCAGATTTCACCTGGGACATTCCACATCTTGCTTATCAGACTTTGATTACTGAGGGAACAAAAATAGAAAACAGGAGGAAAGGTAACAGACAATATTACCTGCCACAATTCAATTCCGACATACTTCAAGTTGGGGTAAACATACAGCTCAGGGTCATCCTTGAACTCTGGGTTGTCAATGAGTGGTGTCTTCCACTTTCCCTTGAAGTTGGGGTTCTTGATTTTCTGCATAGTGGCGGAGAAAAATTAGGACAGAGAACTTAAAAGTTACGTTTCAAGATATTATTCAAACCTGAATTCCACAAACCTTTGGCTTCCATTCACCCTTGTATTCGGGGTTGGGAATGGTTGGGGCAGTCCATTCACCATCTTCCTCATCATCCCAATCTTCCGGCTGAAACACCAAATCACGTTAATGAGCAACAAAAATACTCTTCCGTGCATGTGTAGTATTTTGGAAACCCAAGTCAAATCATTACCTTCTTGGCTTCGGGATCTACTATCTCCTTGGGAATGTCATCATAACCCTACAAACAGACAATGAAAGTCAGCATGCTTGTATATTTAGTTAAAAAGAATAAGCGTAGATGATTTGTATATAAAATGCGTGACTACCTCTGGCTTAGTATCTTCAGGGTCAGGAATGTATTCTTTGTCATCCCAATCTTCAGGCTGTCGATATTAGACAGTTAGTTAATCACCACTTCAGTTATGAATAGTTTACTGATATCTCAAGAGTTCAATTATAGGTACATACTTTCTTGGCCTCGGGATCCTTTATTTTCTTTGGAGGCAGAAGATCCCAATCACTGTAGAGGCTGCCAGTTTGTTTCTCTACATTGTCAATAAGGATGCTGTAGGTAGCATCTGGGCGGAGGACAAAGGTATAAACATGAGTAAGCTGATCAGTCTCACAAGGGACGTCCTTCTTGATCAAGTTATTTGTGTTATTGTAGTTAAGAATTGCGTGAACTTTCTTGGTGCTGTATCCACAGATATCTGGCCCAAACATGATACTGCAAACCATAAAAGTTTATATACCATGTCAGAAATTATTAAATGAGGTAAACAGATTGATGCAAAGATAACGAAACAGTCAGATCAAATGGGGATATCACTTGCCTGTATGAGGTATCACCGCCAAATTTCTTCTGATCAACATCGCCGCTGAGTAACTTGATGTAGCCACCACCACAGTCAAGCTTCTGCTCATGTTTCACGGAAAATTGGAACACTAGGGTCTTGTCCTTGTTGCTGAATTCAGGGAACTCAGCTGAAATGGCATAAAACCTATAATCCTCACTTGTTTGGATACCTGTACCAAGATGTTAAAGTCATCGAAACTGGTCATCAGGACGATCTTCACAATATAAAAAATAAAGCAATGAACACAGTAAAAAATCTGCAGATAACATTAACACAAGAGACAGAATTGGTTATGAACAGATACCTTTGTCATTAGCATCTCCATTCCATTTGCCAGAGGTGTAGTTCCATTCTCCGGCAAGGCTCTCATCTCTCTTCCAGTCAGATTTAACCCAACGTTTGTCCCATCCGTCTTTTAGTATTTGAGAAATAGCACAAGAAACAAGAGAAAAAAGAATCAGGACAATAGAACAGCAAAAAAGATCACTGGAAACAGTAAAAAGTAAAGAACCAGAGAAGTAAACATGTTAAATGTACAAGAGAAGTAAGCTTCTTCACTTTTTAAAGACCCTTTTAATACTACTTGACCTACACATGATACCATTTGACATTCTACGCCTGCCCCACTTTGACTACTACTGTATCAGGCAAAATCTATGCCTTTTCGAGCTCCTACCAATCAAACTCTGTCAAGATTGCAACATCACTAATAATTGACAAGTTCAACAGCAGAAAGAAACGAGTCTCGAGCCAACCAATGGATAGAGCAACAATAGAATATCAATTTAACGGAACATATGAGATTTAGCTTTAATTCTGTTCAAAATCATATACGAGCTTAACAACCTGTGACACTGCAGATTGAAAACAGCGAATGCAACATCTTTGAACTGAAATTGGACTGGAAACCTTACAATTATTGATTTTTTTTCCATTCAATACCATTTATCAAATTTAACATCACCCTAAACCCTATTTTTTTTGTAATTTACAAACACTTCACTGATCACATTTATCATACACACACACAGATACATCAATACCCAAAGATTTCGATTCGAAAACATAAACGAAACCACAAATCAAGTTGAAAATTCAAACTTTAATCAAATTTCTAGCAGATCCAATTGAAAACCGTCAATTAAACTCACACTAACAGTATTCATAAAACATTAACCACGAACACAATCAGATCGAGTAGCAGACTCATAACCAACACCGATCCTCCAGAAATGACATCTGATTCAACTCAATTACCGCACACAAAACCTCTAAAACTCTAATCAATAGAAAATGCAACCAAAAACCGACGACATCAAATAATCCGTACACCTATAGATACAGAGTGAGAAACATAGAGAGAGATGTATGTATACCTTCGAAGCGTTCTTCGAAGAAAACCTTGGCGGAGGCTATGGCGAGGAGAGAGAGAAGGACCAGGGACAGCAAGCTCGAGTTGTTTCGAACCCTAAACGCCATCGTTTTCGACGCTGAGAGAATCTGCAGCTACAGAGACTGATGAGGAAGCTCGATCCCTGCAGGGCTGTTATATATAATCGGTTTTCACAGCAGTGGTTTTTAATCTTGGGGTAAGAGTCCTCGCTGGAAGACGCGACCAATAGAAACTCGCCACGTGGTTTCGTCTTGTCATTGGCCTGAGGTGGCGGGATCTTATTGGTCCCTCACTGAATTTTGCGCTGCAGCAATTGGGTGCGCCACGTAGGTTGGAGGAATTGAGAGTTTACGGAAATGCCTTAGTTTGGTAACTTTGTAAAAGGTCTGGAATTTGGCCCACTAAAAAAAAGAAATTTTTAATGTGCCGCAAACACGACACTGTACATTAAGTGTTATAATACGAGTGGTTAGAAATTTTATTTTATTTATATATCCAACCACTTGTGTTATGAAACTTAAGGCTCATTTGGTGGGCTGAATGAGATTGAACTTTAGGGATAAGATTGGATTGACAAAGATTAATTAGGCTTTGTAAACAAGACTTGTAACTCGTGTATAAGATTGGTTAGATAACACACACTATTGTGAATTCATAACCTATCATGTTCAGTCCTGTCAATATCACATTTTGACACTACAAACTCTATTTTAATTGGTCACAACCTATCTCAATCGGCCTAGCAAACAAACCCTTAATGTACCAAGTCATGTCCCAACACGCTGAAAAATCTCTCATCTAAAAACATCTTAATACTTATAATACTTATAGGAGACTAGGATTGGGGTAAACAAATCACAAATTATGATTAAACTTTTGTATTGTTTGACAATGTCTTTGGACTATCGAATTTTAGTAATATCGTACAAGATCGTAATTTGACAATATCAAAGTCTTACGTTTCCACACTGGAATATTCAAGACCGGATCAGAATTCATTGACTTTGTATTTGGATGTAACATTTCTCCTAGTTATTGTGTTAGAATATGAATTAATATAGTCACGATTTGCAGTTTGAAATGTTAGATTGTTTCTTAAAGGAAAATTATTATAGTTAGTTGATTGTAAAATTTGTAAAAATCAAAGGATCTTAAATACGATTGATATTCAAATAAGCTAGTGTAAACAACTATCGAAAAGAAAAAGTATTATGAAATATAAAGAAAAATAAATGGATGATTTGTTGTAAAGCTAACTTTGAGATTGGGTGAGAGAGGGGCGATAAAGAAAGGGGGGTGATATTCACACACCCCATTTTACTTCTCACACATCTTTTTAATTTTCGGCCGTCGGATCGGATGAATTAAAGAAGATCAACGGACAGAAATTATCAAGAGGTGTGTGAGAAGTAAAATGAGGTGTGTGGATATTACACCCCAAAAAGAAAAGGAAAAGCTTAGGTGTATGAAAACTATGTGTTCACTGTTCACCCTTGGTCTTGTATCTTTATTTCATGATGAACTTTCTTGCCTAAAAGTAACACAAAACCCAAACCCTCGTAGGAATTCTATATTAAGTTTATATAATCACATTTCCTAAATAAACACACTAATTACAACAATCTAATTTCAATAAATTGAGGAAAAAGTAAGTAGCTTCTTTTTATAGCTCCATCCTCATGAAAAAGATAAGAAAATCTTTTCACCAAAAAAAAAAAAAGAAAAGAAAAGCTCAACATATGGGTTGTTCGAACTTGATTACTGTAATACCTAAGCTCTAATGATGTTTACTGTTTAATTGTTTGTGCGTTTTTTGTTTGCTATAATTTACTTTTTCTTTTACATAAATAGTATTAGGATTGCGAAAAATTCAAACTCGAAGGATCAAATGTAAAAGTGAATGCCCTTAACGACTAACCTATGATTGCTTTCGTAGTTTACCCACTTTAGGCTTGAAGGTTTATCTAATGAACTTGTTGCTTTTGATTTAAAAATGAAAGCTTTCCCATATGGATATATACTAAAATAAGTGGGATTGTGACCTTGCTAAGGACAAAAACATAGAAAAAGGCACATAACTCCATACCATAAGACAAACTTGTTGTAGGCTTAAATGTATGAATTTTCATAGTGGGACGGCACTCATTGTGTTCTGCTGTGCAATTCCTTGGATGCTTGGATTGGAAGTCACTCAAGGCTCGTTTAACTTTAATCATATGAAATGGTCAGAGAGTTCGCCTTCTTACATGATTTGCATTTGTGCTTATCATGGTTATTGCCTTTGAATTGATCTACTATTGTTTTCAAGTAACCTAACTGACGTTTTCAGCCAAAAATTAACGTTGTTCGTGTTACTTCTTTTTTCAATGTTGAAAAAGGTTGCCAGTTGGTCATATTACTTCTCATTTTCACGGTTGAAAGAAGTCGGCAAATGGTTGTGTTATCTCTTTTTTCAACGTTGAAAAAGGTGATCATTAGTTTTGATTCCTAGTTAATAAAAAATTTAGCCTTTGTATGGAAGTTACTTCTTGGTCCATCAACCTTAATTAACACTAATTAGATCATTACGTTAAAAAACAAAAATATTTTATAACACATGAAAAGGTCGAATATCACCACCATGACACTCAAACTGTAGCTAATTTTCTCTCCTCTCAACACTCAAAGTCAAAACTTGATAATGTTAAAAGGGCGACCCAAGCCAACAAGGCTCTCTACTTTGCGAAGGTCGCACACCAGGAGGGGTGACGTATTTTGTACGCAGCTTCACCCTTGCTTTGCAATGAGACTGTTTTCATGACTCGAACTGTGATCTTTCAATCACAAAAGAGCAACCTTTCTCGTATACACCAAAGAAGTTAAAATATTATTTTGACAAAAGAAATATTTTTGACAAATATGACTGTGGATACATATATATATATTGATATGCAACATAGAGTAACATGCACATACATAGTTCTAGTAAAATTGGGAATTAAAGTGAAAAGCTCCATCTTTATTAACACATATACCGCGGTTAACTTGATTTGCAACTCCATTTTCAAAGCCATTTGAAGAGGAGGCCTCCATGAGCTGCAAAGAACGGAGCAAACACCAAGGACTCAACAGCCATGAGCTTGATCAGAATATTGAGCGAAGGACCCGAAGTGTCCTTGAGCGGATCTCCGATCGTATCGCCTATGACGGCCGCCTTGTGGGGCTCCGAACCCTTGGGACCTAGTGACTTAGCATGTTCTGAAGCGCCGGCCTGCAGGTATATCATAGCGGGTTATTAGAATGTGCACGATTGATTTTGGGTTGGATGCTCACATTCTAACAACAACTGAAGCTCAATCGAGCGCAAAAGCATGCTTACCTCTATGTATTTCTTTGCATTATCCCATGCCCCTCCAGTGTTGGAAGCAGAAATGGCAATCTGTGGAGGAAAACAAAGGGAGACGCGTCTTAGCAAATGCCGGTAA
Organism: Pyrus communis; assembly: GCF_041283825.1. Lineage (NCBI taxonomy): Eukaryota > Viridiplantae > Streptophyta > Magnoliopsida > Rosales > Rosaceae > Pyrus > Pyrus communis. The sequence goes on from NC_142576.1 coordinate 3,592,407, forward strand.
ATCCAACTGAAGGGTGTGAGAAATTCAAAATCTACAGCACGAGAAAGGTTTACTTTACCTGCACACCGGAAACAAGTGAACCAGCAAGAATGCCGGCAAGAGTTTCAACTCCAAAGAAGGTGCCGGCAATGAGTGGTGTAAGCATGACCAAAGCGCCTGGCGGGATCATCTCCTTGAGGGAAGCATCTGTGGAAATCTTGACGCATGTTGCGTAATCTGGCTTTGCTGTTCCTTCCATGAGCCCTGGAATCGTGTTGAATTGCCTGCGAACCTCTTCGACCATTTTAAGCGCTGCACTTCCCACGCTCTTCATTGTCATGGCAGAAAACCAGTAGGGAAGCATAGCTCCCACAAGCAGGCCAATGAAGACTTTCGGCGTCAACACATCAACAGTCTCTATTCCGGCTCTGCTGACATAGGCACCGAACAAAGCAAGAGAAACAAGAGCAGCCGATCCAATAGCAAAACCCTGAGACATACAAGAAAACATGTCAAAATCGAAATAAGGGATACAAATCACCATACTTTCAGAATGCGTCTTGAGAAAGTAAATTTTCCCTTTCAGGATCCGAGAATGCGCCTAGTTTTGTTTTACCTTGCCAATAGCAGCAGTTGTGTTTCCAGCAGCATCTAAAGCATCTGTTCTTTCGCGTATCTCGTGGCTCATCCCGGCCATTTCTGCAATCCCACCAGCATTGTCACTTATTGGGCCGTAAGCATCAATTGCAAGACCTGTGGAGATGGTGCTGAGCATTCCCAAAGCAGCCACAGCAATTCCATACATGGCAGCCAAACTAAAGCTAACGTAGATAGCAAACGCAATGGCGAACACAGGAATGATGACTGATTTGTAACCAAGAGCCAGCCCGAAAATCACGTTTGTTGCAGCACCAGTCCTGCAAGAATCCGCCACATCCTGTACCGGACTGCAAATCAAACATATTAATCAGCATCAGGGTTTTGATGAACAACAATATTTCTAGTGTTATATTAATCACAACTAATAGGAAATTAATCGGATCACCTGTAAGCATTGCTAGTGTAATACTCTGTAGTGTATCCGATAACAAGACCAGCCCACAAGCCAATTGCTACACAAAAGAAGAGGTACCTGCAGCACGTAATTCAAATTAACGATGAATTAATAGAGGGATACGTGTTATGACATGAGTGAAGTGATAAGACCGTGATGGTGTAACAGTCACAACGAAGAATTACTTGGGAAGAACAGAAGTTGGGGATATAAAGAGGCATACCAGTTCTTGACAGTCTTATTGGTTCCAAAGCTGAAGAGAGTGAACTCTGATGGCAAAGCTACAAAAGTGACCACGGCGATCCCGCCAGTCATTAAGACGGTTGAGATAACGAGTTGACGCTTCAAGGAGGGTTCGATCTCACTGACTTTCTTGATCTCAAACAGATCGGTTGCAAAAAGGGTTGTTATCAAACAAACCACAATCCCCATTGAGCTTATGATCAAGGGATACGACATAGCGGTGTAGTCATGACCGATGCCAAAGGATGATATGGATGCAACAAACAATGCTGCACAAGATGACTCAGCATAAGATCCGAACAGATCAGATCCCATCCCGGCAATGTCTCCTACATTGTCACCCACATTGTCTGCAATAACCTGAAAAAGAAACACAAAACCAAAAGCGCTCATACAACTAAAAAGAACTTCTGACTACTTTTAACAAAAAAAAGTACGACTAATTCTCAATAGGCCAAATGTGATACTCTGCATTTGGGAAATCTAAAACAAACGGGCAGAAAAACATAGTACAAAAGGGAGATGTAGCAAATTACAGCAGGGTTTCGTGGATCATCTTCGGGGATATTTCGTTCAACTTTCCCAACAAGATCAGCACCAACATCAGCTGCTTTCGTGTATATGCCTCCCCCGACTCTTCCAAAAAGTGCCATTGAAGAACCTCCAAGTCCATAACCAGTAATTGACTCGTACAGTCCTTCCCAGTCATCACCATAATACAGCTTAAATAGGTTTATAGACGCATACAGCACCAAAAGTCCATTGGCAGAAAGAAGGAACCCCATCACAGCACCCGAGCGAAAAGCGGTGATGAAAGCCTTCCCAACACCCCTCCTTGCTTCTAGGGTTGTTCTGGCATTGGCATACGTTGCGATCTTCATCCCAAGAAAGCCAGAGAGAACAGATGTAAAAGCACCGAGCAAGAAGGCAACGGTACTGAAGAAGGCGTTGGCTAGTGCCGGTTTGCACATGTTGCCTGTGTTATATGTGCAGGGTTCACTTTTGGTGCTGAAACCCTTCACTGAGCCAAGGAAGAGGAAGATGATGGCGCTAAAAACGCCAACGAAGATGCTGAGGTATTTGTATTGGGTAAACAGAAAAGAGGTCGCCCCTAGAAACATTATACGAATCAAAAGTTAGATTTAAAATTTACTGTCACAGAAGTGCAGCAACATAGTTCTCATTCTTTTTTAGTTTGATCAGTGATCCGTACAACAGATGCTATGGCGAGGAAGATTAAAAAGGTACCAAGTACTAAATTTTCATTATTTTCAGGGTGTGATCACAGATCACCAACTGAATGATGCTTTAGTGACGAAAACTTCCGCCGGAAAATTAAAAAGGGAAGCAAGAACATAGTTTTTTATTCTTTTCAGGCTGTGATGAGTATACAACAAAATGAAAAACACAGGATTAAATTTTCAGCAAACACATTAAAAGTGTAGTAAAAGCATATTTTGTGTTTTTCATTCTTTTCTGGGTGTGATCTGACAACAAAATGATGCTTTAGCGACGAAACCTTCAGCGAGGATTCTTATTGCTTAAAGAACAGACATATTGTATTAGGATGCAGCTTATACTGGTATGAAATGGTAAAAAAAATGTAAAACAACTACAAGAATTAGAGAGAGAGAGAAAGAGAGAGAGAGAGAGAAAGGAGAGAGAGAGAGATCACCAATGGAAATGGCATGCTGGATCTCAGCACACTTGATGGTAACGTCAAGAGAGTTAACACCCTCTTCTTCGTCTCCAATGAGCTTGTCCTTGTACCCATTTCGCTCACCATGCCCACCTGAGACCTTCACCCTTGACACCAAAAACCACTGCAACAAAGCAAAACCAAGCCCCACAACCGCAGCCAAAGGAATCACAACCTGTGTCAGTCCCTCACTGAGCAAACCCATCTTCCAAAATCTCACACACAACAATTGCTTCCTTCAATAATTTTCTTGGTATATCTGAGATATTTTATGGCAAGGGAAAGAAAAATGCTTGGTGGGTTTGAACTGCAGCCCCTTGTAATCTTACTAATATATTACAACTGCATCAATTATCCAAATCCAAACGATATCCTAGTGGGTTTGGATCACGAGTCCTTCTACTATACAACAATGTACAGTGTATTATGTTTTTTAATTGGATCACATCCGCTTGTTAAATTTCTTTGAATTCTCGAACGCACATCTAAACCGTTAAGTTTCTCAATATCTGGTGTACTCTAAAATTATCATTGCACTGCATGGGGATTGGAATCTGTAAAGCTATAAAGCTTGCTGGTTTGAAAGGCAGGTGGGAATTGGGGGAAGATTCTTATATATACCTTGGACTGGCACAACTGGTTGGTTTGATTATTTGGTATTAGTTTTGTCATAGGCTCGGAGTTGTCCCTGTCCCTAAGGACACCTTTTTCTCGTTGATGGATAGAGTTGGCCAAATCAGCACCAGCTCAATAATTACTTGATATAAATCACAAAATTTACATTTATGCTAATCACTGTCTTACTAAAACATAAGATTTTCTATTTATAGAGCACGTCAAACAAAAGTATGAAATCTTCTGTATTTTAAATTTATGCACTTAGCTGACACGATCTTACTAAATAGAAATTAAACAGCTCTATTGAATATTTTTTTTTCATTTAAATGAGGCCAAAAGTCTTTGAGGTGAAGGATGATTGAAACGAATTTTTTTTTAAAATGTTGAAGTTACTTTTGGTAATTCATAGTTAACATAGCAAAGTTAAATGGCTTTATCTGTAGTAACACCACCTCCAAATTTAATAAAATTAACCTCCAAAAGGAAAAGCATTAGGGAATAGTCTAGTCCAGTCTAGTCTGTCCTTCGTTCACTTACCAGCACTATTTCGTACTACCTTGGAAAGCAAGCAACCATAACCTCTGATATTGTGTTAAATATTATCTTCTTATTATGCTAATGTAACTTGCACCTTTATTTGATTTGATATCAGAAGAAACATTTCAATTAGGTTATGAAAAATCACAGTCGGTGTTGTACCAAACAAAGTCCAAAGGAAGAAGGATTACTTACCAATTTTTTTATGGAAGCTTTATAATCTCTGCACGCAATTGATTTTAATGCACATTGTGATGCTAACTTGAATACCAAATAAATTCAAATTGCAGTAAAGAAACATTTATATATACAACAAAAAGATAACTTAGAAAAAGTCTATATCAAGTCTCATTTTATTAAGCGACTATAGTTTTTGACAAAACGATACTTAAGTGCAAAAAGCGATATTATACTCTTATCAATTGACATAATTCGCGTCCACAGATTTAATGGTGGCCGGTGGGAGAAGAATTCTTGATTGTATTCTACAAAATCAACACGTTTACCGCACTTGAGCCTTGAAAGTCTTTGCTTTACAAATTATTAAAACAAAAATTGAATATTATATATGCAACCAAGATCAGTCTGTCACGCATTTGATCCCTTTCACTCTTACAAGTTAAAATTAAGAATAGTAGCTCAACTACAAAACATTCTGACACCTACTAATTTAGACTAATCTGAAACTTAATAAGCTCTCTACCCTTTGTTTAGTAGAATATTGCTAACAATGTCGAAACGGTAATATGTATATGTGTGTGTATATATATATATTATTTTTATTTTATTTTTAAGGGACTAGCTAATAGTTTTACCACGACAGTCTATCTTTTTAGGAATCGGGAAGACTCATAGAATCATTCAAGTCTTCTTATTGCCACCATGTGTGATTCACTAATGTCAGAAATCAAACCTAGGACGTGCTGGATGAAATACGAGCCTAAAATTTGTCCTCAACCACATAACCATTATGTGGTTATTGTGGAAACAGTCATAAAAAATGGTTAATTTTTCAGCTACAGGATTCAATGAATTAATGATTGAAAAAGGAAAAAAAAAAAAAACAGATCGTAAACTTCTTGAAAAATGGTATTTTCAAAGTTAAATTTGTTTGTTTCCAAAGCACTACCGAGAGATGTTTTTAGTGTGTGGGGAACACAATAAGGTACACTAAGTGTAATAATACAATTAGTTTCAATACTTAAAATAAACATTTAATCAATTATATTATGACACTTGGTATACTAGGCCGTGTTTTCGGCATATTGAAAATTTCTACATATTATGGTTCTATATTGCTCTGAAATCCACAATTTTAACTACACAGATTAATTCTAAATGAAAAGGACATCAGAGCTTATCGGATTGGTCAATGAAAGCGTATGTTTTCCCTCTAATGTCTTGCACAGGAGTTGTTCTATGTTGTGAGGGAGCTTATTGGACGTCAATGTGTATTGAAGAAGTCTTTGGAGTTGGCCCAAATGATGAGAGAGAGTCGAGTAACGAGTTAGGATTATGATACGTTGGAGGGTTCGTTTTCCCACATTAACAAAAACAAAAGGACGTGAGAGCTTACGCAATGAGAGAAAAGGCAGAGTCGTACCAAATATGCAAGGGAGAGAAGTTTAACAACTTAAACAGAAGCAGAATTGCAAAATCAAATCATATGAGAGAGATTTGAGAAGAAATGGTACAACAGATTTTCCTTGTAAATTGTTACTTACAAAAGTTGATGACCTTTGATTTGAATCCCAAATCCATTCTCCACGTATGATCGAACAAAGGAGCAAGCGGCGAGGTAGGAGAAAGCTGCACTGGCAATTGCAGACCTCAGTAAGCTAGCCTTCGGCATCAAACCCAAAACCATTTTTCGCAGACAATAGCAAGTAACCATGTTGAAGCGGGAGATATTTGCAAAGGGAAAAGTCTCGAAATTACAGTTCCCTTCGCATTAAATCAAGTTGGCTTACATTTCTCCTTTTATGCATGAAGCCTAACCATGATTGGGAGATCTTCTCAAACCCAGGCTTTGAACACAGAACCATTGAACTTAACTAGTGCTGCAACGCCTGGCTGGCCCAAGAAGGTACAGGTGCCCGAAACATTACTGGAAGACCAGTAACAGGGTGCTCAAGAGACAAGCTCTCCGCATGAAGTTCATGGCCGTCATAAGTTGTCCCTTTCCACTCATACACACCCTCATACTTGACATCCCCTCTTATGGAAATTCCAAGATACTGGCAATGCAAGCGAATTTGATGTGTTCGTCCACTCCTAGGACGGGCTCTTACTAAAATCTCGTCCTTCTTTGCGTCTCCATCTATTACAGCTTTCTCTTCAACCACTACAACATTTGCTTCATCTTTCTTAAACTCAGATGGCTCTTCGTAGCTCCCTTGTCCATTTACTGATAAAATTTCAAACGATGTTTCCATGTCTCTGACCATTGACCCACCTGGAAGTGTCCGACCTACATCTGAAGCAGCATACACTCGCCATGCGCCAAACTTTGACCGACCATGACCTGACTTGAGGGTGATTCTTTCCCATTTCGGAGCTGAACCAAGACAGCGTGCAATGTATGTTTTGGAAACTTTGTGATCTGTAAATGCCTTCACAAGCTTGGCCGCTACTTTGTGTGACTTGGTTATTATCATCAATCCACTAGTGTCGCGATCAAGTCGATTTGCAAGATGGAGCTCTGGCTGCTTTGTTCGGGTCTCTGCAACTGATAAGTTGAACTCAAAAGTTAAATCAGTGTTCAAGAAAGAGCAACAAAAATCAACTTTTTCCCAAGAAGCACTTTTCTGTCCATTATGGGGTTTAAGACCGTCCATAGTGGTTTATATGAGTTCGATTCTTGTTTATGAACATTGTCGTTGAACTGGTGTGAGTTTAATAGTTCTGACCCACTATTTTATAGAATCAAACTCACGAGAGCCATATATTACACTTAACAATCGGGCTCACTCTTACTGGCTCAAATTCTCCGACTCGCTATGTGATCACAGGAATCAAACTCAAAATTTCTGGCCCATTGCACTTAACAATCCGGCTTTCTCTTATTGACTTAAGTTTTCTGACTCGCTATGTGATCACAGGAATCAAACTCAAAATTTCCGGCCCATTGCAAGTAGTCAGTATTCCCATATCTAATGAACCGGAAAGCTTTTCCTAAATTAGATTATGGCTTTTCGAATAAGCAGAAGTTGTTGCTAATTGGCTTGGAGAATCTACAATAAAACTAAGCCCTGATCCCAATTAACTTCCATTGATTACATGAATTTTAAACTAACTAGGATTGAAGAATTGGAATATTTCAAACTGGCAATCATCAGAAGCACATTTCAAACCAGCAATCATCAGAAGCACATTTCAAAATAAGGAAAGGTCGTGTTCGTCATAGTGGTGAGAAAAGCACTTCTAAGCCAACATAACGAGAAAAAGCACTTGAAAACAACAAGCAGACCAGAAATGGAAGAGTTAACCTGACTCACCTGACTCGGCCGAGTCACAGAGAAGCTGAGGGACAGATTCCAACACGGACTCACAGTAAACACCCTGAGGCTTGTTGGCCACAATGAGCCACTCGTCCTCGTAGACGACGTCGTTTCTCGAGAGGGAGAAGAAGCTGGATTTGGAAGAGGCGGACATGGCTCTCGCTAGCTCTATGTGCTTTGAGATGGCGGGAAGAGGCGGGGAGAGGGGCACGGGGTAGTTCCCTGGGGTTTGCAGCGCATCTTGGGAACTGGGATTTGCGGCGTCGTGTGGGGCTGACATGGTGGCTCGGCGGCGGCTGAGAAAGACGAAGGCTTTGGGGGCGAACAATACAGTGGCGGGTTGGGGAGAGAGGAAAGGACGAGGGAAGGGCATTTTCGTCAACAAAAGGAAACAATATTTTCAAAACGGCATCGTTTCAACTTTTAATTCGACTCGAGCAGCTCCCGTGAAAACCCTCAATTGGAGTTTCTGTTAAACCCCACAAATTCAAACATCAGAAAAGATGTCATCTTTCATGCTCAGAAGGAGAGCAAGTCGTAGTGGATCCTGGCAGCTTCTCTGCCCAAACCCAGAAGCCAAAAGCCGCTTTTTCCCCAATCTGCTTTTCTCTACTCTGTCTGAATCCCAACCCAGAAATGTAAATCAACCCTCAAACCCTCAGAATTTACGGAATCCAATTGAAAGACGCAATATTCTGGATTCTGGGATCTCTTCATTTTCTCACAATACCTCAAAAATCCCATCCGGGTCCCTCCAAAATCCCACCTTTTCGAGTAGTATCTTCGTTTCGGGCTCCAAGCCTCTTGCTTTAAGCTCTGGAAATGCTGCTTCAGGGAAAAATATCAGCGGGTGTGGTGTATTGGGGCTGCCAACGGTGAAAAGTTTGTATTCGGGTCGCGGCAGGTTCGGGTTGGTTTGCTTGTTTGGTACTCAGGCTGCTGTGGAGCCGTCGACGTGTGACGGGCTGACGGTTGATCGAATCATTGCTAGTGAGTGGCCGATTCTGGATGAGGATGAGAGTGATTGGAAGAGTCATGCTGCTGCAATTGCACAGTCCATTCATCTTATTAAGAAACGTTTGCAGGTACAATTTGAAATGCGATCATTTTTTCATGTTTTTCTGCTAATTAATGAGTTTTATTTAGAAGCATAATTTTGTTTGCTTATGTTAGGGATTCAATTCTTTGATAAGGCTTATAGAACCGTTTTGGCATTAAAAAAACTTAGAAGTGCTTCTGGCTCGTAGAAGCACCTTCTGGAGCTAGGTGCTTCAGGAAGCACTTCCAAGTGCCTTTTCAGGAAGCACGTGGTTTCATTAAAATTTCAACGTGTTTCTTGTAACAAAAGAGCTTATTAGTAGAAGCGCTTCCCAGAGAAGCACTCCCAAACAGCCCGTATGTTTTGTTCCTTCGATAAATGCTGAATCAAACTGCCCTTATGTCTAGTTCCTAGATTGTATGACATATTTCGGCTTAATTTTGAAGTTCATACGTGTCTTCTGTTAGTCTGAGACTGAAGTATAACTGTTGTTAGTAAATGCTGAATGAATTTCTGTTTTGGATTGTGTACAACCGTTTCTGCTTAAATTTTAAGTAGATGTTTTTATGGTGGCAGTGGAAGAAGCTGCTGGTTAGGTTGGATATGTTATCAGCGGAGGTGAATAAGCCAGACCTGTGGAATGATCCTGTACACGCAGGGAAGATAAGCCGTGAGCATGGGTCTCTTTTGGGTAAAATGAAAGAAGTGCAGGCATTTGAGCGGGAATTGCTTGAGCATGTAGACATGGTAAAGCTTGCCCGTGAAGAGAATGACGCAGAGCTGGAATCGGTGGGCCTTCAATACTTCTCATAGGCATGTTATTTCATGGCTTGTGCCGCCTTGAATAATTAGCACCAAGTTGATGTTTTATTCACTGGTTATAATAGATTTAATGTATGATGTTCTCTGCTATCTGAACTTATGCGTCGAACTATATAATTAGTTTGTTGTGTATGCCAAATAGTGAAAAGTCCATACTAGTATCTGTTTTTCAATGACTAGGAAAAACGTACATATAACATTAGTTGTTAATGGAGAATGTAGAATCAATGCAATAACACTATACAGTCTACGTTGATGCAAAGAAGGATGGTCAGATGTTGAATCATTAACATAAAGTTTATTTCTTTCTCTAAAGTAATAAGGTACTTGAGAACAGCATGCATTGTGCTTTTTAGTTAGTTATACGGATTCCCATATGCAGGAATCCATGAACGCTTTGCTCAATATGAGAAGAACTTCAAAGGAGAAAGAGATTGAAGCTTTGTTAGCTGGGGAGCAGGATCCTTGCTCGTGTTACATTGAGGTCCGTTTCATATATGAATCGTGCTTTCTGCATCAACAGTTCCCATATTCTTTGATTCATGTATTGGCACTAGTTGTTGATATTTTCTACTTATTATATAGATGCTATCATGGTGAAAAATACCATAGTTGTGATTGATCTATGCCAAGCAGAGCCTTAGATAGTTTTGTCCAATGTAGGTTCAAGCAGGAGCTGGGGGTACAGAGAGCAATGACTGGGCAGCAATGGTCATGCAGATGTATAAAATGTGGGCTCAACGACGCGGATATAACATGACTGTGGTGGATGAAATGCCTGGTGAGATTGCAGGAATCAAGGTTCATCTTCTTATCCACCGATCCTTCTATTCGTGAATGGATCCAAACAACATCTGTAGCAATAATTTGCACAGTAAAGTAAATGAAATTAGCCTATCCCAAGCATGTGGAAATCCACCATCCCACCCTGATTATATTGCAGTAAAGCCCTAAACTGAAGATTATGCTAGTTTTCTAACTTCAGATCAACCTTTCTTGTAGCGGGCAACAATCAAAGTTGATGGTGAGTATGCTTTTGGATATGCCAAAGCAGAAGTAGGAGTGCACAGGTTGGTACGGATCTCACCTTTTGACAGTAATAAGCGCAGACACACTTCATTTGCTGCTGTTGCTGTGACTCCAATCCTGGGAGATGCATCTGAGCATGTACAAATTAATGAATCTGATCTGCGCATTGAGCGATTTCGTTCTGGGGGAGCTGGAGGCCAGCATGCTAATACAACCGATAGTGCTGTGAGGATTGTTCACGTTCCTACTGGAATTACTGCTACTTGTCAAAATGAGAGGTGTTCAACACACATTTTTCACTTAATATTTTTTGAACCAAGAATCGTCAACTGTCATCCTAATCAAGGAGTTTCTTCTTTCTTCAATGTACAGATCACAACATCAGAATAAGGCTTCAGCAATGGCTGTTATTCAGTCACGAGTAGACCAGCTTGAGATGGCACGCCAGAATAAGATGAATGCACAGTATTCACAATCTCTTACAGACATAACCTGGGGTAGCCAAATTCGCAGCTATGTACTCCAGGTATGCTCTAGCACTAGCCGCACACAACTCTTCTCACCATCACCAATAACGTTAAGAACCTAAGTCAGACTAACTTCCATTCTTACTTTTAATGCAGCCATACCGGATGGTGAAAGATCTTCGGACGAGCTATGAAGTCTCAGATCCCGATTCTGTCCTTGAGGGAGATCTAGATGGCTTCATCCTGAGCTATTTATCAGCGTGCTTGGATAAAGATGAAGATGACAACTAAAACGGGTTTTGAAATTTCGAGTACAATCCTGCGTATCTTTGCCTAGGCTGAATCTGTGCTGCATGTCCAGACATCAAACTTCCTGTATTTGACGGCAAATCAACCAGCTGCGATGACGATCCAAGTATCCATACAAAGACAACAAGAATTAGGGAGTGTATGGCATTTGTATATTCAATGAAAGGATAGAACGGAAACTACATTACAGTATTCTTTGATATCAAAAGTTTCAGCAATAATCCGATTTTGTAATGCAGTAATAGATTGATCAGCTGGTTTCAGTGGTAAAAGTTAATATATTGGATAATCTCATTTTTTATGGTCTATCTGTTTATAGGAAGCGCTTTTTTTACCGCCTCTGTGAGATTTTTATTCAAATTTCGTTCAAAAATTGCATATGAGGCTCTCGTGCATGGTTTAAAAATGTCATTTTATAGGTATTTTCCCTTTTTTGTGTGTCTCGTGTACTACTTTCAGACGGACTTTAAATGAAAATTGCAATATGGTTACAAACTCCCACCGCAGAAGCATGATTAATAGTTTTTCACCACATGGGTTACATTGAGTCATCCATACTATGAGTATATGACCACAAGTATTTTTTTTTTGTCTCCTTTTCATTAGCTGGGTCTTCTGGGCATAGTTTTTAGTGATAACCCCAGAAGACGCATTGGAGTCTCGGATGAACTGCGGCACCATTGACGCTCTCAGATTAAAGATGATCAATCAGCTCAAAGCCAATGTAATTCTCTGTCTAAAAGTTATGATTTTTTGAGCAGAAATTGTATGTTTTGTTTATGAATTGTGAATTGTAATGGTGATGGTTTTAATGGGTATTTGCAGGAAGAGCTTAAGAACACGACCATTAAAATGGCGGAGCAGAGCAAAGTTCTCAACACTCCTGGTGCCGAAAAGCAGACAAAAGAGAGCTTTTTGATGCACCAAGGCAGGAGCTTGAAGCCCAAGTGCTCGAAAAGGTCTCTGTCCGTTTGGGAGTTGATTTTGGACAACAATGGGTTGGGAAAGGAAATCAGCAGAACTGTTGAAGGGGGTTTCTGTCGATTGAGCGGCCGCGAACCGCCTCTGTTTCCTCCTCCAGCAGATGCTAAAGAAAATGCCAATGCCGATACCAGTGCCAATACTAGTGTCAATCTGAATACCGATGTCAATGGCAATGTCAATGCCCATGCCAATGCCAGTGGCAATGCCAAGGAGAAAGGAAAAGAGAAAGGAAGAGCGAAAGGGAAAGGGAAGGTGAAAGGGAAGGAAACGGCAGCAGCAAGTGATTCACATAAGAAAGAGAAATCAAATTCCGCGTCGAAGAAGAGGAGTTACAGTGAGATAAATGCACAAGGACAAGGAGAGGAGAATCAAGTTGCAGCCAAGTCTGATGAACCTCTAGCTGCTGCGCCTGAAGAATCACAAGTCCTGAAGACTTGAGCTAACTGCTTCCTCATGACAATCTTGTTCGCAATTCTTTGGCTAGTTTTGTAGGAAAGTGTATAAATTGCACATTCGAGATTCTCTAATTTTGTGCATTGTGGCAGACGTGGGTTAGGGCGGTTGACTAGGGCATTGTGTCGACCTAGTTGAATTCGAATTCATCTTCATGCGGATTAGAGTATTAGTTTAGAAATCACTTTTTCAGAAAAGAAAAATTGTCATGCTACCTGTGTAACAAAAGTTTAGTATCAATTAATAATTGATAATTTGATGAGGATTTATTCTTGTATAATCGATCTTTCGATGGATTCTAGGATTCAGTGGCATTCTTGAATTCATACAGTCGATCCTATGTAGTGCGATAATGCTAATTGGTTGTTGTTGTTGTTGTTGCAATTTTTTGTGGATTTGGATAACTTGTATGATCAATGGATGTCGAAGTTTTTACACTCGGATTAAATTGGATTAAGCAGGTTATTACAAAATCGTTAAATCGGAATCGGAGAGATTTTTAGGGAAATGCCTATTTTGTATGCTCAACCTTGATGAAATTTCAAAAACATCCCTTGGACTCTTCATTGTTTGACAAAAAGCATTTCCAAAGCTGAAACCCGAATGCAGTTTTTGAAAAAGTTATTTGGGCTTTAAGATCATCACTTGGTAACTGACCGTACGTGCCATCGATTCCCATCAGAAAGTTAAATAGAAAGCACTAACTAAACCAAACAAACAGGGAATTAAGACTATCTAATCCCTCTCTACAAAAATAAAAACTAACCTAACCAGGGGATGAAGCTGAGGCAATATACACTCATCTCCGGTAGGTTTTTCCTTTCATTCGTCTCTGTGAATCATTTCAAGCGGTTGGCCAAGTTGTTGTAAGTTGCAAATTCTTCCACAGTCAAATTTTGAGTGAACGATGAAGACGTTGAGTAGTTCTCGGTTATTTGTATCCCTGAGTTCCGGGCAGCCACCCAGCTGCCTGGCTGAGGTGGTGGCATCACCCAGTTGTTCGGTTGAGGCTGAAGTAGGTCATTTGCACCAGAAACCAAGTTTCGTTTATCAGCCATTTCTTGTACATAATCTGGGTGCTTTATATCAGCTGCTACTGCATAATTCACTTGCTCTGGGAGTGAGTTGGCCTGGGGCATGACTTGTTTATCGCTAAATTTGATTTGTAAGTCGATCATTAGCTGGTTTTCGATATTACTCAGCCATTGGGAGTCAAGATTAGGGCTTCCTAATCCTTGATTATATACATTGAAGCTTTGACAAGAAATAGTTGGATTTGCTTGTGCTGCTCCAGCAACAGAAACAAGTCTAGGAAGTTGTTCTCTTCCTAAGAAATCCGCAACACTTATCATTTCTCGGGTTATTCCTTGATCCCAGTAAACCGGCATTTTTGGATTTTGAACCGCTTGGCTTCCAATAACCTCATCTAAAGGCGAAGAAAAATCCGTTACTATATCATCACAAGATATTTGGGGAAACAACATTAGTGTATTGTTCTTCTCAAGAGTTGAAGCCCTAATAAAAGCTTTTCTTGTGAAGGAAGCAATAAAAGTACCTGATATTGGTGAAGTTGAATCCTTGATCCTAAGAGTTGGCTTGGGTTGTTCATATGTTTGAACTTGTTGAGTAGGATCAAAACGTGTCTGCACGCACGGCGAAAAGGGTAACTGCAGATCGGAGGGGATTTCCGCCCCGTGTCTATCAAAATTGAAAGAAAATTCTGCAATTCCAATGTGGAAGGCTGACAGAAAGTAAGCAGATCTTTGACTCGGGAAAGGTCTTTGGCTCATCTCTAAAAACCGGTTTTCGCATTGTATAAGCTTTTCGTAGTGTTTGTCAAGGGCGCCTGGGGGAAATTGAACATAATGCCTCCTGCGAACAGAAGATATCAAAAAACTACATCAGCTCAAGTGCTGAAAAATTAGGGTTTAGGAGAAACGTGAAGAGAAAATAAAGATAAGGACCTGTGAATAAGAGCTTGACCATTGGTGAAATCTGATGCCGCATGCCACATTGTATGCTTTCTCGGCTGTGGATCCGATTCCCGGTGGAACGAAGGTGGCTGGTTCAGCTGCAAAACATCACCACATTAACAAGATTCTGAGAACAAAATTACCATAATTAAAATCAAGTCCAATTAATAGTTATGAACACGAAGATAAACAAGAGTTACCTCGATTTCTAGAATGCCGGGCTCATTTTCTTTGATAACAGCTCTCATTGCCAAAATATTAGACCACTGCACTTCAATCTTGCTCTTCAAACCCTGATCCAAGATTTCCCACACCAGTTTTCGCTTTGCGTAGTAATATTTCGCCACCAAATCACCTTCATTGTGAGCTACTCTCTGCACAAAACTATAATCAGAATCGAACAAAAAAATTTACTTATGCAACTTCACATTAAGTGTGTCATGGATTGTTTAAAACTTGCCAACCTGCCATGAACCAATTCGGAGAAACGATGCACTGAAGTTAGAAGCCTTCAACTTTTCCTTCTCAGTCATTAACTGAAAAGCATTGGGATTAACTTCGGGCGAACGCTTGGTCTTGATTTTTCCAGGTACAATCAAGTCTATGAAAGAGGGTGTCTCCCCAAGGTTCAAACCAAGAGGACTTAAACTTAGAAGAGTTTGAGCCAATTGAACCTGCAAAGAATGAGTAAAAAAAAAGTTAAAAAACAATATAGCAAAATGGTAGCATCACTGCATAGGAAAGACATTGCAGAAAATGGGAAGTAAACAAAATTAATTAGGAATTAATTACTGTTTAGTTAAAAATAAATCAAGAAAGTCATGCAAAGAAATGCGTGAACGTAGTTACATTGACTTCAAACGATGTACTTTGCACTTTAAATATTAATTTAAGTGAGTATTGAAAATAGAAGAAAGTCCAAAAACCTTAAAAAGACCATGCAAACGCCAAATCAACCTAAAAACAGAAACTAGCTAGCATAAACACCACAAAAATAAATGATGAAGAATTCAAGATCCATCCATCGGGCTGAAAGAAATAAAACTAAATCAAAACCAACAAACAAAATCAAAACAAAAACAAGTGCAACAACCAAAAATACCTTTTTGTAGGAATCCATTGGAGTTTGTTTGAGCCTCTTGTTTGCAGCTTCTGAGATATAAGGCCCGCAACAAGAACCAAAACCAATGATACGCTTCGCATTCTTAGAATTCAGAGACGAATTTTGCGACCGCTCAGAAGCAGAATCAGAAGCTTCACTACCATCACTATTACTGTTCCACTTGAAATCTCCGTTAGAATCCACAACCATTTTTTTTTCTGTTTGTTCTTATTTCCTTCTTCCTGGTTTTTCGGAGAGAGAGGAGAGGAAGAGAGAAACGGCGTAAAGAGAGGAAACGAAGGAAAACAAAGCAAATAAACGTGTGCGAGTAGAATTGCAGAGCCAACCAGCCGAGGTTGGCTTCGGCTTTATAAGGGGGAGGGATTTTTGGGACTCCTTTTGACGGAGTACTGCTGAGGTATCATTTTACACGAGGATACTTGAAAATGATTCGGAAGCATTTTGCTCACCACCTTAATTATGATGGACGTTTATCATACATTTAATTATTTATTTATTTCACTTAATTCTAGTTAATTTATACATTAAATGTTATTTTTTTATTTTAAAAAAAAATTAGCCAAAATTAAGTTAAAACACACTTGACAGATGATTTGGAGTATAATGAGCATGCATCAAAATTTAGGATGCAAGCAAAAATGCTACCAATAATTTCCTTATTTGGCTACTTGGCCCCACAAGGTTAAGGGCCATCATTCCCATGACAAAATTAGGGTTTATTCCATTTTTTTATTCACTTTTCTTTTCATATTCGTTTTTCACTTGTATAGTTGTTTATGGTCTTATTTTCCGAGGGGCGAGTTTCGGTTTTGACAAATTCTAATGCTTGCCCAAATGGGTGGTTTTTAAAATTTATTTTTGTTCAAAACATAGCTTCTGTGGAAAAAAAAAATCAAGAATTAAACTATTGGTATTTGCTGACTGGGTGTGGTCTCTTTCTTTTTAGAACAGTTCAACGGAATTAAGAAGTTGGGTGAGAATCTGAAGACTTGTGCATGACGTGGACCTCAACAGAAATTTCAAATTTAGGCTTAATCTCTAAGGGAGCGTTTGTTTGCCCTCAGTAATTGTTACTAGACTAGATTGGACTAACTATTAGTCCAGTCCGGTGTTTGTTATCATCCGGGACTAGTGTTAATGAGACTAGCCCAGACTCGCCTACACTAAAGGCTTCGCTAAAGGTTCTTAGCGAGAGTCCCTGAAACCATGGGACTAGCTACGACCTCTCCCTAATCTCTGTTTCCTCTCTCCTCACCCTGAACTCAAACCCAAAATCAGGCTGTCACATCCTGGCCCGGGGCGGACAACTTCCCGGGCCCGCTCCACCATCGTAGCACGATATTGTCCGCTTTGGGCTTACCATTCCCTCACGGTTTTGTTTTTGGGAACTCACGAGCAACTTCCCAGTGGGTCACCCATCATGGGATTGCTCTAGCCCCCTTCTCGCTTAACTTCGGAGTTCTTACGGAACCCGAAGCCAGTGAGCTCCCAAAATGCCTCGTGCTATGTAGAGATGGGAATATACATTAAGGATCACTCCCCTGGGCGATGTGGGATGTTACAATCCACCCCCTTAGGGGCCCGACGTCCTCGTCGGCACACACGCGACCAGGGTTAGGCTCTGATACCAAATTGTCACGTCCCGGCCCGGGCGGGACCACTTCCCGGGCCCATTCCCCCATTGTAGCACGATATTGTCCACTTTGGGCTTACCATTCCCTCACGGTTTTGTTTTTGGGAACTCACGAGCAACTTCCCAGTGGGTCACCCATCATGGGATTGCTCAAGCCCCCTTCTCGTTTAACTTCGAAGTTCCTACGGAACCCGAAGCCAGTGAGTTCCCAAAAGGCCTCGTGCTAGGTAGGGATGGGAATATACATTTAAGGATCACTTCCCTGGGCGATGTGGGATGTCACAATCCAACCCCCTTAGGGGCCCGACGTCCTCGTTGGCACATTTCCGCCCAGGGACTAGCTCTGATACCAATTTGTCACATCCCGGCCCGGGGCGGATCACTTCTCGGGCCCGCTCCACCACCATAGCACGATATTGTCCACTTTGGGCTTACCATTCCCTCACGGTTTTGTTTTTGGGAACTCACGAGCAACTTCCCAATGGGTCACCCATCATGGGATTGCTCTAGCCCTCTTCTCGCTTAACTTCGGAGTTCCTACGGAACCCGAAGCCAGTGAGCTCCCAAAAGGCCTCGTGCTAGGTAAGGATGGGAATATACATTTAAGGATGACTTCCCTGGGCGATGTGGGATGTCACACAGGCAGATTCGTCACTCACTGCGCCGCGCATCTCGTGTTTATCATTGATCTTGCAGTCGAGAGGCAACAATTCTCCTCTGCTTAGATCCTTACCTTGCTCGACCTTCGCTTGACCGTGCCTTCATCCGCCATGACACAGTCACCAAATTCCATGACGCCCACCAAAACCTAGATACGGATCTGCCAAAACCCAGAAATCAAAAATCAATTACAAAACCTATATTATATTCTTCAAAAATGCTTGAATTGTGAAAAGGGTGGAGTTTGAGGAAAAGGAATGGAGTTTGATGGTTTGCAATTTCAACATCCAAAAGATGGCTTTTTCTGATAATAGTGAAAATGAATGGAGTTTGACGATGAAGGGGAAAGTAAAGTGAGAGTGAGAGGGAGTTGGAGGGGCAGGAGAAAACGATGGAGAGCTTTCGGGAGTGGGAGAGTTTTCTAGAAAAGGGAAAGAAAAAAAGAAAAAAAAATGTAAAAGATAAGATTTAATTATTATTTTTATTATTTTAGTTATTTAGTCTGATATTGCACCAAACACCTCACTAAGTTAGTCCAGCTTAGTCTAGTCTAAGCCAGTCCAACTTAGTCTATGCAGCTAGTCCAATCCGAGACAGTCTGATGCAACAAACGCATCCTAACGGTTTCCACTTCAGAGGTTTAATTCTTAATTTGTTTATCACATGGGTTATTTTTTTATTAGCATATCACTATGGGGATCATTTCTTTATTTTGTTGAACTATAGATTTTATTAGATTAGATGTTGAGTTTAAACCCAAGCCAACTCAATACCTTTCCACTGCTATGTAAAGGGCCACTTGCGGGGATCATTTATTCGATTAAGCCTTTATTTTTCGATACTAATGAAAAATAGGAGGCTTATACCATTGACTATTGAGTATTAGGAGGTATGAGTTGTGACAATTGGATTATGGTGGTGGTGCTGTAGAATCTATGGACTCTCCACCATATTATGTTTTTGGCATAATGTTTTATAATATTAGCACATAATTTAATAAAACTGTGAGGTGACAGAAAGTCCATATAGAGTTCAATTCGAAAGAGTTTACTTAGCATTTCTCATATCTTTTACATGATAATTAGCAATAACATAATGATTGTCAATAACTTTTTTGTGATCAGCTGGCCATAACTGTAACATCCCGTCCCGGGATTATTAAAACGTACACTGAAATTACGATTTTACCCCTAGTTGTTATTTTTACGTGTAGTTTTGTGTTGTGTGGTGTGTAGGACCACACACACACACACACACTCCTACACCTCGTCTCACTCCCCCGGGATTCCCTCATTCCCTGTCTCTTCTCTGTCTTTTCCCTGTTTCTCTCTCACTCTCCCCGAGTTCTTCTTCTTCTTCCTTCTGCAAACACACAAACACACTCAAACCTTCACCAATCGAGAAACCAAGATCACCATCGTGTTCGTGGAGCTGAGAGGAGTCCAGTGGTGCCATTTTCAGGTAAGGATATCGTTGTTTTCACGTCGTTTCGACGAGGTCCGATTTGAACACTGTTCATGCAAGATTAATCTAGCTTGTTTTAGGAAATTCTAAGCTTGTAGTTGTGTTTGTGAGGTTCCCAGGAGCTTGGGAGTAGTTCGTTGGACGAGTTTGGACGTCGGGAAGGCTAGGTTCGAAAGTTGGCCGAGATTTGACCTTGAAAACAGGTATGATCTAGCAATTTTTAGGCCTTGAAACTAGTCTATCGTGATTCTACTAGTCCTAAGCTTCATTTTGGCTTTTGAATCGTGAAAAATGGTTGAAAAACGAAGGAGAAAACAAGGTTTGAAAAATTCCCAGTTTTCCGGCGACGGCGCCGGCGACGGCGGCGGCGCCGGCGACGGCGACTGGCCGGAGAAGAAAGGGGAATATTCCGTTAAGTTTAACGGAATATTCCTAACGGCAGTGACGGCGTCAGTTAGGGAATATTCCGTCAGGATAACGGAATATTCCTGACGGCGTCAGTTGACGCCGTCAGTGTGCAGTGCACGTGGGCCGCGCGTGGGGGCGCGTGGGTCCGTGCGTGGTCAGGCGCGTGGGGGCGCGTGCGTGGTCCAAAAATTATTTTAAAAATATTGGTGTGATCCTGAGGTTGTGTAGATCACGTTGGTATATTCAATTGTCCAATTTGAGCAATGTATGAGAAGTTATTACGAGAAGTTGCTTAGGTGCTTTTAAATTAATGTTTTCGTAACTTTGTCGCGTTTAGGTGATTCGTTTTCCGAGGACGAGCGTACGCACTCGAGGCAGGGGGGCTACGACCCTTCTAATTACCAGTGAGTGGGCTTTTGTTTTCCGTATATACCTATATACATATTAATTCCCAGAAATTAAATGGAAAAAGGGTTTGTTTTATGCCATGCATCATATGAATGTTGTTTACGCATCATCGCATGTATTAGTAGTGGCATACATATATATATAAATGTGTATTTGCTGCTGTGGACGCACAGGTGAGTGCCAGGTAAGCGGTGTTCACGTTATTATGCATTCCTGTTTATTATGCAATCGTAGTTTGAAATGCTTAGAGAGCTTATAATCTGCACCCCCGGTGTTAGTGCTCCCGCCCGAGGCCAGGGCCCAGCCTTCACGTGTATGTTCACCAGCACCGCATGCTCGCCTTGGATCCAAGATAGGTGCAAGCCTGTCGTACAGACCACATTAGGTGGTTCCGACTTGTAGGTGACCCGCGATTTATCGCCCAGCTTCACGTGATCGTAGCACTAGAGCATACATATATATTACACCCAGCTTGTCGTACAGACCACAATAGGTGGTTCCGACTCGTGTGCAGATTCAGTGATTGAGTTGAGCGTGGAGCTCTATCTACAGCCGTACAGGTCACGTTAGGTGACTCCCGGCTGCTAGATTATACGATATTGATGTGATTTACGTTTGAGCATTTATATTTGATTATGAGTTTCAGAATGGCATATTATGGAGCATGAATGACATATCATGGAGCATGATTGACATATCTATACATACGTATATATGTTCATTTTCTGGGAAGTATACAGGTTTTACGGCGAGGGGTTAGAATGTATTTTGCTAAAGAGTTTTCAAAGAACTTTGTTTTTGCCCACTCACGCTTTTGTTTTTCGCCCCTCCAGGTTCTAGTGGTCTAGCAAGTTCGGTGGTTTATCCCAGAGGGCGCCCCAGCATTTCTGACAGACACTCACCATTGTAGGGTCACCTTCGGGTGTACATATGTCGTATCTTTTCCTTTTGGACTGTCGTAGACTTGCTCTGAATTGTGTCTCACATACACTAGTACTTTGTATGCTTTTAGGTTTTTAATTATTCGTACTTTTATATTACTATCTTAATAGCTTCCGCACGCGCACATGGTTACGTCACCTTCGTGTGACGGCCAGCACGCCCTGATCTCGGTCGGGGTGTGTCAGCTTGGTATCAGAGCCTAGGTTTGGCAGTCCTGTGTCTTTGTGAGTATTCTAATAGTTGGTGTCTTCTGTCAGAATCATGCCGCCTCGTCGGGAACCACGTCGCTCAGACGAGCCTAATTTCCCTGATCTTACTCAGTTGGGGGAAGTGATTGCTACAGCCCTTCAAACAGTGATGCGCCCTCCCCAGAGGACTCCTCTGGAGACTATGTATAACCTGAAGTTGGATAAGTTTAAAGGTAATGAGGGTCACGAAGGTGCAGAACGTTGGTTGGAACACATAGAGAAGACTTTTCGTGTGTTACATAACCAGGGGAACCTTCCTATGGAAAGGTGGGTCGAGACAACGTCATGGTTTCTGGAGATGGAGTCTGCAGCTTGGTGGGAGCAAGAACTTCGTATGTTGACTCCAGCTCAGAGAACCGATTGGAATGTTTTCAAGGATGTGTTTCAAAGGAGATTTGTACCCCCTGAGTATATCGACCGTAAGAAACAGGAATTCACTGAGTTGAAACAACGAAAGATGACGGCTAACGAGTATTATCGTAAGTTCACTGATTTGTCTCGTTACTATCCTGATGTCGCTGGTAATCCGGCGGAGATGCTTCGTCGTTTTCGCTTGGGCACAAAGAAGAAATGGCGTTCTATGGTAACGACTACTCACTGTGAGTCCTACCAGGAGTTCTATGAGATATTGTTGAGGGTAGAGGACTCTGAGAATATGTCAAGTGATAGTGACGAAGAGAAAAACGGCAATCAGAAGAAAGACGACAAAGGAAAAGGTCAAACATCGCTTGGGCCTCGTCAAACTCAGAACTTTAAAAGGGGTGGTGCGAGTTCAAGTTCGTCTAGTGGTGGTTTCAGTGCCTCTGGACAAGGACGCGGAGGTAGGTTTTATGGAAGTGCTCGAGGCCAGAGACAAGGTGATGGTGGCCGAAACCGAATTCCATTTTGCCGTAGATGTAATAACCGACACTTCGGCGAGTGCAGGCAGTTTAGCGGTGGTTGTTTCACGTGTGGACAGGTGGGACATAGAGCGGTGAATTGTCCCCAGAGTCAACAGCAGAAGCCGCAGCAGACCTTTATGCCGCCACCTGCACCGATTCGGCAAATCCAGGGTCCGAGTAATTATGGTCAAGCAGGTAGAGGTGGTGCCTATCATTATCAGGGTGATGCTGTTCCCTATGCCCCGGGACCGTATCAGTATCCCCAGGACTCGTATTCACAAGGTGGTTATTCCTTATATCCCAGCAACTACATGCCGTATCCTCCAGCTCCAGTTGGTGGTTCTCAGTGGTACCAAGGAGGACAATATCAGCAGAGTGAGAATGCCACTAGTAGTGCAGGATCTTCGAGACAGATGGGTCAGCCCAGTCAGGGGCGTGGAGCTCAAGGTCGCGGTGTTCATGCGAGCAGAGGTCGTGGTGGACGACAGCAGGGCCAGGGGCGTATTCACAATATTTCCCTGCAGGATGCTCAGAACAACCCGGACTTGATAATGGGTACGTTAAATATTCTTGGTTATTTTGCTAGAGTCTTAATTGATTGTGGAGCTACACATTCCGTTATTTCTCATACATTTGCTCAATTGACGCAACCTCGCCCCACACCTCTAGGGTACGATTTAGAATTCGATATGCCTAGAGGAGAGAGATGTGTCGTAGATTGTATGTACCCAGGATGTCCAGTGATAGTAGAGGATGTGGTTATGCCAGCGGATCTTATCCCGTTAGATATTATCGATTTTGATGTGATATTGGGCACAGATTGGTTGCACTTCTATCGTGCCAACATTGATTGTTACGGGAAAGTAGTTACATTTCACCGTTCTGGATTACCTGAGGTTACTTTTGTGGGTGAGCAGAGCGGAGTAAGACACGGTGTTATTTCGGCTTTGCGAGCGAAGAAGTTGTTGTCTAAAGGTTGTCAGGGGTATCTAGCTCATGTGGTGCTGGAAGAGACCGTTCCTAGCAGAATTGAGGATGTGAGAGTGGTTAGACACTTCCCTGATGTTTTTCCTGAGGATTTACCTGGTTTACCCCCAGATCGAGATGTGGAGTTCAATGTTGAGTTGCTTCCAGGTACCAATCCTATTTCTTTAACTCCTTATCGTATGGCTCCTGCTGAGTTAAGGGAATTAAAAGTGCAGTTACAGGAATTAGTGGATAAGGGATTCATTCAGCCTAGTACTTCACCTTGGGGAGCTCCAGTGTTGTTTGTGAGAAAGAAAGATGGAACTTTGAGGCTGTGTATCGATTACAGACAATTGAATCGGGTGACGATTAAAAACCGTTATCCATTGCCTCGTATCGATGATTTGTTTGATCAGCTGAGAGGTGCTTGTGTATTTTCTAAGATAGACTTGAGGTCTGGGTACTATCAGCTGAAGATTAGTAGGAATGATGTTCCTAAGACGGCGTTCAGGACTCGTTACGGTCATTACGAGTTTCTGGTTATGCCATTTGGGTTGACTAATGCACCGGCAGCTTTTATGGATTTGATGAACCGGGTATTTCAGCCTTACCTGGATAGATTTGTTATTGTCTTTATTGACGATATTCTGGTGTATTCTAAGTCCAAAGCGGAGCATGTTCGACATCTTACTTTGGTGTTGAAGAGGTTGAGGGAACACCAATTGTATGCTAAGTTTAGCAAGTGTCAATTCTGGTTAGATCAAGTCGCGTTTTTGGGGCATATCATTTCTGCTCAAGGTATTCTTGTTGATCCTCAAAAGGTTGTAGCTGTGGAGAGTTGGGAGCAACCACGAACCGTCACTGAGGTAAGAAGTTTCATTGGTTTGGCGGGATACTATCGGAGATTCGTTAAGGATTTTTCGGTAATTGCCTTGCCACTGACGAGGTTAACAAGGAAAGATGTTAAGTTTGAATGGAATGATAAGTGTGAGCAAAGTTTCCAGCAGTTGAAGCATTGTCTTACCAATGCACCTGTTTTGGCACTTCCGGACGATAGTGGTGATTTCGAGGTTTATAGCGATGCTTCCTTGAATGGTCTGGGATGTGTATTGATGCAGCATGGTAGGGTGATTGCTTATGCTTCGCGGCAGTTGAAAACCCATGAGATGAATTACCCTACACATGATTTGGAATTGGCTGCTATCATCTTTGCGTTGAAGTTGTGGAGACATTATCTTTACGGAGAGAAGTGTAGGATCTTCACAGATCACAAGAGTCTTCAGTATCTCTTCACCCAGAAGGAACTTAATCTTCGTCAACGGAGGTGGTTGGAGTTGCTCAGCGATTACGATTGCACGATTGACTATCACCCAGGTCGTGCGAACGTAGTGGCCGATGCACTTAGCAGGAAGTCACATGGTCGTATCAATGCATTGTACGCTAGTCGTATTCCTCTTTTGGTAGACTTGCGTGCTACGGGAGTAAGGTTAGAAGCAGAAGATCGAGATGTGGCATTACTTGCTAATTTTCAAGTTAGACCAATCTTAGTTGATCGGGTGCTTGAAGCTCAAGTAGCTGATGAACAGACTCAAGAACTAATTCGAGCTCGAGATCAAGGAAGGAGGCGAGACCTCAGAGTTCGTGATTCTGATGGCATGTTGATGTTAGAGGGTAGAATGTTCGTGCCTAGTAATGTGGAGTTGAAGAAGGAAATTCTCGATGAAGCACATATCTCGGCTTATGCCATGCACCCAGGGGCAACTAAAATGTATCATACCATTCGACCATTTTACTATTGGCCGGGTATAAAAAGAGAGATAGCTGAGTATGTGAGTAGTTGTGCTGTTTGTCAGCAGGTTAAAGCAGAAAGAAAGAAGCCGTTTGGATTGTTGCAACCGCTTCCCGTTCCAGAGTGGAAGTGGGAAAATATCACTATGGATTTTGTGTACAAGTTGCCGCGTACACATAATGGCTTTGATGGCATTTGGGTGATCGTTGATCGGCTCACTAAGTCGGCACATTTCATTCCAGTGAGAGAGAAGTATTCTTTGAACCGGTTAGCGGAATTGTTTATCTCGAAGGTTGTAAAGTACCATGGTGTCCCTGTAAGTATTGTCTCGGATCGTGATCCACGATTCACATCGAAGTTTTGGGTAGCTTTTCAAGAAGCTTTGGGTACGAGACTACTTTACAGTACGGCATATCATCCACAGACGGACGGACAGTCTGAGAGAACTATTCAGACCTTGGAAGATATGCTGCGAGCTTCGGTGTTACAGTTCAGTGATGCTTGGCACCAGCGGTTGGATTTGATGGAATTTGCTTACAACAACAGTTTCCATTCGAGTATTGGCATGGCGCCATTTGAAGCCTTGTATGGTAGATCTTGTCGCACTCCGTTGTGTTGGTCAGAGGTTGGCGAAAGAGTCTTAGTGGGTCCGGAGATTGTCGAGGAGACTACTCAAAATGTTCAGGTAATTAAGTCTAACCTGAAAGCAGCTCAGGACAGGCAAAAAAGTTTAGCAGATAGACATGCTACGGACAGAACGTATGAGGTCGGAGATTGGGTATTTCTGAAGCTTTCACCGTGGAGAGGTGTTGTGCGGTTTGGAAAGAAAGGGAAGTTGAGTCCCAGGTACATTGGACCGTACACGGTCACAGAACGAGTTGGTGAGGTAGCTTACAGGTTGGAGTTGCCTCCGGAGTTAGCTAAAGTGCATAACGTTTTTCACGTGTCTATGCTCCGACACTATGTTGCCGATCCGTTACATGTGATACCTCCTCAACCGTTAGAGATAAATCCAGATTTGACATATGACGAGCAACCGTTAACGATCTTGGATTGGAAAGAGAAGGTTCTGAGGAACAAAACGGTGAATTTGGTGAAAGTCTTGTGGAGGAATCACTCGGTTGAAGAAGCTACTTGGGAGACAGAAGAACGGATGAGGGATTTATATCCTAGATTGTTCTTTGACCGTTAGGGGTGTAATTAGTTGTTTTGAATTTCGGGACGAAATTCTATTAAGGTGGGTAGGTTGTAACATCCCGTCCCGGGATTATTAAAACGTACACTGAAATTACGATTTTACCCCTAGTTGTTATTTTTACGTGTAGTTTTGTGTTGTGTGGTGTGTAGGACCACACACACACACACACACTCCTACACCTCGTCTCACTCCCCCGGGATTCCCTCATTCCCTGTCTCTTCTCTGTCTTTTCCCTGTTTCTCTCTCACTCTCCCCGAGTTCTTCTTCTTCTTCCTTCTGCAAACACACAAACACACTCAAACCTTCACCAATCGAGAAACCAAGATCACCATCGTGTTCGTGGAGCTGAGAGGAGTCCAGTGGTGCCATTTTCAGGTAAGGATATCGTTGTTTTCACGTCGTTTCGACGAGGTCCGATTTGAACACTGTTCATGCAAGATTAATCTAGCTTGTTTTAGGAAATTCTAAGCTTGTAGTTGTGTTTGTGAGGTTCCCAGGAGCTTGGGAGTAGTTCGTTGGACGAGTTTGGACGTCGGGAAGGCTAGGTTCGAAAGTTGGCCGAGATTTGACCTTGAAAACAGGTATGATCTAGCAATTTTTAGGCCTTGAAACTAGTCTATCGTGATTCTACTAGTCCTAAGCTTCATTTTGGCTTTTGAATCGTGAAAAATGGTTGAAAAACGAAGGAGAAAACAAGGTTTGAAAAATTCCCAGTTTTCCGGCGACGGCGCCGGCGACGGCGGCGGCGCCGGCGACGGCGACTGGCCGGAGAAGAAAGGGGAATATTCCGTTAAGTTTAACGGAATATTCCTAACGGCAGTGACGGCGTCAGTTAGGGAATATTCCGTCAGGATAACGGAATATTCCTGACGGCGTCAGTTGACGCCGTCAGTGTGCAGTGCACGTGGGCCGCGCGTGGGGGCGCGTGGGTCCGTGCGTGGTCAGGCGCGTGGGGGCGCGTGCGTGGTCCAAAAATTATTTTAAAAATATTGGTGTGATCCTGAGGTTGTGTAGATCACGTTGGTATATTCAATTGTCCAATTTGAGCAATGTATGAGAAGTTATTACGAGAAGTTGCTTAGGTGCTTTTAAATTAATGTTTTCGTAACTTTGTCGCGTTTAGGTGATTCGTTTTCCGAGGACGAGCGTACGCACTCGAGGCAGGGGGGCTACGACCCTTCTAATTACCAGTGAGTGGGCTTTTGTTTTCCGTATATACCTATATACATATTAATTCCCAGAAATTAAATGGAAAAAGGGTTTGTTTTATGCCATGCATCATATGAATGTTGTTTACGCATCATCGCATGTATTAGTAGTGGCATACATATATATATAAATGTGTATTTGCTGCTGTGGACGCACAGGTGAGTGCCAGGTAAGCGGTGTTCACGTTATTATGCATTCCTGTTTATTATGCAATCGTAGTTTGAAATGCTTAGAGAGCTTATAATCTGCACCCCCGGTGTTAGTGCTCCCGCCCGAGGCCAGGGCCCAGCCTTCACGTGTATGTTCACCAGCACCGCATGCTCGCCTTGGATCCAAGATAGGTGCAAGCCTGTCGTACAGACCACATTAGGTGGTTCCGACTTGTAGGTGACCCGCGATTTATCGCCCAGCTTCACGTGATCGTAGCACTAGAGCATACATATATATTACACCCAGCTTGTCGTACAGACCACAATAGGTGGTTCCGACTCGTGTGCAGATTCAGTGATTGAGTTGAGCGTGGAGCTCTATCTACAGCCGTACAGGTCACGTTAGGTGACTCCCGGCTGCTAGATTATACGATATTGATGTGATTTACGTTTGAGCATTTATATTTGATTATGAGTTTCAGAATGGCATATTATGGAGCATGAATGACATATCATGGAGCATGATTGACATATCTATACATACGTATATATGTTCATTTTCTGGGAAGTATACAGGTTTTACGGCGAGGGGTTAGAATGTATTTTGCTAAAGAGTTTTCAAAGAACTTTGTTTTTGCCCACTCACGCTTTTGTTTTTCGCCCCTCCAGGTTCTAGTGGTCTAGCAAGTTCGGTGGTTTATCCCAGAGGGCGCCCCAGCATTTCTGACAGACACTCACCATTGTAGGGTCACCTTCGGGTGTACATATGTCGTATCTTTTCCTTTTGGACTGTCGTAGACTTGCTCTGAATTGTGTCTCACATACACTAGTACTTTGTATGCTTTTAGGTTTTTAATTATTCGTACTTTTATATTACTATCTTAATAGCTTCCGCACGCGCACATGGTTACGTCACCTTCGTGTGACGGCCAGCACGCCCTGATCTCGGTCGGGGTGTGTCAATAACAATTACAAACTTACTTTAATAAATGTGTGATAATTAAACATAAATTGCGTGTAAAAATTAAGTGTAAGAAGTATATATATTTGTAACTTATAAAAACAGTATTAATATTCATAAGAACTTGAGACATTGGAGAAAATAAAAAATATGTCATATCAAATATTTGAATATTTATATCGAAATATTCTATAATAGTCATTCTTCGAAAATGTCTCTTGAAAACGACATTTTATTTTTTTTTAATTTTAACTCTCTCGCACACTTTTATTGTTCTTTGTCGCCATACCTTCTCTACAGTGTCAATTCAAATTCCATCCACTCTCCCTTTTGTATTATTGTCAATTTAAGTTTTATCATTCTTTCGAAAAATGGATGAAGAATCAAAATGACAATTTTATGAATAAAACCAAACAAAAGAAAAAGTAAAGTCTTACATAAACCTATAACAAATCCCATACAAATTCCACATAAAACAAAATTTAAACCCCTATAATAAACCACACAAAAAATAAATAAACCAAAATCTATAAGAGTTATAATTCGTCCATCACCGTTTTGAAAGAATCACAAAAACTAGAAAACAAGATACCAGCAAATACAAATGCTAAAGAAAAAAAACTTTTTGTTGGAATCCATTGGAGTTTGCCAATTTCTAATGCTTGTTAATTAGCTTGGGTAGTTAGAAATGGGTGGAAAATTTTTGTTAGTGAAAACTTTATTCATGGCAAATTTTAATTCTGTTAATTAAGCAATCTTTCTAGACGTTTGCTTTTCGTTATATGTACAATGTTACTAATGAAAAGGAGGGACTTATTTGTTATAATCTAGCTGGTTTTTATGTAGTTTTAGGGATAATCTCTATTTAGTGCAAAAATTCATGGAGAAAATGGTGCATAATGATTTTTTACATTATTTTTAACTGTTTGAACGTCTAATGTTTGTGAAATTGACGGTGTGTTATATGTTGCACAAACTGTGTAATTGGCCAAGGGACAAAAAGCATTGATTAGGAGAAGTTGAAGCTCCATGATGAATGTTTTTCATATATATTACGTTTAGGCTTTACACTCATCGTGTCATTAATTTAATGAAGGACTACACAATTATACTACTCATAGGCATATATCATTATTATTTCAAAATCATATGATGGGATATGAGAAAATTGAGACTACGGGACTGAGTTTGAAAATCACTCAAAAACTAAATGGTGTGAAAATGTAATTCTTGTTGTAGGCCTAATTGAACTGTATTTAGGACTAGAGAGGGAGAGGACCAGTGGCACAAGAGAGAAGAGAGATATTTAATTCTGAGTTGTGTGTTATTCCACCCCATTGTGCCTTTATTTATAATAGTAAGGAAGGTAAATTCTTTATCCCAATAGCATAACAACTCTAATAGGATAATATATAGTCTAAGAGATATGGTAGAATCCCATAAGGATATCCTAGATATGTTAGGATTTACACGATCACATTCCTAATCTAATAGGACTGCAACACTTCCCCTTTAGTGTGTAAATACTCAAACAAATGGTACATCAGGTCTTCAGCGAAGAAGTAAGTACATTTGATGAAGTCGTCAGCAAAATGAGCAAATGCGAGTTTCAAATCAACGGAAGATTGCATAAAAGGTAAAACTCAAAAAGCCTCGTTATAGTAAAACCCAAGGTGGGATAAAAACCATAGACTAAGGAAAAAGGTGAGAAGTTGCATTAAGTCAAAACTATACGTCTTCTGGATGCAAGTAAATGAACTCACAAGGGTATGACCAGCCCAGGATAAGTGCCTCATCAAAACCTAGTTAGGTAGCAAAAACCTAGTGGGAAAAATACTCCTAATCGTAGGGAAAGAGAGTACATTAGGATTACGTGGGTATAATTCTGAATACTCCCCATAAGTTTGACAAAATTTCCAAATGCGAACTACAAGCATTGCATATGAATAGTTAGGCATACCAATTCCTCGCACAAGCTTCAAGAAGGTTGACTTCGGCAATGACGTTGTGTAGAGGTCGGCAAGGTTGTATGGTATCGGCTTGCATGACTTCAATCTCCTGATGCTTTACTGATGTAGATGTAAACGTAATATGTTTTGGCGTTGACTTCATTGATGTATCATGTCTTGGTCGGGTTGATACATGCGGTATAATCTTCATGGATCGTTGTTGGGACTCAACGATAGATGAAAACAGCAAGTACTTCGAAATGCTCAACAAGAGATCTCAACCATGTCTCATGTGTACTGGCGTAGTGAAGTAAGGTGAGTATTGGAATGATTTGAAGATTTCGCAACTAAGGTCATATCGTGAACCTCCAAGATATTACGATATCCCTTAACGGTAAAGACATAAACATTCGGGGATGTGCCTTATACATGTTTGATAAGTAACTTGCATCAGCATAACAAACAAGGCAAGAATCATTCCGAGGATCAAGGGGGTCGGATCCATTCGGGATGTGTTAGGATTAGCCCAAGTCTGTAATACCTTTCAGGATAGTGGACAAACGTCTTTAATACCAATTCAGTGGCTGCGTGTAGGCGCGGTGTTGCATCTTTACCAATAGATCAACAGTGAATGAGATGTCTTATCTAATGAAATGAGCTAAGTAGAATAAAGCGCAAAGTTGAACACACATATGAAACTTTGAATTTCATAACCTCTTCAAGGGTCTCATTTGCATATAGCGTATGGAAGATCATAGGTATACTCAAAGGTAACACATTTGGGGTGTAATCTAACTGATAGACCAAAGTACCGTAAGAACAACGCTTAAACTTCAAGTCAAAGCATAAACGAGTTTTCCCAAGATCCTTTATCTCAAATTCCGTCTTTAAGTGTGAGACAATTTTCTCAAGCTCTTCTAGAGTCTTAGTGAGATTCATGTCAACAACATAAACTCTAACTCTAACAATTTGGAATAAGACTTCATAGTTTAACACGCAAGGACATAATTTCAAACCCCTAATTAATCAAAAATCACTTAGACGGGTATACCACATCCGCCAGATTGCTTCAATCCGTAAATGAACTCCTCAAACGAGTTGAGAGGGTGTTCTGTGGTTTGAAAATATTTGAATAAGTCCATGTAATTCTTCGGGAAGTTTCATGCAAACCTCGGTATCAATATCCCCATGGAGAAATACTAATATCACAATATTTCATTCATCTCATTATGCTTCATTTCCCACTAGTAACACAATAGGGTTACCTTGGGCAGTGTAGGAACTACAGCTCCAAACATACTTTGGTAAGGAATTTAACCTGGATTGTGATTTTGGTTGTCTAATCAGTTCTACATTGTCACTAATGGTTCGATATCGTTGCTTTTCATTTATGTCAGTAGCTGCCATATAAGTGAAAATATCATCGATGATAATCTCATTCCAATTCCATTATCTCAACCAAACTAGTATACTGGACCAAGAGTTTCAAGTCTTGAGAGTAATCCGGATTAATCTTATGAGATGGAAATGATTAAGATAATGATCGAATATGGATTCATTTTGTGTCGTGATCTTCCTCTTCTAAGGAAATGAATCCTATGAACCGAGTAATCTATCGTGCTTCAGGTCAAGACAAATTGATTGGCTATCCGTTGGTGCACCAGACTGTCCAATAGGGGGCGGCCAAACCATCTAATAAGGGCGGCATATCCTTCGAGGATGTTGACTCGATGTCCGTTAAGTACATCTATCCTTGCAGGTATGTTTGCAGCTAGTATATGATCTTGTCACTTTAGCTAGATCAAAGGAATGCGTTTGGAGCAACATTCTAAAAGCTAGAATTCATCGCACTTGCTTATCACACTTGTGTGGTAAGAGGGTCGAGATGAGACATAATAAGCAACATCCACGCAAATTTTCGTCATTCTACAGGAATGTTGACATTTTTATCTCCCCCTAACGACAAGAATATTGTCTCATTGAAGTGACAATCCGTAAATAAGCGGTAAAGAGATCGCTTGCAAGGGCTAACTTAGCACATGGAATGCACACCCAAATGTGTAAGTACGAAACGTCAAGTTCGTACCTAGTAACCAATTGTAATGTCAAATAAGTTGGGTAGCAACGGGCCTCAAGGCGGACTAACATAGATGCGTACAAGATTGCATAACCATAGGCAGAAACCTAAAACTTGGTGCATTCACCAAAGTCCAGGTGATCAATTAAATTGCGCTTTATGATCATTATGCGAGTTGTTTTAGGGTGAACATGGAAATTCGATGTCCAATTATAAACCCAAAAGATATACAATACTTATCGAAAACCTTCGTTATCAACTCTCTAGCATTATCCAGTCTTCCAGACTTTATGGGATAAGTAGGGTGGTGGATCCTTAAAATCAGCTATGGGGTTTAACAGCAATGTGTGTGGACAAACATGTAACCAGTTTGTCGATTCATTAACCAAAACCATAAGTATTTATATGGTCCACATTTTGGTTGGATTAGTCCACATATATTTCCTTAAATCCACTATGAAAATAGGGTCATTTCGTATCTTTGCTTAGGATGATGTAGAAAATCAATTTCCCCAATGAGCAGGCTTGGCTAATTGTGCTTGTAAGCACAAAATCCTTACTTCGGGTAAGGACATACATCGTGGCATCATTGTTCGACCTAAGTGTCCCAAATGGTCGTGCCAAAGTAAGTAAACTGCTTAATCACACAACCACATGTGGTGTGTTCTCAGTTAGGAGACAGGCCATTGGCCCTAAAACAAAGCTTCAAGCTCATTTTTGGAAGTGGTGCAAAGATATTCTACTCTATTTTCCATCAGTGGTTTCATTCATGATTATTGTCATCTCAAATATCCTTAAAACTCAACGACATTTTTCTGCAATGAGGAGAATATAAAGTCTCTTAAATGGTAATATAGTATCATTCATGCAATGAGGAGCGTGCCAATGTTTTTAATCAGGTTGGATAGACCTAAATCCGTTGTTAGATATGTGATTTTTAGGTATAAAATTAGTGTGCGTAGTATCGCATTCATCCAAACAACTAATTTTCCCACATTCATACCTAATCACGTGTTTAAGTGAATTCGGCCACATGTATTAGAAACATGATTTAATGAACTTACATTCGAGGACAACATCAATAAGATTATCCATAACTAAAACAAACACCAAACTTGAATCCATAGAAAAATGTTCACAAAGCAAACCAAAGTTACTAAGGGGATTCGGCCAACATGGCCATCCATGTCAAAATGCTGTTATTCCAACAATGTTCGGTGGAGCAAAATTAGTCTCACATATTGACTATGAGAATGGTACTCCTCAATGACATTGGTAGAGTCACAAATAGCTGCACAACCAATGATCTATTCCATCAAGACGGAAGTAAATTCTATAAGGTTAAGGTTCAGGGACAATATCCCTTATTCTTGAAGTTTTAAGTCTTAGGTGCCAAAAATCACACTTCAAGCATGATGCCACACTATGGTAGGCCTTTTATTTTACCATATGTTGTAAAAACAAGCTCGAAATTCGATTGTGAGAAAGATAAACCCATACTTGTGTTCGATAAACTCCAGCCGAAGCTGAAAAGGTTTGTTCGGTAAGCCTCTGCTAAACAGAGCAGTATCGTTTGGTGCACCTCTGCTGAATCATAGCATGCCCTTCGGTGCACCTCTGTCGAAGCAGAGTATGCATGCCTGGGGCATCTTTGCTGAAGCAGAGCATTACCATTCGGTAGACTCCAACCGAAACTGGGTTTATATCATTCAGTATCTCCTAGCCAAATTGTTGAGGTACCTTTCTCTTACAAGTGTGGTAGAAATCAGATATGAGAATTTGGTAAACTTTCATTCTTTATATTGCCGCTTCAGAATTAAGTTAGAAACATGGAAGGACGAGAAAAACATTTTCCAATCAAAATTCAATCGGATTTATAAACTTCAGAATCGTACTCATTCATGGACGAAATTATGGTGTACTTTAGGCAATATCTTTCATGATTAGACGATCCGTAGGAGTGAGCTAAAGAGACATGGAATCCTTGTTCGAGAGGTATTTTCATTTGTAATACTTCGGGCATAAGTCTTCGCATGAAGATTATGGTCAATGCGTATTCAGCTCTTCCATGTCATGGTTGGCTTCAATGGTTTCTTAGCTTCTTGATAGTCAAGTGGAGATTCATGTCTTGTATCCACATAAAGTGGTTTCGGTTAGAAACGTCCAAATAAGTGAAATCGAACTTGTAACGGTTCGACAATCCACTAAATGGAGGGAACAAGATTGTGATTGGTGCTATGAGAAATAACGCATCCATATGCATCAAAGTTAGAACATTCAAGTTCTAAGACATGTTTTTCATGAAAAAAATTAAGTTTTTCATGGGTGTATTGTTTTATGAAAACTTCGGGGTTTCAAAGGCATTAAATTTGAAACTACAGGTTCAATTTAGTTATGAATGTCTAGTTCATATGTAGGGGTACTTGCAAGAACACAGAATACAATATACAATTAAGTGTAGCGAATTTGTGGACTGCTTCAGGAACCCAAGTGTAAGTGCGTTATGACTACGAAAGATAGTTAACGGTTCAAAGAAAAGAAATAATTTATTGAATCGTTAATTGCCAAAAAGTGAGCTTTAGGCCAATAATTTTGGATTAATTGTTAGATTAATGGACTGCGGGTGACTTTAATTAATTCAATAGATCGTAACCATTTAGGTTTGATCGTAGAAGCAAAATAATAACATTCGGGTTAATCTTAGTGGGAATGCTAAAAAAATATAGCATTGGATTTAAAAAAGCATAGCCTAATATCAGTGGGTTAATTGTCGTGTATGGGGAAAGGCCCTAAAGGGGTTTAATGGGCCATGGGTTGGCTACAAATGCAGCCTAATCATGGTTGCAGGCCACGGGCCTGTTCTGGGAAGAAACCCAGCAGCCCAAGCTGCTGGTTTTGGGCCAAAATGGCGCTAGAGGACATAAGCCCAACACATGTGCGGTCTGGGGTGTGTGCTCGAAGCCCAATCGCGGGCTGTGGGAAACAAGCATGGCCATCTAGGCTAGCTATGGTGGTCGCGGGCCGTGATAGGTGGCAAAACCTAACAAGCCGAGACTTGTTGCAGGCGGGCCAAGGCTAGGACAAAAGCCAGCAAGCACAAAGGCTTGCTGGCAAGTTGGGCCAGGCTGCAAGGATAGCCCAACAAGGTTGCAAGGACAGCCTAGCAAGGCTACATGCCTGCTGGTGGGCTTCAGGCTTCAAGCCCATGGAAAACGTAACCCATGCCGAAGCCTTGTTGTCTGTGTAGCAGTAGCAAGCCCACATGGCTACTGCAAGGTGGTCCATAGCGTTGAAACGACGTCGCCCTGGTGATGACATGACTGCAAGCCAGCCATGTTGGTTTGACGGTGCGGCTTGGAGCCGCGGCTCAACCACGAAAAATCCCAATTTTTTTTCGAATTCTAGGGTTAAAAAATAATCCTAATTGATTTAAATTAATTTTGATGATTTAACTCATAAATTCCACATAGCATAATTGCGTATTGCATGAAAATATATATATATTAACAAAATATATGAACACATATGCAATATATATAATTGAAAGGAAAATATAAATATAGGGGGCTCATGTATCATGGGGAATGTTTTCATACTTAAAGGTCGTTTCAAATATCTTAATTTATTTTAAAATAACTTGATTGGCAGAAAACGATTAAGCCTTTGATTGTTTAGAAGAGCCTCTTCCTACGATCCTTCAGTTCCTTAGCTTCTGGCAAGAGCGTGCTGATAACATGTTGTAGGCCTAATTTACTGAACAATATTTAGGACTAGAGAGGGAGATGGTCGGCGGCAAGAGAGAGATTTAATTCTGAGGTGTGTGTTATTCCACCCTATTGTGCCTTTATTTATAGTAGTAGGGAAGGTAAATTCTTTACCCTAAAAGGATTACAACTCTAATAAGATAATATCTAGTCTAAGAGATATGGTAGAATCCCATAAGGATATCCTAGATATGTTAGAATTTACACGATCACATTTCTAATCTAATATGACTGCAACAATTCTCTCTTATATAAAATAGTTTGTTTTTAAAACAGAGTTGGCATTGTTAATGAAATAATGAATCGAGTTAACCCAACATTTTCTCTACTAGGAATTGGCTTTGCAAAAATATCTTTGTTCCATCAAAGTCAACCAATCACTTTAGTGGCGGAGTCAATATGGGGTCATTGGTTGTCTTTGACCCAATAACTCCAAAAACCCCATAAATAGTTGTCTATACATTGTATTTGACCACTATAAAGAGTTAAGGCAAACTAAATTATAACCCCCTCTCATATTTCTTCTATTTGCTTCTATCATATTTGTCTTTTTTTTCTCTCTTCTTGTATGAAATTCTTTAGTTCATGAAAAGCATTGGCAGTCTTCAACATTACTCTATAGTATCCTGCATCCGCCCTCGACAAGCCTCTACAAATAATAGTAGTTGTCGACATATGTTGGCATGAACTTTCGGCATATGTTGGCAGGAATTGGCAGGTACCTGCTAAATGCTTGACAAAATGGCCAATGAAGCTTTTTGGTTGATAATTATGACCCCATTATTTGAAAATCCTGACTACACCACTGAATAACATGTATAGGCAACAAAGAAGTCGCACTGCAATAAATATGCATTTTAGCGAGGGAGACACTTTGAGAAAATAAAAAATATACTTTTGATCCAATTGTTAATATGGGAGTAATTCAACTATTTATAAACACATCACATGCAAGGTCACTCTTTTTTCCGATATGGGATTGCTACTTTCAACCTCCTCACCTGTGAGGGACTTTCAAGCCTAGCTCATGGGACATGGAGCACATGTAGCCATTGGACTTTACAATTTACATA
The DNA here is from genome assembly GCF_041283825.1 of Pyrus communis. Classification (NCBI taxonomy): domain Eukaryota; kingdom Viridiplantae; phylum Streptophyta; class Magnoliopsida; order Rosales; family Rosaceae; genus Pyrus; species Pyrus communis. Next base: position 3,630,015 of record NC_142576.1, read on the forward strand.
CGGAACAACATGCTCTAATATCATGAAAAAAGTTGAATTCCACCATAAAACTAATTCTCAATATTGAGAGCATCCCAACAACTTATAAACAAATACAAAGTTACTCGATTCCTAGATGTTGGATTGATACTCTCAACAATTTACACAGAGCGCATATTCATTATAGGGTTTTGCTTCCCCAATTCATTTAACGATAATGACAAAATAAAAGGTAAAGTGAATAGTATTAGGATTGACTTTTTAATGTAAAAATGTGGTTTTTCATTAAAATGAACAGTATCAAGAGCTTTTCGTTAAAATTTCCTTCATTTAAAGGTATAAAGCTATAGAAACAGGGTTATCACCCTAAGATACATTGATCGAATTGGGTGAAATATATATGTTAATATATTTATACTTATTAGTTTCTCATATCATTACCGCTAAAATTTATCTGTTAATTTGTGTATGTAAAAGTACTATTAATTTGGATTAAGAAATGATTTGTATAAATTTCAACTTACCAAATTTCCATTCATAAATGATTTGTTCAAATTTCAACTTATCAAATTTCCATTCATATATACTCAGCTTGCCCACAGTTCATGTCAGTTTCAGTTTGTCCAATCTAAAGCCCTATCCCATAATTTAGGGATTGGTTGAAAGTACTTTTAAAATGGTTAAAACGTTTTTGATGAAAATGTTGGATTAATCATTAGTAAAAATGCAAGTGAAACATGGAAAAACACTTGAATTGCTTCATATAAGAAGTACATAACTAACGTTTCTTGCATGAGTCACTTTAATGCTTTTGGAATCAAAAAATCTTTTCTCCAACAACACTTTTTGTGACATCCCACATCGTCCAGGGGAGTGATCCTTAAATATATATTCTCATCCCTACCTAGCACAAGGCATTTTGGGAGCTCATTGGCTTCGGGTTCCGTAGAAACTCCGAAGTTAAGCGAGAAGGGGGCTAAAGCAATCCCATGATGGGTGACCCACTGGGAAGAGTTCCCAAAAATAAAACCGTGAGGGAATGGTAAGCCCAAAGCGGATAATATCGTGCTACGGTGGTGGAGCGGGTCCTGAAAGTGATCCATCCTAAACCAGGATGTGACACTTTTAGTCATTTTAAAAACGATTTCAAACGATTCTTTAGTGCAATTGCAATAGTCTGCTTGTACAAGAAAATGCATTGTTATTTTGTTTTTTTTTTTTTTATTGGAAACAAGAAAATGATTGTAAACATTTCAAGGAAAAAAAAAAATTGTATTACACCATATCCATTGTGTTTGTTGAAAATGATTCGTAAACTTTTCAAAAATTTATTTCATTTTTGTATGGGAACATTATTTTATTCATAGTATTAATTTATTTTTGTCTGCGCTTTAAACATTGTGACATGTGATTAGTGAAGGGCAAGTCGATGATATTTAATGCACGTCACTAAATAGTAAATATAATTACACAAGATTAGCAGCCTAATGCTCCAATATGTAGCACATACAAGACGACGGCATAAGAGGATGATGATTTCTTATTAGTTGGTGATTAACACATGAGTACTATTAACAATTAACACATGATTACTATTAACATGAATTGTTAGAGATGATTAGCACCTACCCCACGTCATTAATTATAGAATTTTAATTAATAAACCCACGTGTTAATGAGGTAGAAAACAATATTTACTTCGTGGCATTAACAAATTATGTCGCAAGTTAGTAAATTAATTAAGTGGCTGCTTGCTGTTGTAATCAGAACTTTTGGTGATTGATGCATCAGCAAACTCAAGTGTAATTTTTAAGTTGATGGGATGATCCCATATGATAATTAATTAACTTCACTTGCCTAATTAGGAAAAAAATAATGAATATATGAAACTGGTGTTGGAAATGTTCCAAGTGGATGGGGGTGGCAATCCAAAACTTGAGTGAATATAGTCTATATATCCCGCTCGTAAATGCATTGTTTTTAGACAAATCTACCCAATCAAATCCACTAGGCCTCCAAATGAGAACTTTCGTGCAACACTAATGTCAACGTAGCGCTATTTCAAGTCGAATATAAACTGATTAGGAATGTCATAAGCTTAGCTAGGGTTTTCTGTCCAAAGGCACTTGGTGAACCCTCTGCATTTGATTTTAGAGTACATGCATGCTTAAAGATTTGCTGAGAGATGTTATTGAAAATCTGAACTCGGGGTGGGTTACAACTCTTAACTACACTTGAGTTATAAATCTTTTACAAAAAAAATAGCATTTTTTCAAAAGAATGCATTATAAGTTTTTTAGAGTCTCAATAATAAATTCCTAAAAACATAAAGTCAAAACGCAAATAATATGTGGCAGTACTTGTAACACTTCGTGATGTGGATATATCATATCTTTGCATGATACGGATTAGATTTGGATAATGGTAGTCAGGCACCTCCTATTTGCCATATAAAGCAAAAAGGCAAAATGATGAAATCAATTTGCTTGAATGTCACAGGCTCAATTTATATTTTGCAAAAATTTCCTCCACTTTTGACTGATTATACGCACATGATTTAATCTTAGATCTCTCTTCTTTTCTTTTCTTTTTTCTTCCAAAAAAATTATAAAATAAGAGCAAGCACAATTTCGATAGTAATGGTTTTCATAGATTCAATTCAACTGGTTTTTGGGGTCCCATTATTTCTGTGACTTGAAAAACCAAACATTCCCTTTGATTTTCCTGGTGGAAATATGACCCAGTGTAGGCCCTCCTTTTTCTCTTCTTTCTCGAGTCATCGCTTGCTACTACTTAATCTCGAAGGTTCATGCATGAAATCTTGATGGGGTCCTTTAAATTTGGATATTTTCGTCCTCTCATGCAGGCTGCAGCTTTATCTGATTTTGGATGTACTCATTAGGGTACCCAAGTAGGGTAATCATTAGGGTTTCCCAAGCAGGTTCATCACTAGGGTTTCCACGTAGGTTAGTCATTAGGGTTCCCACGCAGGTTAAATTTGAGGTTTGGTTTTTATAAAAAAAAATGCTAAGTAAGCTCTTTTTAAAGTTGAATTTTTCGTAGAATTATGTAAAAAACATGAGGTGATGAAAAATTAATAAAAAATATTACTTTTGAGACATTTCTCTTTGAATTATTGGTAATGATTTAACATGGTTAATCATGCAATTTAAAGGTCTTATCAGCATTATTTTTCGATTATCTGCAAGCTTAGCTGATATGTAGCTATGCACGCGTGATGACATGGCAACAAAAAGAACATGGAATCTTCATCATATCACGATTGTAATTAAGTTTTATTTTTCTTGCAAACTATAGTAGTGTCAAACCATCGTCAAAGATACTAATCAATGTTAATCACTTTAGTGGACGTGGGAAATCTCATGTATAAGCACAAGAAAATTATCTTATGATTTGACATGTTATGTTATGTCATGTTTTTAAGAGTATTATTAGGGACGTCTTTGACATTTTAGGATTTTGTACAAGTTTTACAAAATATGGGTTTTCCTTAAGATAGTATTCCAAGATTTCATTTTTGGACAATGTAATTCATGCCGTATTCAACTAACAAAAAATTTCAACTAATTTTTTTTTTCATGATTTAGGGTAAACCCTTGAAAAAGGAGCAAGGATGGAAGAGGTAGAGGAAGTAATACACAAGTTAATTATATTTTTATTGTTTAATTGTTAGAGAAATGTAGAAACCTAATATCTTGTATAGTCATATGTTAACTGAAAACTTTTTATTGGGAAATATGTAATATGTGCATATGTAATATATAGGAGGATGAGAAATTATGGAGCCTTCCTAAATTTTGGCTCTAAAATTGGAGTCCTGTTCCGATGAACTGTTTGCACGTCTTCAATGTCGTCCTTGAAAATTACAAATTACTGATAATTTAAAGCATACAACTAAATAAGACTTTAAATTTCAAATTTACAGTTTGACAACGTAATATGTTTAAAATGTCTAAAAAACTATACTGTCATAGAAGTAGTTTAGGTTGGACTGATACTTGATAAAGTCGTGTAAATAGCATGTGCATTCAATCAAAATCTGAGACTAACTTCTAAAGATATTGGCAAAACTCAAATCTTCCATGCTGGTTTTGATTGGAGTTTGGGGAGAGAGAGAGAGAGAGAGAGCTCCACCACGGCTAAGGAAAAAAAATAGTATCTCATGTTGTGACAAAGGATTGCAAGGTGGAGGAGTTGTCTTAATCTAAAAAATCACACTCAGCAGAAAGCAAAGAGCTTTCTTTTTTTTTCCTCCAAAACAGTCGATGGTACTCAAAAAAGCTACACCGATCCACTTTCTAACTGTCCAATGAGGCAAGAGATGGACATACATAATGCACCTTGGGATGTCACCATAACACATCTCGGACGATAGGCAGTGCTATGCGTTTAACTTTCTCATATTACATTATATTATTCCTCTGAAATGGTATAATGGCGTTTGAGGTGGACATATGTAGGTCTCTCAAAAAGAGGAATAAAGACTTGCAAGAAATAGGGAGGTCAAATTAACTGTGCCTGTCGTGCGTAAGTGAAGTTTAGGGGTGTGGTGTAAGTCTTTCTAAAAAATGATTTGCATAAAATAAGGACACAAAAGTGACGGTTTTTCAAACCAATTATGAGTATATGCAGTTCGGGTGTGCATGTAAGTCTCCTTAAAAATAGGACTTACATAAACTTGTTCCAAAAATGTCAATTCTTTAATAAATCCAAGTGTCAATGGAAACAAAAAGTGAGATCCTTACGAAGAAAATGGCCTTGTCAAAGAGCACTCGAGCATATTATGACACACACTCCTTCATACTCATATTTCACACGGCACATTCTGAGTGATTATGAAGATACTGAAATGCTAATATATGCTAATGAGATGGGTAATAATGTAATCAAATCATAAACGCACCAACACCAATCTCAATTGTTTTGATTCATCCTTATTCAGCAACCCTTAGAAGAAGATCGTTTGAAAGTATTTTTAAAATGATTAAAAGCAGTGTAGGTGAAATATTTTTTGAACCAGTTCTTAGTAAAAAATAAGTAAATTATAAGGAAACACTTCAAGTACTTTTAGAACCTAAAAACATTTTCTCTAAAAACGTTTTCAATATTTTTGAAAGCACTTCCAAATGAGCCTTAAATTTATAAAATAAAATATAAAAAAACTAACTTCCATATTTATTAAATAATTAGAAAATTTCCCTCATTCGTTCCACAGATATGTCAAAATTCTGCTCAAATGTGCTTGTTACAAAATGGGGCAATTGGATGCTTCAATTTCACCAGAACAGTAAGACAAATATAAAAGTGAATAAATTTAAATAAGAAAAAAAAAAAAAAACTTGTGCCTTGCAGCCATCAAAATGATTTATCTCTGTTCTAATTTGGCTTAGTCCTGTTCTGATGCTTATGGGGATGGTCCTGACCCAAGGATGACAAGAAAACACATACCGGGCACGTATGGCAGTTTCAGTTCTATCTTGAGAATTGCTGGGGAAGAAGGCCTATTCGTCCTTGTTCTGGCCATCACCGAAAGCCAAATCGAATATCTGATTGTAATCCTCTACAAAGTGAACATCAAGACCTTCTTTTACATTAGGGGCAAGCTCGTCGAAATCCCTCCTGTTGGCTGCAGGAAATATTATGGTCTTCACTCCTCCCCTCCTCGCTGCTATAGTTTTCTCCTTAACCTAAATTGTATGCAAACATGAAGTTTCGATGAGTTTGAGATGCACCACAATGTACACAAAAGCATTACAGCAAACTTCGATAAAATTTCCTAAATAGAGAATATAATGCAACTTAAACTCTTAATAAATGTCTGATCGCTCAACCTACCCCGCCAATTGGGAGGATCTTCCCAGTTAGCGTTACTTCGCCGGTCATTGCTAAATCCTTCTTGACAGGCTTCTTCATGGCAATGGACAGCATGGATGTTATCATGGTGCAACCAGCACTAGGTCCATCTTTTGGTGTGGCCCCAGCAGGAACATGTAGATGAAGCTTGGAATCGGCAAAGAAGGCATTGCTTGGATCTTTATCGAGCAATATCGCTCTTGCAACTGTGTGAGCAATTTGGGTACTTTCTTTCATAACATCTCCAAGTTGACCAGTTGCATGAAGGTCTCCTTTCCCCTCTCCTTCCTCAACCTGAGTGGTCTCTATGTACAAGGTGGAACCGCCCATGGCAGTCCAAGCAAGACCCATCACAACTCCAACCGGAGTCTGATCATAGAGGCGTTCAGCATGGAAAACAGGTTTGCCAACAAAATCAGACAAGTTTGGCTCATCAACCAAGATTTTTTCAACTGTTTTTGTACCTTCACTTTCCTGAATTTTCTCCGTCTCTTTCGCATCCTGTAAAGACAAGTACAACCATTTAATCCTTCAGTTGGCAAACACATTCGGATAGCAGAAACAGATGAAATGGGATTGAATTGAGGGGCAGTTTAACAAGCTTCTTTAAAATAAGAATCATCTTTAAACGCTCTCAGGTGTAAAATAATTCTTAAGATTGCACTCAAGTTGCACCATTACTCATACAGCTTGTGAAGTAACCTCTACCCGGTAACTTTATATGTTATCACATACCTTTGAATCCGTAGGTTCATCAGTATCTGCAACCACAACTTCACCTACTGCAGGTTCGGCTGGGAGATCCTTCTCTAAGGATTCAGTTGCAGTCTGGTCCACGTTTTGATCTACTTTATCAATATCTTCTACTTTGGCCTCAGAGGTCTCTACAACCTGAGCTTCAAGAACTCCAGGTTCGACTGGGAGATCAATCTGACTAGTGGGAGACTTTTGGTCAGCAACTGCAGGTTCATCTGATGCTCCTTGTCTAACAAGTTGCAGAGCTATCTGCCAGGGTATAAAAGATAGGTTAAAGCAAAAAGGTCACAAATTTGTTCCACATTTTCAAGCAGTAGCTCTACAGACCTAAACTTTAAATCAAGTGTATAGAGTTTTATGGTTCGTCATATAGAAAAGTTTAAAAGTTTGTGCTGGTGATCTAAATCTAGACATTGGCGACAAACCTTGCGGTAGATCTTTTCTATGTGCTTTTGGAGGTTCCTAACTCCTGCTTCACGGCAATAATTTTCTATAAGAGCAAGAAGAGCTGCATTGGTCACTTCAACCTGTTCAGGTTCAATTCCACATGCTTCACGTGTGGTCTTCTCCAAATAATCTCTAGCAATGTGCATTTTTTCATCAGTAATATACCCAGCTATGGAAATAACCTCCATTCTATCCAAGAGAGGATTCGGTATATTCTCCACAACATTTGCTGTACAAACAAACAGAACCTGTAACAAAATTTCCAAAGGCAGGATCAAGTTAAGAACAAGAGGAATAAAAAGAAACCATCTGTAATCATTATTACATTTCATCCATGCCGCAAGGCCTGCAACTTATATTCTAAAAGATATTAATTATACTAGTTTAACCTTCACACAAATACGTCAGATTGCTTGAAAATTGCAATTATACTACCAGCAAAAGTAGGACATCAGAATGCCTAAAAATCACATATTAAAAACTAACCTTTGACAGGTCAATTGGAACATCAAGATAATGGTCAAGAAAATTAGCATTTTGCTCTGGATCAAGAAGCTCCAACAAAGCACTTGCGGGATCACCAGCATGCCCCCTTCCCAACTGCCACAAGACAAGGCAAAGTTAAACAACCATGAACTTATTGCAAAACTCAAAGCACTTCTGGTTTTGTAAATAATCATTTTAGAAACCATTCCTCACTCTAAACTACAAAAGAGACCGGCAATATGATGTCTCTCAGGTACAATATGAATCAAGCCAACCAGCCATAATATATTACCTTGTCAATCTCATCAATCAGAACTAAAGGGTTAGCTGTTCCCACGTTTTTAAGGCATTGTACCATCTTTCCTGGCATAGCACCAATGTAGGTCCGACGATGCCCCTGGATGTGATTTTAGAAGTATATAAGGAATAGCTCGTGCTGTATAGTTGTTATCAAAGTTTCAGTGCACAAAGCTTGCTAAATACCTTAATTTCAGCGACATCAGATAATCCTCCCACAGAGAATCGGTAGAAATTACGGTTCAAGGCACGTGCAATTGAGCGACCAATGCTGGTTTTGCCCACTCCAGGTGGACCAGAGAGACAAATGATTTTCCCTGTGATAAATAAGCAGAATATCAATAATCCGCACTGCTATCATGAAAACTAGCACAGATTTGCAGCATCTTTTACAACCTTGGATATCAATATAAAATAAGAGTTAAATCAGCGCCTGAGAAACAAGATAAACAATGCAATGAGGCAATGCTACTAAATCAAGGTAGACAATTGTGAAAGATGAAAACTATACCAACCTTGTGACATTCCTCTAAGTTTCCCAACAGCAATAAATTCCAATATCCTTTCCTTTACATCACTTAATCCATAGTGATCTTCATCAAGAATCTTTTGAGCCCGAAGAACATCAAAGTTCTCATCACTGCATTTGGGATTTGGATAAGAGAAGTTGTAATATTTAGAAATCTGCTAAAAAGTTAAAAATACAATAAGGACGCATTACTTCAATTAAATAACAAAATAATGCTTACCACAAAATAATAAGAACAGGACAGTAACTCAAATAATATATCTTATATACCTACCAAATATATCTTTTTATAGTTTTTTAAACCTTCTCACGCTAGTATCCATTATCCCATTTTAGATTTATATAAACGAATATTCATTACAGATATTCCTATCCAAGTATGGCATGGTGTTAAATTAACAATAAATGGCTTCATAGTATAGTTCAAGGAGTCTAAACAGATTATCTTTCAGCATCCAAGCCACAAATATGACATCAATTATTGGAATGTCGAACATCCTTCGCAATTTGATTAACTAAATTGAATAGTGCAAAAACCTGTAATTTCCCCATGGAATGGAAGTCAACCAATCTAGGTAATTACGCGTCACATTAAATTCACTGGAACTAGCCTCCAAAAGCTGCAGTTTTGTAAGCTCTTCTTCTATAACTTGCAACACATGAGGTGGGCATTTTTCCCTGTTTGGTTCAAGTCTCTCCCTGAACTTTGCTGCACCACAGAATCACAAAAATGATGCAGCCGTTACCTTTATGTATATGAACAATCAATATTTAGAATAGATTATCAATGTTATCTACAAACATGCTTGAGTCACAGTCAGAATAAAACTGATGTGAGAAAGCACCAACAGCAGCCATGATGTGCACATATTTGCAAGCATGGTCGAGAAACTTAATGTTATACAAAGTCAGTCTTAGTCCTCGATTGTATGCATCATGTGATCACACAATGCAATACATAAACAACGTTTGTCTTACTAAACATCTATAACAATATAGAGAAGGCCAAACATATATTTGTTTTCGATTTCACGGTAATGTAACAGCCTTTGACTTTTGAAAAGGCAGGGAAAACAATACACACACACATACACACACACACAATATCTAGGTTTGCAAGAGTGTTAACTTAATAAAATAAAAATATTAAAAAATAATACTAACCAGAAAGTGCTGTTTTGTCATCTGCCTCCAATCCCAGTTCCTGCATCATGTCAAGCCCAGTAAGTTTTACATAATCCCCAGGAATGAAATAAAGAAATGGATATAAAACCCCTCATAAAGAAAACAGATCACTGAGAAATCCTCATCCACATCCAATGGGGTAATGGCATAAAAAATGTCTAATGATGGTTGGAGAGGGGAGACAAACACCTTTTTTATTGCTTTAAGCTGCTCATTCAACAAGTAGCGGCGTTGTTCACCACTTATCTTCTCTTCAATCGCCTTTGCAATAGATTCCTAGATATAACAAAAAAAGGAATTAACAAAAGAGAATCAAACCATAGTGGAGAATATATGCTACAAAACAATGACATATTGGCATGTCACACCTGAATCTTGCTGATTTCTATCTCTTTCTTCACTAGTTCCAGTGTAAGCTTTAAACGTTTATAAACCTGAGCAAAAATTGCATGGTTAGAAAGCATTGTCGATATGATAAGATTGAGTATAAAGTCACATCAATCATCCCAGTTACGAATTGATTAACCTATGCTTACATCTAGCTCTTCAAGCACTTGCTGACATTGAAACTTGTTTGCACCAGATATAGCCGCTCCAAAATCTGCTAACCTTGGAAAATTAAAATCACCTATATGCTGCACAAATATAAATAAAAAGAGGAAAAAACAAAATGTGAGGAAAAAAAGGTTTCACATGTTGCAAGCAAATAAATTTATTTTGAAGAACAGAGGCATTCAAAATGAAAGATGCCTTAAATTTCACAGATTATGAGAAACTGAACCTGAGTGTATGTTTGAACATGATCCCTCCAAAGGGAACTAGTCTTCAGAACGTCTCTTAAAGTCGATATAACCTCAAACGACGTTGCCTTTATGACATCATCATCCTTGTCATAGGGTTTGTCCTGAAATACAAAGTATAAACCCAAAAGAGAGAGAAAAATCTACTTTATATGTGGAACCTCCAAAAATAAACAAACTGAATTGTAAAAAATTGAGACAAATGTGGACCTTGAGATGGTCAACTTTTACAGTCAGAGGATCCTCCTCAACCTGCAGACAAGCCATAAGTTCGCTTAGTTTAACTATACCAATTTGTATTATAAATGTGTTTGAGTGTGTATTTGCAATTGCAAAATCTACGGGCACATACTTAAATATTGAAAAGTTTCACTAGAATAAATTGTTATAATCAGTTCAATGAAATGTGAAAATGAATCGCGAGACATATATGAGGTGATGAGCCAAAAAAAGATGCTAAATATGCCTGCTAAAGTCATTGACCAAAAGTTCATGCTTACTGATTAGTTTCCCTCACCATCTCTGTAATTCGAAGTCGCCTATGACCAATTAGAACAACTTGGTCTCCTTGAATGCTTGAAATCTGAAATATGAAGACAACAGGTATAAAAATTCATAAAAACTTAAGGAAATTATACTGTATGTCCAGTTAATCCACAGAATTAAGGGCATATGGAACTTGGGAGTAAACTAGATACCTGGGCAAGAGTACCGACTTCATGCAGACGATTAAATAACTCCTTCCCTTTTAAGTCCGTTATGTTTTTATCTGTTTCAGAACCTGAGACCACACTAGGATCAGTCCCTGGCTCATCCTTGAGAAGAAAAGCACCAGCATATGGAGCATGCCGTTTTCGGCTTTCTTGTAAAGCTGCCAACAACTTAGGATCCTACATCAGAAGCGACAGATTAGTTAGTTCAGTAAGTCAAATGTTATATAACACCTTGCAGTAACCGCAATTCAAGAATTGACCCAACAACCAAAATGCCAACTTGATTTTCACTGTATCCAATAATCTCATGTACCTTCACATAAATTGGCATGTAGAACCCTGGAAAGAGCGGTCGATGCGGCAATGGCAATGCTAAAACCTGACCGAAAGGTAATAGGAAACAAAAAGTTAATGGATAGATAGGGTATATAATTCATGAATCCATCATCCAACTTATCTGTTGGTTCGGAGAACACAAACTTTCTGGCTTTCTACTTAACAAAGAAAAACACTTACACAAACAAACTTGAACAAACATCCCAAGAACTAAAAACATCCTTAACAACACAAACACCAACATAAACTGAATTGCGAAATTTAAGATTACAATTCAAAAACACAACAATTAACTGTAAGTTGAACATTTTCCTATATCTTCATTTTCTCCTAATCCAATTAAACTAGTTTAGCATAACCAAAACCTCCAAATCCAAACCAACCGTTAGATAATCGTCGAGTCTCGGATTTGTGGGCACAATTGCCGACGAAGATTTCGACTCAGCGGCCTCTCCCTCTGCCTCGGCTTTCTTTACCTCAATTTCCGCCACCTGATCAGACCCATCTTTCCCGTCCGAGCAAAAATACGCTCGGCCAACCGAATTGGGCCGAGTCAACCCGGTGAGCGAGCTAATAACTCGGAGAAACGGCGAGGCGAGCTCGGTGGGCCCGGGACGGAGCCCCAGATTAGGACCCAGGCTATGGATTCGGCCCTGGAGGCATGAGGAGGAAGAAGACAGAAGCTTCAGCATTTGTCTTTGGCAGCAAATCGGTTGAAATTGTGGGAAAAATCGGAAATTGAATTTAGGGTTTAGGGTTTTTGGTAGCCCTAGCGGAGCAGTAGTGGGTTGGAGAGAACCGCCATTGTTGTGGAACTTAAAACTCCTTGAAGCAAAAGAAGTTGGGTTTCTTCAAGCGCTTGAATTTAAAGTTAAAGCCCTTCATAAACCCTTGTCGCTCGTACTTTCATGTGACGAAAATGCCCCTGTAGTTATGAAGAACTACATAAAGAATGGTGGGCGCAAAATGCACGATGCATCCAGAACCCCTGAAGTTTCCCGATAAAATTTTTTCAAACTCTCCCGGTAAACAAACAGAACCTTCGGCTTCCCTGTGTTACCAAAAATCCTACCGTGCAGTCCTTCAACATTCCGCTCGTTTCGGAGCTGCTAGGGAAGCAGCACTGGTCGGAGCTCAAAACCCATCTCAAAGGCTCGAGCTTTGCCGCAGCTCTTCACCAGCTGTTCGGCTCCGGCGCCGAGCCAGAGCTAACTCTCAGGTACTCAAAGATACGAGCTTTCTTAGATGGGTTTGTCCGAAACACCAAAATGCATTCGATTTCTTTGATTTTTCACGTGGTTTCAACTTTCAATGTGTATGTAGCAAACCATTTTTGTACATTTTCGAGTACAATATGTTGGTGTTGGCATATGTGAAAAGTTTGCAGATACATTTGGGTTTTGGAGCTTTCAGAGAGCTCGAAATTATGGGTTCAAATTATCTTGTAATCCTTTGTTGAGTGCTTTGTTAAAGGAAGGTGAAATTGGTTATGTTGAATAGGATACACCAGAGCACAGTAGAATTTTCAACGTTGAATGCGTACAGTGGAAGGATTGGGAGGAGAAGTAAGGCTGATTTGTGTAAAGTTGGGAAATTGGACAAGGCAAAGGATGTTGCCAATGACACGAAGGCTTGGGGGATTTCACCAAATGTGGTTGCTTATAAGAGTCTGATTGATGGGCTTTGCAAGATGGGTGGTTTGGGGAAAATGTACAAAGCTGATGCCGTTTTGATGGAGATGGTGTAGAATATTGTTCGCCCGAGTCAGGTTTATGTTTAATACTTTGATTGAGGGGTTCTGTAGTAAAGATGAGAACGCAGAAGTTGCGATGAAGGTGTTTAAGGCGACAAGGAAGCAGGGTTTGAAACGGACTGTGATTACACATAATTCGCTGATTGATTGGGGTATTACTGCAACGGGAAGCTTGATGAGGCTGGTGGTTTGCTGGATGAAGTGCTTGGCTTGGGTGTGAAGCCAAATGTTGTTACCTACAATGCCCTTATAAATGCATTTTGTAAGAAGATGCTGAAGAAAACTAGAGAGTGGTTTAACGACATTAGAATGCAAGGCTTTGCACCCAGTGTTATAATATGTTGGTTGATGCCTATTGTAAGGATGGATTGATGGAAAAAGCAAATGTGTTGCGCAGTTTAATGTTAGAGGGAGGGATTTTCCCAACACTGTGGCATTACTGCCGGATTACTGGTTTGTGTAGACAGGGAAACGTTGAAATGGCCATGAACATTTTACATGAAATGGAGGTGAAGGGCTTGGAAGTTAATCTCATAAATCTGTAACACATAATGTATGAATAGATTGATTGTGCAAAGAAGGGAAGTTAAGAAAGGCATTGCGACTCTTAAACCAGACGGCAGACGATCAAAAAGGGTTTGTTTCCAGTAACTTGACATGCAAATACTCTGATGGATGACTAATGCAGGGAAGGAAACCTCAGGGCGGATTTGAAGGTCAGAGAACAGATGGAGAAACAAGGCGTGCGAGCAAATATAGCAGCTTATGATGCGTTGATCATAGGGTATTGCGCAAAGGGCAAGCTTGAAGATGTGAATGAGCTTCTTAACGAGATGTTGGAGAAAGGGTTGATAGTCAAACTACTTACAAAATAGTATGAAAGGAAATGACTGATAAAGGTTTTGTTCCTGATATAGACTGGCACCTTTATAGTCTATCTAGCTCTTAACTATCGAAATGAGAAACCGAATTGGTTTCAATCTCACCCTAATGAAGTGTATTTTCTTCTGCATCACCGGCGAAGCATAATTCAGTAAGCATCTGCACACTGGTGTTCATAGTACTCTCGTCTCTTCGGTCTCACCTCTTAAATGTTATGATCCTTAGCTGAATGTTTTGCAAGCTTCCACACCATTCTTTATATATCGTGACTTCAAGCTTCTTCCGGCTCTGAGAATTCTCATGGAGAAAAGAAGACGAGGCTCTGCATCTACTTTGACATTCGATTGGAATTTGTAAGCCTTGTTGGCTAAATTTGATTGAGTTTAATAATACTCTATGATTGAATGTTTGAGTTGTGGACTACAGCAGAAGCCTAAAGTCTCACAAAGTTATGGGGACAATAAGTTGTAGTGCAACTCTCAAACTTCTTTCGGCTAAAGGCCTAAAACCACCAAACTATATCAGGTCAAGCAGATGCGGTTTAGGCCGGTTGGGCAAAGTCGCTCTCTTGACTAAACCGGTTGGGCAAAGTCGTTCTCATGCACTCAAGTTCAAATTCACCAATCCATGGTTATTATCTTTTATTTCTAAGTCTGTAAGTAAATTCTTTTTTGGGTTCTTGACCCCATTTTACAACAAAAAGGAAAAACCACCCGTCCAAGAAAAAGATTGGCAAGAGGAAAATGTAACAGCATTACTTAGAGTATACGTAGGCGTAATCATATTGATTAGAACAGCTGTGTCTTCTCTATTCATTCAAATTTAAATCTTTCTCCAAACACTTTAGATTAGTTTAAAAGTACAATAATGTGCAATCGACTTGAGCTCAAGTATCTTGGAGCATTGAGACACTTGAGCTAAAGCCCTAGGTTCGATTGGGGAAGGTAATTGCTCCGAGACACTTGAGCTAAAGTCCTAGGTTCGACTAGGGAATGTAATTGCTCCGAGACACTTGAGCTAAAGTCCCAGGTTCGACTGGAGAAGGTAATAATTAAACCTACAACAAAACGCAGCGTTTTATTGTCCAGTCGTTCAAATCGAATCCCACTGGCCCATGCTAAACTTCAAATCTGGAGTCTTGACTTCCATTCACACGGCTTAAGAGATTCTTCATTGTCATCGAAGCTTCTTCATTTCAGAGCTTTTCTAATTCCATCTCCATTCACCATACAAATCCAAAATTAGGGTTTTTCTTTTCTCCCCAAAAGCACCTTAATAATCCCATGGATTTCCAGAAGAAGAGAATCCATTTACTGCTCTTCATAGTTGGCATCATCGTCCTCAGTATCACAGGTACACAAACACAGATACACATATAGATATATATACACATATACATGTAAAGATTATCAATTTATTTTGTATTTCTGTGAAAACTGATTGGGAAGAATTAAAATTTTGAAGTATTTCTTTCACCCATCTTCTGGGATTTGAAAATTTTCTTACTTGATTAGGTAAAGATCTGTTCTTTTGGCTGTTTCATTGGCTTAGGGTTTTGGATTTAGGATCTTCGTATAATTAGGTCTCTCTTTTAGGATCTTTGTAAACCCTAAATCATTGCAAACAAACGGTATGAGTTTGAATGAAAATCCCAAAATTTTATGAACCCAGATTGTATAATTAGGTCTCTCTTTTAGGATCATTGTGGTGATGTGATTTGTGTATGATATTTGATAGCGAGGAATAACAAATATCAAATCACCCATTGCCACATAATGCTCTAGCTTTCGATGTTGCGCCTTATTGTCAAGGCTTAGGAAATTGGTGTCTTTCTTCTTTTAATATGAATCTGTTGAGGGGAGTGGGGAATTTGATTTGTCCTGTAGACCTGAGCTGATAGCTACAAAACCTTACAAGGTTTGGGACTTGAGTACCTCGTTGAAACATTGCTCGGAGAAACCCAGTGGGAAAAACCCGAGCAAAGGAAAAAGAATCCCGCACCCTGCCACCCACGTTACAAATCAGTATAGAGAACTTATAAATGAAGATGAATCACTATTTTGATGTTAATGTTCTGTTGTTTAATATTACATTTTGTTCTGGACCTCTGGTTGAATGGAGATGCAAATAAAATGTTTCTATTCCTAATATTTTACTTATGTGATAGTTTAGCGTCTGGAGTTTGTGTTTGTTTAGGTTTTGTAAAGCATTTTGCGATTTACTAATATATGTTAGGTAATGCAACATTCAGGGTTTTAGTATTTTAGTATAGAAAATGTGTATCCACTACTTATTTAGATTATTTTTGCCGTAGCTGAAAAATGTCGGCAACTGCTTGGGGAAGAGCGTGCATCTCAGAGTGGGAAGTTTACATTCTTGAACTGCTTTGATATGAGTTCCGGAACACTAGCTTGTTCTGTGAAAGAGGGAGTGAAGCTGTATGTTAACAACATCAGAGCTGCTCATGTTGAGATGATAAGGCATAAGGCGATTGAAAGTGAATTGTCTGATGCATTGTCGCAGGGGATATCTGCTAAAGATGCAGCCAAACAAGCACAGGAAGCGGGAGCAAAGGCAGCGAAGCTGGCAACTCGGCAAGCCAAGCGGATAATAGGTCCTATCATCTCGTCCGGATGGGACTTCTTTGAAGCCATATACTATGGTGGTACAATTACAGAAGGGACCATCAGGGGCACGGGAACCTTGTTTGGCACCTATGGAGGAGGCTTTGTAGGAGAGCAAAGGCTTGGGAGATTTGGTTACCTTGTGGGAAGTCAATTGGGCAGTTGGGCAGGAGGTAGGATTGGATTGATGGTATATGATGTGATTGATGGAGTGAACTACTTGCTCCAATTTGGTCTACCCGAAAACAGTGAAGTTCGTGAAACTTCCGCTTATGAAAGCTCTGAAGGTTCTGATGACTCTAATGTTGATGAAGTCCCCACATATGAGAACCCTGAAGCTGAAGCCTATGAAACCTATGACAGCTCCGAAGCATATGAACATTCTGAACTGAGGTGAATGAAATGAATTAGGTCCATTCCGTTCTTTTACGCGAAATCTTATTCTGTAGATGTAATATAAGAAAATAGGTCGGGTGACTCGTTCATATTTGTGTATAACTTTACATACGGATTGTATTTCCACAGAATTGCATGCTTCATTCTTACACCGGAGTCTTTTTTCTCTTTGAAATGCATCGATAAACGCCATTTTGCTATCGTCTTACATTTTATACATAGTTATGTTTATTTAGAAAAATAGGGGAGGGGTAGTAAGCTAGCAAGCCTCTCCCATTGAGGTCTCTAGTAATTTGGAGTTCTGAAATAGAAGAGACTGACTTGGCAAGTTGGCAACCCAACCCCTGGGCCTAGGCCTTGAACATAATTTCAACAACTTTCCTCTAGCTTAAGAGTTGGGCGAAAGGTCTTTTTCTGCAATAAATTAAATCGATAACATTATTGGACTGAGATGGGCTAAGGTTTTTAGATTTGGGCAGCGTTACAATGTGAATGTTAATGTGACGGTATTCTAAATCTATTACCCTTTAGCACTTGGAAAGCTTGAAATATCGTAACATTAACGTATTTGTTTCATGTAAGTTGTTCATCACAAGTAAGATATTAAAGCAGATTCAGATCGATTATAGATGCTAAAAAGTTGTGTACCAGTTTATTCGATTATAGTTGTCCTGTTGCTGGCAATTCCCTTTGATGGGTAATCTGTAAAAAAATCAAAAAAAGGGCTAAGACCCTCTCTATAAAGTTCTCAAAGAGACTTGTAGTATGCACTGACCCTGGAATGAGTAGTCTATCCTCCCCCTAAACTTTTAAAAACCATAAAAATTATATTTGTATCGTATTCGAGTCACCTGTCATGTATAAAGTTTCCACTTGTAGGGATGAGTCCAACAAGTTATGAAGAAAGGAACAAAGGATTTCGTTTCACCACGAAAAGAGATTTGAAGGCAATTTGTGAATTTATGAGGGCTCAAGTTGAAGCTCAAGTTTCGGCGTTGCATGGACTAGCAAGTAGTATGGTTGAAGATCTAATATGCCCATCACACTCTCAGGGCCAGTGTAAGGCACATGGAATCGTGTGGGCAACACACACTCGTTGCTCAAATGGCCACAGTTCATTTGACTTCATCCTAACCAACCAATATGCTTATGGCCTTTGCTTTAAATTGATTCTTATTATTTAAAATTCATAAATTAAAGATAGGAAGCATTATGATTAACTAGTGCTTGATGGCATAGGGCAGGCCTTCCAATACTTTATGTTAAAGAAAGCAGTTGATACACACAACTTATGATGGCAGAATAATAAATTAGGAGTGTGAATAGCATCTCTCTTGAAAAAACGAAGAAAATTAACATAAGCAATCGAAGATCCTACTAAACAAAGACTTACAATATAATATCCAAACACACAAATCATATATGTCAGAATTAATCCATGACATCAACTTAGCACATTTGAAAATCATTGCCAAAGGTTTTCACCAAATGCCCACAAAAATGTTACCATCTAAGAGGGAATTTTGGAAGTTATGTGGACCGGATTAAAAAGAACAAAAGTTAATTTAATCAAGTTAACCACATTCAAATTTTGAAAAACCATATATGACACACAGTGAGTTATAAGTAAAGAAATCACGAACGCTACTGTTGGATAAAGTTCTAGAATACTGAAGTACTGAGAGAAACTTTTGATGGATAATAGAACGAAAGATTACTAATATACAACCCTAAAAATATTTAAAAAGTTCCACGAAACAATCATAGAAAATTTAACATGAACGTACCAAAATAATTAAATATGTTTTTTACTCGCTAAACATCCTCAAACTCCCTAAATCCATCTTATGTCGTGGAAAAATAACGAGTTTGACTCGTCTCGTCATTTTCTTTCCATAAAGATATCTTGGATTGAAATGGACTCTAGAAACTCCTAATACACTATTCCATTGAAATTTATAGAATTAGTTGCAATACTTACATTTATTTAATATAATCATTATCTGACAGTCAGAATATAACTCATTTGAATATATGTAGCTAATACATGTAAGTATGTATTTAATACAATCACAATTTAACCGTCAAGATTGTAATTGTATTTAACACATGTAAGTATTATAATCAAATTTAACCAATCTAAAACTGCTTTTCCAGCCCTACTTCACGACAATAAAACATATCTCCAATAGAGGTTTGACCTATTTCTATTGGTGGTCATACCTTTATCATGGTGATAGTACAACGTGGTTTACCCAGACGTGATCTCCCTGGTGGTGGTACAATGTGGTTTACCAAAATGAGATCCCCCGTGTAATATTTTACATGATTTTATATTTATGAAATGAAAAATATATAAGTTTTCAAAGTTGAACCCACTATTTCTGAAAAGAAATCCCAATTTCAGTGTCGAGTAGTCGCGTTGCAGCTATCGTTGGGAGTGAAAGTGGCCAAATTGGCACAAACAAGTAGACTTTATTTCTATCCCTACATTGCATGATAGACTTTATTTCTATCCCTACATTGCATGCTTCATCCCTTTTTCTTCCGACCAAAAGGGACATAAAAACATTATCAAAACCCAAATGACACTATCAGTGGTCTACATCCATGCTTTGTTACCTCCCTCAGTGGATTCGATTTCAAAAATTAAGATTAAGGCAACTAAAAATTTTCTTTTTTATACAAGGAATAATTTAACTCTCTGTGTGTAAATTTATTTTACGTTGCCAGTCCTAAATCCGGATAAAGAAGGTGAGAGAGGAGAGCATCCGGATTTAATTGTAAGTGTTCAAACAGGAAAGGACTGGAGGGAAAGGAGAAAATGGAAAAGGAGAGCATTCGGATTCAATTGTATATCGTATCTAAACCATTGAAAGTAAAAAGAGAAAATTAAAGCTGAAAAAAAAAAGGAATAAATAATATTAATATAACAATATCGTACGAAGTTGAATTCAAATTAGGAAGGGGGCTTTTACTGATTGGAATTATAGTGGCCATCCAGTCCCTGTAAAGCCAACTTAATCTTCAGCCAGAGAAAAAACAGAATAAGCATAGTGGAAGCTACGAGGCACATTGACAACGTCTAAGAAGTAAGAACTCAGTGTATATGACAACATTGTAGATACATGAAGGCCCCACACGATATGTGTTGAAACAGCAGCATAGGTTTTGTCTTCAAATACAAAATATTAACTCACTGTTGTAATTTTGTAACACGTTTGAATATCTAATTTTTGCAATATACGGCATCCGAATATCTGATGATGTAAATCGGGACCGATTTTGTGTGTTTAGAGATTGAGGAACTGCATAACCGAATCATTAACTTCGCCCAAACTAACTTGAAATTGTTTCTAAAATATTTGGCAGAATATAATTCCAATAAAAGTATATATAAACAAAAAGAAGTAATCGACGCACATTCATATTCATTTTTTATCTTTGAATTAAATAGCCGAAGAAGAATTACGGGACATATATAAACAAAAGTGTGAATGATACACAAAAATCATTCCCAAAACAAGTAGCAGCTATCATCATTTTGATATTGAATGAAGAATTTGGGTGAAGAAACTTCAAAACTCAACCAAAGTTATATATTTATTTATTTTTAATCTGGACAATTACATTATGTGGACCTGACTATGACATTGTTTATAGTTAGGATAAGGCAAGTGGGGTTCACAACAAAATGTCAAGCCAATTGCTATAGTGTGAACTGAAAGATGCTGATAGTAACTCATGAGGCCAATCTCAAGAAAATGTTTAATTTACTATCTATATAAATCAGTATTGTGTGAAAGTATAAATAGGAGAATCTTTATCCAACTTACCTCATCTTGGAGTTCATGGGGATCTAAGCTAGGCCTTATTTAGGTTAAGGAATTGTTTCTCATTATGATATTGATCATGTAACATCGAACATCTAATTAGGTTTTTTAAGTGTTTTCATGTCTATTTGTCTAGATGTTACTTTTTTCTCTTAATTTAATAAGAGACGGTGTTGAGCTATCATACATATATAATGTGTAGAACTCTGTATCTTTGATGAGGATATACATTTCGCGTTTTAGATTGTTCTACTTCGAAAATCTAATATAGTCTAAATTTTTATTTACAAACTCCAATGGTAATTAAGAGTAAGTACTATTGTTAAATTTATGATCTTATCAGTTGTCACTAGCTTTTGATCATGAGTGTCTACCATAAAAAGGGTTTTGAGGACTCCTGTCTCCCTTTATTTATTTATTTATATTTAGGTCCCATTTTGTGCATTCAATGTAAGAAAAAAAGAGATGGCATCATTTTCTCCCATCGCTCTACATCACATATAACTACTTTTCCCTGCTGAACTAACCAGAACCGTTGGTAGGGATGGCTTGCTACTTTACCTATTCACACACATTTTTATCTATCACACATCTCTTAATTTTTAACTGTGAAATCGAATGAACTGAAAATGTAGATATGTAAAAATTAAAAAGAAGTGTATAAAAAACACTACCCTACCAGCATATCAAAATTTGTAACTCCGAAACTTAGCTGTATGCCTTGGGATCATGGCCATGTCCAATCCCGAGAAAAGCCAAGTTTCAGGTTTAAAAACTAGGAAGCACCATTGACTCTGATTTGTAAAGCGTTGAAGGTTAACTCACCCTTGAATGATATTGTAATGAAAACTAGGATAAACTACATTTTATACTCCTCAAGTTTGAGGTAGCTTTTAAATGGAGTTTAAATTTTCTCATATAACATCATGAAGTTATTAAAATCAATTTATACATTCATCTCTTTGAATGTCTAATATTCCACTCAATCGATGACATGCTATATGTGAGACTTATTTCCAAATTGTCAGACAAGCCACACTGTCACTAATAGAGTTTGGACCAAACTATGCAATTGGTTATCGTTTTAAGGCACAAAGCAACGACTTAAGAGAAGTTCCATATTGAGTATTATATACTTCACATTAGCCTATACACGGTCATACAATTGATAAGCATAAATTGATACAATTTCAAAACCTAATGGTGCCACATTAGAAAATTGAAGCTCACTACACCAAAACATAGGTTTTATGGTGCGCAATGCATGTCGTAGAAGTTGTTTACGATGCACACCAGGCAATCTGTAAAAGGCCATGCCTTAAAATAGTTCCTATCATTTACTGCGTGCATTTTCACGCCTTAAATAAAGAAAAAAACACATTGTAAAAGCAGTTTTAGCATATTTCTAAACTATTATCACCGTAATTACATTCATTGTTACGGCATGCATGTTTTTAATTATCTAAGGTGTGCACAAACTGTTCGCCTTAGATAACATTTATTAACTTCACACTTTGACAACATAACATATATAATATAAATATTTGTTGGCGTGAGTTGTAATAAAAAATAGCATTGTAATTATTGTTATTATTTTCCTTTTCAGGTGTATTTTCTATTTCAAATAGAATATGAATGTTATTTTCTTCCTCAACAAGACTATGTACTACAAATATATGTGCATCCATAAGAAAAACAATATACAAGAAAATTCTAGCATTTTTGTAAAATTTGGATAATACCAGGGAAATAAATTTTTTATTATCAAATAATATTATTGTTGATAATTAGATTATTAATTAAATGTCAAATATTAAATTATTTAAAATTTGATTTTCTTAATATTATTCTAGAAATTTTACAGAACTCATGATCGAGTACTAATTGTTACACCAATAAAAAAAAAAATTGAGGTGGCAATCTAGGTGCGATGGACCTACTATCACAATGCATTATAAATCAATAATCAACTCGCAACCCCTCACAACATGGACCCCACAAGTGCCCATAAATAACGACTCCTGGAGGATGTCACCAAGTAAGCCGTGGAGATTTTTCTCAAGAGTGTTTGAAACTTCGAATTTTCAATCTTATTTCCCAATAGATTTGATCACCATATCCTCATAGTGTCGACATGTGTTGCCAGGGAGATGCTTTGGTACAAAGAGTTTGCGAATTGTATGAGAAAATCTCAGGCCTTGAGAGCCTCAAACCCTCCCAAGATGTCGACATGCTCTTCACCCAACTCGTTCTCACATGCATACCACCAAGTCCAATCGATGTTTCCAAGTTATGCCAAGGGGTGCAAGAAATAAGGTCCAACCTTATAAGGCTCTGTGGAGAGGCAGAAGGACTTTTGGAGAATCACTTCTCGACAATCCTAGGCTCATATGAACACCCTCTCGACCATCTCGACATTTTCCCTTACTATTCCAATTACCTCAGGCTTAGCAAACTTGAGTTCAACATCCTGAGCCAACACGTCACTCGTGTGCCTAGAAAAATTGCCTTTGTGGGTTCTGGCCCTCTTCCCCTTACCTCAATTGTCTTGGCCTCATATCACCTCACCAAAACCTCTTTCGACAACTATGACATCGATGCTTCGGCCAACTCCAGGGCTCTTGGCTTGGTGTCTTCCGATCCTGACCTATCGAAAAGAATGGTCTTCCACACCACAGATATAATGGATGTCACAACTGCTTTGAAAGACTATGAAATTGTGTTTTTGGCTGCTCTTGTAGGCATGGACAAGATGGAGAAGCTGAAAATTATCGATCATTTGGCAAAATACATGGCTCCAGGAGCAACCTTGATGCTAAGGAGTGCACACGGTGCGAGGGCTTTTCTGTATCCAGTGATTGATCCTTGTGATGATCTTAGAGGGTTTGAGGTTCTCTCTGTGTTTCATCCCACCGATGAAGTCATTAACTCAATTGTCATCGCGCGTAAGTATGCATTGCCTGTTCAGCACTCATCACCAATTGATTCTCAGGGTCTTAATGCTGGTGCCATTATACTTCCCAGCAAGTGTTGTGAGCTTGAAGCCTTCAATCCCCTCCATAAACATGGCAACATGATTGAGGAGTTGGCCTTTGAGGAACAGCTTTCTTAAAACATCCTTGGATGATCTTTCTTCATGCTTTCATCTATGTTGCTCATATGCATGGAAATAAAATCCATTTAGTTGGTTTAAATATTATGTGTTTAATGCATATCTGACCTGTTTATCTAGCTACTTATTATTGTGACATATCAAATATGTACTATGGAATCTTAAATTTTAATAAGATCA
Source organism: Pyrus communis (assembly GCF_041283825.1). Lineage (NCBI taxonomy): Eukaryota > Viridiplantae > Streptophyta > Magnoliopsida > Rosales > Rosaceae > Pyrus > Pyrus communis. The sequence goes on from NC_142576.1 coordinate 3,654,197, forward strand.
CATGGAAATTGGATCCTTATTTTTGGATACATAATGTTTGTTATTTCATTTTGCACTTATGAAAATGAGAAAATTCCTATTCAGATTGTTAATAGTGGAACGAAAGGAAAAAAAATATTTTAGCACACTCTGTTTCTCCGTTCTTTTATCCGAAAGGTGTGTGCCAGGAGTAAAAAGGTGTGTGGAATTCAATTAGGGTTTTTGTTAACAAACAATTAGGGCTAATGCGAGTCAATTACAAGATCAATTAGCAAAGGAATCTCCGACTTATTCACAATATTCCAAATTCAATTAGGGCTGAGAAGGTTGTAACTCATATTATTCCAAAGTTAATTGCCAACCATTGATATATGAGACACTAGCTTGCCCATTAATGTTTACTCTGACTTCTGTACCCCATCCAGTTGGGTTTAGGTTAAGAAGAAGAGGTTCGATATTGTATGGTTCAAAATAAATTTCTCTCTTTTTTTTGGTACATTGGATGGTTCCAAACCCTCGACCTAGCTTACTCTCACCCTCATCACTAGGCTAACCCCACTTGATAAATTTCCTTTTATGTACAATGTGGATAAGCATGTAGGGTTTTCATCACAGTTTGAGTGGAGGGGATACCTCAGAGAAGAAAAGAAAAGATTGAGAGAGACCAGAATTTTGTTGGGTTCTGCAGTCATTTCATTAGACGAAATTTGCAATATTGATTGATCCTCAGTTGAAATATTTAGTGTTTTTTTCTTTTTTGACATATTAAAAAGGCTGTCACAGTAGGTTACTAGGTTATCTGATCGCAAGTCGTTTAGGAAAGCAACAATTGATTTGGGTGGCTTTTGTCTAACTTTGATTTGTTCGAAGAGTTTCCCCGTTCGTGCCGGTGCTCCTCTATCGATCCTTGTTGCTTTCCCATCACATCTCATCTGAAAAGCCAAAGATGTGTCTGGCTCTTGAAGCTCCATTAATTTAACATTTTCCCCAGTGAATGCGTATAATTTATCAGCCCTCATTGTACATCTTTGCATTGTGCTATGACTAACTGACCAAGGTGATATATCTGTTATCAAGTCTCTTAACTTATGCCAAGTATTTTAGTAGCTGTATATAGATTTCCATCTGCAATATAAATTACAAGATCCAGATACCAGAGATGCATGAATTAAGTTCATCCAATTCTAAAAATTAATTAATTAATTATCTAATTAGAAGGAGATAAAAGAGAGAAAGCTGCAGAACCTTAATTACAGAAATATTACAAAACTCATGTCATTTCATTAGATGAAATTTGCAATATTGATTGATCCTCGGGTGAAATATTTAATGTGTTTTGTGCTTTTTTGGACAAAAAAGGCTGTTGCAGTAGGTCATCTGATAGCAAGTCGGTTAGGAAACAACAACTGATTTGCGTGGTTTTTGTCTAACTGTGATTTGTTCAAAGAGTTTCACCAATCGTGGTTATTCTCCCCTATCGATTCTTGTTGCTTTCCCATCACATCTAATCTGAAAAGCCAAAGATGTCTGCCTCTTGAAGCTCCAATAATTTAACATTTGCCCTAGTGAATGCCTATAATTTATCGGCTCTCATTGGATATCTTTGCATTGTGCTATGACTAACTGACTAAGGTTATATATCTGTTATCACGTCTCTTTAACTTATACCAAGTATTTTTCTAGCTATATATGTGCAGTAAATTACAAAATCTAGTGACTAGAATAAGGTTGTTTAGCTGTATATAGATTTCCATCTGCAACAAATTACAAGGTCCTGTGACTAGAGATGCATGAATTTCATACAACGCTAAAGATAAATAAATTAATTATCCAATTAGCGGGAGATAAAATAATGTCAACATTAGAAGAGAGAAAGCTGCACAGATCCTTAATTACAAAATATTAAGGGGAAGGTACAGAGTAGAGACTTTCAGGCTTTTGAGTTCTTGTACGTGAATTTTTTTACCACATTCATTGTCCAGTTATTTAATTAGCTAGAAAGCTAGCAAAGTATAATTGATCCGAAATATATGGAATGGAGAATTCGGAAGTTTCCTAAAACTATATTTATTGTTTAGATTTGGGCTTGTTGCCCATGCTCTTCCTTATGCACTTAAGTTTGAATCTCCATCCCTTTAATTTAGAATTAGTACACATATAATACCAGTTCTATGAAACTCTTAAAAATATATGATTCATTATTCTGGATACATCGATCTAACTTACTCTATCAATATTACATTTACTAACAAGATTTTATTTTATTTTTTTAATTTAAAAACAAGATTTCAGTTAAGTGTACAAGAAAGTTAAAGAGGAAAAATTCGGCTGGGGCTAGGGTTTGTAAACTGTAAGCTCATGTATATGCATATGGACATATATATATATATATATATGTAGTGTAGAGTGTCGACATAAAGGGAATGTTGTCCTGCATAGTGCACTTAAAATAAGGGCGCTTTTGGAGCGGTGAGTGTTGTCATATGTAGATCTGCAATATGAATCTCTTTCTCATAGTGTCGACATGGGGTAACAAGGAGAGGAGGTATGGGACTATGGGAGCAAAGCACAACAAAGTTTATAAGTTGTATGAGAAAATCTAAGGGCATCGAGAGTATTAATGTATAAGAAATTAATTCTAATTTCTACAAATTTATATTGAATTTTTGTATGTGTTTGCATTCAATTATGAACAAATGAATACAATTTCATCACGGCTTACATCAGGATGAGCCACACTTTTATTTATTTATTTGTAGACTTGAATATTTTTTCCAAGTATAGCACTAAATCATTTTGGGTGATGAATACTTAAAATCACCTACATACTAATGTAGTTTGAATTGTGCGTTTTGGACTTTTTTGGGATGTGCATATAGGAAAGGGATCCTCTTCGGATTCATTTTGTGGAGATTCTAGGATCCCCACATCTTAGTCGTTCATCGTATATCGTGCTGCCAGTTTTCGTCAGATACTATTTGTGTTTAACTTTAAATAAAAAAAATCAAACGATTTCTGACCGCACGATACACGATGAATATCTAAAATTTAAGGATCCCTAAGATCCCCACAAAATGGATCCCGATGAATCCAATTCCGTGCATATATAACATTACCTAAAAGATAACAAAATTTAATATTCATGTAAATTTATTGGCTATAGTCTACAATATTTTTATCAGGGACACCACGTTGAGTGAGTTGACCATTCTTATCACCAAAAGAAATTGCCATTCCCTTGCATCAATTGACCAACTATATCGATATACACACAAGAGTTTATCTACCTATAGCCGATTTAAGAGACTTTTTATGTCACTAGTTTATTATGCGACAATTATTTGTTCGACAAATAATGTACTTTTAAACATGTGTGACAAATATTGATTGGATAGTGACGTTACTTAAATTATATAATAGTTGCATGAGAGAACCTCTTCTAATTCGAGATTCTTTCACTTAGTTGCATTTTTCTGACTTATCAAAGAAAATGTGAGTTTTTCACCTTACAAATAGAGAATGAATTACATAAAACAAAAACGTAATGTCATGCCACGGACCTAAAGTCGCTAAAAAAGAGTGACCTGGATCGAAGGGGCGTGACACGTAAAGATGATAGTGCTCTTAACCTATCACTTATTATCATGTAAAGATTAAAACTCATGCCATATTAGAATAAAAAAAGTATATGTAAGTTCTTCTCCACAAATCAAGATGTAAAATCATGAATAAAGTTAATTCACACATGACTAGACTCTGAGTTACCATAACCAGTAGGATAACACTTGGGCACTCAAGTGAGTACTCTATGTACTTAATTTCTGATTTGGTCCAATTATGAATTTTACTTGGTTGAACAATGTACAATCTATTTTTAGAAAAAAATAAATAGATTTATGAATTTTATTTAGTTAAACAAATACATTGATTTGTTAGTTCGTAAAATAAGAAATTAAATACAATGTACAATATTGAAGAAAATAAAGAATACCTTGCTAAATTATTAAGTTACTAATTAATCGATAAATTAATAAATTATCGATTATTTAATTTTCACTAAATTAATAAATTTTCTTCAGTTCCAAGGCTATTAATTTATAAAGGTTTAACTATAGTTAGCAAAATGCAAGATATAGGACAAAGGGTAGTACTATCTACACACTCATTTTTACTTCTCATACACTCTTCTCAATTTTCAGTCATCGGATTGAATGAATTGAAGAATATCAATGACATAAAATTAACAAAGATGTGTGAGAGACAAAAATAGATGTGTGAATAGCCTATCCATAGGACAATAATACTTGATTGAAATCCAATTCCACCACCTTAAGCAAGAGTTCCAAGACCAACTGTTTTTGCCACGTCCAACAACTATTTGGCCTCCTCTCACAAAGGAAGGATATGTACTTGATTGAAATGCAATTCCACCTTAAGCAAGAGTTCCAAGACCAACTATTTTTGCCACGTCCAACAACTATTTGGCCTCCTCTCACAAAGGAAGGATATATATATATATATATATATATAACAATATTTCTGGTAGCCGTTAAACCCAATAACCGTGGATAATTGTCCGAATAGAGCGGATTTGGGTATGAAAATTCATGTATATTATGGATATGGGAAAAAACTATGAACTTTATTCGGTTATGGTTTTAGGTATGGTTATAGAGGTTCACAATTCATATCCGTCGTAGAATCCGAACCAAATAATATATAATATAATTTTTTATTATTATATAAAATATATTATATATATATATATATTTTTTTTTATTTGAGTAAACCTCTACCATTATTACTATATTCATTATTCACCGCATAAATATTTAGTATATAATATAATAGTATTTGCTGAACTCTATACCATATTCATTATGCACCAAACATCATGCTTATGGGAGATATCAACAACCAACATCATCAATGTTTTATTCAATACTCTTGTTTTTATACTTTGCAAAATTCATTCATTGTTATGTTTTTTATTATTGGAGCTATTTAATGATGAAATTAGTATATACTAAATTATTGTGCGTCAATTGGATGAATATAGTTTTTTTATTTTGATAAATATGGATATAACCGTTAACCGATAAAAAATTCGTTAACCGATATGAAATCCGTTATCCGGTGAGTATAGTTGTGGATAATCTCCGATGGTTAATTTATGATTATAAATATAGTTAATTTTCGTAATTATAAAGATGGATATAACAATTTCATCCCCAAACCAAACTATTGTCATCCCTATCTGATAGGAAGAGTGCACTGATTGAGCTCAAAAGAAAAGGATAGGCTCAGCCCAAAGGAGACCATCTACACAAAACCAATAAAAGGGTCCAGGAGACCATCAAAAGAAAAGGATGGGCTCAGCTCAAAGGATATATCACAGATACAGAATGTACAACATTTAAGTCTTAACATTACTACAAGTCTTAACATTACTACATTTAGGTCGAATATTAGAATCAACCAAATACTTGATACAATGATATCACATATCATCGTGACTATTTCCAGTTCAAACACCAGTGTCAAACATCATAGGTCCTCCGATGCTCCCGCCGACACCTTCATTGAGAGCAAACCTCATGTCCTCAGATGGTTTCCAATGCCTCTTCCTCTGGTTTATGAACCAGTTGTTAATCTGCTTTTGGTCCAATCCAGTCATCTCAGACAGCTGGAGTTTCTCCTCTTCCTATGTACACATGTTTACCATCGTCAAATTCTGAAATAATCCTAAACACACACAGAATTGGGGGGCGAACTTGCATTTGAAATAAGCCTTTACACTATATATGGATGAATTACACGTTATAGTCCATGTTTGTTTTCCATTAACTTTAATTTTAAACCAGAAAAGACATTGTAATGAAATTACCGTAGGATATGGCCACCTATAGTGAGTAATCCACCAATCCGATAGGGTACTCCTGGCATCCTTTGGTAGTTTCCCTTTCTTTCTTTTCTTTAAGAACTCCTTCCTCAAGCTGCTAAGGTAGCCACTGTACTTATTCAGCAGCATATCTTTCAGTTCCCGATCACCACTAGAACGAGCACCACCAGTGTCTTGACCCTCTGCTGCTTCCACCTCCCCACAGCTAAGTTCCTCCTCCGAACTGCCGACCCCTTCATCTGCATTACTAAAAATTAGGCCGCAATCCTATGTTAAGCATATAATATTGCAATTTACATGCAAGTCTCACTGTCCCCTAGCATCCCAGCTACTCAAACTTTAGAAACGACCACTAATATCTCAACTGAATGTACCATGAATAAAGAAAGGAAAACATAACTTGGGGTTTTGGAAAAGGATTATTGATTGGAGATGTTATATTCACACTCCAAAAAATCATCTTGCACTCCTTGTGCATGATGATCTTTTTAAAGTGCTAATTACTTTTAATTCAATAGTCAGGCCAAAACAGGTAGATTAATTTTAATTACTTTTAGCCGACCAGAGATTATAGATCATTTAACCTATCCCCATTTTCTTCTACCCGATAGACCAAACTTGCGATCGAACTAAGTTGACTATCGTAGGGTGTTCCTACCCTTCATCCAAGTTCAAGTTCAAAGCTCTCTCCATAGTTTATATTAGATTAATTAGAATATCACTCGAATTAAATAAAATACAAAAACTTAAAATCTAGATTTCATTCACAATATCTTCCTATTAGGATCCCTACTATTATTAGGACAACTTACTTACGTATAGAAATGAGGGTTTTTATGTAAAATGAAGGCAGTTTGTTTTTTCTAACTGAAGAAAACAATTCTCTCTTCAAAACCTTTATATGGTCCATTCACCTTAAGTGGTTTTATAGAGAAACACCGCTCACATATTTCTCTCCATAAGTGATTCTGGTCCTCCTAAAATAACTTCCAAACAGTCGTAGAAGGCTTAGTGAAACAAGTGATATCTCAATGGAGTTATGAGGGAGCATAAAAAACACCATCATGTTATTCTCATCCCAAATGTCATGATCTGTCCATATATAAAACTAGAACAAATTAAATGAAAGCCAGGTACAATCTCGTACGCATACAACCCCCTTTGGACTGATGAATAAACAGATGTATATGCCTGTACGTATCTTCTTCTTCGTACAATTGGAAGAAGAAAAAAGAAACCAAAACCTAGACTGGATGAAAAGGAAAGGAAAATGTATATATAAGCCACTGAGATTAGCCGAGTGGTGACAGTGGTTAGGGTGATGAGTACGAATAGGTTCGGGGTTCAAAACGGAGGTGGACTGTCTGCACTTCCATTTCCATAATCTCGTATGCTTTTTTGTTTGTATGATCACGGTTAAACCACGTCGATATTTTATATTCTTATTACTTTTTGTTTTATTATTTTTATAAAAAATTAATATAAAATATTGACATAGCTTAACAATGATCACATGAGGGTTAGGAAGAGTAGGAAAATAGAAGGACGGACAATCCACCTCTGTTCAAAACCTCCAACATAACTAAATTGAAAAAGGAAAATGTATATACAGCAGAAGAGATTTATTTATACCAGAGTGATAGTCCCAGGTTTTTGAGAATGTCCCTTTACAGAGGTTGCTAAGTTGAGTTTGAATGTTGGTCAAGAATGTGGTTGCTTCATCGAATGGTTTAGATAGCTCCTCCTTGTATCTATGGAGAACCTCAATATATGATTCCTTGCAAAACAAAGAACGAAAAGAAATAGATGTAACATGATTTAAGTCCTAGTTTTTCTGTACATTTTCCTTTCTTTTCTCAGCAATCAAACAGAATTTTACAAGTTCAAAATGCCACAAAAGAAATAAGTAACTTGAATAACTAATTAATATGGTGTAGAAGCTTCAAAGTGGATAAAACTGTATACCATGAACTCGTCAAGTTCAGGATCAGCTCCTATCTCACTGCAAGTGCTCATGGGGTGGCTTGCCCTTTCAATTTCTTCAAGCAGATTTTTCATCTCCGCTGGTGCTCCAACCTATAAAAATAAAAAAAATTATTTTACGAAAAACTCAAAATAACCAATCAGTATAATTAAAACCCTGCATACTGCCCAGTGGTGAGGGTGCGTGTAGATTGATGGTAGGAGTAGGCTAGGTTAAAAGCTCGAAACCCTGAATGTAACTAAAATATTCAACAAATAATGCCACGATTTTGTAGCCTCTGTTACTTCCAGTTACATCTTCTTCTTTTTTTTCAAGGTACAGTAAGTACTAAATAACCAGAGAATAACACAAGAAATCATTAATGTTTGCAAAATTCAGTAAGGATAAAAGAATATTCATGCACTTGTGCATTATTAATTAACCTTTTGGCATTCAAGGTATGCAGCTACTAAATCAGGGAAACGAGGATGACTGGCTATCTGGGACTTTATCAGATCAGACATATGATCGGATCCCAAACCCTCCGTCGCAAATAACAGCATGTTATGATCATCCACCACATGACCACTGCCATGAAACCCACCACAATTGGCGCTGCTAGTACTAGTAGCCATATTTTCAACTTGCTGATGAACATTCACATGATCATCTGAGCCTGCAGATATCACACCTGCGTTCATCCTGTGAAAATCCTCCATACGTATATTTTTCTCAAAGAAAAAAGGAGCTAAAAACTAAGCAACAATAATGTAGCGATACTTGCGAGTGAGAGTGCAAGTGTGAGCGAGAAAAAGAGAGACCGGTACTAGGAACCAAGGTTTTTCTTTTCTTTCTTTTTTGTTTTTGTTTTCTTGTGGGGGAGTTTTCACATGGAAATTGACCAGACTTTACTTTCTTTTCCGAGAAAAACCTGAGAAAAATAAAAGACAGAGAGAAAGTGGAGAAGGAACATCAAGGAACTGTTGTTTGTGCGTGTGTGAGAGAGAGAGAGAGAGAGAGAGAGGAGAGGTATTGAGAGCGAGACTGCTATTACACAGAGGATAATAGGATGAAACCGTGTAGGCTTTTAGAGCCCGTATATATAGAGGTCCACCAGTCATCTTCCTCAGTGCATGGAACTTTGGAATTGCCTTTAACTGTGACATGACATTCTTGATACGTTTCAAAACCCTATTGGTTCAGAAACTGACACGTCAATGGTTGGTAGGTCCAGCCTGTGCCTTCATCAAAGGCTTTACTCTCCTTGTAGGCTTGTACTTTATTACGACTCACCCCATTTTCCTGTTCTTTTCACCGCCACAAACGTGGTTGGAAAGTGTGGGAACAAGAACCAGATAATTAGATGATTACCCTGCTGTTGCTTTTAAATTCACGTAAAAATTCACCGTCGAAGACCTGGTTGGGTAGTGTCGTAACAAGAAACAGAAAATTAGAGGATCAACCTGCTGTTGCATTTAAATCCAGGTATAAATTTGATTGATCTCAAATGACATGAATAAGTGAATTTGCTGCATGCATGCATGCATGTTGTCATGCTTTCTCTCACACATGAGGTATGTGCAAGATGCAAACAATATTTACATGAGTTCTACTTATTTACAAATCATTGAAACATATATAATATTTCTTCGGCAATTAAATTACAATTTGGAAAAATAAGCATCCCACTACTTTTCTATGAGATCCATAAGTTCCTTTACGTGTACATTCTTGGAAGTCTGTAGCATAATAGACATTTACTAGTTTTTGGAAGTGGATTGTCTGCCTTCTCATTTCTATACTTTCTTCATGTCCTTCTGTGATGTGTGGTCATGATTGAGCCATATTAATATTTTATATTAATTTTTTTTATAGAAATAATAAAATAAAAAGTAATAGAAATATAAAATGTTGACGTGCCTTAACCGTGACTACACAAATAAAAATGCATGAGAAGAGTATGGAAATAAGAGGGCAGATAATCCACCTCCCTAGTTTTTACCCTCAAAGTGATTGACTATTGACCCAAAAACACCATAAATGATTGTGTTATCTTTTAACAATTTTTTTCCCCTGTTTTTCTACTCTCTTATTAACAGTAGAAGACTAGAAGTTACTCTTTTAAAATGAGAAAGTGAGCCATTTACCTCAATGCAAAATCTAAGGCGGGTTTTATTTTGTATATTTATTTTAAGTTTCTTTCTTTTATTGTTCCAAGAGAAGGGAGAGTATATGATGTGTTTTCTTAAAGAAATCTTAACTGAGAGAGAATTACCAAAAAAATAATAATACAAGAAGAGGGGAACATACTATTGAACCCTCTAAAATAAAACTTAAAAAGTGCCTTAAAAAAAAAAAAAACTACAAAACAATAAAGACACCATGAAGGAAGACAAACTTGTAGGCAAGAATGCTAAAAAACTACGAATGAAAAAAGAGGAGATATTATGTCAAACAAGTGAACACAAGGGTAATTCTAAATTGGCTAATTTGTCAGTAACCACATTCTCTTCTCGAAACATATGAAAGTAATGGAAAACAATATGCTGCAATTGGGAAAAAAAATATTTCCAACGAATCCAGAAGAGCCAAGTAGGAGAAAAAGAGCAAGAAGTGAAGCAAAAGATCACCCTAAAAGAGTCACTTTTAAGTCACAAATTTTGTCAACCACGTGTATGAATAAATTCTACATCAAAGATGACAACTTGAATCTTCGCATGCAAAGAAGTATGATACCCTGGAATAAACCACCAAAAATTACTCGTAAAATTTCGAAAACTACACCACAAGTTGTGAGAAAATACATATAATCAAATATCAAGAAATCAAACATTTTAATTTGAGCATATTTAGTAAAATATGAAACGAGTATTATACGTATAACACGTGTAATATTATGGTTCAATGCACACACAACACAGGAGGAAAAAAAAAAAATTAATGTTGTAATCTCGTCCAGGCTACCTACTTCAGGGCCCGGCTAATATATATTCCACCTGAAATGGCCTACAACTTGATGGCTATCTTGTATTTGGTCAAACGACTTGTTTTTATTTGTCACTTTTGTTACTCGGCATTTCTTGTACATATTCAACCTAACTCTCTTTTGTTTTGTTTTTTGGTTGACAAGTGCGCGCTAAAGTTTTAACTATGTACATAAATATTTCTCATATCACATTGAAGCCAGAAGGAGAGACAAGGGTAAAGGCCGACTATTTGTGCCTGTGGAAGCAACAGAAAGACCTGTTTAATAAGCCTAATTTACTGGACATAATTCAGTTGAAAGTAATGGAAAATCGTATTGTTTTCTTGACCTATCTCATGTTTAATTGTATCCCTTAAAATTGCATAATTTAGTTAATAAATTTACGTGCAATACAAGTATTATACATGTAAATACATTTTTCTTTTAAATATTTTCATTTGTCGTACATTTATCAATGATTTCTTAAAATTAATGTTTAAAAAAAAAACCTTCGACGTACTATACATGTACGAACATACTTTTGACGTTTAATACACATAATTTTTGCACATTTTTTAGTTATAATTCTACAAGTATTATACACCTATATACATATAATTTTTCGTAATTGCTTCGCATATTGTTCTCTACCCTATTATATTAATTACATTGCATAACTAATAAGAAAGGAAAAGGTCATTGCCACACTAAAAAGGGGTTTTTTTTTTTTTTTTTTTTTTTTTTTTTGAGTACATCGATATTTTTACATTAAAGAGAAGAAAAGTTCGACTAAGCCACACAATGGGCAGCCTAATTTGGTATCAAATTCGCCATCCATGAGATTCGAACCTAAAACCTCTCACTTTCAAATGAAGAGAAATACCACCAAACCGTAGTGAATGATTAAACAAAAAAAGAAGTGCACTTAACACTCTTTTCTGCCTCCTTATTGCTGTCGGACTATCTCATATCCGATCATCATTATATTTGGTTGATAATGCAACCTTTTGAACACCAAAATATACGGAGCTAGGAAAAGTGTAAAAGAAAGGATCCGGGTTTTTGTTTTTTTGTGTCTCACATGATTTTTCTAATTGATTACTTAACAACATTGTCTTCTCTTAAGCATCAAGGATTGTCCTCTAATGTTATTATGGTAAATACAAGATATGCCATACAATAGTAAAGGAGTGACCAAATATATTATGGTGCTTCCGAGCAAATGACTGCATTTCCCCTTAGTTTACTTCAATTTGTTGTTATAACATCTTCTTTAGTCATCTCTTTAAATGAAAAGAAAAATATTAAACAAGGGCCATTTTGGAGGGAAAATAGTGGACTTTCTTTATATAATCAAGGAATGCTAACACCTTGAACTTTCAACTTCTATTTTTCTTTTTCTTATTTTGCAATGTTGCATGAAAAGATTACTTAGGCAGATCGTTGACTCCACCAAATTGGCTATTCATTTATTTTTTGACAAAAGGTAGTATTAATGGGTTAAATTGTTAATTGTTAGGATAGAGAGGAATCAGTGGAGATTGAACTCAAACCATACTACATAAACATGAATACTTTTGTCACTAAAGTAAAGTGTCGTCTACAAATTGGCTATCCCTTTCAATGACCAGGTGATAAGTTATTGATATTTGCCTAGAAAAATAGTCTTCCACCGCCATAATTTAGCCTTCTTTTTTATTTTTTTTAATAAACGATATTATTTATACTAGGGATGAGGAGGATGAGCTTAGTCTCATAATGAGCTAGTAATAATATGGTTCAAATTCATCTTTGGCGAGAATTGACCTCTCACATAAAAGTAAAGAGAAATACCATTAGATTGTAGTACTAAGTGACAACCTTTTTTTTCATTTAATTCTACAAAATTGCAGTCCTTGTCGAAGAGGAAATAGACATTAGTAATTTTGTGGCAAGGTTAATTATGACAATAAATTAAGGGTCAACACAAAATAGGAGTTTAAGCATGCTGTCCTCAATTGATAGATTCTAAAAGCCAGGTGCTGATGAAACTAATGCATGCTGGCTGGAAGCAAAAAATGCAAGGAGTCCCCACGTTTTTGGTTGTAATTATATGCTCTCACATAGCATTCTGCTGATGATATAGAAAGGCTGACAAGCAAAGCCACCCAACAGAGAGACTTACATAAAACCAAAACAGAGATGGATTGTCTGCCCTTTTCATCACATGCTCTTCTTATCCCCTTATATTTTTATGGTTACGGTTAATCCACGTCAACATTTTATATTTTCATTGCTTTTTATCTTATTATTTCTATAAAAAAAAATCAAAATAAGATGTTGACGTGGCTTAACCGTGACCGCATAAATAAAAGAGAATGGAAAGGGTATATGATAGGGGAGGGCAGACAATCAATTTCCAACGAAAACACCATAATTTTGGTGTCTCAAATTTATCATGTTGACAATGATAAGATGTGCTTAATTTATTGATGATCACGTACACGATAAATTTGGGACACTAAGGTAATTAATAAAAAGCAAAATACATTTGAAACACGAAAACAAAAGCCGAAATAAATTTGAGACACTAACATGAAAGCGTACTCGTTTCGCATGAGTTCTTATTTAACAAGCCAGCTATTAGAAGTAGAGACCACTTGTGGCCACGTGATATTGAATTCAGATGTACCATGAAAGAGTACTGACATGAAGAGAAGGGCAACCGGAATTAGGTTAGTAATTGTAACACTTTCCGAGTACTTTCCACAATAACAAGCAAAGAATCAATGACTAATCTCGCTTAATTTTTCTTTACTTAAAAAAAATCAAACAACCAACAACAGCTGGCTGCAATTACAGCTACACAATCAATCACATAGAAAGATACACAATTTTTATTCACTGATTTTTTATAAACATAGCTCTCGTTGCTTTTTTGGGCACCCAAAATAGGTAGGGTTTGTGACTTTCCCTTGCAAGATACGGCATCTAAGTGTATGCAATGAAAAAGGAGATGTCATAAAGAGGTAAATAGATATGATGGTGTGTCAAGCATAGTCCATCAATCATATTGTACCTAAAATTCATGTGAGGGGTTCACACATATAGGGAATAGTATTCTTTTGGTTACCAACAACAGATGTTTCGTTGTTTCAATGTCGTCATTCTCATCTTTCGATTTCTATTCTTTCGCTATTGGAATCATATCGTAGAAGTATTTTTCCTACCTTGACCAGTTTCTCATGACTCTTTTCAAAGCATGATTGGCCCATTAATTTACCTCCAAAACTAACAAAAGAAATTAAGGACAAATAAGTGTGCGAAAATCATTTTTTAAGAAAATAATTACGGTGGCAATCGAAAGAATAAGCGATTTTATATGGTTTTTTTTTTTTTTTTTTTCCGGCGAAAGGAAAGCAAGGCTTGACATGACTGATTAACCTATGCATCAGAGTCAGTGGTGCAATTCAGTTGCTGACTTCCATAGGCTTTTCCCTCAAAGAGGATTAAATATTTAAAGCATTACGAGCTGTTTTCGGCTGTTTTATGATTATAGATATGGTTTGATGAGATGTGAATGTGTATGCACGTATCGGTGTTGTATCTATTTTTTGTCTATCACTCTCGTCAAATAAATTCTTTTTTTTCTATCTATTTCATCACATGAATGTAGCATACAACATGTTACATGCGAGCATCTGAATAGCAAGGATTTTCTGGAGAGAGAGAGAGAGAGAGAGAGATGCATACTCCAAACTACAAAGAACATGCTACATTGTGTAACTCTAGCTCAATTACAGGAAAAAGTTCGACATAACTGTCGATAAATTGGGCATGGAAGCCCTCAAGTCAGATGATCAGAGTCGTCTAAATTTAGAGCTAATTATCCCAAGATACTGCCTAATACTTTACAACATCGATTACTATTCAAGCTACATACTAACACCCAGCTGCCTTGAGGAAGTTGTCAAATGGACTAGCAGGAGGCAGCCTCATAGCCAACCAGGGATCTTGTGCCGATGCAGCTCCATGAGCAGGTCCAATGTCACTCGTTATCTGCATGAAAATTAACATGCGCGTCGAACATCAAATAAAGCATAAAAACAAGTACATTGCTACGTTACACAGTTGCTTTCATGGAAAGGAATTTAAATATCAGAGATTCTGAAAAACCAAACTGTCCCGTGTGGTATCTCAACAATTCTTCCATAAGCATGTCCACAATGCAATTCACTGTAACAAGCGAAAAAGAGAGAGTAGGGAAATCAAACAACGCCCGACCTTCTGGAGTGCTGTGCGTCCATCTGCAGGAAATGCTGGAAAGATTCTGTCCGAGACACTGCTCTGATAATTTTCATGGGCCAACCAGTTCGAGAGTTTCTTCCTTGTCCCTGTGCCGAGGGCTTCGCACTGGCTTGCTATGGTGTTGTAGGGGAGAGGTGATGTAGAGACAGCTGTTCCCGCTACTTGACCGGCTACCTCAAGTGCCTAAAAACAATTTTGTTCAGTTTTTGTCAAATGTACAAATACAAGATGTCAAGAACCTGACAACTGTCAAATGATTCAAATCTTGTTGTATATGTGGTTGTGTTCTTTTGTACACAAAGATGCTTGTAGACACAGAGGGAGGTGGGATAGGGTGCACGTGGTTACCGATTCCATCAGCTGTCCAATGCTGATAACATGGGGCGGCACAGAGGAGGATGTAGGCATTCTGGGAATGAAACGAGAGAGGTCAGCAACAGATGCTTCACTTGTTGCATCATCCTCCTCTGATGAATTTGTCGGAAATTCCTGCAACATGAGGTGAAGTCATTGAGAATGCTCATACTTTTAATGCTATAATTGTTATCGTTGTTTTTCTGAATTGGCATGATACATGGTTGTGATCAATGTGGAACGTCACTCCAGCAGTAGCAAGAAAAGCTAGACTAAAGAGTATACCCCATCAAATGATGATTCCTTCGAATGGCCTGGCATTTGATTTTGGTCAAAGTCAAGCATTGACTGTGGGCCAAACATGAATACATCATCAGGTGTGAATGACTCTGAAAGTTGCTTCGCCACATCTTCTGCCTTCATCTTTAAAAAGAAAACCAAGCACATCAGAATTCGTCTGGTTGTATGTGTGCGTGCATGTGTGCGCGCGTGATTGAGAGAGAGTGGCAGAGAAGGAAAGAAGAAAATTGTGGTCCATAGTTAGCCATCATACCTCAGAAACCTTCGATAGAAACTGAATCAAAATTTCCATCATGATATTGTCTGATTCGTATATTTTGTTCCGCAAATCAGATAGTAATGATGAAGCCATCTGGTTATCGGTAACAGATCCATATTTACTAACATCTGCATCAGGCTTTACATAAATCTGAAGATCATCACTGATGCCCAAATATGGATCAACCTGAATCTGAAAGATTAAGGAGATTTGTTAAAATTATAATATGCTCTAACGCTCCTTTCACTTAAAAGCTAGAAAATGTCACACTATGATCATATTGCTGCACATAGTTTCTAAATAGCAAGAGTATTCAGGATGAGGATAAGGTATACTCACATCATACGGTATTAATGACTTAAGCAAAGGAATGTGATAGATCTTAGCCGCAAACATCAACATGCCAATCGATAGTACAAGCATAGATCTCCGACATGCTGGAGGCAACGTCCCTGCCAAGCATTTAAGAAGTTTAATCACAACTTAACCCTTTTCATCAGAAGTAATGACTGTTTAAGGATTTTTTGCTGCCCATACCTTTGTTAGAATCAAGGGATATATTCCTCAGAGACAGCAGAAGTTGAATGAAACGAACCATAAGGTTGTCTGTTGGATTCTGCAAAATTACAAATTAAAAAAAAAAAATGTAAGCAACTACAGAAACACTCAACCATGCCGTCATGGCCATGGTCCCTAATAGAGGTGTAAAGGTGAAGCGGGAAGAATAGAAACATAATACAAGACATAAATGAAGAAAAAACATGTAATGTAAATAAAAAAAACTTTACCTTCAAATGTGAAGAAATAAGCACTAAACTAAAAGAATGGGCTATAGCTTCAATATTTGAAGGCAAATTATCTGGGAGATTGGCTTGTATCCAAAAAGCAGACAGCAAGTGTGATATTTGATCCTCACTAAACTTCATAACATACGGATCCTGAGGAAAACAACAAACCCAAACGTATCAACTTAGTCAAGCAAGCGAAAGTACTCTCCAAATGTTACCAGTTATAAAATAATTAAACTTCTTAATATCTTACTGGCTCTATTAAGCTGATGGTTCCAGCCGTCCAGTCAATAATAGAGCTAATTTTGTAAAAATTAGGGGAATTTTTTCGGTTACGCCCCTGCTTCCAGTCTTCTTCAGCAGTCTCTTTATCTTTAAAATCATCACAAGCATTATTGTTCCCGTGCTTTTCGGATTTGGGGCCATCTTTTTCCTTCCTTAGCTTTTCAAGTCTGGTTGTGATTGAAGCAAAGGTAGATGCTGTATTCGACTGCCATCCCCTTGATTGGTATCCAAAACCAGATGGTAGAGATGAAGCTTCATGTCGGGACCGGTTAGAACTTGGAATGAGAAGAATAGAAAATATCTGGTGTGCTCCAACACGGACCTCAACATCTGGATGCACCATGACTTTCAGAAGTTGGACAAGAAGGGACTCGGGAAACACCTACAAAGACAAAAATGAAAAATGGTTCAGTATGCCGTATTTTAAAGACAATAGCAGAGAACAATAATGTACGTTCTGCCATGACTCATGAGTCATATCTAGTAGATGCTGTTCCTTATAAAACCAATTTATCACAGTACTGGAAGCATGTTCTTCAATTAAATTAAATACATGTTATTTAAAAGTGTGAACCAATTTTTATATAAGTACGAATTACATATCTACCAATTTACATCTCCCTTACGTACAAATTCAATTTATGTCACCGGAAGCCATTGAATCAAAGATCAGCGCTAGCCTTCCCTAATACAATTTTCAATTATGTGATCAATCCAGGAAAAGAGAGGGCAGGAATGCATAAAAACCTCCAAAAGCAGCAAACTACTCAAAGTTCCCTCACCTGCTGTGTACGTGAAGAGATCAATGCTAATGAGATCATGTGAGCAACAATCATTAATGATCCAATGGTAGCCCTAGCAACAATTCCAGATGGAAGCTTCTCCAGAGTTATAGCCATCATGTCAAATAGTGGTCGTACGTTGCCAATCTATTAAAATAACCAGCGCAGGCTTTTAGTAATAATAGAAGCACCACATACTGCAGCGACTACAAAAACCAACAAGTATAAAACTTACTCCTCTCGAAATTTCTAGTAAGCAGTCTTCGATGGAATTTTGTAGCATGATGTTAATGTTTGATTCTTGCTCTCCAACTGATTCAGCAGTGGCTTGAAGACTCTTCATCAAATGCCTACATAGGTCAGACACAAATCCAATTTCTGCCAACACTGCACCAGATCGAATCTGGCTAGCCAGAGCACTAGCAACTTGAATGACAGAAGATTTGAGTTGCGGATCATGCGAAATGTTTTTGTGGTCAAGATGACGGATCACATAGGCTAAAATCAACTGCTGATTCCCTGAAGCCAAATGTTGACATTAGAAATTAGCATCCCAGTAAAGGGTTTTACGTATGTAATTTTGCAAAAAATATCAAGATACCTGAAGCCTCCATAAAGTATGACATATCAGACAAAACCAGCATGGCCAACCCTTGTCGAGGAACCCAGTGGTGCCCAGAATCAAAGTAGACAAACATTGGATCCAATACTCGGCGCAGTGTTGTGCTCTCCTTGGATAACTCTATCATTCTCTGAATACAAATTTGAGCCCACACTTTTGGTGTTTCCATCTCTTCTCTGAAACAATGAACCAAAAGTATTACAAAAGGGCAAATGGATCAAAGCAAAATGCAATTAGCATTGTATACAATTCCAAGTATCAACCAACAACTACAACACCTCCCTTTTAGACTTCCAATAACTCCTACCTTGTCAGAAGAGCAGGATCCTTCTTTTCTGGTCGTGGCCTGATGATCTTGCAGCTAGGGCTAGCGTCATCGCCAACTACACCAACTCTGCTTTCACTTCGAACCACTTCATCCACCCAATTATGATGTGGCTGCCCTCTCTCATCATCTTCATTATGTGTATCTGGCTCATAGTTATCCAAGGTGACATGTACAATCTGCACTCACGAGAAAAAGGTTTGCAATGCTCAATATTTATGAAAGAGTGGTGCCACTAGCTTGATATCTGATTTCGGAAGGACTAGTGCAACAACTAATTAGACATTTAAATGCCCCAAAAAGTTTGTATAAGAACAATAATCACTGAAACATTTTTAATAGCTTGAAAGAATGATACTGGAAAAAAACTAACCTCATCAAAATCAACAAAAATATATGAAAATTCTGCCATGAATCGCACCTGCCAAGGTGGAAATTTATCAAATTAAGATTGTTCCAACTGAAAAGAAAAACAGTTCTTAAGAGTTTCAATAAGTCAAATCATAAAACTACCATGGCTGAAAGGCATTGCAAACTTGATGCTCTCAAGCTTTGATGAACTTCACCACTTTGACGTGCAAGCTTACATACTTTGTGAACCAAACTCTCAATGGTATGTGTGTAAGTGCCGTCTGTCTGTTCAGTGATTGCATCAACAAATGTAACAATAGGTTAATCATATGTATTAATTTTGTACAGAAAACTGAATATTCCAACCATCCATTAACATAATAAGAAATGACATAGGTAATATCAACCATTATATATACACCATTGTCAACCTATAGAGTTACGACACACCATTGATAGGCAGACCAAACAACTATTTAGAGAGTGTAACTTCGGAATCACCTGACTATAGATGAAATTCGTTAGGGTTTGGCATCCAAGTATGCGCATAGCATCTTGCTTAGAGTTGTCCAGGAGCTCAGTGACCACATGCACCAGACTGACTGCAAAACATGCCCTGAAAGATACGAAATATATTCAATACAACAAGAGAATTTCATGCAAAAAAGAATTCCCTCCATTTAACAACTTTAAAGAGGCTGGAGTGAAAATAAAAGGAAGAGTGAGCGAGAGAGCACATAAAACACCATTAATGGGCACAAATCTAAAAGAGCACAAAGTGAAATTGTGACTTGGTAACTAGCCAATCACACAAAAATAGTTTCCATCCACGAGATAATCATCAAACAGACTTTTTTTTCCACAAAAATCACTAACAGACCTCTATTAAATGGTGAGAGAGAGAAAGGAAACAGCTAAGACTTACATCTGCTCCTTACACAGGCAAAGCAACTTGTTGTAAGCCTCCACAACAATATTGATGAATTTGATGTGCTCCAATCTAAGCTCTTTGTAGCATCTATCTTCAAGATATTTGGCAATCTGTTGAAAAAATAAGTAACAACTTATGGATTAATAATAGCCTCAGCCGTAGGCAATCAATTTACGGTAAGCTCACTTTTATTGACCAAGACATAAATAAATGGGATAGAAAATTTCATACCTTTGGGATTCGAAAAGGATTTTTGGCAGCATATTCGCATAACTTAACAATTTTTCTTTCATTGGGAGGGCCATCCTGAAAATTTTGGAACACTTAACTTCAGTATGCCAGCTACTGATGAGAAAAGCATACATAGAATAAAATTTTCGATCTAATATAGTTATATAGACTAGCAAACAATTCCTTGGGGAGCATGCTCTGTTATTTGCTGGTCAAAAAAACTTTCAACACTCAATTTTGGCTTAATTGAGTCCCTGGGTCCAAGTATTCTAAACCTCATGTATAGATAGAACAAGTTTCTCTTTCCAAACAATCAGGTATCACATGTCGCTAGATTCTCAATCGTGATAACATCATAATCATTTAGACATAAGCCTAACAAGAGAAGATTGCCATACACACACACACACACACACAAACATACACCATGTACTATGGGCATAAATGTACTGCTGATATACAAGGAAAGACCCGTTGGGAAAATAAGGATGATATCTAAGCTCCATTCAGACTTAATAATTAAAGGACAAATGAAACATAAAAATTTCAATTGAAAATCCCTTCCTCAAGCATCAAAACCTACTTTCTTATTAATTTCAATTGTTCTAATAAAAAATGGAGGGATAATGTTCAAGAATGAGAAACTAGATAAACAACTGGAACGGAAAGTAGAAAGTATGATTTTTTCTACAAATACCAACTCCAAGGCACATGATCAAGAAGTCAAAATTACCAACTACTATCTGCCGTTCACAACATGTCTGTCTGCAATGTCTTAAAATCAAAGGGTTTAATATAGTTTTATACTCACAGGAGACTTGGGAAAGATTTCGGCAAGCAGCTTTTTGTAACGCTTAACGGGTTGTCTAGATCTTGACCTCATAGCAGGGCAGCATATGCACATACTCTCACACGCTGGGAACAGCTTTCTGGAGATGACCCCCATTTCCTGAAAAATTGAAAGAGTAATGCTAAGGAAACTGAATTTGGAGACTAAATTTTGGAAACTAAAGGACATGTAAGTTGATAATTGGTTTATTACTTAAGCGTTGATAGACATGCTCATTTCTATTGGTAACACATCATTTAGTTTGCAATTTTAGTCTCTAAATTTAGTCTCCCTAGCATTACTCAAATTGGAAAAAAAAAAAATGAGAATAAAAAACAGATTGCAAAAAAAACCCAAAAATTATTCCCTGGGGACATGAATAGCACAGTTCAACTAACCTAACAAAATACATAAAACAGGAACTTTACAATCCCAGCAGAAAATCCCATATCATACAGAATAAAATATACTATACATACTCAGACACTACAATCTAATATTTTTAAGTACAAAGAGAAAACACAAGGAAAAAACACCCAACAAGAAATATGTAAGGAAGGAAAGAGGTAGATAAAGAGAAATTTTATCTTCCTCGGTTATTTACACAGACCAAAGGAGAAAAGGGTGCTGATAGGAGATCATCCGAGACTGCATTGATATGAACATGAACAAGTACACACAAAAGTTGTATCACAGGAGAAACAAACATGAAAAAAAAAAAAAAAAAAAAAAAACTGATCACAACCAAATAAAAGCATAAAACAACCATAACAAGCCAATAATGACAACCCAGAATCGAAACGAACATAGAAATCCAAGTAAACGTGTAAAGTCTTCAACTTTGATAGAAGAAACAGAAACCCAGAAGAAAATTACAGAGAAAAACATGAAGTAAACAAGCCGAGAACTCACCTTTGTTTTTGCAGAGGCAGATCTGGGTAGGGAAAATTTTACCTCCAATGGGGGTTTAAACAGAAGAACAAGTGAGCATGGGGGAGAGAGAGAGAGAGAGTTGAGCTGCTTCAGTCCACGTGATGGGTTGTCAGTTTTCTCTCCTCCCCTTCTTCCCTCGCACTGAAAAAAGGGGACTTTGTTGGGTTTGTCAGAACTTGGAAGACTACAAAACTGTCCTTTATTGGTTTTTGATGTTTGAATACTTAGCTAATTTAGGAGGTAAGATTTTGTCCAACCAAAAAAACGTTGGATTGTGTTAATTAATCTTAAACAAACACTAATCCAATTGAATGATTTTTTTTCCTAGCTTTTGTGAATGGTAGGGGCATAAAAGAACCTGAAAATTTAACTTTCCCCCTCAAAACTCTCTTTTTTTTTTAACCAATAACCCGTCATATCATATTTATTTGAATAAAACTCAATAATTAAAATTCGACTAAGCAACTTACCAAATTAAGTGTGTGTGTCAATTTTATATTTTTTGGATTCCTAATATACTCTCATCTAAGCCAATATGGAAAGGTCTTGTAATTACGTTTTAATTGATCAAGTGCATTGAATTTGGCAAGGTATTGTAGCCATGAAATTTGGTTCTAGATATAGGAATTGATTTGGTATTATTTTTAATTTCAACAATATATTTCAATTTGAATATACCTAATTTAGTGTTTAATTTCAACAATATCTACTGTATAATTATATGAAAATAATTTACCTACCATGAAAATAACTTACCTACTGTTTATTTTATATGAAAATAGTGTACCTATCTTTGAATTTTTACAAAGTTAATGTATCTGCTTTTTTAATTTTTAACAAAATTAATTTACCTACTTCTTTTTATGGTATTAGTATACATAATGTAGAATATATGTCCGTATATAGCTAAATAAACACAAATTCATGGACGCCTTTTATTTAACGTGGCATCATATTCAAAATTTAGATTTTGTTTAGAAGTTATCATTCATGTGGGTTTTTGTCAAGAATTTAAGAGTTGTAAAGGTCTAAATCTAAGGAACCCTAAAAGAACTAACCTTTTATTTGAACTCTTTTTGGGTCTAGACTTTCCTTTGAACTCAAATATGCAATGGACAAGGAGATCTTTGTGTTTTTTAAATTCTGTAGGGTGACATTGCGTTAAGCGTTAGGCGTTAACCGTTATTTCAAGTCAGAGCATACATGCGTTTTTACTTTTTACGTTATCGACTTTAGATACTGTTATAATCTAGTTGCATAAGCATTTACTAGAAAATAGTCATGTGCCAAATTGGATCATTAACGAATAATTTAATGGAATGACTGTTTACTTAATTGATTGAAGAAACTAGGGAGTTAAGAACATCTCGATGTTAAAACGTTTACCATGAAGTTGCATATTTTTTTCTTGTTTCACGAATTTATTATGAATTGTTATTGACACTTCAGAAATTTAATTATGTCATTTCAATCTTTCTATATTTAATTTTTTTTAAAGTGCCAAAAATATGTAATAGATAAATATTTTCTTTGTGGACAGGTAATAGTTTAAACAGCGGACCGGTAACAAGTTAAACATGATTAACAGTTTGAAACAAATTTATATGCGATGCCCCATATTGTTCAGGACAAAGGAGGGGAAACCCCCCAAAAGAGTACAAATAAAGTGAGGAACCCCACGCTTACTTGGTTTTTGGGTTAAAAATCTTTCCCAATAATCTTTTTGGTTTGCTAAAATAATGCCCATATTTGATCAAAATCAACAACTAGACCAAAAAGTTGCTTTCATAGGAATCATAATTTGCATGTTAATGCAGGTAGTCAACATCTGCATATATTGTATATTAAGCTTTGTCTTCTTTTTCGAGCAATTGGTTAGCCCAAATTGATTTGATTAATCTTATCCAAGACTTTTGTGACATAATGATTTTTGTTCGTTGAAGAAATTTTGAGTGTATCTGCCATAGGTTGCTTCGTAGAAGGATCGGGATGGTTTCAAGATCACTTGAGATCTAAAAAAAAAGTCCATGGAAGTCTTATGAGGATCCTTAAAATGTTTGAGCAAGGATGATCGTTCTGTTCCTAGAATTATATGTTCTACAATCAAAGTAATTTTATTTGTATTGTTCATCGCCATATAAACTTAAAGAGTCTAAGCAATTTCATTAAAGAGGGTGAATGAGTTGTAGGCTTGCAACAGACTCCTCACAGGGAAAAAGATCAATGTAAAACCCTCTCTTCTCTTTTAAACGTTGTTATTCTTGATTTTCATACTAATTTTAATGAAATAGTATGGATATTTTTTTAGAACGGATATAAAAAAAGTCTATTAATGGACTCATAAATTGAGGGGACGGATTATTTTTATATGAATGACCTTGCAAAAAATAATGCTTACGATTTAGGCTTCGTAACTTGTAATAAATTAAAGAAAGAGTGATATCACGTAAGGATGAAAAAATCAAACCGAAAAATTTCTCATTGCTCATTGTAGCGGGGTTAACACGAAACGAAAGTGGTAGGTGATTCATGATTGTGAATGGCACGTGACCACCACGTGTGCAATCCAGAAGACCCCGGGGTCCTCCCCATATACTCATGGTGGTGACTCTGATCTCAAATATGTTGTTTAATGTTTCTTTTGATAAAAAAGGAGAGCTACGGTAGTCCACTATTTCAGAATCGAAAAGATTCACAGAAGCATTTAACCTCTTCTTAGCTATCATCATACAATTTACTAGCGCTAGAAATCAAACTCAGAATAGACCGTATGGATACGGGCCTAACCACTAACCACCCCATGGTGATTAATAATTAAGGTAGTCAATTATAAGTAGGGACATGAAGAAGTAGGTCATCGCCATTAACTTTTTGGACCCCCGGTTGAACGTGACTGAACAATAGAGTACGAAGGTCCAACCAACATAACATAGACGCTCACAAATGCACGTTTTCTTCACGGTCACATGAAATACAGAAATAGCAATAATCTTCTTCCTGAAAGTTATGTAAAAAGCTTGGTTTTACAAATTCAATTTACAGATGAGGCAAAATTTCGGTTTTTTTCATCGCTTGAGGCAGTACTTTGCACGCAGGTTACCAAGCTTCTCCGCATACTCGATTGGAGTTGCCTCATTGTAGAACACTTCATCCCATATCTTATCAAGATCTGTTTGCAAAGTTATTGGGTTAGTCTGTTACACGTTGTACTCTACGATATGCAACTAACGGAAAATATGAAACCTAAACCCCATTAAGATAGGCAGGAAACCAAGCTCAATCCAGCATATGAGCACGTAGTAAACGATAAACTTGTGACACATTAGGAGACCTTGCCCTATAGCCATTTCTGGTTTCTCAAAACCACATTGACTAGACATGCTCTAACGAAAATAACATTTGAAAACTAGGTTACTCTTAGCTTTTTAGCATTTCAAGGAACAATTTGAACTGTAAGGATGCATACCGGCCTTGTTTGAGGATGACAGAAAAATGATGAGTGTGTCAAATCTTGGAACCTTGGTCAAGTTCTCCAAATAATTGACGGCCAGTTCCATTTCTTCACTGCCAGAGAAATCAAAGGTGGACATAAGGCCATTTCATCAAGCTCAACAAGAAAAATATACTGATAACATACAAAGCATTACTTACACAAAAAAGGTCGCCACGCATTTGATAATGTCAATTAGTATGGGAACAGTCAAAGCATTTTTGAATATCTGTGGCAATGCACTAGGAGATATAGACTGCATGGAAAATGAACAAAACTAACATGAAACCGGTATGGAAAGTCAGAATTAGTTATGATTTCCTAAGCAAATACTAACTATACATACAATTATCTCACTCCTTAATGGAAATGTGAACTTGTTAATATAAATAGGTTTAATTGGGAACCTCTTGGATGGCAGTGGTCAACGAAATGGATGACCATCATGCAAAACAAACACACTAAAGGTCACCCACTTTGAGACGACAGAAAGAACACATGAATCTTGATTTTGGAATTCTAAATTATGAAAGTAAAGCACAAGAATATCTTTTCAGACCTTCAACAGACTAGCCTGCAGAGCACTATCTCCAGAGAGATCTCGCCAAGAAACCTCAAATTGATATGCAGTAGTTGGTGGGGTGATGTTTTTCTCTGCAGCTACAACCTTTGCTTTGGAAGCAGCTCGAGAAGCAAGCTCTTGTACCGATGCCTTCACCTCTTGCTTCTTATTTGTATTATCTCCCTACAAAACAATCATACAAAAGCAATTAAAAATAAGAAGATAATGCCTTTATGATAAAAAGACAAGGTAGGAGTAACTGACGTATAAGTCTGGTAGGAAGCTAACAAATGCAGTTGAATACGGCTTCATAAACTAGTCTATTTTACTTATTAGTACTAAGAACAAAAAGAAAAATCAATTACAACGAAACAAAAATGAAGTAAAAGGGCCAACAAAAGACCAATCCTTCATACCTTAGTATGATCTTGAACTGCAGTTATTTCTGTTATTTGAGCTTTGCTTGAGACAGGCTGGATGCCTTTTCCATTTACTTTGGTATCCGACTTTCCCCTTTTCTGCATTTCTTGTACAGAATTTTTCAGTGCTCCAGATGCCTTCTGAAGATTTGACTGGCAATTAACAATGACAATGAGTAAACCCAATAATTCAATGAAATAACCTATGAATAACCATGATATTAAACCATGAAAAGCCATTCTAACTTAACTCCATCTAGCAAAAGTTTGTACCGACAAAACAAGCACGAAGTTCGACTCAAGCCTGGATTAGGCATGCAAAAGACCTCTAAAAAGTCAAGGCAAGTTTATCTCAGATTCTTAAGCATGCCTAACATGTAAATATAATAGTTGTACTAGCAGAAATTATACAACGAACAGGGAATGCTAAAATGCTCTCTCTCTCTCTTAATTCATGCACACAGTTCAAAGTTTACATACGCACAAGGGTAGGTTTTTCTAAAGATTTAAGTAACAATTCCATGGGTGAATCAACACTACTAAAATGGCCTTCAATAATATATTGTAGAAACTTAGAACCAACTGCAGATGTGTGTGGAAATTGACTTACTTTGTCATACAAAGATTTGGCTTCCGTGTACTGTCTCTTGATTTCTTGGTTGTGAGGCTCCAACCTCAGGGCAAACTCAGCATCTGCAGTTGGCTATTCTCATTACATCGGACAGATCAAGATTATAATATCAGGAAACAAGGTCATTGTTTAGTTTTCAACCAACCCTCAAATGATTCTTTAAGCTTTCCAAGTTCTTTTCTAGCTGTTGCACGTCGTGAGTATGCTTTTATATAACGATCATCCAAATTCAAGGCCTCTGTACAGTCATCCTCAGCTTCCTGAAATCTAAAGAACAAGATGAAAAAACACATATGCTTCAGAAAAGTACAGTACCTAGTAAGAGCCATATGAAAACTATGAAAGCCTACTGGAATCCAAAAACTCAAACTTGCATTTTATAAAATAGCGGAAATAGATAAATAAAGAAACAAAATTGCATGCAAGAATTCTCTTATTAAACAAAACAGAGTGAATGGGGCAACGCTTGCCTTTTGATTTTGATATATGCCATTCCCCTATTTGCATACGCTACTGCAGATGGGGACAAAGCGATGCTTCTTGAATAGCAGTCGATAGCTTCCTTAAACTTCTTCTGCTTAAAATACTCATTACCCTATAAGTTAACAGGCAATAACACAATCAGCATCAACATTGACCCAGTTGTTCTGAGTAATCTTAATCCTGCAGTCTTAAACTTATAACTACAGCATAACATCATCAACTCCTACCAATTCTTTTTCTGAAGCAGCATCAGGAAGACTATCTTCGGATCTCAAACTACTTGATATTCTTTTGATGGCATCAAAATTCCTTGAGTAGTCATAATTCTCGGAACTGGTCCCGGAATCTCTAGTCTTCTGAAAAGACAACACTTACATAAAATTCCAATACAAAAACATATCCAAGATTAACAACCCAATCATCAGCTTAGCGAAAACAAAACAGTAATCGCAAATTACGCATCGATTTATGAAATGTTGCCATGCTACAATGAGAAGTGTAAAAAAGCTACCGGCTTTTCCTGCTGTGAAACTTGTGGTCTCATTTTCTTGTCCTTGTCCTTGAGAGAAAGCTCCCAGTCCTGCAAGTCACTCAAAAACCCCTGGAAATCCTGGAAACAGAGGACCAGCACAAAAAATACGAAAAACCCAATACACTACAATCATTAACTAAATACCTAATAACATATTCATAAAACGAAAAACCAAAACATGAGCTCTTAATCCGAAACTTAATTACATTCTGTTGGTTGAAAACTTGGGAATCGGAAACTGAATTTCACATGTAACCCCAATCATCAATTCTAGGGTTTGATTACATTTCAGAATCCAAATGAAATAATCCTTCAGTGGGCCAGTAAGTTTCTGATTTTCCCTCAGCTTTCCCACCTCCCAAACAGATTATTAAGTCGAGTATTAGCTAAAATAGTTGGAAGAAGTGATAGGGGAAGTGAAAATACCAGAGCTTGGTCGCGGCCGTGCTTGTTCGGAGGTCTAGCCATGGAGGACGCGTACCCGATGCTTCTGGTACAGAAGACAGACTGAACGACACGAACACGAGGGACTCTTGAGGTTTTTATCCGCGAAAATTTAGCAAATGAATAATAAATTCCTCCTCAAAATTTTTTTAAATTGTTCTTCATGTTTATAATCATAACATTATAAATCACTTTAAAAAGATCGTATTTGTAAAAGATTGATGACTAAACAATCTTAGTTTTAATTTATTTATTGTAAAAATGATCTTTACAGTGTGATTCATAGTATAAGTATAAAATTCTATGATTAAAAAAACTAAGATTTTTAAATATGAGTTCATACACATTTTTAAGTAGTCAAATATTATTTTTTAGCGAGGAATCCCTTTAGCAATTACCCTTAATTATATTCCCTTAAATATTTAATTTGTGCCGATGTGTACTTAGGAGACACCTTTTTTTATCGTTTTGTATACACATTGTATTGTATTTCAATGATGTACGGTTAACCTAGAAATTTTGGCCAATAAAACAACCATGTCACATTCATTTCAAAAATTTATTGTGAACAACTAAAAATGTACACTAAAAGGTACATGATGGAAAACTTAAAGGAATTACAATGAGATGACAATTTAATAGTTTCGTTCATATGACATTTTTTAAAATTGATATGACGAGTGTACAAGTTCATATGACATTTAAAAAATTTCTCTCTCCCTTAACTATCATCCCTAAAAAAAATTAACAAATAAAATCATTTGAATCGAAGACCGTTTAGGTTTAGCTATCCAAATGACAAAAACAAAACAATGATGTAAATACCAAGTAACATATGCAAGACGAACCGTTTATTTACTTGGTACATTTGAAGGATAATTTTTTGTGCGAATAATCTTCAAATGAAGTTTAAGAAGATGAAAAACAAACCATGGATAAATCCAAGCAAATCTTTCTTAAATCCATGGACGTTTCTGATTATGAAGTTCATACGATTAAGATACATTATTTATGAAACGTGGGATACGATGCAATGCAAGCATACGAGGGAAACCTGGCCAAAGACACGGTTTGTTGTAGCGCGCAAACAAGCTTAGAACTTTCTACAGAATATGCAGGCAGTTTTATGTATGATTTGTGTATACAAATTCCCTCCATATATACAGCACACCAATGTAATTAAAGTACATATGAAGTGGTGCCGGACTATCCAGCAACTGCAAGTCTGCAAAGCCGGTTTCACAGAATCAACAGGCAGATAGAGGGGCCATCTTTTCATGTATTGCCTTGTAACACCGGAGACTGCACAAAGGGAGCTTCGACTGCGAATCCCGGTACTTGTATGGATTTGTACAATATGGTCCGGCACACTTTTCTCGGGGAGGAGGGTAACTGAAATCGGCATAAACATAAAAACAAAAAACAAAAAATTATCCGATGAACTTCATGATATATTTTGTTTTCTGGAGCTAGAGATGTGTGCTTAAAAACCAGGTTTGAGACATTTGAGAAACACTTAAAGCTCAAATCGCTATGAAAAGGCTCCAACAGTCGCGGAGGCTGAATATTAAGGGTGGGTTCAGAAAAAAGCACGATGATATAGAATTGTCCAAGATCGAAGAGATGCATCATTTACGACAGCAATAGAATTATAGCAGTATCTAGATTTGAGAAAAGAAATTACATATAATCACAGAAATAAGTATCTAGAATTTCCAAATGCTCTTACCTGCAAGGCTTGGAATCGAATATAGCTGGCAAGCCCATTTCATTGGGGAAAGTTACAACCGATCCTGATGGACCCATCACCCATCGGACAGAATCCGGCGGAAGTATGAAAGCATTTGCAGCCCTCTCCTGCAAAAGAAATGAATGTACCATTAATCAAGAATCTATCGCATGATACACACAGAGAGGATGCTATTATACGCTATCTGTTACCTGAGCCATATCTTCTTGCCGTTTCTTTATCTTGTCTTCTCGTTTCTTCCTACTGGAATCTTGCCCCAGAATTTTTCTGATTGCCTCAGCCTAAGACGGCCAAATTTGAAAGAAAATGATAAGCAACTTCTTTCTAACACATGTATATCACAGGCAAAACAACAAGCTAAAAGACAAGCCAAACCTCAGATTCTCGAGTTGCCTTCTCTACTTGCATCCTACGTCTCTCCGCCGCCTCAGTTTTCTTGATTTGCTGCTCCAATGCGCAGGGTTTCTCCTTTTGCTCTATCAGTAAAAGCAACAATTACCATCATCAGAGATGTCAGTGTGTATTCAACAGAAGTTATTTATGATAAAAGGAAAAGGAAAAAAAAAAAAAAAAAAAAAACAAAATCTCGTACTTCTTGGTGGAGCCGGGGGCAACCCATTTGGGAACTCAAATAAACCTGCACCAGAGCTGGAAGAGACATCTTTGCCAGTGTTAAGAGCCCTTTGACGAGTAGTGACTGTCATCTCCTTCTTGTTATATGAGGATGATTCAACAAAGTCCTTTCTCGATTTTTTGCTTTTAGTAATATGCTCACTATCAGAAACAGGTTCCTCTTCCTCTTCAACATAATCAGTATCATCAGATACGCTTCCTACTCTGGACTTCTTACCATCCTTGCCTGATCTTGGTAAGCCATAATCTCCCAAATCTACACTTAGTCCAATACCACTCCCCTTCATCACAGTCGAAATCTTCCTTTCTTTTCTAGTTTTCCTTTCCTCATCCTCATTGTACTCAGCAGTATAATCTGAGGTGACCTTAGATGTTTTGAGTTTTTCAAGGTATCGAACTTCCATGTCATCATCATCTCCATCATCAACCGTATCCAGGATGCGTCTCTTAGGGACCCGTTTGCTCTTGCGCACAGGTTCTTCAGCCTTCCCAACACGAGTGACAGTTTTAGATGTATCCTTCCGTGGGACTCCTCGTAACCCACTTCCTTTATCTGAACTAAGGGAAGGACTATCATCTGAGTCTTCCTGCAACAGTGATAGAGTTAGATGTAGTCTTGATAATCCTTGATCTCTATATGACCTTATTAATTAAACAACTAAACCCTTTTGTGTGAAGGAAAGGAAGGGAAATTATGAAGCCAAAGACCTCAAGGAATTGACTAGATGAACCAAAAGAAGTAACTAAAAAATGAAGGATATCCAAGAAACTAGAACAGAAAATGACAACCTAGCAATCAAATATCTAATAAATTTTGAAAATTTGAAGTTATTAATCTTTCCATCTCATCTAATTTTTTGTAAAAGCAGTCCATATTAATATGCTACCCAATTCAAGATGTCTCCCTGAACTATGTGGATATTGAAATAAAATCACATCCAGATTTGCCACACACAGTGCTAGTCAAATTTAGTAAATCTGGAAGAATATTTCAAGGCAGACTAACCTGAAGAATCAACTTCTGGCGTGGTCGAGGGGCATCTGAAATGCGAGAAGATTTTACAGAAGACGGACCAACAGTAGATGCACCACCAGATGTAGACTTGGCCTGAATTGTGCGTGTAACACCACCAACTTTAAGCTTAACCATTTTCACTTTATTCTCATTCTCTGAGCCATCTGAAACAACTCCACCAGGCCCAAGCTTGTTTGTGCCTTTCCAATTAGCAGGGGCAAGAGCACCCTTGCTGGACCTTTTGGAATCAATCCCCCTATGCCTATGTTCATCACTGCCTCGAAATGAACCATCGTTTGAAGCTTCCTCAGATTCTCCAGAACCTCCTCCCTCACCTTTATCCATATTCTGGACAGTCTCAGCTTCCATAATGTTACTAAACGAAGCCCTTGCGCTGCATAAGTTCAAATTAATGTCTCTCTTTCGAGTAATTGAACCATCATCGTTATTCTCATCACTTTTGCTTACATCTTCCGAAGAAGGAGTTGATGACACATTATCACGACAATCCAAAGGTAGCTGCGACTCGTTCCGAGGACGACGAGACGTGTTACTCCTTTTCTTCCTCACAGCATTGCTTCCATCGCTGAATCCCAAACCTCCAAAACCCTCCATCGTAATCAGAAAACCGAAACAAAATCCTACTGCTGCCTTTATTTTCCCATAAAGGGAGCTGAGAAAGTCATGAGCAATAAGTTAGGGATTGTAAATGTCATACGCATAAGCATAACAACAGACACTAAGGAGATATTCAACTGAAATCTTCAATCTTGGAAACCAATAAGTGCAAACATTGTAACCGGACGAAGATAGTAAGAAATCAAAGAAGCCCTTCTCAATCTTCAATTAGTAGTCAACGAAACATAACTAGTTCAAAACAGTCTATTCTCTGTAGCGCAGAACACAAAATCATCTTCGTTTTCCTAAAGCTAAAATGTCCGCTGAGCTAAACCGAAAGGTTGCAGAATCAATTCAAGTTTCCTAAATCTAAACCGTGATCATAAATTCGTTATAAAAAGATCACCGGAAACATCTTTCTGCCCAAAGAACAACAATGCTTCCACTGAAAGTACAACCATGGAAATGCAAAAACCAAGCTAGATTTCAGAACATTATCACAAGAAAGCAAAATTCAACACAAATCAATTATCCCAAATTCTCAAACGGGAGAAATTATATTAACATCAATTGAATCCCCCATCAAAATTAAGAACAAACTTCATCTTTATTCCCTTATAAAACAAAATTCATAGAAATTCACACACAAAAACACGACAATTGGGCAAAAACAAAATAAAAATCACAGAAAAATTAACAATTTGAAACAATCGAGCAAGAATCGAAATACCCAGATAAGAAAATCAAATAAAATCAGCAAAAACTCATAAGGAAGACCAAATAAATCGAAAGATCTTACCTTTAAATTAAGCAACGAAGACCCTCGGAGAACCTTGAGATGATTATCACCCACAAGATTGCTCCGATCCAACCAGAATTAAAGAGTACGAATTGGGTTTGGGTGAATAGATGGCGTGATGTGATTGGAGGATGAGAGGTGGGGAGGAGGAGAGCTGGGTGAAAAGTCAGGGTTTTCGTTGCAGGGGAGGGGACCAGATTTTTCACCATCGTTGTAGTAAATTGAATAGTGCTGGGTTTTTGCTGGGTTTATTTTACCGCCTTGTACGGTTTCCTGTTCACTCTGTCGAGTTCTCCCGTCAGACCGTTGGGTTTGGTTCAGGGAGTGCGTAGGTTAGCAACCAACGCACACCTGGTGCGCATTAGCCTGCATGCAGTTTAAGGTTTATTTTTCTTTTCTTTTCTCTCATTTCCTTCCTTTTTTTTACTTGATATTTACATAAGTAAAATGATTATTTTGTTCTATTTTTTTCTCCTCTTTTTCCAGCTTGTTTTTTTCAGAGTTAAATAATGAATATTTACAAGGGATTTATCAAACATATGGTAGTTGTAAAATTAACAACGACGAGTTCAATTTCGACAACGAAAAAAAGCGAAACACTTCAATTTTTTTTAAATGTACAAGCGATATTGAAAAAATAAAGATTTATTTATTATTTGGTTTAGAATTTGAATACTAGAATGACGTTTTCTATTTGGAAATAGCCTATTCAGTAATCTTTATGTTCTTGATCAT
Source organism: Pyrus communis (assembly GCF_041283825.1). Taxonomy (NCBI): domain Eukaryota; kingdom Viridiplantae; phylum Streptophyta; class Magnoliopsida; order Rosales; family Rosaceae; genus Pyrus; species Pyrus communis. The sequence goes on from NC_142576.1 coordinate 3,688,394, forward strand.
GTGTTAAAGAGTTAAAGAGTTATGTTAAGGTCAGTCGTTCACGTGCAAATAAGAATTTTCTTATTATAAATTAGCGTGTAACTCACTTTTGATCAACAAATGCGCTATGTATAACCAACTAACTTAACGAAATGACGACGACGAGAACAACAAAACTAGTTTCTGTAATTTTGTGGTGTCGAAGTAGCTCACTAAAATGCATAGTGAATTATTACAACCACCCCATTAGTAGAACAACGTTTCTTAAAGTCATTATTTCTCAAGTCTCATTGTACTCAAGTAATGATCAAATCATTCCATTGTCTAAAATAGTACAACTACTTTACGCTTTGTTTTTAAAAGTAGTATTGAAAGTTTTACAGATTACAGAAAATTTTATACCATTGTCGATAATTTGAAGATGCCACTAACTCAAACTTACCACTCGTAACTTAAAATAGTTTTAAATATCGTCTTGCCAAAAATATCACCTGTTATTAGTTAGATTTAGAGTTCAATATAAGATCTCTTTTCATTTTTTTTTTCGATACCATGCTAGCTTCCAATAAATGGAAAATTTGATCAAGTTTGTTGGACTACAGTAAGACAGCAATCTTCTATATTGTCCCTTGACACGTACGTTCCAAAGATTACCCCACGTGTGATGGTCTCTTGGGACCCACACCAATAGGTTGAGATCACTCCGAATCTTTGTATTTGAAGTCGTGGAATGAGATATTTAGACTATTTAATTTAATTATATATTTTCCATTAATTTATCTATTAATTTAATTATATATTTTCCAATTGAGCACTAGATCAGAGGGCTTGTAGACTCCACGAAATTTGAAAGGGCCAACCGTCTAGCCCATTCCAGCCAGCCCAGGTCTGGCCCAAATTTTTTATTAATACTGTCGAATATAACCTACAGGAATAAAAGCAATAGTGTAGGTTATAACCAACACGAATAGTAGGCAAAAAATTGAATACAACGGATACCTGATAACCGACACGAATAGTAGGCAAAAATTTGAATATAACGGCTAGCTGACGTCAGCTAGCCGTTGTATTCAATTTTTTTTTTTAATGAATTTAAACCCTTTTTTTTCCTATAAATACCTAAGTCATTCCTACACTATTTCTCACATAATTTTCACCATTCCATTTATAGTTTTTAAATTTAAGTTAATGTTGTTTTTAAATTTAATTTGTAGTTTTTAAATTTAAGTTGTAGTTTTAAATTTAAATTGTTGTTGTTTTTAAATTAAAATAATAAATTATGTTTGGTCCTTAGTTGGAAACGATTTTTTGTGACATAGCTAAAACGAACCTTATGGTCATTTGACCCTCGGTTGGAGATAGAGTCAAATATGTTCTTGTAATGTTCATTAAAATATTAATATCTTTGTGGGTCAGAAGGTTAAAACGAGCCATTTGACCAGCTCTTGGTTAAAGATGGCCTAAGAGGTTGCCTACTTCCGATATTATCAATTGATTTTATGATGAAACCTTCTTCAAAGACTTGTGATTTTTTTCTCTCTTAAACGGTCTGATTTTAGAATTTTTGTACTTCAAACACAGAGATGCAGAGAGAATCTCAAATAATGAGAAATGTGAGGAAATAGGGCATCTGAGACAGACAAGTCAGGAGGGAGAAAACGTACGTGGGTGACGCAACCGCCAATGACGGACAAAAATCTGAGGACGGGTGAAAAGACGGGGGACGTTAGAGTGACCCCTCTGACCGCCAATATCAACAACGATCAATCAGTCAATCACAAAGGACCATGGTGGGGTGACGTGGAAGATAGATCCGACGGTTGACAGTGACTCTGAGGCCCCACTTTTCCTAGACACCACATACACGACAGTAGCCCGCGATGCGCGGGTGCTCCTTTTGTGCACTCCATCCCATGTTATCAAATCAAAATCTCTCCTCCAAAATATTTCACCTTTTTCTTTTCGCTTTTGCCTAATTAATCTTTTTCGTTTGTTTTTAATTCTTTACACCAACTTCAACCCTTCGGGTAAATATGAGTTAAAACTCAAAACTTATTTCTCAGCCAAATTTAGCCCAGGATTCCTCCTAAGGTTAGTGGAGTTGGCCTATCATATATGTATATTTTTTTTTTAGTTTTATATTTATAAATTTATTGAATCCAACATTTAATATCTAATTTGATGAAATTCAACAGTAAAAAATATATTTAACGGACCAAATTTAAATCTAACAGATAAATAAAGTAATAAAAAAAATCTTTTGTGTGTTTCATATTTTTTTCATAGTGTTTAACGAGTTTCATGGTGTCGGTTAGTGATTTTTCAATATTTGTCACAATCTAAATATTTTTAGGTTAAAATGTTCATAAAATTAAATTATGATAGTCTATATAATTTTTTCTTTTAAAAAAAGTTATTTAAGAAAAAAAATTTAGCCTAAATTCATTCTTTAATAATATGAGGCTAAAATTTTAACATATAAGGATTAGTGCAAAAAAGTTGTTTCTGGGTTAAAACCTATATTTTTTGGGCTAAATTTTTTAGATTTTAACCCAAGGATTGGAGATGGTCTTTAGAGTTCATAAAGAAATATATGGAAAAAATTGGATTGGTCCTCGAATTTTAATTTAATTTGAACTTTTTACTCTTTTAACTAAAAAACTTTAGTGTTGGAATTTATGCATCTCATTTGCACAATTATTCAGCGTCCAACAACAACACACTATTAAGTCGAAATTTACAATTTTTTTATGAACTTTTTACCAACCCGTTAATTCATTCAGCATTCTCGTTTGCAGGGAATCGATGGTGTAATATTGGGTCTTAAAAATAAAAAAATTATACCTAGCTAGGGTTTCATACATGGACTGGTTGTGTTTGCTTCGATTTCACTTTAGGGTTTTTTTTGCTAGGATTTCGCTTTAGGGTTTTTGTTTTTATTTTCTAAAAGTTTTTATATTTTGAAAGTATTAGATTTATTTTCTAAAAGTTAATAATTGAGCGGAAAGAGAATTTGAAAATTTAACCGGAAATACAAAACATGAGTTCAATGACTTAAAGTCACAAATCAGTCGCTCTTTTTTCAATGTCTACACATAAAAAGTTGAGTGCTTCACTACTAATAAAAATCTTTATATCCATAAAATTTTGTGGTTTTAACGTACTCTATATTTCGTTACCTCAATTTTCATTAAAAGTTTATAACTGATTCTTTTTTCACATATTCTTCTAGAACATTATGCGAATAAGCCTTGAAAAATCTAGTAATCTTGGCACAACCATAATCATAATGCTAATTTACTAATATCATAATGCTAATTTACTAATATATTAGAAACTCATGACTAGCTAAACTCATAATATTACATTGACTGCAGACATCATACCAGCCGATCATCTTTCGACACAAAATAATTAACTTGCGACCAACTAATATGTGTCTACCTTACCTATCTAAAATCACAGATTCTTAAAAACCAAGTTACCATAGAAATATATGCCTATATATATATGTATGGTTGTCTCTAAGATCCACCAGGTGGACTTCCTGGTCCCCCAAGTGTTAAAAACACACCAGGAAGATCACTTCTTTCTTTGGCTACAGATGGATTGGCTCGAATGACCGAAAATGGTCGAGCAACCTGAGGTTGCACGAGGCCCAGGCCAGACTCCGGCATGGAATTCCTCATTGGTTGCTCAGATAGCTTCAAGGGTGGCTCTGGATGATTCGAGTTTGGAAATGGTTTTGCTCCAGAAATGGGAATTTGGCTTGTTGAAGACGAAGGATTTTGCACGAAAGCTGGCCGTCTTGAGATCATCTGGGGTCCCTGGTTTGACACATAAAGTTGCACAGACAAGTTAACATTGATTTTGTAGGCACATTAATGAATGGGCAGTGTGATTTTCGGACACCTTTTTTCTCCCCCTGCACACCTTTATTGACAAAAATAAAATGACGTGTAGAGGGAGAAAAAGGGCGTGTGGATATCACTTCTAACGATTACGTGTCAGTTTTACAGTGTAGTTGAAATAGGGAAGCTTACTGGTGCAAATAAGACTCCTCTATATATCTTTCCATTAACCATCGCAGTCATTAGGAAACCTGAGTCGAATGCTCCATCAACTTTGCCTTGAACCTCAGCACCCATCTAAGGAGACACAAAACCCCAACAAAAAGCCATGCATTGGCAAAACGAATAATTTTTTTGCCAATTATCGAAACAAAGTGAAATTAAAGGAATGCATACCATGTTCTGAATAGGCCCTGCCTCGAAGTGTTTTTGTTCTACTGCTTGAAATTGCATACTTGGTCTACCAATGTTGACATGATGATACTGTTCTCGTTTTGGTTCGGTGTGACACTCTCCTAACAAGTTAAGGTCTGGAGATCTTTGTCCAGAATTTCTATTAGCTTTATGGCTGCTTGTGACATTGGGAGATTGACCATTGCTCGGACTATGATTGAATTTCTTAAACAAATGAAAACCTCGAGAACCTGGGTTGGAATCAACAATATTAGGATTCGGGATCTGCTCTTGATCTGAGTGTGATGGTGATGAATGCTGGGAGAGTGATAGAGAATGCTCCTCTTGTTCTGATTCGAGGTCTATTGATTTTGTACTTGCGGTTCTTCTCCTCTTTGGATGTAAAGTATCTACATTTATGTTTACGAATGAATACTCATTAACAATGATTGTGTATACCTAGAAGAAAGAGTGAATTTTTAAACTATATGCTAACCTGATTTGAATTGAAGAGACCGTCTTGCTTCTGATTCTGGTCCGTGGGTTGTCTGTCGTACTACTACATGATTCCCCATTAGCATAGTTTTCTGCTTGAAGCATTTACAAAAACACTCCTCTTCATTATCGAAACATAAAGGATGCACTAAAGTACTGCATTGTTACAGTAACTTCTGTACCGTGTTAAAATCTGTTCCCTTTGAGATCCTCCGCCTCTCTTGGTTCCAGTGGCTTCCAAAAATTTTGCACATGGAAACATTGTAACGACCATTGAGATGTTCTGCTCCAAGATGCAACACCAACAACTCATTCAGAGGGCGCTCGTCCTCACCACACCTACAAGTTGAAACCAGAAAATTAAGAGGGAACCGAACTATATGGACAGGACTTAAGCTGTATAATTTATATGGCTAATTACCCTCCGTAGACGGCAATATCAGAATCTGTAACAACAGCAGTATGAGAGAACCGTCCTTGTGGATGTTGGCCACATATTTCAAGTTGAGTCCATGAACAAGTAATCACATCTAGGACCCAAACATCGTTGTAATAATGTTTGTCTCCAACCCCTCCAATGACATAAACCTGCATTTTTTCCTTTAGGTCAATCGCTTTCTCTTCTGAGAATAAATGCTACAAGGTGATACTTGAACTTCGTTAAATGTTAAATCGATCATGTACATGATTCAAAGATGGACAATTACCAAAAATAACACTAAACATTTCTTTTCTCAGAAAAGAAAATCTTGTAAGCATCGATGAAATAACTTGCCTTTGTCCCGATACTAACAGTTGCATGACCTGCCCTGGCACCCGGTGAAGATCCTTGAACAGCCAACTGTTGCAAAACAACCACCACAACCTCCATTTGACTCAATTTGTAGAAGAACTTGCATGAACTGTACATTATTCATTTATAAAACTAACATTGAAATTCTGACAGAATAAAAGGAAAACCATACCCTCGACCAAGTCAGTGTGTTCATGTCAAGCACATCTACACCACCATAATACCTATCACCACGGTCCCCACCATACACAAGAAGCTTCTTCCCCATCACAATTGTGCTATGACTGTCTCGAGGAACAGGACTATCGCCCTTCACCTCAGGGGAAGTCCATCTCATGGTATTAAGGTCTAGAACATGAAGATCATTCAAGTAATTTCCTTTACCTTCTCCACTACCCCCGAATATCACTAATTTTTCATCACCAACAAGGGTAGCAGTGTGACTTTCGCGGGGTGAAGGTGGAGTACCCGTACATTCTGGCCGTGTCCATTCTTTGGTCACAAGATTCAATATGTGAAGATCATTTACCTTCTTGGAGCCATTAGTTCCCCCGAAAACTATCATCTTGTGCCCTAGAACAATGGCACTATGGCTGTCTCTAGGACCAGGCCCTTGACCGGTTGACACAAGAGTGTTCCATACCATTTTCTCAAGATCAAGCACAAGAACATCGCTGAAATGCATACCGCCACAACATCCCTAAATTGGACAAACTAGAAGGATGAGATCAAGATACAGCAAGGCATCACATTACATTGAAAAAAGGCTAAAAGTTTCATAGCTTTCTCGAGTACCATGTCCTACAGAAATGAGTACTATACAGAACAATCCGAGGACACCGAAACACATAGAATCGAATGAACAATTAGTTATCACCATCTATTGACGCCAATTTCAACAAATGGAATGTAGGATTTTCTAGTCTGCTATAAGAGCTGAGCAATTATCGATCTTTGATGGTGTAGAATATCTAACAAATAGGTCTCAAAATGTTCAGAATTATTCAAACATAATCTGAATTATGATAATCTTAAGAGTCAGAAAAAATGCATACTACTAGCCACGTACATATAACTTTAATCCAAATTTATTTCTTTAATAATATGTCCAATTGAACTAAATTTCCTAAACAAAGTTTAATGCAGGAAAACACAAATTTTAATCCCATAACTAAGAGATTAGTGAGAGAAACGCGAATAATTTCGCATTGCACAGGTAAATTCAAGTTAAACTATCAGAAGGAAAAATCTGAAAATTAAAAAGAAAAGAACACAGAAAACTAAAAAGGAAAAACGAAATATGCTAATTACTACATCTGGTTTTTATTTTATTTATGCTAATCACTACATCTGGTTTTTATTTTATTTATGCTAATTACTACATCAAGCAAAGCAGGAAGGCAACTATCACTTTCCACATAAATGTCCTACTAATAAGAGAAATACAGGAATCAAGGAAAAAGCATTTTGCCATTCTCAAAAGAATTAAAATAGGAGAAATAAGGAAACCACAACACCCAGTTCAAAAGGCAAGTCTGTCATCAGCCAAGTATAGACGCATTCCAGATACCAAGAACAAGAAAAATAAAAATATTACTTCATTTTTTACCAAAACATGCATCCAGAAAATCGACTTTTCAAACTTGCAAAACAGAAGAACTAATGCACATATATATACATAATACATGTGTGTGTGTGTGTGTGTGTGTGTGTGTGTAGGTGTGTATATATATTATACATATATACAAACACAGAGATAAATATCATGCAGGGGAAATTATATTATAGAAAAGGAGAAAAAGGAGCATAATTTAATTTTCATGGAAGAAGATTTAAGCATACCCCAAAAATATACAAAACCCCACGAGAATAGCAGGCAGAGTGCCCCCATCTTTCAGAAGGATTAAATCCCATGATCTTTGGATAGAGCCACATTGCCTTCTTCCTTGCAGCTTCACCTCCCAAAGACCCCATCTCCTCTCTCTCTCTCTCTCTCTCTCTCAAGGCTAAACTTTGAGTATGTATTACTTGAACACAGTGTTGGACAATGATGTAGAAATAGAGGGGGAGAGAGAAACGATATAAAGGGTAAAAAAAGTGGACATGAACAAAGCAAAGTGATGTATCAACTATCAGTATCAAAAGACATGAAAAGATGGGCGCTTTCAAGTTGAAAACACTGTGGCAACCAACAGAAGCTCGTGGTGAAAAACAAAAGATCATTTCTTTTCCCCCTTTGGATAAGAAAGATCTGTGTTTCAAATCAACTAAGGTCACGTTTACTAATCTATAATTAAATTAAGGAGGAATTAAATTGAAGAGGAATTGAATTGAAGAGGAATTGAAATAAGGCGGAATCATAATCAAATTCATGTTGAAGTTGTTTACTAAAACTGTCTGGAATCGGAATAGAATTTCATAAAACTATTTACTAATTCAGCATAATTAGAATATAAATTAGTATGATTACTAAAATGCCCTTGGCCCAAATCAAATATTTTATATACTTTTTAATAAAATTTGATATAGTATATAATAGTAAGAAAAAATTAAATTGCTTTTTTATTTCATAGACATACTAAAATAATTTTGTTTAATTTTTTTTTTATAAATTTAAGTATTTATTTTAATATCTAAATTTTCTCGCTCAAGTTATAGTTTTTTCTCTTCGGCATATGTATGGAGTTGTCCATAATGTGAGTCTAGGGTTAAGGATAATCTTGGAAATAATGAAAGTAAGTGAGGGCATAAAGTGAAGAAAATTATCATCTCGATTGCTTGGGCAATCCGGAATCTAAATATCTTCTCTATGTTGGGAATCCAAATCAGCCAAATCTTGAAATTAGATTCTATTTTTTGTGTAGACCCCACGCACTTTTGATTCCTCCCAATTTTAGTAAACACATGTATAATCCGTAATTGGAATCGGATTCCTTATTCTCCTTTTGATTACTTCCGATTACGGGTTTGTAAACACGCTATAAATATTTATCATTTGGAATTTTTATGTGAAATATTAGTTTGAAATGTCATGACAATGATGTTCTTAAACCAATTAAACATTGTTATCTGTTTTATTTTATGTGCAATTTATTAGTTTGAGATACTGATACAATGACGTTTCTAAATTTATCAAACGTTGCAACTTGTTTTAAATTTTATATGCGACGTAATTTTATTAGTTTGAGATACTTCTATATGTTGCAAAACTAATAGAAAAACTGCTATTTATTTCAAAGTTTTTTTATTTATCGTGGTTTTATTTAGAGATGCTCCTACGTTATCATAGTTTTCAAACACTGCTAGTTGTTTTAACTTTTATATTGGACATAGTTTGATGGAATTTCCTACAAGTGATGTAAAATCATGGAAATATGACTGTAAGGCTGTAACTCTTAATGTTTGCATTGCCTTGCAGTAATTATCTAATGCAAGAGTCGGTCTCATCCACTTTTCACACTTGTCAAAGCGAAAATGATGGTTTTGTGGGGGGCCGTGGGTCGTGGGAAATGATGAACAAGTGTTTGGGTTAGTTCAGGTAAATCTGGAGAGCATAGGTTATAGAGAAGGTAAGAGCTTTACTTTCTATTTTTATAAACTCACATGGTTTGTTTTGTTTTCGTTTCCTAGCTTTTTGCAAGTGTGATATGATATTGGGATTGATGGGAGTGGATCTATCTCTCGCTCTCTCTCCTCTCTTTCTCTCTCATTAATTTGCTTTTCAATTTTCAAGGTGTTTGGTTTTTAAGTTATTGAGAATTGTGTCGTTTGAAGGGGGAGTTTTTTGGGGCAAGTGTTGTGTTGGGTTTTGGTGTTTATGGAAATTCATTTTTAGTTTTGGGGAAATGGGATTGGTGTTGGTTTTAGCTTTAAAAAGGTTGTGTTATTCGTACTATATTTTGGTATCATGTTTTTATATCATTTTAAGTGGTATTTGATGTGAATAGCCACATTATTTGAAAAATTTGCAAAATTCAAGGAAATAAAGGAGAAAGATTCTTCGTATACCACAATCATCATTTAATTAACTAGTTTTTCTTAATTATTAGTTTATTAAATAATGAACTAAATTTAAAAATCTGATTAATTCAAATGATGTAGATGTCTACATCAAATGCCAGCTAAGGTTGTATGAAAATATGGTACAAAAACATGATATGAATAGTATTACTCAAAAAGGTTTGGGTGTTTTCTTGAAAATTGCTCTATTTTTTTTTAAAGGAGAAATGATAAAAGCATTCTCTCAAAAGTAAAATTCTTTGTAGACTTTCATAATTTAATAGTTTAACGTTAATTTTGTACTAATATTATAAAATATTATGTTAAAAATATATGATAGCAAATAATTCATAGAAGTCTTATTTTTGAGAGAATTATTACAGGAGAGATTCATAGCTTTTTTTTTCTCTTATGAAGATCGGAATTGGATCCTCTTCGAGGTAACCCCTCAAGATCCTCTTGATCGGGATTAGTGGGCCGTTGAATTTTTATCCAACGGATACAAACAGATGGATTCTCTAAAAGTTATAATAATTGTAACCGTTGGATAAAAATCTAACATCCCACTAACCCTGATCAAAAGGATCCCAAGAATTTATCTCAGAGAGGATCCAATTCCATGAAGATCGAGTTGTAGCATCACTGTTTCAGCCTAGAGCTGCCTAGTACCCATCTAGTGATTTGAGCCCTACTTTTGACTTTTTCCCAACAAGTAAAAATGAATTTGATTCATCAATCAAACGAAAAAAATAAGAAGAATTGATTCCAAATAGGAGAAGCATTAGATGAGTAGTGTAAAGTGTTTTTTATTTTAGTGTGAAAGTTGGTCTCTAATTTGATTTGGATCTCATGGTTTCAAGTAACTTAGTAATATTAGATTCAACTCTTGAGTTAAATTTAAAAGTTTTAAATAACAGAGTGTGTGAAAAAGTATTATGTTTAAAATTAATTATACGTATTTAAAATATACTTTAAATTCTCATGTACAAGAGAAAAACGAGTTTTTGAAACTCTAACTTGTTATAATAGAAAGGAATCGGATCTCTTAACCTAATCTAATCGTTCTAACCCTTTCTCCACTTAAACTAAACAATTAACCAAATTTGAGAGCTTATCTTGGAATTCTGCTCAAATAAAAAGAATGTAGCTCTTGCTAACAAAACATCAAACACGTTTCTAAATTCAGCAGCACCTTTAAGTTCGGTAGTTCTTGTTCCATTTAGGCCACTATTTTGCTATTTCCATGAATTTTATTCACTGAAATTTTTAACTTTAATCTTAATTATTGAAAACAGAGTTTAATAGCAAAAAACCTTGATGACACTCTCACTATTTCATCAAGGGAGCATTTTTGCTCATCACCATTCAGTGTAGTGTATGCTCATTATTCTATTTATCATCGTTAGATGAGTTTGAATTTCGAGATTCTTGTAATAAATAGGCATAAATCTTAAAATTCAAATTCATTTAAAGGTGATAAATAAGATAATAAACATACACCACACTAAATAATAGTGAGCAAAAATGCACTCATTTCATCGAAAGAAAAGCTACGACAGGACATAACAACAACAAAAGAAGAAGAGTAAGTTAACATTAATTTTGGTAAATCATACCATGCAATTATATAATATAAATAGTGACGAGAAGTAAAATATCGCGAGTAGAAGGAAAGCACTCTTACCAACGTAAAGTTGACAGCAGCAGCAGCAGGAGGACCGGACCGGAGGAAGAAGAAAGACGTAAAATGCACGCGACAAACACGGGGGCGTGATATTTTAGGGTTTGCAGTCTACATTATTAGATATGCCGATTACCATAACTAATTGTTTTTTAGGTTATACTTTAAAAATATGGGATTTTAAACATTAATTCTTGTAAAAGATTAAAATTTAAAAAAAAAAAATCTGATGCTAGATTACATATTCAATTTAATCTCTTGAAACGTACTTTTATCAAAATTTATATTCAATTTTTTGTGATTTAATGTGTATTTTTTTTATTTAATCTCTCCATATTAAAATTTAATTTTATTAATATGCACATATTTAGTTCTTTAATTATAAATGAACATAAATGAGAAAGTATTAAAAGAAATTTGTGATACAAAAATATATAAATACATAAATGTATAGAAATGACTATGCTAAAATATATAAAATTGACTTTTTTTGTACCGAAATATTTGTACCTACATGATTGTACCGAAATATATTATAATGAACCTAAATGTATGTACCAAAATATAGTATATTGAATTAATGTACCTAAAAGTCAATGTTCAAATGTGTGTACCAAAATGTACGTACCGAAATGCATTAGATAATTTAGATTGAATTAATGTACCTATATGTTTATATAGATGGATATACCGAAATATTCAAATGTATAAATGTACCTAAATGAAGAACACACAAAATTGTTATCAGAATATATATATTATAAAAAAATTAGTTGCCTAAACGTAGACATTAAAATATATTAAGATGAATGAAATAAAAATTAAATTTAAATGTAATTAATACATTAAAATAAAAATAAAAAGATAAATAAAACATCAAAATATAACTAATAAATGAGATGATTAAATGTACTAGGGACTAATTTTAATCTTGCACAAGGTTATAGTCTAAAACTCATCTTTTTTAAGGATTAAAATGAAGTTTTCTATTAAAAAATTAGCCCCAACATGTGTATTTCAAGGTAAGATAGAACAAATTCACCTTACATGGTTTGAGATGAAAAAATTTAAGGAACTTTAACGAAAAATTTATAGTATTGTTCAATTTAACGAAAAATCATATTTTTACACTAAAAAGTTAATCCTGGTACCATTTACTTTACCTTTTTATTTTGTCTTTATCATTAAAACTTAAAATTTTCAAACTATTTTCATTAATTTTTGTAAAATTTAATCCTACAATATTTGTATATTGATTTTGAAGGGTAGCCAGAGGCTATAACTGAAAATGACCTTAATTTTTAACAAAGTTGTTATTAAAAAATGACTAAAATATAAATTTTGAATTATCTTGCAACATTAACGATGATGAGAGTCAGAAGAATAAAAGTTCTAGCATTTCATTTATTTATTTATTCTTTTTTATATTAAAAAAAAAAGTAATAAGAAGTAGGTGAAGTTTTTTGGTAAATTACTAAAGCGAAGTGATATTGAAATGAAGTCATGAATGACAACTATCTTTTCAGAGTAAAGCAGCATTTAGTTTCTCTTAATTAAAAAAAAAAAAAAACAAATGATTATTAGTCAAAACTCAAAAGCTTTCACTTTCAAGTGACTTATTTTTTTTTATTTCCCAAAGCTGATAGATTGATTATACACAAAGATAGTCTTCATATTTTTGACCAGGAGTCGAGGACTACCATGACGGTATGACATTGGTTTTCGGAGTATTTGATCTTTTGAGTGTTATAATTATTAGATTTTTTTATTAGAAGCATAAAAATCAAAATCTGATGATTAAAACTTTCAGATTATATTATATTCTAAGGCATCATAAATATTTTGTTGATCTAAACGGTATATACTGTTTTACGACATACTATTAATCTTTTTACTCTGATATATTTGACGATTGTGATACTTACAAAGTTAGTTTATGATTGTAAAATCAAATTGAGAACATATTATTTAACTGATCGTATATTTATATTTTGTAATCGATATGTCATAAAACTAGGTCATATAATTTAAGAGAGAGAAAATCCGATACACAACCGGATATAATCCATATTGGACTCGGCTTTTCTGCCCTCCTACTTCCCATACATTCTCATTCCTTTCTATTTTTTGCGGTCATGGTTAAGCCACGTCAACATTTTATATTGATTTTTTTTTATAGAGATAATAAAACAAAAAGCAATATTAATATAAAATATTAACGTAATTTAACCGTGACCGTACAAATAAAAAATAATAAAAGTGTATAAGAAGTAGAAGGGCAGAGAAGCCAGGTCCATCCATATTTTGCACTAGATTAGAGGTGCTGAAGTGAAATCAATAGTCTTTTGATTAAGATATTCAATTAAGGTGTTATTTTTTATTTTATTTTTTTTTGAAACCAAGAACCATATCATAAAAGGCCTACAGAGAGGCAAACATAAAAACAATACTAAGCAGTGTGAAGGGAATCCACAACGACCCCTCCACCAAGTAGAGGCGTCATCCCCATCACCACCATAACCCATTAATGAGGGCACGGTAATCCGTCATTGTTCAATACATAGACCAACGAAGATGGGGGCCTAACGACCCAAACGACATCACTCATCTCCGAAAAACCAATCGATGCAATCTTGTGAGCCACGCCATTAGCAGACCGTGGCACCCAAGACCATCGGCAATCAATGAATTCCCCCCCCCCCCAACTGTTTAACCCGAGCCAGCATCGGGTATGCCTCCCAACTACCCATAGACAGCGAGCTAGAGAGACATTTAATCGCATCCAAGGAGTCCGATTCCAGAATTACATACCTTACACCCAACTCTGCACCTAGCCTGCACCCGTGCAACAACGCATAGGCCTCCGTTGCTGCGGCAGAAGGAGCAGTAATAGGATGCCTCGCAGCAGCCACGAACTTACTCTCCAAGTCCCTCACAATCAATCCAACAAAACCCGTCTTTGATGCCTTGGACCAGCTAGCATCCACATTAATCTTCACAAAAGGGTAGGCCGGAGCACACCATCTCGTAACCTGAAAGTTTCTCCTGCCGTCGCCCCCTCCTCTATCCCCATCCTTTGCCTTTGCACCAAAAAACGAACTCACCGCCTCAGAGACAGCAGCCAGGACCATTAACGGGTTAATGGGCACCCCTTTGAAAACAAAATCACAGCGAGCCTTCCATATGCACCAACAGGTAAAAACAATATAAGATTGTCTCCACCTTATATCTTCAGAGTTGCATAGATTCGGAGAGAAAACCCCCTGAATCCATTCCGACCAAGAAGGGAGAGAAAGATGATCCATTTTATAACCCAGTGCCCCTCCAAACCAAATTGGCTCAACCCAAGAGCAGGAAAGGAAAATGTGCTCAATGGTTTCATCATGGCAGCAGCAAATAGGACAAGTAGAGGTTTGAGAGGACCTTCGTCGGAACAGTGCATCCCGAGTAGGAAGACAATTGTGAACAGTAAGCCATAAGAAATGCCGCAACTTGGGGGGCACCTCCAGCTTCCAAATCCCCTTCCAAAATGCTTTGGGAACCCCACGAACAGAAGACCGACGCAAATCCCTTCTCGCCAGCGATCTTTCTTGCAGCCATCTGTATCCCGACTTGACCGAATAAGAACCGTTCTTACTCATATCCCATATAAGCCTATCTTTACGACTTAACTCTCCAAGAGGCGTCTCCTCAATAGCCTGCATAGCCTCCCCCGATATGAAAGGCTGTAAAAAGCTGATGTTCCACCGCCCCGACTCCGGACAGATAAGTGCACTTACCCTTAAACTGGGAGTAACCGCAACCTGGCCAACCGGCACCGGATGTCCAAGGGGCAAGGATGGAAGCCACCTATCCTGCCACATCCGTACCTCCTGACCACCCAAAATCTGCCAATGGGAGCCCTCCCTAATTAAGGTGTTATAATATCCATGCATGGCACAGATACAAACATAGAAGTTTGACAGGAATAGTTTTATTATTTGTTCTTGGAAGAAGGGGTCGAACAAGCGTGACGGGTACGTGCTGTTACTGTTAGTAAATTGGAAACCCAATGCCCGCAGATGTTTATGTTAATGTAGCAAACTAACAACAATTAACCTAGTTTTCCTTAACTCTTACCCCCAAAACAGAAAAATAAATAAATAATGTAGGGTTTTGTATAATACGAGGGAGATGAAATGCCATAACGCAATCTGGCAAATTTCTATGTCCACTGTCAGGACTCGGTCTCTCACTGCCTTGCATTCTTGTTGTAATCAAAGTTTTTGGCATATTATTAAACATATAAAATTTTCAATGTACAAAAAACATGAGTTTATACACTACAGGTCATAATATAACTAAATGAATACAAAAAATATATATATTCTCATCATTTATATATGACACGTGATGTACTGACTTGTGTTTTGAGTACTTAGAAAAATCTCTCCATTAAACAATACTAGCAGTCACTAATATTATAATAGGAAAATGATAAATACATACCCTTTTTAACTTCTTACCTACTCCTGTTTAATTGTGGTCATTGATTCTTATTCAATGCAATGGCCAAAAAAAAAATTATGTGTGAAATCACTTATAATAAACTATCTACCACCTTGAATTCATGCAGCCACTCGCGCTGATTGTGCACTCAATTTTTTGAAGCTGGACCACCAGAATTTAAAGAGTTTGGGGTGGATTTAGGAGAGCCTAGGATTGCTTCGATAGATTACAGAAATATTTTTTTGGAGAAGCATTTGTCATGTGATTTGTCAAGAAGTACTTGGACTTTTGATAAAAACTTGACGTGTTTCTGCTACCAGAACTGATAATGAGCATAAGTACTTCCTATATAAGCAATACTAAAAGAGCACTTGTGAGAATAATTTACCTCGACAAAAGTCCAATTCATTTGTGTTTTTGGAGGGATGTAGTTTATAAACACTCGGTTAGTGGGCAAAATCTTAAATGTAACCAAAATATGTTCCCTCCTCTGTCTCGATCCTCTCTCAACATATGATAAGTCAAATCCAACACTCTATCAAGTACAACAGTTTGTGCAAACAAGGCCAAAAGGAACGTGCAAGGAATCTAGGAGCTAGTTTTTGTGTTGATCAAGATCTAGTACAAACCAATTGCAGCAGCCCGTTTGAAATTATTGGTGCAAAATCCGCTGCTTTTCAACTTTGTGTGCTCATACCAAAAAGATAGCTAATTTCTCAACTCTCGGTGCTTTTTTTTCGCTGCTTTTTTACTGCCTTCATGGCTTTAATGAGAAAGCAATGATGCACCAGGGGAACAAGATGCAAAGTTACCACGAATGAGGGAGCCTCAGGAGGAAAAATGGAATATGATTCACCGCAATATTTCAGCAACCCTGTGACGGAATTCAGTTCGCACTTCGAATAAAAAGCATGATTGCCAAGGAACAAAGATTTTGAATAAATTCAATGCTTTACAAATGTTTCAAAATGTATGTACAAAGTTGAGCCTGTTGGAGCTCATGATGCTCATCCATATATATATATATATATATATATATATATATATTAAGCGTATGAGCTACGACCAATAAAACGTATGAACAAAGATATTATACAAAGGCGTGTTACAGATTCAACACTACGGCCAATAAAACGCATGAACTGTGACCATCAGCGACAAAATATACCTCACTGTACTATCGATAGAAAAACGTGGGCATTGTAAAAGGTAGTGCTATATCTTGGTTCTGATTAACGTAGAACAGCCTTTGCACCAGGGCCACAGAAAGTAAAGCTGCAGATAATGCAATTAAGATAGTACATTCGGACTTGGCAGACATGTAAAATGTATAAGAATTAATGGACTCAAATGAGCAAAAAGAACTTACATCAAATTATTGACACCGAGCATCGAAAGAGAAAAGACTTCTCTGTTCATCAGTTGGATTCAACAACCACCGGCAGAACATCCACGCCGCCCCAACCACTGATAGGAGTGATAGCACTGCTAGAAAGCCAAAATGTGACACGTCGTTGGCAATTATTGCAATTCCCAACATTGTAAACTCTGCCAGACTAGCAACAGCTACTTCTGTTGTGCCGATAATATTTGCTTTGGATGATGGAATCCCAGTTTGAAGAATCTGTGCTGCCACAACATCGTATGACATGTGCCCCAGCCTTGATAATACCTGCATATAAAAAGGTACACAAAAATAAAGATACAATAAAATGTCCAAAATGCGTGACAAAACGCACTTGTTCTCCAATATTCTTTCTAGTACATATAATTGCAAGTGGAGCATCTGCTAATACAAATGAAATGTTTACTTTGATGACTAGTCGATGCAGGCAGCAGGCACTACTGAAATCTCCTCAGAACAAGAAACCTCAACATTACTCAAATTTACAGATTTAGCAGAGCAATCTAAGAATCACCAATTCTGAAAAGAATCCATCGTCATGCTCTAAGATCCAACCTAATATCATAAGCCCCATTTCTAATCGAATCACTACTTGATTTTCTTAGCAGCTCATATGTAACTATCATCCAAATCCCAAATCTTGTTTAGAAAAAACAAGAATGATAAATAATTCTTACAATCAAACACAAGAAGAATAGAAGGGGGCTCTGCTGGGAGGAAGATCCACTACAATAAACAGCAACAGCAACGGTGAGAAGTGAAGCTTGAAATATTAATCCAGCTGCTCCTGCCTGGAAAAGAAGCTCCATTAGATATAGACAGACTAAAATGTGACAACAGAATGTAACATGATAATTATGTAAATTAGCCAACCTTTAAGATGCCCAGTCGCCTGACAAGGCTTGCGGACACAAATGTCGCTGCAACACCCATAAAAGCACATAGTCCACTAAAACCCCCAATAATAGATGGATTTAGACCTGTTAAACAATGTCACAATATCTTGGAGTTAGAATTGGGCTTACAAAGAAGCCATCGAAAAGATTTATATAGCCACATCATAAGAGGCATATAAATATGTCTATATAGTAAATTGATGATGAAGTCGTATTCACACTAAAGCATGATTTAAGCAATCTCCTTGTTTTGCCTACACTGTAGATGTAATAAACAATATGCATGAATCAGCAGGGTCAGTGACTACTAGATGTTGTGCTTGAAAACCTTTTCTCATCACAAATGAAATTTATTGTTATTAGCACATGCATTAATTGGGAAGCCGAACTTCCTTATTTTCCCATCCATGTATTTCCTCCCCCTGAATAATGTTTACTCCTAAATGCATGTTGATTAGAGCCTGTTTTAACCGAGCCATTCAGTGCTTTCAGAACCTGTACCTTGAATTTATTGAAAACAAAGGTCTTTCATAAGATGCATGTAAAAGGCAACAAACTTCCAACCAAAAAATATAAGCCAAAAAGGCATGACAAGTACCACTTTGCGTTAAAAATGCTGTCATCAAACTGCCTGGAGTGAGTACAACATTAAAATAGAGCAGCACATAGGCTAGGCTAGCCGGAAGAACTGGTTGCTGCATGTACTCCTTCCATCCAAGTTTAATAGCTGCCACACCTTTATCCACTGATTAAACAGAACCAGTTAGGAACTTAGGACAGTATCAGAAGTATCTTTCAGTATCTTTCGGTTACAAAACCAGTGGTCAGACTTATTTGTATAAAGATAGAAGTACCAAATTTACCTATATCATTGGTATCAAACAGAGATACTTCAGTGGATGTTCTACAACAAGTTTGCGAACATTTTGGGCGGTCAAGAACCCCACTAGAAAGCTTGTTGGTCAAACATGTGAGAACAATCTGAGGAATGGAAATTCCTAGTCAATAATAAAAAAGCATTTTTCAAGCAAAACATTGAAACAGAGTAAGAAGAAGAGAAATTACGGCAAAAGGCAACGACCACACCATCAAACCTCCCGAAAATTTCAAGCATGTTACTGGGTCATACTTTGATAGAAGAATGCCAAATAGGGATGCTCCAGCAATCTGTAATTAATACAAAGTTATAAATCTCCTCAAGCTTCCCTAAACATTGTCATCCTTTTTCTTTTAAGTTTTGACCTAAATTATCATCTACCAGATTTAATCTGAATATTATGTACAATAACCATAATCACATGCCGAAAATTTGTTTAAATCTAAGGAATATTTGCATATTAAATTTCAAATAAAAGGGCACATATTTCACCATTGACATCATATGAAAAATCCATGAGTTATCATTAAAGAAAAAATTATCATAAGATTACAAAATACCTCACAGAGAAGATCAATTCGATAAAGAACAGCATTTGCTTGGGCAAGCGCAATAGGCCTGTTCACTCCTGCCAACTGTTTACATGGGAATTCTAGTTTAGGCCAAAGATAACTTGGAAAGATAAAACTATGTGCGTGCATGTGTATGTATCGTAACGAAATGTCAAAATAGCAGTACCAGCACCACCCAATCACGCTCCATAGCGACCCCCAATGCGGCACCAGATAGCCTCTCTACAGCCCCAGCTAGTACAAGTACAATGAACCAAGGGCGATGAAGAAGGGATGACGCAGAAGGAGGAACACAATGCGCATGGATTATCATCGCTGCAGATAACAACTGAGCAGCTGCCTGAGAGAAAGAAAACAGTTAGAACACAAAAGTTTAGGATATTTGTCCTGCACACATCTGTGGGTGCAATGCAAATTAAACTACTCACCTGGATAATATTAAGGCAGTTACATGCAGGTACTCTGGGGAAATGATCCATAAGTGTGCCAACTAAGGGGCCTCCAGCAATTATCGCAAGCTGTTTAAAATGAATTTGATCTAGTTAGGAAGTGTAGTTTCCTACTGCTTTTTCCTATTACTTAATTTATCTCAATGGCAACCTTACTAAAGAAACCTATGAACGCCACCGGTAGAAGGCTTGGATATATCAATGCGATAGCAGAGGGCCAAGCGAAATTCCAAAATTGCTCCACTAAATTTCCAGCTAGACAACTAGCATAAAGAGCTGAAAAATTATGCCCGTCGGGTCAGAAATCACCAGAAGGATTCCAAATCATTCACATCAACTATTTTATAATTCAAATGACACATCAAAGACAGCATAGGAAAGACACATCACCATGCTTTACTTGGACCATTGAAGGAAGGCACTTACCATATAATCCCATTGGATGGGCCGGAGTAGCTGCAAGTGTATGTTGCTCCTCTTTTGATAAAACCTAAACAAAGGGAAAAAATGGCATAATAAATCTGACAAGACCTAACTGTAATGCAGTACTGAAATGGTAATGAAAACGAAAAAGAAAAGGTTAATAGACCATCATGTAACTTACTGGCAGTGTCGTCAAAAGACAATCTACATAAGTATCTTCAGTTAGTAAACTCAAAGATTCGGTGTCCAGCATATCAACAATTGGGACCGAGCAACTAGAGCAACCAGGCTCTGCAATGGATGATTCCTCCTGGACCTCATTGTCAGTTGCCACGTGGCTGAAGTGTGCATCGGTGTTGGTTATTGAGCACCTTGAACTAAAACTGTTGAATCTGCTATCCAAGGAGCAGGAAAAGTAACGGGGTTAATAAACACATTTCCGTAGTTCTGTCAAGTCATGATCCATCGTTAGATTTTTTTTCTCACTTACTTTCCTCTAACTAGTTACTTACAATTCAAGATTCAAAGTGTTTTTCAACTACAGTATTGCTATTGCTTTAGAATTTTTGAACTCAACTCTTAAAAGGAATCCAACAATTTATTTTATGCAAACATAAAAAGAACCTTGATAGATACCATTAAATACAAGTCCCACTAAGGTATAACAATTCAAAATTCAAACTTTCTGCCCTTCTAGTTTCTCTTATTTTCCCCTTTCATCCCATTTTCCTTCACTATTTATCAATCAAACAAGCTTGTCATTAACTTGATTACAACTTTGACTACCAATTGAAGTAACAACTTTCAAAATTCCATAACATTCTTCTATTTTCTTTCACTTTCTCAGCAAAACCAAAAGACATACAAACACAAAGCACAAAGATTACCTCTGAGAGCCCACAGATAGGTGCCTCAAACCCAACCACCTGCGAGAATCGATTCGATAGCGAATTCGAGAGGAAGGCCGTGGTTGCCTCAATAAAACAGAAGCACGGCAAGCAGAAAATAAGCTAGTAAATGAATTGGAGAGAGTAACCCCGCAACCGCAACCCAAAGCCATTGATTCTGCTGGCTCCAAAGCTTCAAATCCCAGTTGGGTTCTTGCCCACTCATGCAGACTCCACAACTAAGCTATCCTTTTGCTCAGTTTCTCAGTTTGCTCAGAGAATCACAGAGGGCAACCTCAAAATCTTAAAGTTTGGGTTTTTGGGGTTAATTGTTTCTATGTTGTTGGGTTGTAATTCAAAAGAGAGGAACTTGGTGCAGATAAATCAAGATTTTTCTGATGTTTTGAGTTTGCCTTGCAGAATTGTTGACAATCCCAGATTGGTTCCTTTCAGACTCCATGAACTATGAATAAAAATTAGGTTTTTAGGGGTGGAATTTTTGTGAGTAAATTGAAAGAGAGGGATTTGGTGATATAAAATTGACCATTTCAATTATTTTCTGGGGCATATTTTCTGTGGGTTTTAGCTTGGTTACATGGCCTTATCCATGTCTGGTGTTTCCTGAGTCCCGCTTGGCGGACAGTTCAAAGTGGTATTTCTATGTGGTGAAAAGAGTTTGAACTTTGAAGGTGTGTAGGGTTGAGGATTGCGGGCCATGAGTGGCTACGTGGACAAATAAATGGACACCTTGTCATTATGGATATCCAATTTTACACGTAAGCATTTGGAATATAAAGCAACTAATAAAAGAAGGGTTTTTTTTTTTTTTTGACAAAAAATAAATAGAAGGAGGATTTGCCTTCGAGATTCCTTAGTGTACCTAGAACACGAGTTAGTACATTACGTGTCATAATATAAATGAAGAGATACTAACAAAATTTATCATGTCTCAATTTAGAGGGATGTATTCTATTGAGATTTTAAAGAGTTTATAAATATATGGAGTTTAATAGAGTATCACAGACTGTATGTGTATTTTAGATGAATTCATTCAAATCTTAGAGGATTTTTTTTTTTTTTTAATTATTGGGTGGGGTGAGGGGTTTGGGGTTGGGGTTGGGTTGGAAGTCTGATTTTCCAAAGCTTAAACAACACTATAAAATCATAAAATCTGGCTTGTGTTTTGTGTACATAGAAAAATCTTTCTCCCCTCAAGAAGTCTAGTTTTATATGTTTTAAGGTTAATACAGAGATGAGTCATCAACTCACTACTTATCACATCATGACTTTTATAATAATGACTAGATATCATGTGTTTTTAAGTTCTCACGATTGAGATTTAAAAAATAGGACAACGACCTACTATTAATGACGTTAATATTGTCCACAACCTGCTTCTTACCACTTATTGGCCTAGCATGTTTTGATTTTTTTTTTAAAAAAAGATATTGGTGCAATTAGGGTTTCATTTTGCACATGAAATGTGGAATAATTTCCCTTGTTTTCACAGGGTTGGGAAGTAGAATTTTTTTTTTCTGTTTTCGATAATGCTAAAAAGTAACAAGGAAATCCCATTTTCTTGGGATATAAAATTTGACATTTTCAATTGTAAATGACTCATTCGAGAAGTCTATAAAAAATTAATCCCATTCCACTTGCATCACTTGCAAGTTGAATAAAAAATCCAAGTGAGTTTGGTATATGAAATAATCCTTCAAGATTCGAAAGGAAAAATGTCACAACCCGTCCCGGAATTTTAATTCCGAGGACGTGAAGTTATGAAAATGCCCTTAAACGGGACTAAGGGGCGTAAAATATGTTGTAACTTGATGATTTGGGGATTGGGTAGGAACCCCACATCCCTCAAATCTCTCCCCCATTTCTGCATCTTGTCTCTCTCTCTCCTCCCTCACAAATCTCTCATTCTCTCTGTAAGTTCTCTCTCTCTCTCTCCTTCGAACTCACACGGACCACCCACAAAACCACCCTAAAACTATACCAACGAAGGATCTAAGACCACCATCGTACTCCTGAAGACCACACGAACACGATGGTACCAATTTCAGGTGAGTTTCACTTCGGAAAACATGGATTTCAATTTCACTGTGCGTGTGCACTGTTCATGCACACGTAAAGCTTGATGTTTTCTGGGATTTTGAAGCTTGTAGGAAGCTTGGTGAGGTCCTAAGGAAGCTCGGAGTGCTTCGTTTGAAGGATTTGGACGTCGGGATCACGAACTGTAAGTCCGGCCGAATTTTCGTGATTTTTGGAAAAATTTGATTCCGTTGTTTTTAGGCCCTAAAACTAGTCCAACGTGGTAGATTATGATTAGGGCTTCATTTTGGTATAGATTACGTGAAAAATGGACGTAAGAACAAGGAGAATGACAAGTTCAAAGTTTGGCCGGAGCTTTCGGGGCGTTTTCCGGCGAAACCACGGCGAGTTAGGGGTCAAGGCAGGTATGGATGTGTTCGTCTCGTCAATACCTTCATTTTGATATATAGTACGTCGAAAATGGTTAAGAAATGAAGAAGTTATGACACTTTGAAATTTACCCAGAAATTCCGGCAAAACACTATTTCCGGCGAAACCAGTCCGGCGACGCGAGGAAGAAGACGCGCGCGTGGGCAGCGCGTGAACAGGGCGCGTGGGGGCGCGTGAGAGCTCCAAATTGAGTTCTGAAAATTGTCACGCGTTCGTGACGTCGTGTAGATCACCGTGGTATATTCATACACCCAAATTGAGCAACGTATGAGAAAGTTATGGACGAATGTTTGGTGTATGCGCGTTAAATAACGTCAATTTGGTTACTTTTTGTATAGGTGAAAATTATACAGAGGAAGAATGTAACCAAGCTAGGGGAGGTTCAGGGACCTACGAGACGTCGATGTGATATGTGAGTGGGCAGTTATTTTTCAGTATATATATATATATACGTATGCTTGACGTATTTCCCAGAAACGTATTTTAAAAGAAATACGAATTATATATCCTGTCATATATGCATCATATTTTAATATGTGCATTACCATAATTATGCATATTGTTGCATGGTGCTGAGGAGGCCCAGGTAAGTGCCAGGTAAGTGGTATTCATGTTTGTATGCAATAGTAGTAGTTGAGATGTTTAGAGAGCTCATAATCTGCACCCCGGTGTTAGTGCTCCCGCCCAGGGCCAGGGCACAGTCCTTCACGTGATGTTCACCAGCACCACACGCTCGCCTTGGATCCAAGTTAGGTGCAAGCCTTGTCGTACAGACCACATTAGGTGGTTCCGACTCGTAGGTGACCCGCGATTATTCGCACAGTCTTCACGTGATCGTAGCACTAGAGCGTATATATTACACCCAGTCCTGTCGGACAGACTACATTAGGTGGTTCCGACTCGTGTGCAGATTCAGATATTGAGTTGAGAGTGGAGCTCTAGATGCAGCCGTACAGGTCACGTTAGGTGACTCCCGACTGCTAGATTATATGTTATTGATGTGAATTACGCTTGAGCATTTATATTTGATTATGAGATTCTGTTGTGGCATATTCTCAAGCATGAATGGCATATTGTGAGCATGAATGGCATATCATGGAGCATGATTGACATATCTATACATACGTATATATGTTCATTTTCTGGGAAACTATATTTGTTTTACGGCGAGGGGTTAGTATATTCAAAGAGAAAAGAAGGTTTTGAATACGTACGTTTTGCTGACCCACTCAACTTTGTTTTGCGCCCCTCCAGATTCAAGAATTGCAAAGGTGTGGTGACTACGAGGAAATTCAACGGTGTTCTGACAGAATGGACCAAATAAGGACTCACCTTCGGGTGTTGCATTTTAGAAGTAGTATATTTTTAAAGCTTCCGAACTGTGCAAATGGTTACGTCACTCTCACGTGACGGCCAGCATACCCTCCTTCGGGACGGGGTGTGTCAAGTTGGTATCAGAGCCTAAGTTTCAATCTTGGACATCTTGAGAAGTTCTAGTGAATTCTGTCAGAACTACACCGCCTCGTAGCAAACCACGTAGTTAGAGGAACTTAGTCTCCCTGATTTAGCTGTTAGGGGAAACTATTATTTTGGTGATTCAGTATATTATCAAAAATGGACATTTTAAGATGGGTTATGAGTTGAATTTGAATCACCTTATGAAATGATGAACCTGAGGGAGCAAAGTGATGGATTAACCAATTGGAAAAGATGTTTTGGATTATGCAAGTAAAAGGAATCTTCCTTTTGACAGAAGGGTTGAGACGACTACCTGGTTTGAGTTATGAACTTGTATCCTGGTGGAAACAGGAGTATAATTCGTTGTCACCAAAGGAAACAGCCGATTGAGAATTGTTTAAGGACTTGTTTAAAGAAAAGAATTATTTCCTTTGGCATCTTATGATGGTAGAAAGCAAGAGTTTGCAAATGTGAGACAAGGAAAGCTGACGATCAATGAGTATTATAAAAAGTTCTCAGACTTGCCTTGTCCCATTCGAATATTGCCGCTATTTTGATTGAAGTGTTATATTGTTTTAGGCTGGGTGGCATAAGGCAATGGTATTTTGGGTGACCACTATCCATTGTAATCCTTATCAGGAGTATACAAGATGTTGTTGAGCCTTAAGGACTCTGAGATTATGTTCAGCGAAAGTAAAGAAGAATGATAAAAGAATGGGAATCAAAAGAGGACGATAAAGTTAATGATTCGTCATATCAAGAATATAGAAAGATTCGGAACTTCAAAAGAAGTGAAGCTAATTCTAGTTCTTTTGGCAAAGGTTTTAATGCCATTGACCAGAAGCGAAGTGATAGATGTATTGGTAATCCCAGATCTCAGAGACAAGGTGATTTTGGTAAAAGAAATGTACCCTTGGGCTGTAGGTACAATAATGGACACCTTTGAGAATGTAGGCGAGAAAGCAGTGGACGTTTTACAAGTGGATAGATGGGACATAGAACTGCAAATTTTGTCCAAAACCAACAGAAGCCCTAGCAGTTTTCTTTGCCATAACTGGCGCCGATCCAGCAAGTTCCTGGATCTATTAATTATGGTCAGTTAGGCCGTGGTGTACACGAGCGAAGTATTTACACTAATAGAGGTTGTGGGAGACAACAACAAGCCCAGGGATGTGTTAACCACACATCACTGCAAGATACTCGGAATTATTTGGATTTGATTAGGGGTACGATAATTATTCTTAATGACTTAGCTAGAGTCTATTTGTTAATAATGTAGAAATTTTACGTTATTAATGTTATTGCCTTGAAAGTAGTATTTAAACGCAGTTGAGACGTGTGTATGTATTTCCCGATAAGTGGCAAAATAGTAATATTACACCCTCGAGAGTTGTTGCTTACTTATCGAGACAACGATGATTTATCAGTATTGCGGGCTGCAGACCGTAATATTAATAACTTATTCGTGGATTCGTTAAGCAAGTAAACCGATAGGTTATCCTATGCTAGTATCGTACTTATTTAGAGTGCTCGGTAATAGTAGAGTGTGTATTGTTGCTAGCTACTTTTGTTCCATTAGATTGTAGATTTCGATGTTATTCTAGAGCATATTATGTTATATACATGATATGACGAGTTGATTATGAGCCATATATGCAGCCGAGGGCTGAGTTGATTAGAATGAAAAAGTATGAGCTATGTTTATAGCCGAATGTTGAATGGATTATATGTTATTTTCCATCGGTCTGGATGACTAGAGATTACTTTTGTAAGTATGCAAAGTGAAGTGAGGCAGACCGTTAATTATGCTGTGAGAGCAAAGAGATTATTATCAAAAGGCTGCCAAGGATACTTATCTCATGTGGTGCTAAAAGATGTCACTTCTAGTAGCGTGGAAGAAGTGGGAGTAGTCAAACATTTACCTGACGTTTTCCCTGAGAATTTACCTGGATGGCTACCAGTTAAAGATGTAGAGTTCACTATGGATTTGTCTCCAGGTACAAACCATATATTATAGAATGTTGCCTTTTGAACTAAGAGAATTGGAAATTGGTTGATAAAGGTTTTTATTCAACCTAGTACATTACGTTGGGGGAACCCCAGTTTATTGGTGAGAAAGAAAATGGACGTTAAGGCTGTGCTTTGATTATAAGCAGTTGAATCGAGTAACAATTGAAAACCGTTATTCGTAACCTCACATTGATGGTTGTTTGATCAGCTTCTAGGTGGTTGTATATTTTCTAAGATGGACTTGAGGTTTGGATATTATTAGCTGAAGATTATCGGTGAGGATGCCCTTATGATAACTTCCAGGACTCGTTAAGGTCATTTCAAGTTTTGGTGATGCCATTCGGAGTGACGAATGCATCTACTACTTTATGAATTTGATGAATGAAGTATTCCAATGATATCTAGACCGATTTGTTGTTGTTGCTATTGAAAAGATTGATAAGACTAAAGCAAAGTATGCTAAACATCTTAAATTGGTATTGCAAAGATCGAGGGAATGTCGATTGTATGCTAAGTTTAGCAAATGCCAATGTTGGATGAATCAAATTGCATTTTTGAGATATGTTATATCTGCTTCAGGTATTCAAATGAATTCTTAAAAGGTAGCAGAAATTGAGAATTTAGAACAATCACAAATCGTGATTGGGATTCGGAGTTATCCTAGCTTAACAAACTATCTTGGACGGTTCATGAAAGATTTTTCAGTCATTGCTTTGTCATTGACGAGATTGTTGAGAAAAGAGGTTAAGTTTTGAGTGGGATGATAATTATGAGTAAAGGTTTCAACAGTTGAAGTATTCCTCACTCATGCACGTATTTTAGTATTCCCAGAGATTAGTGGTAATCATAAATTTTTGGTGATGTTTCTTGAATGGTATTGGATGCATGTTGATGCAAATGTTAGGGTGATTACATACGTTTCACGACAAAAGGAACCTCATGAAATGAATTACCCTACTGGTGATTTGGAAGTCATGATTACCATTCTTGCTGTGAAGTTATGAAGACATTATATTTGGTAAGAATGCAAGATTTTTACAAATCCAAAAAGTCTCCAATATCCATTACTTGGAAGGATTTTGATATAAGGCAGCGAAGGTGGATTGAATTGTTTAATGAACATGATTGTACGACCAGGGTGATCGTAAAATTGTTCTAGGTGATGCACTTGGTGAAAAGACGGTGGTAAGAGTTGATGTCTGGCACGCTTGCCAAGATTGTCTTCTTGTGGATTGGAAATCAACTGAAGTAAAGTTGAGAATGGAAGTTTGAGAAGAAGTTGTAATTGTTAATTTTCAAGTTAAGTCTTTTTAGTAAGGTCGTACTCAAGACTCAAATGGTTAACGAAGAAAATTAAGAATTAACCAAGGCAAAGAAAGAAGGGAAAAAGAAAGATTGCTGAGTTCGAGAATACGATGGTTATGATTGAACTTGAAGTGATAGTTGATGAATGTACCAAGTTAGTACATTTACTCCAGTGTTGAGTAACAACCACAGTACAACAGTACTTATATGTTTTATGGAGAAAAGATTTGGGTTACGGAACTGCTGAGTTTCTTAAGTATGTTGGTTGCACAGTTTCCAAAGTAACGCCATAAGGACCATGAAATGTGTCGATTTTTGTTGATTTGTGGAAGAAATACTTCTGGATTGAGAAGATTCGATCACGAAAGAGTTTTGGTAGGCCCTGAAACTATGGATGAGTCTTCTCAAAGTATTCAGGTGATTAAGTTTAACCAGAGAGTAGCCAGGAATGGCAAAAGAGATTAATAGTTGAACATGTCACTAATCGAGTGTTTAACTTAGATAATCTTATAATTTTGAAGTTTTCACTTTAGAAAAGTATGATACGGCTTGGAAAGGAAAGCAAATTAAGTCCTAAGTATCTCGGACTTTATGTGATCATCGAAGAGTAGGTGAAGTTGCTTGATTTACTTCCAGAGTTTGTAAGAGCATGATGTGTTTCATGAATCAACATTTTTAGAAATTTCATCACGAAAAGAAATAGTGAGATTTGGAAAGGAGACAAAATAAGTCTTAAACACATCAGACCGTTTTTGACCACTAAAGGAATCAATGAAGTTGCATACAAGTGGTGATATCTTCAGAATTTGCTAAGGTGCATAATGTATTATATTTCGATGCGTTGTCACTAGGTGGCAGATTCGTCACATGGATTTCCGGTGCAACTATTGAGAATTAATCCGGATTAAACTGGTTGAGGAACCAAGGACGACATTGGATTGGAAAAAGAATGTATTGAGAATTAAGACAGTGTAATTGGTAAAGAATTTGTGAAGAAAGCATTCAGTGGAAGAAATTACGTGGGAAAAAGAGAATCGGATGAGAGAGATTTATCCGAAGCTATTGTATGAGTTTAGATGATTAAGTTGGTTGTTGGAATTTCGGGGACGAAATTCTATAAGGAGGGAAGGTTGTCACAACCCGTCCCGGAATTTTAATTCCGAGGACGTGAAGTTATGAAAATGCCCTTAAACGGGACTAAGGGGCGTAAAATATGTTGTAACTTGATGATTTGGGGATTGGGTAGGAACCCCACATCCCTCAAATCTCTCCCCCATTTCTGCATCTTGTCTCTCTCTCTCCTCCCTCACAAATCTCTCATTCTCTCTGTAAGTTCTCTCTCTCTCTCTCCTTCGAACTCACACGGACCACCCACAAAACCACCCTAAAACTATACCAACGAAGGATCTAAGACCACCATCGTACTCCTGAAGACCACACGAACACGATGGTACCAATTTCAGGTGAGTTTCACTTCGGAAAACATGGATTTCAATTTCACTGTGCGTGTGCACTGTTCATGCACACGTAAAGCTTGATGTTTTCTGGGATTTTGAAGCTTGTAGGAAGCTTGGTGAGGTCCTAAGGAAGCTCGGAGTGCTTCGTTTGAAGGATTTGGACGTCGGGATCACGAACTGTAAGTCCGGCCGAATTTTCGTGATTTTTGGAAAAATTTGATTCCGTTGTTTTTAGGCCCTAAAACTAGTCCAACGTGGTAGATTATGATTAGGGCTTCATTTTGGTATAGATTACGTGAAAAATGGACGTAAGAACAAGGAGAATGACAAGTTCAAAGTTTGGCCGGAGCTTTCGGGGCGTTTTCCGGCGAAACCACGGCGAGTTAGGGGTCAAGGCAGGTATGGATGTGTTCGTCTCGTCAATACCTTCATTTT
Organism: Pyrus communis; assembly: GCF_041283825.1. Lineage (NCBI taxonomy): Eukaryota > Viridiplantae > Streptophyta > Magnoliopsida > Rosales > Rosaceae > Pyrus > Pyrus communis. The sequence goes on from NC_142576.1 coordinate 3,718,731, forward strand.
GATATATAGTACGTCGAAAATGGTTAAGAAATGAAGAAGTTATGACACTTTGAAATTTACCCAGAAATTCCGGCAAAACACTATTTCCGGCGAAACCAGTCCGGCGACGCGAGGAAGAAGACGCGCGCGTGGGCAGCGCGTGAACAGGGCGCGTGGGGGCGCGTGAGAGCTCCAAATTGAGTTCTGAAAATTGTCACGCGTTCGTGACGTCGTGTAGATCACCGTGGTATATTCATACACCCAAATTGAGCAACGTATGAGAAAGTTATGGACGAATGTTTGGTGTATGCGCGTTAAATAACGTCAATTTGGTTACTTTTTGTATAGGTGAAAATTATACAGAGGAAGAATGTAACCAAGCTAGGGGAGGTTCAGGGACCTACGAGACGTCGATGTGATATGTGAGTGGGCAGTTATTTTTCAGTATATATATATATATACGTATGCTTGACGTATTTCCCAGAAACGTATTTTAAAAGAAATACGAATTATATATCCTGTCATATATGCATCATATTTTAATATGTGCATTACCATAATTATGCATATTGTTGCATGGTGCTGAGGAGGCCCAGGTAAGTGCCAGGTAAGTGGTATTCATGTTTGTATGCAATAGTAGTAGTTGAGATGTTTAGAGAGCTCATAATCTGCACCCCGGTGTTAGTGCTCCCGCCCAGGGCCAGGGCACAGTCCTTCACGTGATGTTCACCAGCACCACACGCTCGCCTTGGATCCAAGTTAGGTGCAAGCCTTGTCGTACAGACCACATTAGGTGGTTCCGACTCGTAGGTGACCCGCGATTATTCGCACAGTCTTCACGTGATCGTAGCACTAGAGCGTATATATTACACCCAGTCCTGTCGGACAGACTACATTAGGTGGTTCCGACTCGTGTGCAGATTCAGATATTGAGTTGAGAGTGGAGCTCTAGATGCAGCCGTACAGGTCACGTTAGGTGACTCCCGGCTGCTAGATTATATGTTATTGATGTGAATTACGCTTGAGCATTTATATTTGATTATGAGATTCTGTTGTGGCATATTCTCAAGCATGAATGGCATATTGTGAGCATGAATGGCATATCATGGAGCATGATTGACATATCTATACATACGTATATATGTTCATTTTCTGGGAAACTATATTTGTTTTACGGCGAGGGGTTAGTATATTCAAAGAGAAAAGAAGGTTTTGAATACGTACGTTTTGCTGACCCACTCAACTTTGTTTTGCGCCCCTCCAGATTCAAGAATTGCAAAGGTGTGGTGACTACGAGGAAATTCAACGGTGTTCTGACAGAATGGACCAAATAAGGACTCACCTTCGGGTGTTGCATTTTAGAAGTAGTATATTTTTAAAGCTTCCGAACTGTGCAAATGGTTACGTCACTCTCACGTGACGGCCAGCATACCCTCCTTCGGGACGGGGTGTGTCAAAAAAGGTTAGGATTTCTAATGTTATTAATTATATTTTGAAAAAAAAAATGTTATTAATTATAAAAATTTGATAAATCCTACTCATTAGTGGAAATTGATGTAAAAAGTAAATTCTGATTTACGAGATATTAATTTACATGAATTATTCATCTATCTTATCTTTTCATTAGTGGAAATTGATGTAAAAAGTAAATTCTGATTTGCAAGATGGTAGGTCGTCCACTCCTTCTGTTCATGCTAAAAAAAAATTGGATAAAATTCCATAAACCACATGGAATACAATACTTGGTACAGAAGAATAAAGTAATGAGACATAAGAAGAATTAATTCATTAACAATACAAGGGCCTTTAATTTTAAATGTTATTTAGCTAAAAATCAATAACCTTTTTACCGATTAGCCATGTATATATTAATGACCTATTTTTGTTTTAGGCCTAATCAACGACTTATTTTTATTAATTAGACATATGTTACGATGAATGCCATGTGGACTGTAGATCATTATACAACATGACTCTTTTATCCTTCTATCTCTCTCCACTTTGGAGGAATGATTGTGAGATCGTTGAGACCCTCTCAACCATGAGTTCATGGTAAGGAGGGGTTACAAGTTAATTTGCTGGTTTTGCTATCAATTTAGACTATGCAATGCTGTGTATGTTTGACTACTCACAACTAATATTGTATTTTTTTTATATACCGTTTGAAATAATAAATTTCCTTAATTCGACAATAATAAATAAGATTATGTAACGCATAACCTAAATTTACAGATTCTACGTAACAAAAGTTGCAATACAGTTTTGAATCTGTATTGACCTATTTCAAAATATAGAAAATATGAGAAATGAGGTATTAGTTGTCGTGGCTGCTAGCAGTAGTGATGAATTCGATCATTTCGTTTATTTTGAATTTGAGTATCACAAGACATGATTGACCTTGTTATAATTAAAATAAATATTGTTGATACATTGTTAATATTGTAGTTTTTTATGGATTAATACAAAATCACCCTAATTTTAATTTGCTCGAAGGATTTTATTAAAGTGCTTAATTTGGGTGCTTTTCTAGCCATCCATCTTGGTTTATGAAAGAAGATATATCTGTTAAACTCCTCACTTCCTGAGCCGTTTGGTTCTTCTCCCAGTCGATACGGTGTTCCGTGTTTGCTCCATCTCCTTTGCATTCCACCTCTGCAAACTCAATTGTACCCCTGCAGTTCCATATGTCAAAAGTAATTCACTAAATTGTGATTTTATTTTTGGGAAAATTTATTTATTTTTATACAAGTGATATTTTGTTTTATATGAATCTAAATTTCGAGATGAGAGATTCAAACTCGGATACATAAAGAGGAGCACGTTCACTCTAGCCAAAGTGGCTTAGCCTAGCCTCTAGACAAATCAATATTCTAAACAACCATAATCCACGGATTGGAGAATTCGACCTTAGATATAGATGAGCAACACCAACTAACCTAATTCAGTTCCCACATTCCATAGCTTAGGGTTTTTTTTTTTGTAGATAGGGTCTAGGGTTTAGAGGCGGCTCATTGACTGGCCAACTAGCCTAACTCGGAGTCCAGTTATATGTAATATTATCATTCAAAAAATCGACTAGGAGATTGAAAAAGGATTACAACTTACTCATGGCCTGCATTCCATGGATATAATATTGTCCATGTCTGTCCGGTAAAACAATACTCTTGAATGAGTCCCATATGCCCTTCCCAGATTCGCAAGGCCACTTCCAGTAATATGGCAATCTTTGAATACAAACCCAGAGGGGTCGTCAGCTCCACCTCGACCATTGGCTGTAATATGGGCAGTGCCCCCTATTACGTCCGTTCGTGAAATTAGTGAGCATTTCTGAAAACAATTATACTGATATTTAAGGTTAATTAATCAAAAGATCATGAGGAAAATAAAGAACGTTAATTAGTTAATGAAAGGATTCAGGTTTTAATCACCTCATAAATTGATTGGCCATGGCCCCAAACGAAGTCTACAAGTCCTTCAATGGTGCAATCATAGAAATAGTGACGACCTTTGGCATCACTCAATGTGTCTTGCAAACTAGAAAAGCTACAGTGGTAAAAACTTGCTTTATCTCCAGATACATCTAGGGCAACTGCCCATGCAGTGGTCTTCCTTTTTCCATTGACATCATATAGGTCAGCAATAATATTGTCGTATGTATTCTGTTATAGACAATTTTATTTACACAATTATGAATTAATTATAACCAAAATATGTAAGTAATGTTGAAGAGTTACATATTCAAGATAAGCCGAGCCGTACAGTATTGATTTGCAGCTAACTACCCAAGATATTAAAGTGATTGCTTGTATAAAGGTGAAGATAAGTGTGTGAGAGATTTGTCACAACTCCACCCTAAGCCCTCGAGTTTGTACGGCATAACGGCCCAACTATTGGTTAGCGACCTTTATGTGTGGTACAAATTAAAATATCATAAGTTTAAGCTAGGCTTGATATTTAACCTTGAAGATTATATTCCGTGCCACAAAATTATCTGCAAGTGCTTTAAATGTAGGACTAGTGAGAATACTTCCACCGTCCGCATATTGGATCACAGGTTGGTGATCAGAGTCTCCTTCAATATAGATGTATGGTTTGTCTACTGGGATCTGAACTTTTTCACTACATACATAAAAGTAGCTAGCGGATTAGAGCAATGAATTAATACTACAGATTAGAAACAAAAACTGTACTGAACTTTGAGATGATAGTTTACTTACGTGTAGATACCATAGTTGATGTGAATTGGAGTCCACGCAGTGTTATTTGGTGCTACGGAATCAGTGGCTTGTTGCACCGAGGTAAAATTTCCTAGGCCATTCGGATCGACTATGATGGTACTTATAACATTATCTTGAAGATTATAGATCCCTGGGACATACCTTGCATCCACTTCACTCAACAAAAAGAAGAGAGCCAATGTTGAAGATATAATTAGAAACTGCATTTTGCTAACAATATTGAGAATATAAGATACTGTTCTTGACAGATGAAGATGGTGAGTTTCATCATCTTATATAGGGTAAAGAAATGTTCGACTGCAATACACTATAAGAATTATATTTGGGTGGCAGATTAGATTCAGGCTACCCAATCTACTGGTGTTTGGAAAAAATGGATTTTAGGTTATTTGAGGTGAAGGAATAAATGTCAACGGTGAGGTGAACAAATGTCAACGATTCATCTACGAAATCTTCAAAAATAATTGGGATTAATATGGTGGTGCTTAATCCTTTCCTTAATTAATTACGTGCCACATTGTACAAGAACACAGTCTGATTACTTGGTAGTTGGCTAAGTGGTTGCCCTAGTAGTGTCTTGCATGGCATTGATGTAGATTTCACACTTGGAACGTTTTTTCTTGATCATTTTTGTTAACTAATTTCTTAGTCCGATTACACTCAAAAGTTCAAATTTGTGATTCCAATAATATTAACATGTGGGAAGACTTAAGATTTAAAGCGTACATTGTCACTGTTTTGTCGATTAATAATATTACGTCATACTAAGTTTTTCTCAACATACATGATAGTGCATTATTGGCTTGAGTGATTTTCAATACTCTAATCAGATTTTCAATAATATACCATGTTTTAAGTTTTCATTTTAGTCGCCACTAGTACTATAGTTTGATAATATTTCTTTTCACCTGTAAGTGAAATGTCTTATATTTAACTCTTGTAGATGGTTCAACTATAATTGTTTTTCCCAGTTAATAGTTCAGCTCACCTAATCTTCAATTAGAAAGAGAAATCACGTTGAACTTACTAAAATCCAGACTATCCAGTTTTAGTTCCAACCCCGGCAGTGGTTGCAGTCGTTCAATTGTGTAGATGGTCATGAGGCTGATGACATGAAATCTTCAATCCCTTTTTTTCTTTGAGAAGAAATCTCAATCCCTTCAATACGGGAACATATAGGATTTCTTGCCAAATATTTTGTTTCATTTTTATAATCGGATTCTTGCCTCTTTTTTAATAGCAGACGTTGTAGATCCACAAGCTCACGAGTGAGACGGAAATACTGTTCGAAGGAGATAGCGTTTGCGCTAGCCTCTATCTTCAATTCATTCAAGTTAGTATCATTTTAATTTTTTGTTACTATAACATAATTGCATTATGTATTACAAATATTTTTGAATAATAAAGTATAAGTATTTTGGTTCTGTATTTTTGTTATTTTATTGTTTCTAAATTGTTCTCCAACAATATATATATATATATATATATATATGTATATATAGACACACACATATATACAGGGTGACATATACATGACTTTTCTGGATTAATTTTTCGGTGAATGTTGGTGTTTTGTTTTGGGTTTACATTATGAATTTGTTATAGATTGCTGGTGCATTCTGGTGATTTCTTACTCTTAGGCATCTTGTTAACCTAATAAAAATTGGATTAGTTAATAGTTACTAATCCTCACACTTTGTGTTAGTTGAAAATTTTCGGTTTTATTTTCGAAGTTCCTTACTTATGCGTCGGTGCCACTGTGCTGAAACTGAAAGGATGTGGTTTTACTGCCATACACATGAGCTAGCTGCTCGTTATTTAGTTAAATCTTCTTAGTTTGGATAATCAAAACACAACGTACGAGCATAGGAATTATTTAAGCGTACGGGACTTTTTGGTAACTGGATGAGTATCTTTTGGTTGCGTCCACATTCACTTTTTTATTCATTTCACTCGTGATTAGTGCCTTTTGGGCTCCGTAATAGGAAAAATTTTTAGGTGTTCCGGGTACACCAAAAAATTTTGGTGTACCCACACTCATTAAAATTTGATTTTATTATTTTATTGAAAAAAAAGTGAGGGTAGGGTCCACCATTATGAGTGAGGGTACACCAAATTTTTTTGGTGTACCCGGAACACCCAAAAATTTCTCCCGTAATAGGAGGTGGGTTGTCTGCCTTTTAATTTTCATATTTTTTTCATGACCTCTTATGATGTGTGATGACAGTTAAGTCACGTCAACATTTTATAAAAATAATACAACAAAAAGTAATAGAAATATAAAATATTGACGTGACTTAACCGTGATCACACAAACAGAAGAACATAGGTAAAGTATAAAAATGAAAGGGCAGACAATCCACTTCCATTGTAATAAGGTACTTGTTGGTAATTGCATGAATTTTTGTTTGTTTTAGATGGAAGACGATGGAAAGCTGCTTTGGTAGCTGTATTACACGGTCTGCGGTCACTCTCCACCCTTGCCCGTTAGTATTTTCGACGTATTAAATATCATAATACAAATAATTAGATATTTTAAAAAATTTAATATTATCCGTTCATATTCTTAATACACTACTTAATTTACAAGTAGTTAGTATTACAAAATTTAATTTACAAGCTTATATTTCTAACACGCTAAAAAAAATTTCGTGCCTAACAATTGAGGCCATTAATTTACATGTATGAACCATATAAAAATATTATTAAATATTTAATCGTACACGATGTAACTAGTGTTCTTGTTACAGATAATATTTTTTTTTTCACTCTGAGAGTTGTGGCTCATAATTGAGGTACACATAATTAAATGGAAGAGAAATGTTAAGAAATTTTTTTCAAAGTGAAACTTTTTAACTACTTCACAGTATAATGTTAATTTTTATATTAATATTATAAAATATAATGTAAAAAATATGAAGTGGTAGCATTTTTAAGTGAATATTCTTAGCATAAGTGAAACAAAGGTTAGTTTGAGATAGAAAAGGCTTTGGTAACCACAGTAGTAGTGGGAGGATACGTGTAAACACACAAGTTAATCCATTTTGCAGCAACATGCGCATAATCTGCATGTCTATATGTCGACATCTGGCTTCTCTTTTCGGGATTACAAATGTAGAAGTGCAGTGGAGTGAAGCCATTCAAGTAAAACTCTCTCTCCTCTTTCTCTAAACATGGAAACTACTGAGAGCAAGAAACAAAACATGAATTCCAATGTGACAGTTTCTGAGTCTGATGGGAAGAGTTTGCTGGAGAACTCGGAGATTGAGAGCTTCTATCAGAGACTTATTAAGCTGCATAATTCATCTGGGATCAACCTTGTGTGAGTTTTGCTAATTTTTGAATTTTTGATACTTTTGTTCTTTTAGGTTTTTTTTTTTCTCTGTTTTTCTTATATTATTTGCTCAAGTGGGTTCAAGCAAGGATTTTTATGATGGGTTTTGTTCGCACACACACAAACACATATATGTATATGTATGTATATAATATATGTATACATGCATGCATGCAATGTTTGGTATTTGAGAAACTTATGTGATTGGAATGGTAAATGCCGGTACAGATATTTTAACCTGTTCCCAGTTGGCGATCTCTGATTGGTGTGTTTGTATATGAAAATCGGTGTCTTTCTTGCATTGTGCAGTTTTGATCTCAGACAATCAATGCTGGATTTGCATTTATGTTACAAAGAAGTTACTGCAAGAGGAGGGTTTATTCAGGTAGGTTGTTACCAATCGTTGATGATTCTTTCTTGTTTATGTAGTCAAAACGAAAAAGAAAGTCGATTAGACGATTACCATGTTAATCATTTTGTTAGTTGTATCGTTCGAGTTTTATCGATGTTCCAAATGGACTAATAATTAATTAGAAACTTTAACGAAGCTTCCGGTACTGTTCATCTTAACGAAAAACCAAATTTTTACACTAAAAAGTCAATCCTGATACTATTCACTTTTCCTTTATTTTGTCCTTATTGTTAAAACTCAAAGTTTTCAAGCCCTTTTCATTAGTTTTCCTTAATTAATTTGTTTACTTTGGTTGTGTTGATTGAGTCATGGAATGATAAATTTTCTGAAGTTCTGAACTTACACAATCGGGATTATCTAGTTTGAAATTAGAATGTCATGGTGGTTTAGGAGTGATTGTTGAAGTGCTTAACAGTGCAGTCGCAGTTACAAAATCATTTATTAGATGAAGCGGTTTTCAACTTTTCACCTTAAAATTTGAAGGGATGAAGTTTCGGGACCAGATATTAATTAGACATATAACGGTTACTTTCCAGGTTACCGCTGATGAGAGATGGGGCGAAGTTGCACTCGCCTTAAAATTGGATGGGGACAATCTGCAGGATCCTCAACCTCTCTTAAACCTTTATGTACACATTCTCTACCAGTATGAAAAACTTTACTACTACAGGGAACCTCATGTGAAAGCTGCTTTTACTCTAGGTAGAGTACTCCGAAAGCTAGCCAATCGTTCTCGAGCCTGTTCTTATATCAGACAAGACCAAGAGAAATGCATGTTTTCTATATGTTTTTGTTACCTTTATTTTTCTGATTAGGATGATATGTCACAGGTCATGCTTTTTATAATATTGGGGATGTCTCAGCAATTGAAAGGAAGTGTACGGACAATTCATCCCAGATGTTACCGAATTTTGAAAATACTCTTGTGGAGAAGAAGGTGGCGAAAGAGAATTGGCAACCAACATTGATAGGTATGTCGCCGTTGCTTACTTGGTTGATTGAATTCAGCAAACTGAAACCTTACATGTTTCAGTTGTACATTTAGTGGTTATCAAAACTTCTGAAGGAACAGAGGAGGTCTTGGGGCTGATTGTTTTCTTTGTGATACAAAAATTGTGAATCAGAAAGCTAAAACATTACATGTTGGAATTTGATTAGGTTCTACATCTGCAGAACAGAAGCGGTTCCCCCAGCTGCACTCACAAAAGAAAGAGATGAAAAGACGTCGTGGTTTTCCACGAGGGACACAAAGTGCTTATACTATCTTCCTCAGGAAAGAATGTGAGCGGTTGAAAAATTCTGCTTCAGAGCAACTTAAGGGTCAAAGGATCTTAGACTTGGCCGTCAAGGCATGGAGGTGCCTCCCTGAGAGTGAGAAACAGGTAGAATTACTCAACTTATACATAGTCTCCGTTAATGTTTAGCCATTTTGTTGCATTCGTTTTCACATGCTTTGTGGTATGGTATTTGAAATCAATCAACCCCATTCCTTTAAAGCTTTCAAACTATGAAATCAGTATCTTTTACGCTCTCATTATGTTCGGATCCAATATAATTGGAAAGTTTATTAGCTTAAACCGAGTCTGGAAGCAAAGTTAACAAGAACTTATGCATTTGATTCCCAAATTTTCATATTAAACTAATCCTCTCATACGACGGATAGTGTTGAAATTGTAAAAACAATTTTTTCCTAATACCGTGCTTCAAGGACGATCAGTAATTTATCAAGTGACAATGTTAAGCGGCATGACATAGAAAATACAGGCTGATTATTCCTCTTTCTTTCTGCAACTAACATCCTGCCTCTGAATGTCGGTATGTATTTATTTGTTTTCCTTGCAGCCATATATTGAGGCAAGTAAGAGGGTTAATGAAAAAAGAGCGGCTCAAGAAATGATGGCTGATGAGGAAAACCATGGCATGCAAAATGCAGAAAGAGGGAAGAAGCCTTCACAATCACACAACGGGAACTGCCGCGCGGCATTGCAATCTGATACGGAAAAATCCTGTGTTCAAAATCAAGCAGTGAATTTTCAAGAAAGTCTCCTAGAAGGGATCTACTGGAGTAAGTAATGTCGTTCACCCAAGGACTCAAGAATTTCAGGGGGGGTTGTTTTTGAAATCGGAAACTCTTTATATTCCGGGAAAGGTGGATCTTGAACATTTCATAGATATGTTACAATCTTGTCGATCTTTTGTATATTTTGTAAATGCGTACCCTCTGGATGGAAATGTGTGGTAAGTCTAGCCTTTATATTTTTGGTGGTGAGCCGGCTGCAAACGCCAACCGGGGTTCGAAAATGTATCCTCAGACCCTTCCCTTAGTGTAAAGAAAGGTATTTTGCTATATCATCTTTTGTTTCACGCTACTTTTCTTGCATTGTATTTCTAAACAATCTTTCACCGAAGAGAAGCTGCTTCTTAGAGGCATGGAGAATGATCGACAGTTGATAAACGTTTCAAAGGACAAAGTTGGTTTCGGTACAGAGAAAATGCACCGCGTAATGAACCGATGAATGCAAGAGAAAGAGAGCTTACCCTCGAATTTTGAAACTTTGGTTACCGGTTAGATCATTGTATCCTAGTGCGCAAACACCTCCAGAATTAGCAGCATGTATGTAAGGGCAACTTTTTGTTTAAAATGTCCTACTATTTCGAAATAATTTTAGAAAAAAAAAATTCTGGGAAATAGTAGACCCGGGTTAGAAATTAGTACAAAACAGGACGTTGGTCATATATGAACGTGTTCTTACCGATAAGAACATGTTCATTAGTAGAGCTAAAAAATTTACCCATGTTCCTACCGGTAAGAACACGTTCATTATTTGAGCTGAATATTTACACACGTTCTTACCAGTATTAACTTTTGTAAATTTTTAGCTCAATCAGTGACCTTCATATATAATTTCTTACTATGTTGTAGTAATTTCCAAAAAATAATTTAAGGATATGGGGTCTACTCTTACCTAGATCTTTTTTTTTAACATGCATTTTGCCAACACTTTGTTTACTATTTCGGAATAATTTAGAAGCGAGGCTAGTGTTGGGGCTAACAACGATGTTTTGGCGTGCCACGATGCGAGAGTTAGCGTGTCAAAGTGTTAGAAAAATGCATAGCATGACACTCTAACCCTCGCATCGTGAAACGTCAAAACATCGTTGTTGGCCCCAACATGACAAACGTCGCGAATTGTCGGTAGAATGCATGTCATGACACGCCATGCATTCTATTGACAATTCGCGAGGTTTGTTATGGCGTGCCATGATGTGAGAGTTAGTGTGTCAAGATAAGTCATGGCTTGTCAAGACATGTGACATGTCATTGCATGCCAACAACAATGTTTTGGTGTGCTACGATGCAAAGGTTAACGTGTCAAAGTGTTAGAAAATGCATAGTATGACATGCTAATCCTTACATCGTGGCATGCTAAAATATCACTGTTGACCCCTACATGACAAGTATCGCAAATTAAAGCTAAATGAAATTCGATTTTCAGACAAAAAACATTCCAGTCTCCACGATAATTTTGCCTATCACAATCGGGCTTCAGTGTTGACGAGAAATTCTCTTATATCATCAATTTATAACATGTTTATTGTTTATTAAATGAATAGTGCACTTTAATATAACATGTTTATTGTTTATTAAACAAGTTTGTAAGCATTTAATATATGATGATAATACTCAAAACAAATCTCGTTTATCAGCATACCCACAAGTTAATTAATCCATTTTACATCCACATGCGCATAATCTGCATGTCTGTATGTAGACATCTGGCTTTAGTTTTGGGGATGACAAATGTTGAAGGGGAGCAGAGTGAAGTCAATGAAGTGAAAGTTCTCTCTCTCTCTCTCTCTCTCTGTGCAAACATGAAGACTGAGAGCGAGACACAGAACATGGATTCCAATGTGACAATTACTGAGGCTGATGGTAAGAGCTTGCTGGAGAACTCTGAAAGTGAAAGCTTCTATCAGAGACTCAACAAGTTGCATAACTCATCTGGGCTGAACCTCCTGTGAGTTTTCTCTGATTTGGAGGCTTTTTGGCTTCTGGGGTTTCATTGTTTCTCTGTTTTTCTCCCTCTTTGATTTCGAAATGTGTCAGAAAACAATGATTCTTGTGATGGGTTTTGTTCATATCATATAGGCTTTGTTTGGTTTTGATAAACTTGTGGGAAAGGTAAAAAAAAAGAAGCAAAGTGGAACCTTGTAATTCAAAAATCAGAAGTTGCATGTAGGATATATAGGCAGCTTATATGTATATATCTTTCTTGCTATGTGCAGTTTTGATCTCAGACAATCAACATTGGACTTGCATCTGTTTTACAAAGAAGTTACTGCAAGAGGAGGGTTTATTCAGGTTTGTAATCACATTTTCTGCCTCTAAGTTTATTCTTTAGTGAAAGAGTCCATGACCATGTAAATAATTTTGTTACTTGTATCGTTCGAGTTCGGGACTAATAATTTGGTTACTTTGATTGTGTTGATTTTGAGTCATGGTATATTGTTTATCTGAAGTTGTGAACTTACACAGTTGGGATTGATCCGGTTTGAAATTAGAATCTCTTGGTGGTTTAGAAGAGAACATGAACTGTTGAAGTGCTTAACATTGCGTTCCTATGCAGTTACGGAATCATTTATTAGATGAAGGGGTTTTCAACATTTCACTCTAACTTTGGAAGGAATGAAGTTATGGGACTAGAAATCAATTAGATTTATAATGACTGCTTTCCAGGTTACCACTGATGAGAGATGGGGCGAAGTTGCACTCGCCTTAAAATTGGACGGGGATAATCTGCAGGATCCTCAACCTCTGTTGAAGCTTTACGCGCTCTTTCTTTACCAGTATGAGCAACTTTACTACCACAGGGAATCCCATGCGAAAGCTGCTTCTACTCTAGGTAGAGAAGCTACTCTGAAAGCTAGCCGAACCTTCTAGACCGCAAATTTATATTAAACAACTCTAGAGAAATGCATGTTTAGAATATGTTTTTAGTATGCCTTTATTTTTCTTATTAGGATAAACAATTTCAGGTCATGGTTTTTATAGTATTGGGGATAGCTCAGCAATGGAAGGGCAGTGCAGTGATAATTCATGTCAGATGTTACCGAATCTTGAAAATGCTCTTGCAGAGAAGAAGATGCCCAAAAAGGACTTTCAACCAACACTGATAGGTATGTCGCCGTTGCTTGCTTGGTAGATTAAATTCAGCAAACTAAAACATTAGATGTTGGAATTGTACATCTAGTAGTTGTCAAACTTATGAAGGAACCGAGTAGGTCGTGGTGTTAATTGCTTTTGTTTATGATATAACAAGAACGTAAATATAGGCTATTTCGTGATTCATTCAACTTACTCAGAGGCCCTTGTTTTGCAAATTCGATTAGGTTCAACATCTTCAGAACAGAAACAATTCCCCCAGCTAAGTTCAAAGAGAAAAGAGATGAAAAAGCGTTGTGGCGCTCCTCGAGGGGCACAAAGTGGTTATCATATCTACCTCAGGAAAGAATGCGAAAGGCTGAAAAGTACTGATGCAGGGAAACTGAAGGGTCAAAATTTCCGAGCCATGGCAGACAATGCATGGAGATCCTTCTCTGAGACTGAGAAACTGGTAGAATAACTCAACTTCTACACGGTCCATGCTTAATTTAGTTAATTATTGAAGCTTTCAAACTATGCAGTCAGTATCTATAACAATAGGTTCATGAATCTCAAATTTTTGCATTAAACTACTTCCACACATGACATAGAGCGTTGAAATTCAAACACACCATTTCCGATTAGCGGACGATCAAGAATTTACCAAGCATTGGGAATTTTAAGTGGCATGAATTTTAGAAATACAAGTTGATTGTTGATAAGTCTTTCTTAAAGCGATGTCTACCCTCTGAATGTTTATACGCTCGTTTATTTGTTTTCCGTGCAGCCATACATTGAGGCAAGTAAGAAGGTTAATGGAAAACGACTGGCTCAACAAGTGACTGCTGATGAGGAAAACCTGGGCATGCAAAATGCAGAGAGCGAGAAAAAGCCTTCACTCAATGGGGACTGCCACTTAACTAACCAGAAGATAATGTGGTTCACTAAGCAAATGAAGGAAGTCTAGAGTTTCCGTTGGGGGTTGCCCTTGAAGTCGAAGAGGCTTTATATTCCGGTGAAAGGTGGATGCTGTATGTCATCATCAATTACAACCTAGTAGGTCTTGTTTTGTTTATTTTGTACATATGATCCCCTGATGGAAATGTCGCAGTTTTTATACTTTTGGTGGTGAGGCAGCTTCAAACGGTGTCCGAAAATGTATCCTCAGGCCCTTCCTTTGGTGTAAAGAAACTTCTTAACAATCTCTGACTTGAATAGATTACGTTTAATTTAGGACATCGAAATTTTAGTACAATTAATTGTCACACTATTTATATAAACGGAGAGACGACTGGTTTCCTACTAACCGTAGTAATTTAGTTAACCACAATCACCATAACAGAACAGGGAAGAACTACCTCTCTTCTGCAAAGGTAAACACATTTCTCTTTTTGTTTTTTCCACGTTTCAAATTTTTTTTTTATTTCTTGCATACAAACCCTAGCAAATTCCGAAGAGATTTGGAAAGTCTGTGATCTTTGGCACTTGTAATAATACGACATGTCGTATCTTCAAAAAAAGAAAAGATACAAAACGACACGACATTATCTGCAGCCTGACTTTACATTCTGCAATTCGCACCTATTAGCCAAAATACTGGATAGCACAGCCTATGAGAGCAAAAAGATGAGCACATCCACCACCACAAATCTTCCTCACAACATCAAACCAAATGAATCCTCAGAAGATATCAAATCTCCCACCCCCAAGCTCTCCCAGAAAACAATCTTACACATCGTTAATACGAAATGCGCGACTTCGCTGCAACATCTCAAGCAAGCTCATGGTGTTGCCCTGAGGTCTGGCCACTTCCAAGACCATTACGTGGCCGGGGCTATCGTGAAATGCTACGCAAGCAACAACTTCGGTCTTGCGCTGAAGGTCTTCGATTGCGTGTGGAGGCCGAATGTGTTTGTGTGGAATATTGTGATCAAAGGGTGCCTAGAGCACAATGAGGCATTCAGTTGTGTGTCATATTATTGTAAGATGGTGGATATGAATGCCAGGCCTAATAAGTTCACGTATTCCATGTTGTTCAAAGCCTGTTCGTTGGCTCAAGCGGTGGAGGAAGCCCTGCAAATCCACGCGCATGTTGTTAAAAATCAGTTTGGTGAAGATGGGCACATAAGGAGCGCTGGGATTCAAATGTACGCGTCTTTTGGGCTAGTGGAGGAGGCAAGGATAATGCTCGATGAGGGTGGGGAAGCGAACGATGTTGTTTGTTGGAACGCGATGATTGATGGTTACATGAAATGTGGAGATGTAGAGGCAGCTAAAGAATTGTTTTATAAGCATATGGCGAGTAAAAATTTCGGTTCTTGGAATGCAATGGTGAGCGGTCTTGCTAGGTGTGGCAGGATTAAAGAGGCGAGGGAGTTGTTTGACGGCATGAGTGAAAGGGACGAGATATCTTGGAGTGCTATGATTGATGGCTATATTCAAGGAGGGTTTCACAAGGAGGCCTTGGAAATTTTCAATGAGATGCAAAAGGAGAATCTAATTAGTCCGAAAAAATTCGTGTTGTCAAGTGTGCTAGCTGCTTGTGCTAATGTGGGAGCGCTTGATCAAGGAAAATGGATTCATGCTTACATCAAGAAGAACAATATTCAGTTGGATGCGGTTCTTGGGACTGCTTTGCTTGACATGTACGCAAAATGCGGGCGGATTGACATGGCGTGGGAGGTGTTTGAAAATGTCAAACAGAAAGAGATTTCGACATGGAATGCCATGATTGGAGCGCTTGCTATGCACGGCCGAGCAGAGGATGCAGTTGAACTTTTTGCCAAGATGCAGATGCGTAAGTTGGAACCAAATGGAATTACATTTTTGAATGCCTTAAATGCTTGTGCTCATTCAGGTTTTGTCGAGAAAGGTCTTGAAATTTTCAGTTCTATGAAGAGATTTTATGGCATTCAGCCTGAGGTGGAGCACTACGGGTGTGTGGTTGATATGTTTGGAAGGGCAGGGAAATTGGAAGAGGCAGAGCAGCTCATAAACTTGATGCCAATCGAACCCAATGCGGCAGTTTGGGGGGCGTTATTAGGCGCTTGCAGGATACATGGAAATGTCGAAATGGGAGAGAGAGTCGGAAAGATTTTGCTCGAATTGGAGCCTCAAAACAGCGGTCGCTACACATTGTTATCAAACATTTACGCGAAGGCAGGCAGGTTTGATGATGCTGCAAAGGTAAGAACTTTGATGAAGGAGAGAGGGGTGAAGACAAGTCCAGGGATTAGCATGGTCGACATTGGTGGCATTGTTCATGAATTCAAAGTGGGAGACGGATCACACCCGAATACTAAGGAGGTCTATTCGATGCTGGAGAGGATCATAGAGAAGCTGCAGACGGAGGGCTATTCGCTGAATAGCTCACAAGTCTTGTTTGACATTGCAGAGGAGGAGAAGGAAAATGCATTGCAGTACCACAGTGAAAAGCTTGCCATTGCTTTCGGAGTCCTCAACACAAAACCCGGAACAGCCATTCGCGTCACGAAGAACTTGAGGATCTGTGCGGATTGCCATTCTGCAGTAAAGATCTTCTCAAAAGTATACGAAAGGGATGTGATCGTTAGGGACCGGATGCGGTATCATCATTTTAGAAATGGAAGGTGTTCATGTAAGGATTTTTGGTAACTGAGGTCTTAAGGCTCATGATGGAAGCAAATGTATGTAATACACAAGAGATAAGATCGATTGAAGCGTTTTCCTTTGCTGATTTCGATGAACTTTTCAACTCAAAATTTCGATTCCCTTCCCATCCTTTACCTTGTTGGTTTGCTACCCGAAAGTAGAGAGTGGGGTGGTCTACTACCCCGAGTAGTATAGGGCGTGCTTAGTAGGACCTCACTCTCCGTAAATGGTGATTTGTGAACAGATTCAAATACCTTTATCCACTTGACTCAGGCTTCACCACAACTTAGTTATAAGCCTATGCTACTGGGTTTGGTTTGCCATCTTTACTTTGCTCAAAGATCAAAGAACGGATTCCTGTCAAAAAGCACTTCATTATTTTGAAAGTTCTAAAAAAAAATTATTCTAATTGCTTGTTAAAAATGTAAATGTTCGATAATAACATGATCCCTCTTTTTAAGTGGCCCTGTCGAAAGAAATTTTGAACTTGTAGGTGGCAACAGGACTCCAAGAGTCTTATCGATGTTCTTAATGGTGAATCTTCTTCTCCTTGGCACCTGCTAACCTTATTCCCAATATCCAAAGATTGATTTGCAAATTCCAGTGCCTTCCTTTATGTCATTTTTTTTCTTGATGCTAATTTTGTTGCGGATGCATTGACTTTGTGGGAAACTGCACTTCGGTAGAAGCAGAGCTGATCCTGAGATTTTACGGACCCTAGAAAATAAATGGGCTCTTGTATAAGAACTCTTGCTACAAAGCCAATAAATATGTTAGAGTTTATTATTAGTAGTTGTGAGTTATACCTCAAATCAGCAAAAATCATGAAAAAGAAATAATAAAAACATAATTTAGGGCAAAACCAAACTAGCGATTCCTCTCATGCATATGGAGGCCTTATTTTTCTTATTTACTTGTAGAACCTATAAATTTTTTTAAAGATGAAGTTTTATTTTTTATTTTTTTTCTCTCGCAACAAATCAAGTTGATATATATAGATAATATCGTCTTTTAGGATCCCTTTAAGATTGAGGCCATACGCTAGAGAACCTATTGCACATTTTCAAAACCGTCACTGAGTATAAGGTGATAATACCCTACTCAATTGACATAACATGTATAAACATTCAATAGAAATCAAAGAAGACGTGAATGAGGGAATGCTTGAAGAAGTGGATAACAAGTCGAACGCGATCCAATTTCTCCACCACTAAAAACAATTTCGATCTCGTCGGACGTACCTTTAAATCACCAAGGAAAATGACCAGAAACCCATACTTATTCCCACGTACAATCCGGCAAAACCAAGGGCATTCTCGTCATAATGCCACAATACATAACTAAATCCCCTTCCCCGCCACACACAAACAGAATCAGTTGGCTGTCAGCTCTCAACTCAAAAACCTCCATGGCCATGAAACTACTATCGCCACCCACCTCTCTCTCACAGCCCACCAAGCTCTGCTCTTTATACGGCAGCTCGAAAGGATTCAAACCCATTTCAGTCTCGACCCGACTCTTCCAGTGGAGGCCGCAACGGTTCGACTTCTCGAAGAAAATGGTTGTGAAAGCTGGTGTGAAAGTGGAGGAGAAAAATGTCCAAGAATCATCAGGAAGTGAATGGGGGAAAGTGTCTGCTGTGCTGTTTGACATGGATGGAGTTCTCTGCGACAGCGAAGAGCCGTCTCGATTGGCCGCAGTCGACGTTTTCGCCGAGATGGGGGTGGAGGTCACGGTGGAGGACTTTGTGCCATTCATGGGAACTGGTAAAAATTCAATATTTCTTTCCTACTGCTATGGATTCTTGACATGAAGTATTTCTTACAGTGTTTGTTTCGTACATTTGACTTTGGGATGGAAAAATTGCAAAGAAAACCAGAAGAATTGTGGTTGTGAATTTTGTAGTTGCAAGTTGAATAATCTGTAATCGAAAGTACAGTAGATTCTCCCTTCAAATTTGGAATTTTAAAATTATTTAAAATATCTCGTACTCAGTTTGAATACATAAACCAAATTTCTTCCAGCGGTTCTAATGTTAAGATCCCTGTTGTTATTTAACTATTGTGTGAGTTAATTGGAACAAAATCGATGTGCAGTTTTGTTGTGAAAAAGATATTCTTTTTCCTAAAGTTGGTTTCCATTTTGCATCAATGTACTAGGAGAAGCGAACTTCTTAGGAGGTGTTGCTTCCGTTAAGGGGGTAAAGGGATTCGATCCTGAGGCAGCAAAGAAGAGGTTCTTTGAGATATATTTGGATAAGGTTAATGATTCTTGCTAGAGTCTATCTTCTTTAACACTAATTTTGAATCATTTAAGTTGCAACTAACCCCAACGAAATGTTCTATTTCTTGTAGTATGCAAAACCAAATTCTGGAATAGGATTCCCAGGTGCCCTTGAACTCATTACTCAGGTATTGAGGACGCTAAGCGTAATTGAAAAGATATTACTATTCCGCTACTTCATTTAGTAATTCTTAATAGTATTCTCTGCAATAAAACAGTGTAAAGAAAAAGGCCTTAAAGTTGCTGTTGCATCTAGTGCTGATCGAATCAAGGTTAATGCAAACCTAGCTGCTGCCAATCTACCGCTTTCAATGTAAGCCCATCTGGTCATGTGCTGTGCTTCTCAAGTTTGTAGTTGTGGGATAGCAAGCATATACAATTTTCATTTTTGTAGATCACTGATTTTTTTCACTCTGGTTATTTTGTTGTCCTTTTTTTTTTCAGGTTTGATGCTATTGTGTCAGCAGATGCTTTTGAGAAACTGAAACCTGCTCCTGATATCTTCTTGGCTGCATCCAAAATCTTGGATGTCCCGACTAGTGAGGTTCAGAAGATTTTGCCATTTTCTTTAAAAGAAGATTTCTTTTGAGCAAAATAGGAGAAATTTGAAGATGTCATTTTCATGTTCTTATGGTGTTTCAGTTTGGTTCTTTCGATTTCCATTTTCATGTTCTTATGGTGTTATATGCCTGCCTATGTCTTGGCAGTGTATTGTTATTGAAGATGCATTAGCTGGAGTGCAGGCTGCCAAAGCTGCCAACATGAGGTAAAATTGCAAAAGTTTCATATTTTATCCAATATATATTGTGGGGGAATGAATCATGTGAATCGTCACATGAAGTCGGATCTGTTCTTTTTATCCCTGTGCCAATTACACGAATCATTTGTTTTAATTTTTGAATACTTAGAACTACAGATTATAGTTTTGCAAACTGCTAATCTTGTTCTGCTACTTGTAGATGCATAGCAGTCAAAACTACTTTATCAGAAGTGGAGCTGAAGGCTGCTGGTCCATCCCTAATCCGAAAAGAAATAGGAAATATTTCGCTCGATGATATTCTCAGTGGCGGCTCTGGCTATAGTATGTAGTTTTGAGAATATGATGCAAATGCCTTTTGTACCCTCAAGAATGTAGAATATTAAAGCTACACTAGTGACAATTTTTAAGGAATATTATAAGACCTATTTTCTTGTGAGCAGCATCCTCTGTATTGAAACTCTTTCTCAATTATTTTCAATGCACCCTTTTGATCTAATTGATCTATAGTCTGGTTTCTTGTACCATTAAGACAGTATCTCATAAGCTTATAACGCCATTCTCCTACCATATTTTTTGCAGACTAATCTTTCACTTTTTATATCTTCTGGAACATAAGGTCTTATGTTGATATGCCACTGCAGATGGGACGATTCAGGGACCTCAAGTTACTTATTTGTCATCTCAAAACACAACAGAAAAGGTCACAGAAATAAATTCTGAGTTGATACAGAAAACCGGTGCTTCCAATGGTGGGTTTTTCTCAGATGGAGGGTAAGAAGGACTCTCTAATTACAACATTTGAAGTACTATTGTGATTAAGTAATCCATTTCTTATTTAGCAGCATCTATTTTTTATCGTGTATATTTCAACCTATTAATCAAAGTTATCAAACTTTACATTTTACCTAACAAATCATTCTTCTAGAAACAGCCTAAGGTGTATTTGTGCCAATTTTGTTTTACACATCTGTGTGCCATGTGTTATTGGGCTGTGTAACCTGTTAACATGAGAAAATTTTCACATGGTTGCATTTTTCGATTAAACAGACAGCATATTGCACCCCCTTAGCTTGAGGCTGCAGAATAATTTATGAACAGGTTGCAGGGTTCTTCGGCGAGATATAGTGAGATATGGAAGCTTGGGGATTTCTTTGTCTTGTCTTGCCTTTGCCATCTCAAACTGGAAGGTATAACTCAAAGAGGAGAATTCTTGACGAGAGTAATTTTCAAGTGACCATTAACATTAAAAGATGACATCTTAGATTCTTAATCTTTTCCTCTTCTTTATTTCGTAGCTTCCGTAATTTATACATTCTATTGAGATTCCTCCACAGGCAATGCAATATACGTCACCTCAAGCTATTTGGAATGTGATATTTGGGATCAACCAGCCATCTCTTAAACAGAAGGAAGGTAATGGTGTCACAGTGGTGTTGGTATATTCTTTTATCTGCTACATTTTCTTTTGATTTTGTTTTCCTTTCTATTTCCAAATATCACATCTCTTTATGAATTCGTAGTTACAGCAGAAATGAAAACCACAAATTTCTTTTCTACCATTAATTATTTTATAGGTGAATCAAGATTTGAAAGAATCCAACAATTTGTCAACTATATATCTGACTTGGAAACCAGGTAAATAAGGATTTCACTGCCCAACCTTTTTCTATGTAATTTGCATTAGTGGCTGTCTTCATATTCGTATTCCTATATCATTGTTGTTACTTTACATAAATATATGTATAACCTGCTTGATGAATGGTCTTTTTACTTTGCAAGAGGAACTGCTCCTATCGTGCCAGAATTTCCACCAAAACTTGATTGGTTGAATACAGCTCCCATTACGCTTAGCAGGGTAATTTGTATGCAGCTTGAACTTCTATATGGTTAAACCAAGATTTACTGCATAGCTTTAGTTTTGACAAGTACTTTTGGCAGGATCTGAAAGGAAAAGTTGTTCTGCTAGATTTTTGGACCTATTGTTGTATAAACTGTATGCATGTACTGCCAGATCTAGAGTTTCTGGAGAAAAAATACAAAGATATGCCGGTAATATTTTTTTCCCTATTCTTTCAAATTTCTCAATTTTTGGTAGCCTCAAATTTATTATGTTACAGGCTTCTGCCTTTATCATATTGCTTCTTGTGATAAATTAACAAAGTCTTATATATCAAAATGTTCAATAATATTTACCTGGCTTTACGGAATTATATACTATTGCCTCTCTGGTTGATGATATGTTTGTTCTCATTCTTGTATAGTTCACTGTTGTGGGAGTCCATTCTGCAAAGTTTGATAATGAGAAGGATTTAGAAGCCATTCGCAATGCAGTGTTGCGCTATGGCATCACTCACCCAGTAAGCTTCATGCTTTGTGAATTGTGCTTGATAGAAATAAATTTCTCATTTTATTTGGGTGTTCTAGTACTCTGAGTCCTTTGGTAGTGCTTGACCATCTATATTCAGCTTATAAAGTGCCAAAGTTAATTCAACTGTTATCTATAGCCAGAAGCTATTATTATCTTGGTTTAATATGTAGAGTGTAGAACATGAATGTTGAATAATGTGTTGCCATGCATAACATGTCAGTGCCTTTGGACAGGGTTATGCTGTCGATCAGAATTTATGAGTTTGATTGAATTTCCTGCTTCTCAACCATAGTAGTGGCAAATAACATTCTGCACTTCTGATATAATTTGTTTATATAATCTCTAATTGCATGGTGAAGTCTATCCACCGCTATATCTTTTATACCGTTTACTGTTTCAGGTTGTCAATGATGGAGATATGTATCTATGGCGAGAACTAGGTATCAATTCTTGGCCAACATTTGCTATTGTTGGACCCAATGGTAGGCTCCTTGCACAACTGTCAGGTGAAGGTCGCCGCAAGGTACTGATAACAAACTTCGATTTTTTTTTTCTCTTTCATTTCAGGACTGTTATTTCATATTTGTTGTATTTCCAAGCTGTTCACACTTAATTTGATGGATTTCTGATTATTAATTGGTCAATGAATAAAGCATATTCTTTTTTTTTTTTTTTTTTTTGGAAGGATCTTGACTCTTTGGTGGAGGCAGCTCTTTTGTTTTATGGCAGAAAGAAGATGTTGGACAATGCACCGATTCCTTTAAGTTTGGAGAAAGATAATGATCCTCGTTTAGTTACATCCCCGCTAAAGTTTCCAGGAAAGCTTGCAATTGATGTTCTAAATGATAGGCTCTTCATTTCAGACAGTAATCATAACCGCATAGTAAGCTCTCTCTCTCTCTTTCTCTCTCTCTCTCTGTAAAGAAAAGTACGATAATATGTTGATAAATTCACATAATATAGCTTCTGAGCTTCTTGACATAGGTTCTCTTCAGTGGAGATCCTAATTGAAGAGTATACCTCATGTCTGTGGTTCAATGGGGGTACCCAAACTGTTTCGCTTTCCTATTGACAATAATTTTAAGACCTCTCCTACTAATTTGTGATAGCAGAAATTCAATGTGTAATTGTGTATTGGATTCTTTTCTAACCATCTTGTTGTGCATGGATTTCAGGTGGTAACCGACCTAGATGGAAATTTTATTGTCCAAATAGGAAGTAGTGGAGAGGAAGGTTTTCGTGATGGTTCATTCGATGATGCCACCTTCAATCGGCCTCAGGTAAGAAAATAAACTGTCTTTAGGAGCATGTCATGCTTGCATTCTGAGTTGTTTCATCTCAAGTTTCATGTTGAATATTGGCTGTTGCATATAACCTTTGGTCATGTGCTTTACTAGGGCCTAGCTTACAACCAAAGGAAAAACCTCCTCTATGTTGCAGATACTGAAAACCATGCTTTGAGGTACATGGTGGCCCCTTGTTCATTTTACTATTTCAAGTTTTGTTTCACAAGCTTGATCCCCTCTTCTACCATACGACATTAAGTTATAATTATTTTGACATTCTATGTGTGATCATGTTATAATCTAGCTTCTGTTATTGTAGGGAGATTGATTTTGTTAATGAGACAGTCCGTACTCTTGCTGGAAATGGAACCAAAGGCTCTGACTACCGAGGGGGAGGGAAAGGAAGTACCCAGGCAAGATTACCAGCTAAACTGGACCATGAATCTTGGTTTAACATCTACACTTTGTTAATAAATTTGTAGCTACATTCTTTCAGCTCCTCAACTCACCATGGGACGTGTGCTTTCATCCAGTCAATGAGAAAGTTTATATTGCCATGGCTGGCTCACATCAAATCTGGGAGCACAATACAGATGATGGAGCTACTAGATCATTTAGTGGTGATGGTTACGAAAGAAACTTGAATGGATCAAGGTAATAGATAAAGTGAAGAAGCTCAATGACATAATGAACCTTTATCCGATAGTAGTACTTACAGACCTGACAAACTCATTCTTATTTGTACTTTTTTGTGATTCGCATAGCTCTTCAAGCACATCGTTCGCACAGCCTTCTGGAATTTCATTATCTCTTGGTAATGTGTTGCAATATTATGCCACAGTTCATCACTTTTGACATCATATAAGGAAATTATATGGCCTTTCACAGATTCTAAACTCTTTTTTGGGTTGTAGATCTCAGGGAGCTATATATTGCTGATAGTGAGAGTAGCTCCATTAGGGCACTTGATTTAAAAACAGGAGGGTCGAAATTGCTAGCTGGTGGTGATCCATATTTTGCGGAAAATTTGTTTAAGGTGATCTTAGCTAATGGTTTTTCCCCTCTTCATCCATTGCATCCACATTCGTATAATATTCTTATGACGTAATTCTGTACAGTTTGGTGACCACGATGGAATAGGGTCTGAAGTACTTCTTCAACACCCCCTAGGAGTCTTATGTGCAAAGAATGGTGAAGTTTATATAGCAGACAGTTACAATCACAAGGTAGTTAGATCATGACCGACAGTAACCATTCTGAGATGTAACATGTGCTTTTGAGTCGAAAGCATCAATTTGATTTTTACGTAAAGTTCATCTTGAGAGATATTGTGATAGCTTGTAGCAGTTTTGGTTCAAATATTAACTGATCTCTTTCCAAACTCCAGATAAAGAAACTAGATCCAGCTGCTAAAAGAGTGAGTACCGTAGCAGGGACAGGAAAAGCTGGCTTCAAGGACGGAACATCTCTAGAAGCTCAGGTTCGAAATTATGTTGGTTTTCATTTAACGAATTCTTTTGGATGGTAGCGGTGCAGATGTTAGGAAAAAATGCGCTGTATAGAAATTTAGCACTTATATTCTTCCAGGAAGTTAAATGATCCTAGAAAATAGGGAGTAGGTTCACCATATCGATTCATTTTGCTGATAAGCGGTTATCTTCTGGCAGCTTTCAGAGCCATCAGGAATTGTTGAATCAAAAAACGGTGATGCCTCTTTATAAATGCACATGCCACTTAAAATTCAGCATCATTCGAAATTACATTGGAATCTTGTAAATATGAGATTCCATTATATTCTTTCTTATCAGTAACAAGCTGGGGTTTAAGTTTGTCTCTTAATTTTTACAGGAAGAATTTTTGTAGCTGATACAAACAACAGTCTAATCAGATATCTAGACTTAAACAGGGAAGAAGCTGAACTTCTTACTTTGGAGCTGAAAGGGGTTCAGCCTCCCGTAGCAAAATCCAAGTCTTTGAAACGCCTCAGAAGGCGGTCATCAGCTGACACGCAGACCATTACAGTTGATGGTGGCCTATCCAGCGAGGGCAACCTGTCTATTAAAATATCAGTACCTGAAGGGTATCATTTTTCAAAGGTCTCCATCCTTCTCTTCATATCAAAGAACACATACTAATAGCTTCCAATTTAGCAGTTCTGTTTTGCATTGGTTTCTCATCCTATTTATCAAATTTTCTGGCGTTGCATGGCTTTCCGTATTTGTCACGCGTAGATTTTTAACTGCAGGAAGCTCGCAGTAAGTTTAGCGTTGAAACTGAGCCTGAAACTGCTGTTTCCATTGAGCCCGTTGATGGATATCTTAGTCCAGAAGGATCAGCAACTCTTCATTTCAAGAGACCATCTCCCTCAGCTTCAATGGGGAGAATAAATTGCAAGGTATCACTTATTTTTCGCGTACAAACTAATCATGTCTGCCAAAAAGATCGAATTCTACGGGCTGTTTCAACAATCGTGAACTAAATCAAACTTTGCTTGTCTTGCAGGTTTACTATTGCAAGGAAGATGAGGTATGCTTATACCAATCGTTATTATTCGAAGTACCATTTCTCGAGGAAATTCCAGGATCCAACCCAGAAGAAATCACACTGGCACACGTTGTAAAGCCGAAAACTTCAACAAGCAGCTTACAACTACCGGATGCGCGCTGACATCAATGTTTTGTACAGATCTTGTCTAATTTCTTCCTACAACCATTTGTTCACGGTGAAAATACGACACCAAATTACACACAGCAGCTATAGTTACCAAAAAGTTGTACTTATTTGTTCAAGTTGGAGAGATTATCATTGATCATAGCCAAATTACGGTAATAAAAATTAGGAAGATCCCTAATTTTCTTCTTCTACAGCATTATCAATATTGTTGTTAAGAGTTTTGCTTCTAACTAAACAACCGACCATCCACAGTGGCGGATTCAGGAAATATTATTGAAAGATCAATAAGAATAGCGTGCACACCGTGCAAAATTTTTTGGATGGAATAGCATGCAAATTGGTGTTTTGTCGAGCTTTGGTAGGCCTCAGGTCATTTGCCAAGTCATATTGCACACATGTTGACATATGCCAACAACTTTCGAGCTAGCATGTCAACTGATGTCAATAGCTTTTGAGCGAGCATGTCGATAGATGCCAACATATCTTGAGTGAGTCTATTGAAAGATACCCATAGCAACTCATATAAAGGCATGCGGCTAGCAGCTATCCTGCCCAATACTTATAAAGGCAATCCATCGAGCAGTTGGAGGGAAGCTTTTCAGGACGTCCCTAATTTTCAAAAGGCAACCCAACTCCAACTCTTCCGTTGAGAATTACTAAACTTAGGGTGGGGGGAGGGTCAGTTGACCCACCTTGCCCCAAGCTGGATCTGCCCGTGACCATCAATGAGTGTGTGACCCGTGTGGGTAGACTGGCAGTCGTCGATGCATTTGAACTCAAGCAAATCAACGGTTGAGGCGATTCGTCTTAGCCTTTGCTTAGTTGTAAATTGTTGTCATTAGTTTAACACAAAACACCATGATTATGGTTCTTGGGACAAGCAAAGGATGGCTTGCTCACCAAGACATAGGCACCCGTGCGCACCTGTCTACATTTGATCAAATGATGAAAGTGTCATCACTTAATTAGGACTAGGCACCTGCTTAGTGGGTACCTAGAAAAATAAGTACAATTATTAGAGTAGAATCAATCTTTGACAAAAGCTCTTAAGACATGATCAAATCATGATGAAAGTGTTATCGGTTAACTAGGACCATGTTTGTTTAATTAAATTATATCAAATAAGCCCTACTCATATTATATATTAGAAAATGACAGCTTAAAACGTGCTTCTGTCACCAAATTCCATGTTTATCTTCTTCCCAACATTATTGTCTGTTGAATACTTAGTGCATTGCACTAATTGGCTCTATGCACCCACTTGTACTAACCTCATCCTAATCTAGTGGTTCAAACATGAACTTAATGTTTAATTATGCACCTCAAATTAGGTTTTATTTTTCTTCACAAAATAAGCCTCTCGTAACTTCTTGTCACGATCACAAGTAGAGGTGGCAAATCAACTCATTGGCTTATCAACGAGTACCCGTGAAGACCCGTTTAATTTAATATCATCATAATATAGAGATGAGATGATAATGGTAATGATGATGTAAGATGAAATCAAACTAAATAGGTCTTAATAGGTACCCAAGAACAATCCTTAACTCTAGAACTTCCAGAACTTCCTTACCAAGATCCCTTAACTTCATAACTTTCTTACCAAGATCCCAAATCCCAAATGGGTGATCAGAGGTAGAAACGAAGCTACTTAAATTCGATAGACAATGCCTGAGGATATAAGACTAAAGATGTGATGGTTTTTTTAACAGTTAATTCTTAAAGTGTCTCTCACTAACATTAAAAGTTGTTGTCAAAAAGAACTCTACTAATTAATCTATGTGAGTTGTAGTTTTCAAGTTTCATGATTTCCCCAAGACAAAAAGTTGGAGTCTTCAAGTTTCATGATTTCCCCAAGACAAATAGTTTTAGGAAACCAAATGGAGGCTTGACCAGCAAGTTTCATTCAGGTTGGAAATGCTACTACATTGTATCAGAGTCAGTGACCTAACAATTTAGAAAAACATCCCCCCGTGACAGACGAAACCAAACAGATATATAGTTTGCTTGTCAAATTAAAACATCATATTTAATTACCGATTAATGAGATAAAATATAATTAAAAAAACTAAATGACAAACATTTTTAATAATAAAATGAAGAAAACCCTGTTAGGGAGCAAGGCTGCACCAAAACCAATCAAGGGTTTCTTGTCTTATGCAGTCACAACTCACAGATCTTTTGGTTCATCTTTGAGATTCAGTTATTTAGTCCCAATCAAATTATTTTATTTAGTGGGGAACACCAAAAGAAACCGCATTGGCTGATTTTTCAATTAGTTTAGAGAAGGGGATAAGTAAGAATATTATGGAGGATGCAAAGGAATTAAATTGTATAGTGAATTGGCAAATCGCAAGAAACTTATGGATCAAGTCGTTAAAAACAGTTAATTTTACAATTGAGGTCCTATATTCGATAGTTATTGTTTTTGGCTAAACTTGAGAAGACTATATATTGTCATGGTCTTGGAATCTTTCTACCTTACAATACAACTTGCATTACAATTTAACGATCCTTGAAATTTTTTTGCACGACTCGTTAATCTAACACAAATGACAGATTTTGGGTCAACTTATTAATGAGTCGGATTGTTATTGGATTATCCGTTAAGAGTCTGTTAACGAGTCATGTTGTTATTAGTCACTCGTTTAGAATCCCATAAGTTACTGTTTGCCACGTCCAAACATTGAACATGACAAGTTATTGCGTGACCTGTTAACTCGACATGAATGACACGACCTATTAACAAATCAGGTTGTAATCGGATCATCTGTTAAGACCCTGTTAAAATAACGCATATGACAAAACAAAAATACAAACACAATAAACACGATTCATTTGTCAGACCTATCCGGGAGGGCAGACTCAACCGGTCTCATCACATCTTTAAAACAGTTGATGTATAGCATGCATTATTTTATGCTAAAAATTTCCGGTCCAGGTGTGTGCACTGAATCAAATACTATATAGTAATTTTAATTAAACCATACTTTCTGGTAATGAAGTCTGTCTCACACAAGGAGACAAGCTCTCTGGCATGTAATTAGTATGAGGGATCTGATTTTTTTCAATTGTTTATCTTCCAATTTGTGAAATCAGGCCCCTTAATGTGTTTACACATATTTTAGGGTATAAGATAATCTAATCAATTAAATGTGGAGGAATTATTGTTATTAATTAGTAGATGAGATATTTGAAAAATAAATTAGCAGAGGAAAACCTAAAGAGCATGTTGGAAGATAAAATTGTGAGGTAGGCAGGGAGTGTGGATCGAACAAGGCCACATCGTTACATTGGGAGGTCGGTCCAAATCATCTGATAGATAAATGCATAATAAAGGCCCAGATGATCGAAAGTGCCATGAAAACGAGAGATTTTTTTAGTGTGTTAAGAATGTGGCACAAACATCACGTGTTATAATATAAATAGTTAATATATTTTTTGTATTTAACTATTTGTATTATGATACTTAGTACATAGCTGTTTTAATGGCACGCTAAAAAATGACTCCAACAAAACAACCACATCTCTCTCTCGTGTTTTTATTTGGTGCATTACCTACTAATCATTGCAATGGTTCTGAGCTAAAGGACAAATTCCAATTGTTCCTTGTTAAACCAATTGGATTTGGATGAATCCTTATATCTTAGTCATTCATCGCGCATTGTGCGGTTATAAATTATTTGACTTTTTTTATTTAAAATTAAACACAAATATTATCTGATGAAAACTAACCGCACGATCTATGATGAACGTGAGGATTCCTAGGATCCCCACAAAATGAATCCGGAGATGTTCCTCTTCCAAACCAATTGATGGAAGCCAACAAATTTGGGTGTTGCCAATGACCTATTTCCACATCATCAATCCGCCAAAAATAACTCCATAAATAAAAATCAATATATTTTCTCAAGTAGTGAATGGATATTTCTCAAGTATCTACGGAAGCAATGTTAGGGAGTGGAGAATTAAACTTAGGATCTCAGTTAAATGGAGTGAATGCACTTCAGTAACTGAGCAATAAGCATCTTGCATTATCTCAACTTAAATATCATTTCATGCGACACATAGCGGCAATTTTTCAATTGACAAAAACATATGATAGTCACTTGTTGGTTACAAATAAATGATATTCATATATATATTATTTTGTTCAAATTTGAATTGTGTTCGATTTTAATTGTTACATATGTGTTGTGATCGTATCTACCTCAATCAATACACAAAACAATATAAAAATGATGATGCATTAACTCATTATTTATCGTGACCAAAATGAGAAGTAGTATTATGAATATAATATTAGCTGAACGGTGTTAATCATGTCCAGTTGTGTACACAATAGATTTTATATCCATATGGATTTCAAGTTATAAAGTGTAATGTTCCAGAATGTCACCCCAAATAAAATACTACTGTATCAGTTAGGACTTAGAATCATTTATTTGATTTAACACATTCAAAACTTTAAAACCCTAATTAGATCAATAAATGGATTTAGTGTAAGATTGCAAATATTATAACAAAAAAAGGCATGTCGGCCTTGCAAGACAAGAATCAAGATGACCAGGCAGACCCATGTTTTCTTTTATTTTCCTTATTTTCCGGTGAAAAGTAGCCCTAGCATTCGTTTAATTTGGACCATGGATTGATGAATGATTTGGTAAATTTCAAAGTGCATGTAACCTTTAACCACTACAAGGTGACTTAGTGGTTAGAGATAAATTTTAGATCTGTATTTTATATGACATGTCATTGGTTCAATTTATGGCGCTGATGAATCACACAATGATGATCATGAGATTGAAATATCTTTATAAGTCTTTTTAACCTTTGAAATAATAGACTGTTATGGCAAAACTACCCGTTAGTCCTCTTGAAAAAAATAGTACATGTAACAGTTTTGGTAGTAAAATTATTGGAATACAATGTGGTACGTTTGAAATGCTTCCATCCTGTGTTAAAGAGACACGAGGATGTGTTTCACCTGTCAGGGTGACGTACAACTCAAAACATTGATACCACCAAACACTTCCCAACTCTCTTTAGTTGCACCTAATGAAGGTTTATCTGCTTTAGTTGACCTAATTAATCTTTCATTTCTTTCATTCTCTCTTCTTTAGGCTTTTTAGTCAAAATGGTTTCTGAAATAGGTTTAACTCCTCACTTTTGTTTTTGACAATGAAAATCGATAGAAGTGGTCTATAATTTTTTCTCCCGTAAATCATTTTGATTATTGCTTGAAAAATCTACCAATACTCTTGTCAAGTGGAGAAGTTGGTTTGATAAAAATACTTTTTAAAAGGTGGTCACTTGGTCATTACGTGACAATTTAAAGAGGATATCTCCAAATTTTTCACCGAATGATCAAAATGATTTACGGTGGACAAACTCATGGACCACTTCCATTAATTTTTATTGTCAAAGATCAAAATGAATAATTATACTAATCTCATATACATTTTTTGCTAAAAACTTTTTTTTAATATATATACGAGCAATATTTGGAGAAGGGAGAATACATGACGTGAGTGCATGAGCTAATACTTCCAGCCATTTAGTGCTAGCCTGAGATTGCATTTATAAGTACTTCTGCTCAAAAACTCTTTTGAAAGAAATTCTTTACTAGAAATATGTTAAAAGTTTTATACAAATTTAAGTGCTTCCAAGCACTTGTAAGCATTCTTGTCAAACGTAGTTATACAAGAACAGCTGCTTTTGATTGGTGACAAAACTAGAATTGTGAGGATGTGGGGGAGGGGGAATGTACTTAAATTTTTATACAAGAAATAGGTCAAATTGGCGAGTAATGGATGGAAGCTAAATGTTTTCTGACTTATTCATGTCTAGATTGTTAAGAGGGGGCCATTAGCTTTAGTTGCATGTTCATTATTACCTTTATATAATATCACATGCATGTAGTAAAAGAATAATTTAAATCCTAATGACTTTTTATTCAAAATAGTCTATGAGATTGATATAATTATTCATCTTAGTCTTTATGTGAGAAATCTTCATTAAATTGAGAGTATTTTTATCAAATTAACCCCTCCCTTGAACTAGTGATTTCTTCAATTTAACAGATATTTTTCACAGAACGACCAAAATGGTTAACAATAGATAATCTTAGGGACTATTTTTATCGATCTTAAATCTCAAGAACCAAAATAAAGAGTTATGACAATCTCACATAGCTTGTGGCTAAAAAGCCAACCCAATATACGAGTGACTCCGTTACTGCTTTTAATTGTTAAAAAGCAATTTAGCTGTTCCAACAACAATCCAACATAATGTTAAAACTGCAAAACCCATTATATTTGTTTGAATCGTTTTTATTATCTTTGTTCACAAGGCTTTATGAACATTAATAATGTGAATTTTGTGTAACACACGCAATGAAATGTCGTATCCACTAATATAAAAAATAATACAACAAACATTGTCCGATTGCACATGCTCTCAATCACTAGCATGTTCCATGCGAGGCTCTCTTTTGTTCTTTAGTACTACTACTAGTGGTCTATTATTTTTTAATCAAACTTTAATGTTACTCTAATTCATCCTAACGTCTCATAACTGCTCATTTGCCACACACGTGAACAATACAAATTCGGTAACGTAGAGTGCATGTGGCAGTTGGGTTTCATACATGGAACGACATGCTTAGATACTATAAAGAAAGTTGAGATTGCATCATAAAACCAATTAGCAATATGAGAAGTAGTTCAACCTCTTGTAAGCCCTTACAAAAATTATTCTTTCACCGATGTGGAATACTTTTAGATTCACATCCTCACATGTATTTTTGGTTTCATTCCTGCGTCGTTCTCATCCTGTTTGAGAGATATTCTGTTCATGATCAGTGAATGACGGTAATCTAACTTCAGTTGTATCTGCGAGGGTACACTTATCGTGTGTAAGTGCTGTACTACTAGAGCTGTAAATCCAAGTAAACCAAAATAAGAAAAGAATAGCTGAGAAATATCACACATAGACTTCTATGAAGAACAAAAGGTTAGTAGATTTTTGGTTAGATGGACGGCCACCTGAATATATTATTAATCACACTAGTCATTAAATAATAAAACTTTGTTTTACAGACGAGTAGTGATTTCACGTGTTAAATTATTGAAATATGAAAAACTTCTAATTGCATTATTAGTCCTCTCGTGATGATAGAAAAGTTGAAAGTTAGATTTTGTGATAAAATTTAATTTAAATCTTTGTGGTGAAATCCGTTAGGATTTAGATTCAAAATTAAAAGTTTCGTTAAGTTTTTGTTAATTGTTTGTACGTGAAACTTGTGTGCTAGTAATTAACGAAAATTTGATAGAACTTTCAATTTTGGATCTTATCCTAACAGGTCTCACTACAGCAGTTTAAATCTTAATTAACCATCGTTTAACTACCTTATCACCACTAGACTATTAATCCAATTAAGCCTAAGAAACATAAATACCAAATATGAAAGCTTTGGCCAACCAAAGCAAAATGAAATATTCTTAATAAAAAGGAGAACAAGGATAGAAAGGTGGAGGGAAAAAGGAGTAAGAGCGCCAATAAATGTGATTAAGGTAACGACGCGTGGTTCCCGTGAACGGCTTTTATATTCACTCTCCCATCTTTCACCAGCCTCCCCATTCCCATTCCCCTTCACCCCCCCTCCTCTCTCCTCCTCTCTCTAAAAACCTCCACCCAAACAAACAACTCGAAACTCCTCTCTCTCTCTTTTATCAGGTATATATATATACCATTCCCATTCCCCTTCACCCCCCCCCCCCTCCCCTCTCCTCTCTCCTCCTCTCTCTAAAAACCTCCACCCAAACAAACAACTCGAAACTCCTCTCTCTCTCTTTTATCAGGTATATATATATATATACACAATTGTACATGTATATGTACACACACACACACACACACATATGTGATTTGCTCATATTGTTTTCATCGTAATAACAATCGTTTTGTATGATTATATTTGCAGGTGTGTGTATATACACATATATACTATATATATAGGCGATTGTTGAATTGCTTTCTCAACATATTTCGGATATCTTCTTCCATGGCGGCGTCGATGATCTCAAACCTTGACGGAAGCCTCGACGCGTCGTCGATAGAGTCGAGCAGAAAAAAGCGGAGAAAAACTGGAGTCGTGGAGGAGGATCGGAACCGGAGCTCAAAAGCCGGAGTTCGATGGGGATCAGAGACGGAGCAACGGATCTACTCGACGAAGCTCGCGCAGGCCCTTCGTCAGGTGCGACAGAGATCGTCTACGTCATCGTCGGCTGCTGTGGCTAAGGTATCGGGCGGCGGGAGAGACGTGAAGGAAGCGGCAGACCGAGTTCTGGCTACGGCGGCGAAGGGGACGTCTCGGTGGAGCAGGGCGATCCTAAGAAGTCGAATGAGGCTGAGCAAAACGCTTCACAAGCGGAGAAGGGCGAGGGTAACAGGGGACAACCGGTTGAAGAAAACGGAGTTTAGGAGAGAGAGGAGGAAGTTACCGGCTGTGCAGAAAAAAGTTCGGGTTCTGAGCCAGTTGATTCCCGGCTGCCGGAAGACGTCGTTGCCGAACCTTCTAGAAGAAACTACGGATTATATATCAGCTTTGAAGATGCAGATCAGAGCCATGGCGGCTCTCGCCGAGTTACTTTCTGGTTCGCCGGTGAACCGCTCCGGCTCGAGTGTCAACTCTTCGAGTTGACGCTGAGAGTCGCCCGCCTCGGCTTATTGTGCCTGGTGTTTTTTTTTTTTTTTTTTTTTTTTTTTGTAATTTTTATAAATATTTAATCTTATGAAATTTATTTCGTGTATTTTATTGTATACGTAGCTTTTTCTTTTCTTCGCTTCCCTGCTATCATTTTTTTTTCTTTTTATTTTTTAATCTCTAATTTATTGAATTGATGGAGTATTCCACCTAGTTGATTTCCATCTATCGACAAAGACTGTTAATTAAACAGAGTCTCTCCAACTTTAATTTTTTATTTTTAGAATTGTTTTTATCATTCGAAAATAATTATGTATTTTTTTTATTGAGCAACCGCATGGGAAGTATTTTTTTAATGTAAACAACGATTTCGATCTCAAAAGAAATGATACCCTCGTTCAAAAAAAAAAAAAAAAAAAAAGAGAAAGAAAGAAATTTTACTAACATACTTCGGGATCATGCCTGATTTTACTTAACTTTAAATAACTGGTTGCTTTTAATATAAATTAGTATAGATTATCGTTTGTATTAAACTAAACTTTGAACAGTTTAACCATAATTATTCACATAGCTGTGTTGATTTTGCTACACAACTGTTATCAGATTATCAATGAATATTATAGAGGGTAGTGCTAACTACATATTCATTTTTCTCGCACATTCCTCTCAATTCTCGTAAATTCCTCTCAATTTTCGATTCTCGCACATCCCACTATTCTATTATGCATTCGCAGTTCAACAATATGATATAATAATCCATTAGCTTTAAACCTACATAAACGCATCAGCAGAAGAAGTGTGGTTAGTCTTGCGTTTAAATCTCGCCTAAACCAAATCTAAAGTTATCTATGCAGAAACAAAAGCCATAAAGGGAAAGTGATTAGCTCGTAAGTGCGATTAAGACCTATGATACTACGTTTATTAATATTCCCTACTTTACTTTGAAGCTAAGCAAATAATATGAGGGCTAATTTTCCGTACTTAGAGCAGTGTGATTTCTTGTGTAATTATAAGTCAACCTACAAAAAAAAAAAAAAAAAAAAATCTCTTTCTAGACGAAATAATTTTGTCAAGTAAAATAAGATTTTATTGCCTATTCATATGATGAAAAATATCATCGGGCAATGTCTATCGGTCAAATGTTTGCTCGACAAATTATAAAACTCCGTTGAGCAAATAGTCTTTGCCCAACGACTAAAAATTTGCCGTCGAACTATGTTCGTCGGGCAAAGATTTTTGAAAAAACTAAAATGTTGACCATGTTTGCCCTATCAATTATTTCATTCCGTAAAAAAAAGTTACTGTAGCCAACAAAATATAATTCGTTGGGCAAATGGTAGTTTTTGGTACTGCAAATTTTCTTCTATGTAGTTTAAATTTGTTTGGATAAAAGAAAACAATTTCAAGGTCTAATTCATTTTGGGTCGATCTTTCCCAAAACGAGAAATTAATCAACTTATTTTTTAAGTCAAAGTTGAAAGCAAACTTGAATTTTGTTAAGTTGACTGAAGCAATGTGCTCTTTTCTTTGCACTCAAGTTTGAAACCTTGCTTCCGTTTAATGTCAACTATATAAAATCAAAGTTTGAAAAGTACAACTATTAGTTACAGCAACATCTAAGAGAACCAAAAATTTATCAAAATTTACCTTACTTTTGATTTCTATGAAAATGGCGAAATGGTAAGTTTGGCTTGTTTGGAAGCAAAAAATTGGTCTTGTTGTAAGTTTGCATCCAAATGATGAACTGAAATCGGTTCACGCCTCCTGACTGAATTCTACTCCATTTCAGACTGCATATGACCATGTATGCATTCTCATATTAGAGTTAAGTACAATTAATCAGTTATACTCTAACTGTTGTGGTCAATTATGTCCTTTCCCTTAAGGCCCACCACATGAATGATGGAGATTAGAGACCATATATGCTTAATCTTCCAAAACTTCTGCAATGTTACTCACCCTGATTGCCATACAAAAATGGACCAGCCATACAAAAATGTACAAAAATGGACCTGCAGCTTATCCCTTGTATTGTATGGCACTCAAGATTTTCATATTGTGTTTGTCATGTTAGTGTTGTTTTGTTGTTATATCTGTTATCTTAACGGGTCATGTCGTTTCAAACCTCATTATCTTAACGGGTTATTTTCAAGTGCCCAATAACGACCTGATTCTTTATTGGATCATTTCGTTTCATGTCGGGTTAACGGGTCATGCAAGAAATTGTCATGCATTATGTCTAAATAAAAAACGATATCTTATCGGTTTCTTAATGGGTGACTCGATAACGACTCGACTTGTTAACTGGTTCTTAACAAGTGACCCATTTATTGATTACCTTGTAGACCACTTATTTAATAGAAGTGAACTTCATTTGTATATGTGAAATTCACATGTATTAAAGAGATGGTCTAAAATGTGATTAAAATAGCAGCACTCTTCAAGCAAATAATTTGTAGCTGGGTCAGTAAGAGCATTCCTCTATGTACCACACGATTATGCACGTACGCTCCAATAATTTAGAAGATAAATTGAAACCAACCTCAAAACGAAATGAATAAATAACCATTTTCTTGCATGGTCATCCATAATGCATGCATCTGATCCGAATACTACTATTTGTACTGTCCTTCTCAATAGTCATTAGTCAGTAATGAAAAATAATAGCAACCAGATTTGAAAATGAAATTTGAAGGTTGGGAGGGGATTCTCTGGCAATTTTGGATATTTCTGAGATATGAAATCGCGCATAAGGAGGAGGTGGTCGGAAAGAAAAAATAAAAATTAGCCCCACTGCCACAGAATTGCAAGCCAACTTGGCCTTACAAGAAACAGCCGCACATCATGCGCCTCAGGGACCCTACAATTCCAAGGGCACTGAACCTTCAACGAGTCCAAACCCTAATCTCAAAGGCATGCATGTGCGTCCAGAACAAAACTTCACATGCTATTTTAACCAAATGGGACATGCCCTATAACTAAAGGGCACTCAAAAATATTGCTCCACAAGCATTCAAATTTTAGTACGGGGGATTGAATTTCTTTTTTTAGGAAACATCGATGATGTAAGGAAATTTTTATTGATATGAAAAACAAAGTTATACTTACTGAGGAGGACATAAATCTTATCCATTAAAAGACAAAAACAAATATATATATATATATATATATATATATGAAATTATAAAATATAGTAATTTCTAAGAAAGCAAATGGCAACACCCCCTGGACTTGCCGTAAAAGATAGTAATTCCTAAGTAAACAAATGGTATTTTACTTCCTTTGAACCCCAAGAAGCGCTTAACCACAACTTTACGATCCATTGAAGTAGAACCCATATAAAAAGTACTTTTTTATCCCTTATTGATAAATTGATCAGGGCGCTTACTATAGCTATCGAAGAAACTTTGTAAATTACGCAAAGTGACCTTATCACCTACATACGTACATTACATGAGAAGGAGAAATACAACCTCTTGGAGCATAAATTGGCTTAGTGAGCCGAGCTAATTAAAGTCGACTCAAACCCCTTGATAAAGCCTTCTCTGCTAGGCAGAAAATCAAAGGAGAGAGGGGGTCTCCTTGTCTCACCCCTTCCCCAGAATAAGAGAAAAAAAATCACGAGGGGGAACCATTAATTAAAACGGACAATTTAGCAGACCTTAAAATAGTAGATGTGGAGCCAAAAATAATCTAAAAATCGTGAAACTGACAGGTGGACTTTTACTAGCGAAAGACGATAATGCGCTTATTAAATTGGTGAGACCCACATTTAATCCACACACAGTTCAATATCCTTAAAGGTTTGAGCAGCTGACTACAACCTCATCAGGCTTTTATAGCAAGGAGAAAAGTCAAGGGCACTAAATATATGATTAATTACTAAATCTTATCTTTATGCTTTCCTAATTGAAGATTAACTCCATCAAACAAGGAATCACAATCATATTCCAAAATCAAGGATATTACAAGATAATCCCAAGATATTATTATCTTTAGGATGTTTCTTTCCTCATCCATCTTATGGATGAATGACCTTGGCCAATTGAATGCTGAAACATATCAGTGAAAACCATACACATATGGTCGACCCAATGCTTTATAATTACCTCATTCTCCACCAAATTTTGGTAAGCTCTTGCTACACAATCAAGTCCTAAACTCTCTCTTTAGAGAAACTGACTTTGGCACCGGAGATTCATTGGCAAAAAACACACCCCTACCTCGTGGGCGGGCGTAGCTTTAGTCTTTAGTAAAAAATGTTTATTTGTTTTGTAGGTACAAATCCGTCAAGATTGCAGCCGCTGATTTTTGATACCACAGTAGACACCAGTCCACAAAAAAAGTAGAAAAATCAAAATTATAAAGCACTCGCGCGCAAAGAAAGACCAATTTAAGGTATCAAAAGCCTAAACTATATCAACTTTAACTCCAATATGTTACAACTATGAGTTTTTGTATCAAGCACATGAAAGCACTTGGGAACAAGGCCAGTGCAACCTGTGATACGTCGGCCAGAAATAAAAGAAGCTTGCTATAAAATATTTATATAAACATTATGGTCTAGAAGAAGGTTTTATAGGGCATGTCCTATCACCAAATGTCACTCTTAGGCATTTCAAATTCCTATTTGGGAGACCTTATCACGTTGCGAATGGAGACATGAGGGGGGAGATGCCTGAGTGGCATCCCTATCAAGTTGTCCGTATAGAGATCAAAAGGGTTTTTCGAATCAAGGACCACATATTTTGTGTTTTTGTAAGCTTTGCCAATGCATGCTCTGTACGTTTTACGGATCCACATTATTTGTGTGCTTTTTGTTCCCCCATTTATTTTTTCGTATCAAACACACACCATATACTCACATGCTTCCATGTGCCTTCTTTTAAAACCTATCTTTTCTTTCCTTTTGTTATTTTCGTTATTATTTTGAGTTATATGGGTCTACCACACGAGATATACATGAAATATTTGCACATCTTTTCGTTCGCATTACTTGAAAACTACGTTATGAGGAACAGAGAAAGAAACCGAGAAAAGGACAATGCAATGTGAGTAGCTTAAGTTTGATAATTTCGTTTTCACCTTTAAAAAATCAAAAGATTGAGAACTTATTTGGTATCTGTTTGAGTTTACAAAATTTGGCTTGATTTTGATTTTGACTTATTTAATTTTTTTTTAAATGATAACTGAAATAGTTATCAAATGGACGATTAGTTTATAGTTCTAGTGTGGATTATTTAGCACCCCCTCACAATTCCAACTCTTGCACGTCCTCTTGATTCCCTAAATTTAAAAGGGAAACATTAAAGTATGCTTTATGATATGAATATAACCCTTTGAAATAGACAGCGGCATAGTTACATTGATTAGAATGAAAGTGCTTTTTTTTAGGCACCCGAGTTTAGATCCTCACCTCCTTCCACTTTAGAATAGTTTAAAATATCGCTTGTATCAAAACAAATAGTATAACCCTCCCCTAAATTCAACTTATTCTCCTCTTCCTCTAGCTAGTTTGTACGAATGGCAGTGATGCAATTATCTATATATGACTTAAAGAGAATGTACGAATGGAAAAATGTACTATTGATAAGATATATAATATCAATCGTGTAATTTTATGATAGCTAGTTGTTGAAAATTTTGAGTAAAAATTTTATTGTCCCACATTGACCATTTCCAAAATGTTTCCTCACTTTATAAGGCTTTTTCCCTTATACAAAATGATTGGAGTGATAGGCCTTGGAGGCTAAAATTGGGCTCACCCTTGGGGTTGGGTTTTGGGGTGTAATAATTAATATACAATTAATTACGAATTTAATTAATTAATTGTTTTTTTATTATTACCAACATGAAGAGTTCAGAAAAAACGCAGAGCAAAGCACCATTCTGAAGAGATGTCTCCCAACAGTCACACCCCAATCTCATACCTGTTGCGAACAGGCATAATCCCATTATATATACATCCATCTGCATGACATTTAGAACATA
Source organism: Pyrus communis (assembly GCF_041283825.1). Classification (NCBI taxonomy): domain Eukaryota; kingdom Viridiplantae; phylum Streptophyta; class Magnoliopsida; order Rosales; family Rosaceae; genus Pyrus; species Pyrus communis. Next base: position 3,759,535 of record NC_142576.1, read on the forward strand.
GAAAATCAACATTCTTCTTCTACAATCATAAACATCATTTCTTTTCTGAGAGAACCACACAGAAATTCGCCAGAAGTCAATTTTCTGGTGCTGGAATTCCTGACTTAGATCGTTGAATCCTAGTGAAGCAGACGTTCGTAGAACTACAAGTACTGAGTAGGGACGAAATTTCTATTTTAAGGACATTGCGGTACGCAAGCCTCGATCTTCAATTTTCTTGTTTAATATTATTTCATTGTTCATACTCTGTTCAATATTTATTAGTATTTATAATTTATTAGCATATATAAGTTTATCACTTGATATATAACCAACACTAGTCTCCCAAATGGTCCAAATAAATTTGAGCTCAGGAGGGTGTGCGGAGGTCCGAGAAATGGAATTGAATCCTCTCCTAAGCTTAGGAAGATGATCCTCCTGATCAATACATGTGGGTCGTTTGATTTTTATCCAACAACTACAAATAGATGATTCTTTTAAAGTTATGATAATTATAACCATTGGATGAAAATCTAACGGTTCATGTGTGTTGGTCAGGAGAATCTTCTCCTTGGGATCAGGAGAGGATCCAATCCCCGAGAAATAGCCTTCAAATTCGGCTTTTCCATTTAAATTGCAACACCCGTTCCAACTTGGCATGCAACATGTCGTTTTCTGGTTTGGGTACCTTATTCTGACATCGATAGTGAATGTGCCAAGTGACATGTCGCCCTTGGACCAAATCATCAAATAGTGCCCGCATATTCTTCTACATTATTTTTCTCATATTCTTCATCCTCCTGGTTTCTATCGATCGATCGACAGATTCTGACCAGGTCACATACTTGACATATACATATCCCTTCAATTTCATAACATTTGAGATTTACTTCTCACAAATGTAATTTTTGTCATGTTCTTCCTAAGTTAATTTTGTTGTAAATTGTAGAGTTGAACTATTTTAAACTACATGAAAGTTTAAATAATAATATCGCTTGTAATAATATTAAAAAATAACTATGTGAGAAAGTCTAAATTCATTCCATTCATGAGATCGTCCTCAATTTTCAACATTAACCATATAATGTGATGAAGTTATCGTCATGTGTTTGTTTCTTCAAAAATTTTAATATATAGCTCCATGTGTTTTTCGTGCATAAACAAAATGATAGATAGTGTTCCATTTTCATTGGTTAGAGCGGTCAAATTATTGTTCTATGTCCTTGTGTTGATCAATCTCCTCTTGTTCTTCTTGTTTTATATGAAACCACACATTTGTAGATTTTCTAGCACCAACAAGCATGTGTTTCTCTTTCTTTTTGCTCACACCAAAGTGTTACACACAATACATTCACCTACTAAATTTCTATTTAACTCTCATATGTTATTTAATACAAATGATATTATGTTTTTAATTTAACTCTATTGCGAGAGAATAATTTAAACCCAAATGTATAGAATACAAAACTTGCATTCTAGCTAATATGACGACGCCTACCCTTAAGTTAAACCTAATTGCAATGATTCCACACAAGAGAGAGAACATATAAGTAAAAGCTAGGGATTTGCCATCACCACGTAAGTGAGGTTAAACGACAAATTAGAGGAAGCACTTTAGAATTGTCAAAGTCCAACAAGCACCCAATAAAGAAAGGCCCCGACAACATTTGTCGCACGTGGAGTTTGACCCAAAGCCAAAATGTGTGTCAAACAAGCCCTTGTTTGGCAGGGGACCCTGCAGCCACTTTATTTTGAGAAAAATTAATAAAAGTGATTTGAAAACTTTAAGTTTTAATGATAAAAATAAAATAAAGAGTAAAGTGAATAGTATCAAGATTAATTTTTTAATGTAAAAATATGATTTTTCGTTAAATTGAACAATACCAAAAAAATTTTCCTTAAAGATCCCTTTGTTTTGTGGTGCTCTCCATAAAATTAGATAATTGGCAACTCGTGGCACAACCTATGAGCACGCACATGCATTTCCATCTCTAATCTTCTAATTCCTTATCTTGTGACAAAGTTGACTGTTGATATCAATTATCATATTATCGCATAAGGTTAAATATCTTAGTAAATATAGTATTGGATTTTTGTACTTGCATTCTGTTTCAAATTTCTTAATCTTCTTAATTATTATAATAATTTCGAACTTTTTTTCCTTTTTTTAATAATTAAAAAAAAATATTTAAAAAAAAATAATATTATCTACGCTCAAGAGATTCTCTTAATAATATTAAATTTTAAAAAATATATATCACATTACCAAAGTTTTTGGGGACCCTTTTGTTATTTTGCCGCACGTGGCTTCTTGGTGGCAAAAGAAAAGGACCCCTAGGGTTTTGCTGTGCTTTGATGCTTCACTTGTTCCCAACCATTAATTGCTGATTTAGGACTTGGTTGGCATTTCAGATCAAAAAAGGGTCTTGGTTGGCATAAGGACTCAAAAGGTAAATGTTATTAATCACCAAGGCAAAAATCGGAGGAAAGGACAAAAGAAAGATCGATGCCTACATTAAATCAATTGAGTCATCATGGTAGAGAAGAAAATCGGCGCACGTATCGTGCTCGAGCTTCGGATGAATGTACCCAGAAGCAAGGAGTATGCTCGCGTGTTTCAACCTCCTAAACTATTGTTAGTGTCGGGTTCAAGAAACTTTCGTGTTAGAAGAGATGTCTAAACACCACTTTTTTCATTTATGCTTAACAATTCTAATAACTTACGCAACTTCATCCGTCTCCCTCACTCCTCTTGAATTACTTAACCCTTTCAAGACTTTTGTGAAACATCTTGCCCTCATGTCAGGAGCAATAAAAGAGAGCTTTCATGAAATTTCTGGAACATCATAGGTAGCAAAAAGGGTTGTCTCGTCACCAAAATCATCAAAATTTTATATTTGTATATGCTATATATAGATTTTTCCTTTACAACATTGCAGGTTCTGGCTTTATTCAAAGAAGGTAATATTGCCACTCAATCATACGCCTAGCTAGGCTGCATATCCATGTTAGGAGATTTCGCGACGAGATAGTCCCAGCAATGGTCTCTCTTTTAAGAAGAATATCATATGTGTATAATTGACGGAATTGAATGATCAAGGTATATATACTCGAGTGTGCTCCAAGGTCAATTGGAGAAAGTTTTGCTCACCCCATATCTTGAAGAAAGTTAAGATGAAGTTAGAAAATGGCACGCACTACAAAAAATTTGAGCTTTGGGTATAATACAAAGGGCACAATTGAGAAGGTTGTGTCTGTTTGACCACCAAAAAGCTTAAACAATTCCCATTTCATAGAGGGCACCATCTATTGTGTCCAATTTTAAAAAAAGAAGACACAAAACAATAATGGACACGGAAACCGTGCCGAATGGGGTCAAATGATAACTTCTTTTTTTTTTTTTTTTTTTTTTTTTTTTTTTTCTGAAAATGGGCAAAAAAAACTTTTTGTGTCTATAAAAATTGTTTGTCAACAACACTTTATGTGTTTTTTCATTTGTCTTGACCTCTAGCAGACCAAAAAATTAAATTTATAAAATTGTGGTAAATAATGGTATGAAGCTGTTTATTACTATGCAGTGTTATGGCTTCAAAATATGTTAGCAATACTATTGTTCAAAATCATTTTGGGCGACAACCGAACCTCAGATCTGTTACTTACAAGTAAATAAGAATACCACTACACCGTAGTGCTAAGTGGCATGCTTTATATTTACAACAGATCATTTCCATATGCAATGAATGTTTGTTAGATTCATATCTTTTTGAACTGCTTTTTAGATTGTTAGCAGGTTTGTTTTGATACTAGGTGATATGGTTTTTGACATTATCATAAGTGTTTTTTTTTTTTTACTGTAATAAAAGTCCTTCTTGCAGTGACACATTACCAACAATTGTGCCCTTAGGGTCATCGGTCTCCATGCAAAAGTTGATCGGTCTTTAGATATACAAATGAGTTGATAATTATAAATTCCTTTTTTTGACACAAATATTAGAAATTGTGTCCAGTCAATATAAATAAATAATAAATCACTGTATGTTCCATTGGGTCTTCAGATAGACAATATATCTTAGTAATTAAAAATTATTTTTTATGACACAAATGTTCGAAATTGTGTCTAGGAAATATTAATAAATAATAAATCACTATATAGCAAATGAATATGTTGGCACAATTATGGATTTGTGCGTTTCTTCTTTGGTGGCTTTAGGGGGTGTCTTCAATTGAGAATTTGAGAGATTTTAATGGATTTATAAATCCATGGATTTTTATGGAGTTCAATTGATTTGTAGAGATTCCGTATAAAATTTTGATTCAATTTCCTCGAAATCTCATGAGGAGAGGTGAGTTTTGTGGATGCTTAAAATACACTACGAAATCTCTCCAATTCCCTCTAATTCTTCAACTTTCTCAAATTCTTTAAAATCAATTTCTAATTGAATACACCTTGAATGTTATAAACTTCTTTAAAATCTTAATTGAATACACCCAGATTTCTAAGGATTTTAATAAACTATCTTAAAATTCTAATTGAATACAACTTGAATTTTAGAGAATCACTTAAAATCCTGATTGAATACCCCTGGATTCATTAAAAGAATTAAAATCTTTCAAAATCCCAATTGAATTCACCTAGCAATGGAATTTTTTTATTAATTTGCAATGACACTATTATTGTAATTGTGTCCTACAATTTAATGTATTTAAAACAAAGGTAGATTTCTTGTGCCCTTTGTTTAAAATAATGTCTTAAACAAAACGCTTTCCTCAATCTTCACGCCTCACTATCTCCTCATTTCCTTCATTCTGCATCTCTGTGTTTCCCCATTCGAACCCAACCTCTCTTCAATTCCTCCGCCTTTCGTCTCTCTCTGGCTCTCCCTTTCCCAATCGAAATGAGCCACTCTTCAACCCTAGGCTCTCTCTCTCTCTATATATTTTTTCGAATTTTGCTATTTCCCTCTCTCTCTGTCTCTCTCGCCTCTCATCTCAATTCTCAAGTCACGCAAAAATAGAATTTGCAAATCCTTCCCCTTCAAATCTCACACACACTGCGAATAGGTGGGTCTCAACTCAAGTCTTTAGTCGAGTACACACATTCTCACAGACTCTGCAAATCCAACTCCTTCACACATAATTTGCAAATCAGTCGGCCTCAACTCTCATCTCATCCCCAGTTCCCCTTCAGTTCAGTGCCCGCATAATGTGATTCCTTCCTCTCCACTTCATTCCAGGTAAAATGGTAACAATTTAGAACTTGTAATGCTTAATTTAGTTAATAATTTGTGATTAATTTTAGGGTTAGGGTTCGTTTGAAACACAAGGGAACTGAGCTTTTTTCTCTTTTGGGTTATAATCAAAAGGGGATTTGATCTGGTTCAGATTCAAACAGACCCATTTTTGCTTCGAATGGAAAGTGACCTGTTGTATATGTACTAATTAATTTATTAGCCAATGGTATATTTGGCTTTGGAAAGCTGCTATTCAGTTTGAAGCTTCTATATGTGACATGCTTTTTCGTATTTTTTACTATGCATTTGAGGGTTTCTTGTTTCTTGATGTTACTTGGTTGATATAAGCAGCACGGATGAGTACTGGAAGAGGCAAGATGCAGCACAAGTTATGGCTTTAGTTAAGTAGACAACTACCAATTTCAATCATTTGAGCAAGTCATTGATACGTCCTACTGTTGGTTTTTTTAATAAATACTTTTCCTCCCTTCGTAATGTTTATGGTTTTCCCTGAGCTTATAAAGTTTAACAGAACAAACAACTCATGAGAATAAATTGGTGGCAATTTTTGTGCTTGCAGTTAGTTTGGGAAGGACTTGGGCTTGGAGGGGGAGTTGCTGTTGGAAACTGGAACGGGTATATTGGTTTTCATGAAAAGCTCATGTCTTTGTTTGCAATTTTAACCAAAGTTTGATACTTCTCTAACTTCATTTTCTATATTATTGGCGCTCTAGGGAGAAGGATAAGAATAAAGTTCTTCTTGGATTAGGCGGTGGACATTATGCTCCTCGGCATATAGATATTGTTCTATAAGTTATAGTCACTTTACAGTTCATCCATTTTCTTTCAAATGTATAGCATTGATTTCTTAGTGGCAATGTGGCATGGCATCCAGCTTTATTCTTTGTTTCCTTCTATGTGTGGTTTGATGCATAACTTATTAACTGTGAACTGAACCTCTTTATTTTGATTGATCGTGTCAAAGTAAATATGGTAAATAAGTCTGCTATAAATGAATGGGATTACTAGACTACAGATGATACTTTCTTCATCCCGTTCGGAACTTCGAGCTTCTGCTTCCTCCTTCCTTTTCTCTGTCTCTGCAGCTTCTGTAACACCCATAAGTCCTGCATTACCCTCCCAGCCCCTTCTTGCTTCCTCTTCCATCTCTATCAAATGAACTGGCACTGGTAGTACTTTGATCTATTATTGTCAAATTGCTCTGGTACTGGAAGTGGCAAATGATTTATTTGTTTAAGTCTCTTCCAAATTTTCTCCTAATCTTCCCTTTATAGTTAATTTTATTTCCAACTAGCTTTTGTATGCTCTCGTCAAATTGCTTGATATGATGTTGTTAATTTCCAACTAGCTTTCAGCTTTGGCAAACTATATGTAAACTATAAGAAAGCTAGTATTTAGCAACTGTAAGAATCCAGCTACAATTCATTGTTGTGACTTATGAAATTCCTATTACCTTACTCTTGCTAAGGGTGTTGATATCAGATATATTCATCTGTTTCCTTAATTTGAGTTTTATTTTTAATGGGTTAAACAAATAATGATGAGAATTGAATTTGTAAGTAAAGTACTTGTTTGGCGTGTTTGTGATGTTATAGGAAGCAGGGTCTAAGATAAATTTGTAGAACTTTGAAAGGAAGATGGGTTAAGCGTTTATGGTTTTTGTAATTCCAAATTTCAAATTTGTTTTATTCTATTTCTGAATATGTAGTTTTAACATTTTTTTTAAGGGTACAATGCATGTTAATTCTAAGAAGAGGAGATTTGAATTTGTAAAGTGCAGGTCTCCAATTGCTCCGCTCTCATAGTGTAAGTACATCTCTACAGATCTTTATTTCCTCAATTATATTCGACTTTGTTATGTTGGGTTCCCAAGTTAAAGATCTTATACTATCTATTTGTAGCTTTCTAAAGTTTGGAATTTTCTTGATATGTGCTTACATGGTGCTTAACTTGGTTTGTGCTTACTTTCCGTTTCATGGTTGTAGGCTGTTTTCATTTTATGAAAATTTAAATTTTTGAATTTACTCAATCCAGTTTCAGTTTTTTAAATTTTGATTTTTTTTATATTTAATTCTTGCTGGCACAATTATAATGTAAGTGTCAATATGGCTGGAAAAGGTCTTCTGATAAAGTAGTCAGAAATAGGCACAAATAGTGGTATGCCTGTTTGAGCACCAAACAGTATATTGTGCTCTTTTAGTAAAGGTGACGCCCATAAGGGGCACAAATGCAAATATAGTTGCTGCACTGTTGCTATTGGTCTATGGGCACATATGTTGGTGCTCTTTGGCCTCAAAGGGCACATATAATTTATTGTGTGTAGTGCTCGTATTTTTTGTAGTGATGAGGCTTTCCAATGCTACCATTGCTTTAGAGAAATAAAGTGAAATTCAGAAAGCTCTTTTGATATATTCCAGATGTTAATTTATGCGCAGTATTACTGAAACTTACAGGTCTACTGGGGCAACTTGTTTAGATTTCTAAATTTTCAGACTTTAACAGAAGTTCGTTAATGTTGTACTGGCAATACTGCTATACGGTTGGCTTTTTTAGCCTTTTGTTTACTTCTTGATTAATGTTTCGTTAGTTGATTTTCGAACGTTGTTGTTTCAGTGTTTCCATGTTCCATTGTGGCTCAGTATGTCCATGGAGCATATGCGAATTAGGCAGTTGATCAGAGGACTCTGCTCTCCCTTTACACTCAAGTTTGAATTTTCTTAATTACTGTAGAGATGAAAGGTTTTGTATAACCTTGTGTATCAGATTTTCTAGAAGTTGTTCCAAAGTCGAAGCTTTCAATTTCTACATTCTACGAAAACACAGGCGCTACATACTTTTTAAGGTAGGGATCTTGGGATCACAAGTTCAACTCAAGGTGTAAACATCATCACATATAACCAATCAATTTAATGTCAGCATCAAATTAAGACCTTGACTACTTTCCCTCGCCATATATGTTGGATTCATATAAATCATCACCTAGAAACTCCTTCAGAGACTGATTGACTTTAACTAATTAAGATGAAAAATGGGCGTATGCATCTGTAATTCTCGCCTCCAAACTTTTTAATCTGTCGGACACTTACTAGTTGCAAAGACACATGAGTTGGTCATGTCAAAATTGCATTTCTTGAATTCATTTTATGCACATTCTTGCATTCCAAAAATGGCGAAAATGTCAATTATTACGTTTTTCAAACTCCAGATTAATACAATGTATTTTCTTCTTAATCTGACTTTCCATTGCCCTATGCATATGGAGAAGGAGTCTTTAATTACCGTTCATTACCAAGAGGATAGGAATGGTCTGGATTAACATGATCATCAAAAAGCTGTGTGGGATTTGATATCAAGACTCAATCAAGCTAATCAAAATTATTAAGTGATTTTCATTTCATAAGAAAAAGGGCAAGCCTTGGCGCAACGGAAAGTTTACTTTTTTGTGACTGAAATGTCATGGGTTTAAGTCGTGAAAATATTCTATTTGCAAAGCAAGGGTAAAGCTGCCTACGATAGACATTCCCTCCCGACCCTTGCAAAGCAGGGCACCTTGTTGGCTTGTTTGTGTTCGCCCTTTTTTTCATTTCATATGAAGGATAGGCATAAAAAAAAGGCTGGAATCTTAGAGTGTCTTTCCAGTATTCTATACATATCAAATTCATTATGTAATTAAGTTTTAATAAATTCATATGATCATCAAATTACTCTATGTCACCAGTTAAGTCCCATCAATTTCGTCCCGATACCATGTAACAAAATAAGTTCCAATAAATCCACGAATTAAACTCAATGGTCTCAGACTCTCAGCCTATGTATATATACAAACATGCATCTTTTTGTTTACGTGGGTTTTTTTTTTCTTTTTAATTTCAAAATGATCCCTTATCATATCCTATCAAAAATGCGTCCCTACGAAGTTGAAGTTCACGGTGTTAAAGTAACGGTAAGTGTAGTGTCCGGAAATGCTCGTTTGATTGATGAAAAATTATTATGGTTGAAGTCGCAGAAGCATAGTAACCGAGTTCTGGGGATTGAACTTAAGTTTTCTAACATCTCTCGAAAAGCCAACATGTTGCTTGTTTGTACTGAAAGTCGTTGCTTGATTATCCCAAGGCTTGATGAGTTGCTCATGCGTTCTTACCCAAAATATGTTTCTCATTCTGGACTCGGAAGGCTTCTTTCTGATCAGAGTGACTGCTTCGTGGGCACAAATATTAGTAGCTATGTATTAGTACTTCTGCACTGACAGATATGATAAAGAATACGGCGGTTGAATTGGGTTACTTGGCGGCTATGGTGCTGAAGAAACCGAGTCTCCAAAAGAAAGGACTATATGAGTGGGCAGGTGAAATTGGTGTTGATGTTAAGCCATTGACTGGGGCTTTTCCCGACACGAATTCCGAAGTTTTACTGAGGAAGAGATCAAGAATGCAGTTCATGATGTTCATGCTTCCTGTCTTGTTGGGAACAAGCTTCTGGGGATGCTTTAATTTTTTTCATACTTGCTTTTTTGGCAAGATTATCTATCTGTATGCACTAGTCCTATTTCCAATAATCAGATCATGAGAAAAAGGAATAAGAACCTTTTGGATTGCTTTAATGCGTTTGTTTTATATATTCTCTCTTCTCCAACTTATGATTTGTATTTTTGTTTGTTGCACTGGATTATCTCGAACTGGATTAAATTTAGAAATTAAACTAGACTAGTTTAGTTTAGATTAAAGTGAAATAATTTAATGTAACGTTTGGTGCATTGTTGGACTAATAATAAAAATTAATTCTCTTTCTCTTTTTCTTTTTCTTTCTCTTTTTTCTAGGAAACTCCATGCTCTTGAAAACAAAGGGAACTACACATATAAGACTATCTCCAACTATTGGGCTAAAAGTCAAATTTTTTAACAGGAAAATTTAGCTTTTAACCCATAAACAGTTTTTTTGCTCCAACCCTTCTGATCTAAAATTTTAGCCCAAGATTATTAAAGAATGAACTTAGGCTAATTTTTTTTTTCTTAAATTATTATTAAAAAAAAAATTATGTAGACTATCGTAAATTAATTTGATGAACATTTTAATCTAAAAATATTTAAATTTCGATAGATATTGAAAAATCACTAAATCTTTCCACAAAGCAAGTCAACTTTCACCAATCTTTCAACTGTCACCAAACTTTCAACTTTCACAAACCGTTCAACTTTCAACTTTCACCCAACCTTCAACTTTCACCAATCTTTCAACTTTCATCAATCATCATTTATATAAACACATGTTCAATATCAGTTGATCACACAATCTTTCTGACACACCCCGATCGAGATCAGGGCATGCTGGCCGTCACACGAAGGTGACGTAACCATGTGCACGTGCGGAAGCTAATAAAGTAGTAATATAAAAAGTACGAATAATTAAAAACTAGCATACAAGGTACTAATACAAGTGCTAGCGTAAGTGAGACGCTAAATTCAGAGCATTTCTACAGCAGTCCAAAAGAAAAGATGCAACAATAGTACACCCAAAGGTGACCCTACGCTGGTGAATGTCTGTCAGAAAAGCCGGGAGAACCCTCTGGGAAACCACCGAACCTGCTAAGCAACTAGAACCTGGAGGGACGCAAAACAAAAGCGTGAGTGGGAAAAAACAAAGCTTTTCGAAAACCATTAAGAAAAATACATTTTAACCCCTCGCCGTAAAACCTGTATACTTCCCAGAAAATAAATATACGTATAGTATACATGTCAAACATGCTCAATAATATGCCATATCGAAACCTCATAATGATATGCAAGTGCTCAGGTATAATCATATCAATATCATGTAATCTGACAGCCGGAGTCACCTAACGTGACCTGTACGGCTGCATCTAGAGCTCAAATCTCAAACTCAATAACTGAACCTGCCCACGAGTCGGAACCACCTAAAGTGGTATGTACGACAGGCTTGGGTGTAACATATATATACGCTCTAGTGCTACGATCACGTGAAGGCTGGGCGACTAATCGCGGGTCACCTACGAGTCGGAACCACCTAAAGTGGTCTGTACGACAGGACTGTGCACCTAACTTGGATCCAAGCTGAGCGTGTGGTGCGGGAGGTGAACATCATGTGAAGGACTGTGCCCTACTCTGGGCGGGAGCACTAACACCGGGGGTGCAGGTTATGAGCTCTCTAAGTATCTCAAACTGCTACGGAATATAAACATAAATACCACTTACCTGGCACTTACCTGTGCGTCCACAACACCTAATATGCATATGTATATATATATGCAACTATTAACATAACCAACGATGCATGAATGACGATAATGTAATGCATGGCATAAACTAATAAACATTTATTCAATTTCTGGGAAAATATAGTATATAGGTATATACGGAAAACCAAAAGCCCACTCACTGATAAGTGGAAGGGTCGTAGCCCCCCTGCCTCGAGTGACCGCGCTCGTCCTCAGGATACGTATCACCTATATGCGAAATAACTATAAAAACGTTAATTTTAAAGCACATAACCAACTTCTCGTAACAACTTCTCATACATTGCTCAAATTGGACAAATGAATATACCAACGTACTCTACACAACCTCAGGATCACACCCAAATTTTTAGAAAAATTTTCCACCGCCGCACGCGCCCCCACAGGCCGGCCACGCGCAGGCACGTGCCCCCAAGGGCCGGCCACGTGCAGGCACTTGCCTGGCACGCTGACGGCGTCAGAATATTCCGTTAGTTCTAACAGATTCCGTCAACGGCGTCAGGAATATTCCGTCACCTTCTCCGGCGAGCCTCCGGCGACGTCACCGGCGCCGGAAACTGGAAAAACCTGCAATTCGTGTTTTCTCACTCGTTTTTCAACCGTTTTTCGTGATTCTTGCACCAAAATGACACCTAGAACTAGGAGAACACGACCCAACAACTTTTAAGAGTTAAAACTTACGAAATCTCACCTGTCACCAACCTCCAAAACCGGCCAAGTTCGAACAGGGCGATCCCGACGTCCAAATTCGTCCAACGAGTTACTCCGGGACTCCTGGGAACCTCACCAAGTCATCTACGGGCTTCAAAATCCCAAAAACGTGGTGAAATAAGTTTGCATGAATAGTACCCCAAACGGACCTCGTGAAATCTACGTGAAAACGGTGGTTTTCTCACCTGAAAATGGTACAGCTGCACTCATTTCTGCCCCACGAGCTCGAATGTGGTCCTGGTTCCTTCGATATGTGGGTGAATCGTGTACTTGTGTGTGTGTCCGTACGTTTTCAGAAGAAGGAAGAAGGAATGGGGTTCTCGGGGGGAAAGACAGAGAAAGGGACAGAGAGACAGTGAGAGTGTGTGTGTGTGTGTGTGGCCCAACACATGCCAACACCACACAAACAACCAAACAACATAACAAAAACAAACTAGGGGCAAAAGGGTCATTTCGCACGTACGTTTTAATAACCTCGGGACGGGATGTCACACTTTCAACCTTCAATCATCCTCTATATTCACCAATCTTTCAACTTTCAAAGCATTTATGTAATAATTTTAAGTGTACTATGTTGATATTTTCTAGTAATAAATTTAAGTGACTTCTTGTGCAAAGTATTTTGTCTGGTATGTTGGATAAATTATTGAATGAATGTTGAATTATTGAAGGCATTTATTCTACATCAAAGTGTGGAATAATAAGTACAATAATTATTGAAGGCATCTAGATTAATAGAAACAATAATTAATAAGCCATAAATTTAATACACACGACAATTAATAAAATATATGAACTTAATATAAATGACAATTAATAAACCATATAAACCACATAAACTTAATGCAATCGATAATTCATACACTACATAAACTTAATAGTGATATTCACCATCTTGACTTGGTGATGGTGGTGGACTTGGGGTGTATGGTTGAGATGATTTACATTTTGAAATATACTCCTTGTGGTATAGTTTCTTAAAATTTCATTTTGCTTACCACGTAAGAACTTCTTCTCTTTGGAGTGGTATTTGTTGAGGTCATCCATCATGAAATTAATTTCAAACCTATCTTGCTCCCTATCTCCTTCTTCCTTCAGTTGCAAACGCATTCAGGCCGTTTGTTTTTGGCGAGCGCTATGGGTTTCGCTCAATCTTGCAATTACAGTAGCAATGTGTCAACTCATCGGATCTTGGGACTTCCCTTTTCTCTTTGCTTCCTTTTACTTATCTCTTTCCGGGGGCCTTGCAAAAGAAGGAGTTGGGGTCATTTCATCGACACCTTCATCTCCGACATTTGTCGATGCGGCTCCATTTTGAAATAATTTTTCCCATTGTTGATCCGCATCGGTTCCCCACCTTGGACAATCCTTGAGGACGTCCCAAGCATGTTGCAACTTAAAAACTTGATTTTTTGGTGTTAGTCTTGTCTTTTAAATTTCCATTGTGTTGTCACCCTATGCAAAAAATACATAAAAACAATTAGTTGCAAAATAATATTATGAACATGACAAATAAAATATCAAGAAAAAAACTCACAATTTATGTGGCGCTCCTTCCACTAGCCATGCCAACCACAGTTCTCTCCAAACTTCCTTTCCATAAAGTGCATGCTTTGTTGATAGTCTTCCACCAATCGTAAACACCACCACCGTCCCTCCTGCCGCCATTGTAGTTTTCATGAAACTTTTTAATGATTTTATCCCACAAAACCTTTTTATTTTGATTCGTGCCAACTGCACCATCTCTGTTAACAGAAACTCATGCCAAGCATAAAGCAACATCTTCCTCACAGGTCCAATTACGACCTCTAATATGCTTTCTTGCCATGTTGAACAATTTGGAAATGGAAAGAAATGGTAGAAAGAAAAATTGGAAGAATTGTAGGAGAAAATTGAGTTTTGTGTAAATGTTTGAACAAATACATAGGCATTTATAGAGTTTTTGGATGAATTTAGAGTTAAATAATTTTTTTAATTATTTTAGCTATTGGATTTAAATTTGGGCCTTTAGGTCTTTTTTTTTTACCTTTAGATTTGATTATATTTGATCTCAGCCGTTGGATTCAATGTATTTTAAAATAACATTTAAAAAAAAAAACAAAATGTGAATCTGGACCTTTGGATCAACCAACGGTCCAAAAATGCTAGCCGTTGGATGCAGAAAAGAGCCATTAGGCTCTGGGTTGTGGTTGACAATGGGCCCCCTGTCAGGAGCTAAAGGCTCACAGGCCGCGTGGGGTGAGTGGGCGAGTGAACGGGCTGAGAGTGGGGTAATTTTGGGTGAGTTCACGCATTTGTGGGCTAAATCTTGGGGGGTATTTGGCCTTGATTTGACATTTGGCTTGGGTTGGGTTGTGTTTTGGGGGGAAGGGGGAATAAGTGGGGTATTTTGGCTTTTAGCCCATGGTTGGGTGTAGTTTAATCATGCACCAAATGGATAAAATAAAATAAAAAAAAAATTGTGCCCCAAAATTTCCCTATCTAGAACCCTCTATCTCTTTCTCGAAAGTTGGAGAAGGAATTTGGTTTGCAGAGCATCCTTGGATTTGGTTATTTCCTTTTGGATTTAGGTTTTGCAGAGCTTCGAGCGAACTTGGTTTTGCAATTCGAATATGGGATTTGAAATTTGTGTCTGGGTTTTACGATTCCAATATGGGTTTTGCAATCCCAGCGAATATGGGTTTTCATTCATGTGAATTTGTGAAGATGTGCACATGTGTGTAGAGAGAGGACGATGCAGAGAAGATGAAGTTGTGGTTGCAAAGAAGATGAAGTTGTCGTTGCAGTGAGGACGCCAGCAGAGCAACGCAAGAAGCAGGTCTTAGCTAGTTCCGTGGTTTTCGGGACTCCCGCTGAGAACTATTAGCTCAAACACTGGACTAGACTAAGAGTTAGTCCAATCTAGTCCAATGAAACTTAGCAAGTCAAACAAACGGGGTCCTTACAAGCCTTTGCAAGGTTTTTCCTTTTCATCAATGTGAGACTCTTTTACTTCACATTCTCACACTCCCCTTCACACGTATGAGGGATTCACGTTTGCACGAATGGAGTGATGTGGAGCACGTGTGGGAGTTAGTCCAATCTAGTCCAATGAAACTTGCGAACGTAGTGATGTGGAGCACGTGTGGGAGTTAGTCCAATCTAGTCCAATGAAACTAAGCAAGTCAAACAAATGGGTCCTTACAAGCCTTTGCAAGGTTTTTCCTTTTCATCAATGTGGGACTTTTTTACTTCACAATCTCACACGCCCCCTCACAAGTATGGGGGATTCGCGATCACACAAACGGAGTGATGTGGAGCACGTATGACCGTTGTGCTTTACACGTGAGCCAACTAGGCTTTGATACCATGAAGAAAGTTAAGGTTTCACCATAAAACAAATTGACAATATGGGAAGTAGTCTAACCTTTTATAAGCCCTTACAAAGTTTTCTCCATTCATCAATGTGGGACTTTTTTACCTCACATTCTCACGCAACAAGTTAATATCACTTAATCCACTATTTTATTTTATTTTTAAACAGAAGTTCTAGCACAAGAAACAACACCAATCGAATAGGGCAGTCTTAAATTGCATTCAACACGGAACCAAAGATTTGTAGAAGCTCCAAAATTGAATGTTCTAATTTCTACATGAAATTAGTATATGCTAGTCTAAATCTGTTAGGCGGCAGTGTTAAATTTCAGGTAGACAAGCTGATGGCCCACTCCAACAACACTGATACTGTCCCCACTTGGCCACCTGCTCAATCCTTAGGAGTGAGGTTTTATCATAAAAGGTCTCGGTATTAGTTAGAATGGGGTAATTCTATTTAAACTCTTCTCTCCCTCTGTCCGATGCGAGACAATGGATTCCAACAGGCAAATTGGTAATGTTGTAGGATTCATTTTTGGATTACTTGATGGACCACTAAATCAAGCAATATTATTCGAAATTTCACCTCCAAACTTGTTAATCGAAATCTCGCCATATATGTTGCCATGAGGAGAAAAGTGGTCTGCATTCATATGATCATCACCTAGAAACTCCTTCAGAGGCTGATTGACTTTAGTTCTTTAAGAATCGAAATGAAAAATGGGTGTATGCATCTGTAATTTTCCCCTCCAAACATGTTAATCGGTCGGACACTTAGTTGCAAAGACACATGAGTTGGTCTTGTCAAAATTGCATTTCTTGAATTCATTTTATGCACATTCTCTCTTGCATTCCAAAAATGGCGGAAAATGTTAATTATTACGTTTTTCAAACTCCAGATTAACACAGTGTATTTTTTCTTAATCTGACTTTCCATTGCCATATGCATATGGAGAAGGAGTCTTTAATTACCGTTCATTATCAAGAGGATAGGAATGGTCTGGATTAACATGATCATAAAAAACCTGTGTGGGATTTGATATCAAGACTCAATCAAGCTAATCAAAATTATCAAGTGATTTTAATTTCATACGAAAGAGGGCGAGTCTTGGCACAACGGAAAGTTTGTTCTTTTGTGACCGAAAAGTCACAGGTTTCAGTAGTGAAAACATTATTTTTGCAAAGCAAGGGTAATGTTGAGTATGATAGATGTTTCTCCCGACCCTCGCAAAGCAGGGCACCTTGCTGGCTTGCGTTCACCATTTTTTTCATTTCATATGAAAGGATAGGCATAAAAAAAGACTGGAATCTTGAGTGTCTTTCCAGTATTCTATACATATCAAATTCATTATGTAATTAAATTTTAATAAATTGATATGATCATCTAATTACTCTGTGTCACCAGTTTAAGTCCCATCAATTTCGCCCCATACCATGTAACAAAATAAGTTCCAATAAATCCACCAATTAAACTCAAGGGTCTCAGAGCCTAGCTATATATATACGAACATGCATCTTTTCTCTTTACGTCCTGTTGATTTTTTTTTTCTTTGTTTATTTCAAAATGATCCCTTATCGCATACTATAAAAAATGCGTCCATACGAAGTTGAAGTTCACGGAGTTAAGGTAACGGTAAGTGTAGTGACGGGAAATGCTCGTTTGGTTGATGAGAAAATATTATGGTTGAAGTCGCCGTAGCAAAGGAACCGAGTTATGGGGACTGAACTCAAGTTTTCCATGTCTATAGCCAAAATGTTTCTTGTTTGTACCGACAGTCGTTGCTTGATTATCCCAAGGCTTGATGAGTTGCTCAATTATTCTTACCGAAAAGATGTTTTCTCAATCTGGACTTGGAAGACTTCTTTCTGATCAGAGTGACTGATTCGTGGGCATGAATATTAGTCGCTATATTAGCTGTTCTAGCACTTCTGCACTGACATGTATGATACAGAATACGGCAGTTGAATTGGGTTACTTGGCGGCTATGGTACTGAAGAAGCCGAGTCTTGAAAAGAAGGGACTATATGAGTTGGCAGATGAAATTGGTGTTGATGTTAAGCCCTTGACTGGGGCCTTTCCCGACTTGAATTCCGAAGTTTTTAGCAAGGAAGAGATCAAGAATGCAGTTCATGATGTTTATGGTTCCTATCTTGTTGGGAACAAGATTTTGGCATGCTTAAATTTTTGGGTTATTATGCAAAATGATCTCTGAGATTTGCATGACCAATAGAAATGGTCACTGAGATTTGCATGATCAATAGAAATGGTATTGAAAATCAATATAAATGGTTCATGAGATTGTCCACCATCCATGATTTTGGTCATTCTATTAAAAAGGATTTTGGGCAATTTTCAAAGCTTTGTAATTCAATCGTTTCTTAACCAAATTCGATCCATAATATATCAAAATGAAGATAGGAAAGTATAAAATAAGATTATACCTACTTGGAAGCCCAATGGTTGCCTGAGATGGCCGGAAAATAGCCTGAAAGGTGACTGGTCCGTAGGAAAATTGGAAAACTCGCCAAAAACTGGGTAAACTTTACACGTTCAGAACTTCTTCAATACTCAACTAAATCGAGTGATTCAAAAATAAAAATAATACTTCCTGACGAGACGAAGAGAATGGTACCTTTTTCGAAGGCTAGCCGTGGTTTGGTTGGACAACGACTCAAAATTGGTTAACCATTTTCGATTTAGCCACTTTTGAGTAGTTTTCCGGCCAAACCACGGCTAGTTATCAGTAAATAAAGATACCATCCTCTTTTCCTCGTCGAGAAGTATGATTTTCATTTTTGAATGACTCGATTTCGTTGAGTATTGAAGAAGTTATGAACATTTAAAGTTTACCCAGTTTCCACCGAGTTTGCCAGTTTTCTCTCTAACCAGTCACCTTTCAGCCTATTTTTTGGCCATCTCTGGCAATCATTGGGATTCTAAATAGGTATAATCTTGTTCTACACTTTCTTATCTTCGTTTTGATACATTATGGGTTGAATTTGGTTAAGAATCGATTGAGTTATGAAGCTTTGAAAATTGCCCAAAGAGTTTTTAACGGAATGACCAAATTCATGAATGGTGGACAATCTCAGGGACCATTTCTATTGATCATGCAAATCTCAGGAACCATTTTGTATAATAACCCTTAATTTTTCCATGCTTGCGTAGCAAGAGTATCTGTATGCACCAGTCCTATTTGCAATAATGAGATTATGATACAAAGGAATAAGAACCTTTGAGAGAGTTAAAATGGTTTTGTTTTATATCTTTTCTAGCTTCTCCAACTTTTTTTTTTTTTTTTTTTTGGTCAAGGAAGAGAATTTATTCAAACAAACACACAGTACACAAACTTACAACCGAACAAAGGCCCAACAACACCTATAAATAACCAAAAAAGGCCTAAAAAAAAAACATATACATAAAAAAGCCCAAAGGCCTAAAAACGAAAGAACATTCAAGAAGCATCCACCACCAATCCGAGGAGCTTCCAGCTAGCTGATTCTCCAACCACCGTTGATTATAGAGTCTTCCTCACTGATTGTGTGAGATCTTCAGTTTTAAGCACTTTTGGTGGCACCAGCCCTAGCTTAGGCTGGGGTCGATTGCTGGGTCATCTTCTCCCTCTTATCCTTCTACTCTTCCTGCATCTACTGCTAGTTCTCCCAAATTTTCAATTCGGCCAATCCAATTCCTCAACCCCCGAAGGTTTTCCTCTTCCTGGCCGTTCCTTGCTTCGATTTCCAGCCATGTTCTTTGTGGAGTTCGTGTGTAGAGTTTTGGTGCTCTCACCGGCTTGGGTGTTTCCAATACCACCATGTTCTTCTTAGTGTCTGTCGTTTCCAGCAGTGTTGCTCGGGAATTTTTCTGAGCTTCACACAGGTGGTTGGCCTCTTTCGTTTGGGTGCCGATTACCTCTTGCTTATGGCTGTGCGCAGGAAATGAGTAAGCTTCTCCAACTTATGATTTGTACTGTTACATCTATTATTTTGTTTCGATAGCAAGTTCCGCACAACCAGTGTAGAATCCTTTCCTTTTAGGTGGGGTTTGAGGTAGATGCTCTCTGTCCTACATCGTCAGTCATCCTAGTCGGACAACTTAATATCACTTAATCCACTATTTTATTTCATTTTTAAACAGAAGTTCTAGCAAAAGAAACAATACAGATCGATTGAGGCGGGGCTGAAATCACATTCAACATGGGATCAAAGATTTGTAGAAGTTCCAAAATTGAATGTCTTGGTTTTTACATGACATCAAAACATTGGTAATGTTTTAGGATTCATTTTTGGATCATGCATTTGCAATATGAGGATTTGGGTTTTGTATATTTTGTATGGCATTCAGAATTTTGCTAGCTCTTCATAGTAATGATACTTTATACACGAAAAAAATTAAAAGCACTTTCGGAACATGTATATCCTTTACTAAGGAAACGTTGATCTCGTTTGGCAAGGCATGTTAAAGTAAGGGTAAAGTATAAAAAAACTATCTCAACTACTGGTGTCACGATACTTTCATACCTCATCTTTTTTAAATGGAAATGTTATACCTCATCTTACGAATTTGTGTCAATGGCATACCTCCTTCAATTTTTCTGTTAAGTGCTAACGTGGCTAGATACGGGGACCACTCACTAATCCAACTGGATTAAAATATAATTAAAAATTAAAAATTTTTTAAAAAAATTTATATTAAATCTCTCTCCCCTATCTCTCTCGCCTCTTTCTTCTCTCCATCCCCAAAACCCATTCCCACCCAACCACCCCCCCCCCCCCCCCCGACCCCTTCCTACCCGTCCCCCCCTTAACCTTCCTCCACCACCCTCTCTCTCTCGCCTCTTTTTTTTCTCTATCTGGACACCCACCTGCATCCTTCAAACCCTTCCCACCCGTCCCCCCCCCCCCCAACCTTCCTCCCCTTCACCCTTTCTTCCCCTCGCTCCCTATCTTCCCCAAACTCAAAACCAGAACCACCCAACCCAGATCCCACCCCGCTCCAAACTCAAAACTAGAACCACCCAACCCAGATCCCACCCCGCTCCCGTCTTCTCCGTCTTCCCCGAATGGTTTGGACCACACCCAGATCCTACAATCCGTCAACCCGGTGTACAACGTCCCGTCGTTCGACACTGCCAACGCATTCACGACGTCCTCATGTGCCTTGACTGGCTCGACGCAGCGGAGATCCGAGTCCCGCCAAATCTTCAGGCTCGACGCAGCGGAGATCCAGGGCATTTCTCGTGGCCCGATGCGGCATAGAAGAGGTTGTGGTTGACGGCGAGGCAGGTGATTAAGAGGGAGGGGTGGCGGGGCAGGAGAGTGGCGAAGCAAAGGTGGGATACGGAGAGGTTGATGGGCTCTAGATGGGAGAGTTTTTGGAGGGAAAGGTTGTGCAGAGAAGATGGGAGCGGGGCGATGAAAGGGTGAGGGGGAGGAAGGTTGGGAAGGATGCGTGGGAAAGGGTGGGAAGGTTTTGGGGATGCATGTGGGTGTCCAGAGAGAAAGATAAGAGAGGCGAGAGAGAGGGTGGATCCATAATTTTATATATAAAAAAAAAATTATTTTTTATTTTTTAATTATTAAAAAATATATTTAATTATATTTTAATCCAATTGGATTAGTGAGTGGCCCCAGTATCTAGCCACGTCAGCACTTAACAGAAAAATTAACAGAAAAACTGACGGATGTATGACATTGGTACAAATTCGTAAGATGAGGTATGAAAGTATCGTGACACCAATAGTTGATGTAGTTTTTTGTACTTGACCCTAAAAGTAAAGGTGAATGCTTTTTATATTTGTATTGGATTAGACATGAATGAAACTTCACCCTTCTCATCCAATCACGTTAGAGAGGATTGGAATTAATAATTTTGTTCTTGAGCAATATAATACCAACCAATAAGTTGCTCATAATCCTACCATTTTAAAATTTAAGTTTTTCATTTCTTGCTTGAATACTTTGAAAATAGTATCTTCATGTGTGCCACTTGTGTAGTGAATTGATCGAATCACACTCATGTTTGTGCCAATACGATGGTGATGCCATGGTGAGAGAAAATACACTCGTAGTTGGCAGGGATATGTTAAATTCTGTGGTTGAAATTTTTACTTTTTCCAAAAGTATCCAACCATTTGTATTATAACACTTGGTGTATCAGATCGTATTTCCAGTATACTGAAAATTTTCTTGACTATGAGAAGCTTTACTAAGGTAGTGAAGAAACCTAATTTCGAAAAAATGTGGATTAGTGAAGTTGGCAAGTGAAGTTGGTTTTAATATTAAGTCAGCTGCTGCAGGCACAGCCCTAGGGGGAAGGAGGTCAAATCTTGTACACCCAAAACAAGTATGGCTTCTTTATGGTCCCAATAAGTGTTTGACACATTTTTAGAGAAAATTAGAATTAGATGTCTAATTTTAGACTTTTGTAGACCAAACATTTATGTTTTTTGAGTTTTTGATTAAGCATTTGAAACATTTGATTAAGATACTCAGACTTGAACTACTTCAGATTAATTGAAATTAATTTACATTTAAATATCTGCTATTTATTTTAAATAATTTCAAGTATATTTAAGTCTAAAAATTTTAACTTTTTAAATCTAAATGTACACCCAAGCCAAATGGAAACGAACCTACATTAAATGAAAAATGAAAACGTACCAACTCCAAATTAAAACGTACCCAATTATAAACTATATTAAAATGAATATTCATCTTTTTGGATTGTTTAAAAATATGTTTGATTCATACACAATGCTCTAGATAATCTTGTTTTTTTGGTAGATAAGCCTTTGGAACAACTTTTAGTTGATTAGAGAAAAATCCTTATTATTGTAGATAATGCTAAATAATAACGATAAATCATAGAATTTTGAATTAACAAAAAGGTTATTATCTGTTGCTTAATGACTCTTTCTAGAAAAAAAAAATTAATTTAAATAATTTAAACTTTTACATTGTTAACGACTCTTTCTATATAAAAAAAAAAATTAATTAAAGTAATTCCTCATTATTAGGACAAAAAGTAATAAAACTTATGTTTTAAAAACAAACGTACCAAAAATTCAAACGTACCAAAACTAACTGTACCAAAAATTCAAATGTACCAAGAAGCCAAATGGACCAAAAATTCAAATGTACCAAGTAACTAAATGTACCATTATAATCAAACGTACCTATCAACGAGTTTTGTTACATTCTATTTAATTAACTAAAATAACTATTTTAATAAAAAAAATAAAAAAATTCTTAAATCATCATAATAAGATATGCATAAAAATAGGAGGAAAAAAGGGAATGCCAACGTGAATAAACTTCTAATGAAATAAAATTAAAGTACCAAAATTGTAGGAAAAATGTTTAATCAAATTTGTAAAAGTAATAGATGTTTA
This sequence comes from Pyrus communis, assembly GCF_041283825.1. Taxonomy (NCBI): domain Eukaryota; kingdom Viridiplantae; phylum Streptophyta; class Magnoliopsida; order Rosales; family Rosaceae; genus Pyrus; species Pyrus communis. Next base: position 3,782,475 of record NC_142576.1, read on the forward strand.
GTCTATGACATTTAAAAACGAGACGTCTAATTCAAAACGTCCCTATTAAATTTATGGCAACAACACTAAGAAAAGTTAAGATAATAAATACGTGTCAATTACTTATTAAGGCCACAAAAAGATCACACCTATTTTAGATGTAGAAGAATTGGTCTCAAGTGGAAGTTGCATTGTTCCTGCTTGGAATGCCAATGCTTCATCTGAGTAACTGATCAAGTATGCAATTCATGATGATTATGCTCCCCACCTTATTGGCAAGAAGCCCAAAAAGGCATGCTTTAATCAGTTCGCAGAGCTTTTAGGCATGAAAATGGGGGCTTATGTCTCTTTCTTTTCCAACAACACTACAATCATACCAATCATTCTTTTTTCTCCAACAATATTCAATGCCTTACTACTGTTTGTCTGCTTTTGCACATGATTTTTCATGTAAATTTATAGCAAGTTCTTGACAAAGAACTAAAGGTCAGTTTAAAATGAAAAATCATGAGTAGTAAGGAAAAAGAAAAATAAATGAGTTTCTTAATTAAAAGATAGAGCTCTCTTTTATCAAATTCCCATCATTATAGCAATAGTGTTATAGAAATAAGAATTTAAAGTGCATGATTCTTAAATAAAGGAATTAAACTTGCCTAAAATATTGTAGAAGGCCTAAGTTAAAATGTCACAATAGTTGTCCGATTCCAATAGGGCAACGAACAAAACATCCAAGACATATGATCCCACTTAACTAGTTAGCTTTTAATTAGCTCTTGTCTAGTAATATTTTTCTTGGTCTCAAATTTTTATCTCCCTTTACTATTCCCAAAATTGAAAGTTTCATTCTCCAAGTGACATTGATGCTAAAATTACTGACGACGGTTTAGTAATTGAGTAAGAGACAACTTAATTGGGGCAAGAAGACGGATTTTGTATCAGATCAGATGAGTAATGCTAGGAAACTTAATTTGTGAATAAAGTTTTGTAAACTAAATGACATGGAAGCAGGGCCAACCTAGGCCTAGTGAGGGCAGGGCGACCATCCGAGGCCCAAAAAAAATTAGGGCATCAAAATTATTAATGTGGCATATTTATATACGTTTTCATAAAAGTATAAATTTATAAAATTTGGTTTTATTACAAAGAAATTTAACTAGAACTAGTGATTTTGTTGTTTGAAATTAATGAGGAGGTCTTGGATTCAAAACATCATGTGTGCTTATTTAAATTCCAATTTTTATAAATTTCTTTTCATAACAGTATAAATTTATAAAATTTGGCTAAATGATTAGAAGTTTAATTAGAAACAATGGTTTTTGTATTTAAAAATTAACGAGAGGTCCTAAGTTAGAAATGCTATGTGCATGTATTTTTTTTTTTTTTTTTTTTTTTTTTCAATTTTTACAATTTTTTGTTTGTTGTTAATTTATTTTTAATTACTAGATAGTAACTATCTAGGTTGCTATTTTGAAACATTCGTTCCAATTCAAGTCTAATCTTCAACAAAGGGTAATGTGTAGACTAAATTTTTAGACCAAATTTGCAAATCATATGACGTGTCATCAAAAGGTTTAATTTGATGCTCATTCATTCCTTATACATATTCTTAAAGACTTGAAAATATCATTATTTTTTTTAGTCCACTACAAAAAAAAAAAAAAAAAAAAAAAAAAAAAAAAAAAGTCCTTTTGGGACGGTAAAAACGCGTCGCAAAATCTACCAAAAGAGTCACAATAGGCCTTTTGCGACCGCAAGTAACGCGTCGCAATTACTATGCGTCGTAAATGTTGGTCGATTATATGCGACACTATGAGCGCATCGCAAATACTATTTACTATGGGCTTGTGACGGCAAGAAACGCGTCGCAAATAATTACCACTAGGTTTAAAAAAAATATTGGGCGTCAAATTGGACGCCAATGACATTATTTTTAACAACTTCAACAAAAAAATTCATGTGAAATTATACTACAGGTTCCAAACTAAAATGAAATTCAAATCAATGTTACAATTCATAATTTACAAAATGAAAAACACTTATTTGGAATCTTTGAGATTTGTAATGTATTTCATTTGGAGTAATTAAACATATATACATGGTTAGACATTTATATAGTCTATAATACTACATCAGACCAGTGCTTCTCTGTCGGACCCAGCAAGAGATCCCCTTGAGTGTTTTTCCTTCTAAACTTTATGCCTCTCCTCTTCATCTTCCAGTCTCTGTAGTTGACAAGAATTTACTACCACAAAAATGATAACAATAATGACAAAGGAACAAAAGTAACTTGCAGACCACTGATACAACTATAACAAACGGCACAACGCCAGCATTTGTATAATTACTTTCATAAGAACAATTTCAGTACCACTGATACATCTATAACTGAGCTTATAACCAGATGTCATATCAAGAAATGGAACTTAACCTAGAAATTTTATGTATTACCTGTTATAGTGGAATTTTGATGCAACTCATCCCAACAACATCTGATTTCACTCGACCTTAGCTGTAGCTTTTACCCAACCAAGCCAATTTCTAGGGAAAGAGGAACAAAATAAGGGGAAAAAACACAAGAAACAAAGATGGAGGGGTATAGAAGACACCAATTTATAACATAGATCAACCTTTTATACAGACCAAGTTATTACAGCAAAACAACACGAAAGTAGCTACCTTTCTTAAAGATAAATTAGTGGAGTAATTCTTAATGTAATAATAGAATTAATGGTCTAACATACATGAATCGGTAGAAGAAGCTCACGACAAACACATGATGGTTGAATGTGGATGATATCATAACACTTTGAAATATTTAAACCATGTCCAAACTAAATCAAACATCATTTACTGGTTTCTAGACAACTCACTTCAAAAGGTGGTGGCCATTCTTAAAAAACGAACTCAATTAACCCAACGTTTTAGTAAGTTATTAATCAGAAATATTAAAAGATACAGAGCAAATTAATGCATGACATTTATGTATGCAAGGAATGCAGAATCGTTTCTTCTTACACTTTTTGTGGCGAACTTGAGCAATTTTGTTAACTAATGACATAAACATAGATTTTTATACAAGTCACAACAAATGACAACATAAACATAGAATACCACTTCTGTATGCATACCAGATCAATTACATTATAAATCACAACATTAACAACAAATGACATAAACATAGAATTTACAAATTACTTACTTTCTTGGACTGCTTATTTACTTTTCTTTCTTCCTGCTTTGTGTGATCCTTTATGGCCCCAAGAAAATAACCTACTTACTCTCTTGCTTCTTCGCAAACCTTTCTCTATATCGATGTCATCAGAATGCCCCACTTCATCTTCTACCTTTAAACTACACCCCATTCCCACTTTTCTTAGAGGCCTGCTTTCCATTTTCTCCTCCATCTTGCTCGGATTTCGACTCATCATTCACCATTCCTTTCCAAACAGTTCTTCCCTTTTCCTCTACAAATCTCACATTTTCTGACCACTCCATGCTTCTTCACAAAAGCCTCACCATTGTCTCTGCATTCATCAATGCTTTCTTCCTCATCCTTCTCCAATTAATCCACCCCCAAATTTCTGCTTCTCTTGCTAATTGAGTCGCCAGTGCCATTAAAGAATAAACAAACAAAATCAAGCCAGCAAACTTCTTTGACTGGCTCCAATTACAAAAAATCCTTCAACAATATTAGCAATTAGTAATGAAATTGAACATAGAAAAGAAAAAAAAAAAAAAAAAACCCTAAACAACGGGAGAACTAATGGAAAATAGATAAGGCTGGAATTTGCGGAAAATGATGAAACAACACCAAGGAAAAACAAAAAATTCCTCAAATAATCTTATCGAATGAGAATGGATGAGGTTGAAATCAAATTTCTAGCAGCAAAAGAAAAAACTGAGAGATGACAAAAAATATCAGGGTTAGGGAAATGGGAGATTTGAGAGAGGAACAAGAAACATAAATCCTTAAATGGTTCAATTGTGTCTCAGCATCAGTGGTTGTGGCAAGAATGGCAAAGAAGGATCTATACTTTGAAGAGAGGGAGAAAGGCGAAGAACGAGAACGAGAGAGGCAGAGAGCGAGAGGGAGATGAGAACGTGCAGTTGTTTTTTTTTGTTTTTTCCTTCTACTTATTCACAACAGAGGTGTGTGCAACGGAACTTATTCCTATTGCAAACAACAGAGCGTCAAAGTTTAGCGCGCATAAAATAATGAAATTTAATAGTTATTGCTAGGGCCGCATCACGCGTCGTAAAAAAGGTGTCGCAATTACCATTTTTTTTTTGTAGTGGTCTTATATTGACGAGGTTGGTAAATAAGAAAAAACATCTCACGATTTATACAAAAATACTTTAAAAATTCAGATGGAAAACGAAACTCATAATCTATCTACTTGTAAGCATGAAGTTTTTTGGTTTCCTTATTTCGATACAAAATAAATTAGTTTTTCCTTGTTTCTAAATTACTGAGTTTGAAGTGATTTTCTAAATATAATTTTATCGATGTCTTACGTGTAAAAACAAATAATTTTTTTATATGAAGTGAGGGCACATTTTTTGGTATCGCCCGGGCCTCAAAAATCTCTGGATCGGCCCTGCATGGAAGTTGATAATTGAATTATTACTTAAGTGTTGATAAACTTGCTCATTCTTATTGGTGACACATTATTTAGTTTGTAAATTTTATCTACAAATTTAGTCTCTCTAATATTATCCCAGATCAAACTAGGCTACATTAACAAATGTACATGCTCATGCTCCTTACCTATATAATTTAGGGAGTTTTAACGAAATACACCAGGTACTGTTCACTTTTAACGAAAAACCATATTTTTATCTTTCTCTGATATTATTCACAACATCTTTATTTGTCATTTTTTATTAAAACTAGAGTGTTTTTTTTTTTTTTTTTTTTTCACTTTTAGTTAGTTTCCCTTATAATTTATTGAAATCATGCTGTGGAAATCCGGGAATTTGGGTTTTGCATGTCCTGTGGGCTTGTGGTACACATATTTGTGTTTTGACTTTGGACCTGAATTGCCTGCCCTCCCCATCCCATACTCTTTCCATCCCCTTCTATATTAAGTAGTCATGGTTAAGCCACGTCAGCCTTTTATATTCCCATTGTTTTTTGTTTTATTATTTCTATAAAAAAAATCAATATGAAATATTGATGTGCCTTAATCGTGACTACATAAATATGAGAGGATGAGAAGGGTATGGAATGGAGAGGGCAGACAATCCAAGTCCACTTTTGCATGCAATCTGGGAATTTGGGTTTACGAGGCGCACTGTTTTTTTCTCCATGCCAAATATAAACCGAACTCGGCCTACATATAATATATTACACCTTCTTGCATGTGTCTTTGTTAGAAGAATAATGCTAAATGAATCAAAATTTTAAGTTAAATTTGCAAACTAAATAATGTGTCATCAATAAAAAATAAGTACGTTAATCGACATTTAATTAATGATTCAATTATCTACAACCACATCATTTGGTTTGCAAATTTAGTTTAAAATTTCGGTCTCCCTTGTATTATCCCTGTTAGAATATGAGCATAAATGTAGGAGTATTTTGGCCAGATGTTTGGGTTCAAATTGATTTGAAATGTCTTATTGAAAGAGGTTTAGAATTGGAAATTGATACTATATTAGTCACTTATGTTAAAATTGGAGACAATGTTTGTTTCTTACAAGGATACTAATAGGATATTCGTAAAGATTGTTTGCCAATATAAATAGTGATCACTGCTATCACAGAAAGAAAAAAAAAAAACTCATTATTGGACTAAAGGTCCATTGTTTGGTTGAACATTGTGTATCTGGTAAAGAGGAGAAACTTACTATTGAAGTCTGCTATGATTTCATCTTCTTTGGTTTTTAAAGTTATGATGTTTGCTTCCACTATTTCAATTGGAATTGCAAATTGTGAGGTATGTTGTGTAAGTTCAATTAATTTTTGGATTTATTCAGGATATGTGAAATCTCAGATTTGCCATTTTCTTTGAAGCTAAAATTACGACGATTTCTGCTTATTTGAACTCACTAGAAAGATAATTTAATTGGTATTCACATAGTTGTGATCAGAATACATATTTGATTCATGAGTATTTGATCTTTTTGTAAAACTAACCTACCATGAAGATGAATTTTGAGTTTTGTAGAAGTAGTGGTCTTGATTATCTTGTGTTAATCAAGACATTATTGTCATATCTAGACATTATAAAATATTTTGGTTGATCTTTTTGATGGATAATGAACCAGTTAGGATTAAATTGAGTGCAAAAATGTTGTGTTTGATTTTCTGATTTTGATCATAACAGAAAATGTTCATTTTGGGTTTATGTGAGATAAGTTTTCCTCAAATGAATGAGACATTTTTTTAGATTATGCATTATTATCTTGGTGACAAATTGGGAACCAATTGGTTTATATATTTGAATTCTTTTTTAGTTGTGCGATACTTTCAACTTATGCTCAAGTGGGAGAATCATATGTTTGAATGTGAGCATAAGTCTAAGGGTATTTAAGTCGGCTATTAGTTTTAAATTATTGGGTAAATTGCACAAAACTACCTCAACTATTGGGTCATTAACACTTTCATACCTCGTTTTTAAAAAGTTTCAATGACATACCTCATCTACGAATTTGTTACAATTTCGTACCTCCCATCAATTGTCTATTAATTCATCAGTTAAATGCTGACGTGGCTTGAGACATGGCCCATTTTTTATTAAAAAAAATTAATAAACTATTATTAAAATAATAATTTACCCTAAAAAAATTAAAAAAATTAAAAAAAAAAACCCACACCCTTCCCTACAACCCAGATCCCTTCCCCTTCCCTACAACCCCCGACCCCTTCCCCACCCACACCAACATCTCCACCCGCCACCACCTCATCCACCCCCGACCCCTGCCCCACCAACGCCAACAACTTCAACCTTCCCTGCATCCTCTCTTCCTTCTCCATCCAACAGCTTCAACCCCCTCTATACCCTTCGCATCTTCCCCGTTGATCCCACACCGCCCCCCCCCCCCCGCCCCCCAAAACCTTCCTTCCAAGCCCAGAACCCTTTCCCTGCAACCCACCCCTTTCTTCTCCCTCCCGTCTTCCCCAAACCCATCGCGCACCCATCCTGGGGGGAGAGGTTAGTGAAGCAGGAGGAGGAGGAGGAGGAGAAGGAGGATGAGGAGAGGGAGGGGAAAGGGGAGGAGCGCCATGGGAAGGAGGAGGAGATGGAGGAAGAGTGGGCGCAGGGGTTCTAGGTTTGGAAGGGGGGACGGATAGGGAAGATGGGAAGGGGGGATGGGATCTAGGTTTGGGTTTCTTTCTTTTTTCTTTTTCTTTTTTATAATATTTTTTTTATAATATTTAATTAATTTTTTAATAGAAAATGGGTCTCGTCACTTGCCACGTCAGCATTTTGACAGAGGAATTGACAGATAACTGACGGAATGTATGAAATTTTAACAAATTCGTAGATGAGGTATGACATTGAAACTTTTTAAAGACGAGGTATGAAACTGTTAATGACCCAGTAGTTGAGGTAGTTCTGTGTAATTTACCCTAAATTATAATTCTTGTCATGCTTTAAAATCGTTTCTTATTTGACAAGGCATTTGGTGTAATTGTACTATAATTATGCATGGTGTTGCTTACGGATATTTTTTAAGATTTTTGTTTAAGCAACTGGTTGAATGATGATCATGTTATTCATTATGTTTGAGTAATGAGATAATTGAAACGAAGTATTAATTGTAAATACTGAGTTTGGCATGGATGAGTGGGGCAAACAATTTTGGTTTTGTTTCGCAAGTTGGTTCATGTCTTGTGAAGTTATAATTTATTTTGATGCTTATGAATCACAGCAAGTGGTTGAATTATTACTTTATTACTCATTGTCTCGGAGTAATTTGAAAGACAGCAAGTGGTTGAATTATTACTTTATTGCTCATTGTGATGGAGTAATTTGAAAGTTAACAAAATTTGTTGTTAGCTGAAGCTTAACATTATTGTTGTTAAGTTCGGTGAGATAAGTGGAAGCAAATTATTTTGAGTTGGCTTTGTCAATTTGATCACAATGTTGATTATGCAAATTGGATATCAGTAATCTTTCAATCCTCTGCATTATGTTTGTACTGGTGGTTCTTTGATTCTATAATTTGAAATGCATCCGCAGATGTTTGAGTTCAAGTTGGTTTGGAAAAGTCTTATTAAAAGAGGTTTAGATGTCCTAATTTATATACAATTGCTATTGGAAATTGATCCTTAATTACTCACTTATAGTAAAATTGGGAAATAATGTTTGCTTCCTACTAATATTCTAATAGGATAAGCGTAGGGAGGAGAAGCCTACTATAGTAGGCTATGCCTCCATCTTTTCTTTGATTTTTAAAGGTCAAATTATTTTGACATTTTCCCAACTAATTTTCCACTTCGGGATTTGTAAGTTCTACTTGGTAACACAATATACAGTTCAGCATGATACCTTACCATTTCCTGGAGAAGATGGGTAATTATGAAGTTACAGTTCATGGTGTCAAAGTCAAGGTAAGTGTTGTCACGGATGTTCGTTTGATCGCTGGAAAAATATCAGAGCTGATGAGTTTCATGGAAACATGTCGCGTTATGGGACTTGATTTTAAGGTTGATCAATATAACCGAGACGTCTACCAGTTGCTTCTTTGTGCTGGAAATCACTGCTTGATTATCCCAGCGATTTTTAATGATGGTAAACCCTTGCATTATTGTAAAGAACTCATGCTACTTCTCTCTGATGACACCATCTGTTTTGTAGGTGTAGCAATGAGATCAAAGGTGAAGCTTTATAGTAGGAACTTTTTTATATGCAAGGCAGGGGTAGAGTTGGGTCATTTGGTAGCTAGGGTTTTGAAGAAGCCCAATCTTGAAATGTGCAGTCAGGTGGTAGTATTGGGAGGTGAAGTTGGCTTGGATATTAAGCCACCGACACCACTAGGGGCAGAGGGGAGTGGTGCTGGGGCTTCTAGCTCTCGGGAACCTAGTTGGAGTGGCAAAGTAGTTTTTTCCGAGGAGGAGGTCAAGTATGCAATTCATGATGTTTATGCTTCCTTTCTTATTGGGAACAAGCTCTTGGGAATGCTTTAAACATTCTACTTCTACTTCTTCACCACAATGCATATGTTAAAGTATAGGGATTTTGTTTTACTGTGTTTATGCTTTGATGAACGATTTCTCATGAGTTAAATTTAGTTCAATCATGTTCTTTTTTTCTTTTTTTCTTTTTTTCAAAAGGAGAAAGATTAGGCGAGATTAGCTTTTCAGCAATGATCGCGTAAAAGGCACCAATCCTCTCCCGAAAGTTCTTCGTTTTTGTTTCTTGTTTGGTTAGTGATTATAGCACGGCACTTTTTTTTTAGCCTCATGCACTTCTTGTGAGAGGATCGTGTGAAACCTTGGAATGTAAATCTGAATTTCTTTAATTTTTTTTTTGCCAAAATCTGGAATGGATTTTCATTAATTGCTTTACTAACAATTGTCCCCTTTCTGATGATAAATATTTGAAAATAATATTGAGGCTAATATTGTTCTGATGTTATCAAGGATATAGTTTAATTAGAATTCAGTCACAATTGTTAGACATAGCAGTTCATCTGTAGTACACTTGACTTCAAACTTGTTGTTAGAAATTTTGAGTAGAAATTTATTTGTCCCACATTGGCCATTTCCAAAAGGTTTCCTTACTTTATAAGACTTTGTCATTTATAGAAAGTGATTGAGTGATAGACCTTGGAGACTAAAATTGGGCTCACCCTTGGGGTTGGACTTTGGGGTAATTAATTAGTTAATAATTAATTATCAAAAGATGGGCCTTGGGTGATATATATATATATATATATATATATATATATATATATATATATATATATATATATATATAATTAATATATGCTTTAGTAAGAGTGTTAAAGTATTTGAAAAATACACTTAACTACGGATTACACTACACCAAGTATACACCTGTTGTAGAAGGCTTCAATGATGCCAATTGGATTTCTGACACTACATAATCCAAGTCAACAAGTGGATATGTTTTCACCTTGGGAGGTGCAGCAATATCTTGGAAATCCTCTAAACAGAAATGTATAGCTCGTTCCACCATGGAATCCGAGTTTATAACTTTAGACTTGGCTGGCGACGAAGCCAAGTGGCTCAAATATTTTTTGGAGGATATTCCAGTGTGGCCAAAGCCTGTAACTGCTATATGTATACATTGTGACAGTATGGCCACACAATCAAAGGCCAAAAGTCATGTATATAATGGAAAGTCGCGACACGTCAGGCGTCGGCATAATACTCTCAAGAAATTGCTCTCCAATTTAATAATATCCATTGATTATGTAAAGTCAAAGGAAAATATAGCTGATCATTTGACAAAAGGCCTACCAAGAGAGCAAATATTATTTACATCGAGAGGAATGGGTCTCAAGCCAATTCAATGAATCGAACTAGACGGAAACCTAACCTAGCTGATTGAAGATCCTATGGTCTAGGTTCAATAGGCAAACTAGTTGAGTTTGATTCAAATGTTGAACACACAACTTACCCATTCCTATGATAAAATGTATGTTGTCTGTTGAGTTTGAAAGGTTATGTTTTATACATTTAATGACATTAATATCTTGTTATCAAGAGGAATATGGCAGACTATTCTTAATGAATGTCACCTATATAGGAGTAAATGGGGCCGCATTTATGAGAATTGAAATGGCTAAATTCTCTAAAGCTCCTATGAAATCCGAGATCTGTTCAGGGCCAAAATGAACACAACCGTATGAATTGACGTGTGGGAGACGTGATTTGTGTGTAGCATATTGTCTCGGTTTACTACTGCGGTGAACAATTCAAGATCTTCCACATCTATTAGTGTCACCAAGTAAACCCGATATGTTTTCACTAGGGTAAGTTCAAGTCCAAAAGACACTTCACCCGATGCATATCATGTCTATTATCTCTCAGTTTTAGGCAGCCTAATCATACATTTGCATTCAAATGTGGGGTTATTGTTGGAGTTTGAATGAAATTTCAACTCAAATGTGGGGTATTGTTGGAAATTTTGAGTAGAAATTTCTTTGTCCCACATTGGTCATTCCCAAAAGGTTTCCTCACTTTATAAGGCTTTATCTCTTATAGAAAGTGATTGGAGTGATAGGCATTGGAGACTAAAATTGAGCTCACCCTTGAGGTTGGGCTTTGGGGTGTACTAATTAATTAATAATTAATAATTAATATATATATATATATATAATTTTTATATATATTTAATATATAATTAATTATCAAAAGATGGGCCTTGAGCCTTAGGGCTATGAGAATTAAATTCTTTAATTAATTATTTTTAATTAATTTTGAATTTAAATTATTTTTGAACAGACTCATCTTTTCAGATGAAGTCTGAAGCCAATGAAAAAACTCAGAGAGCACAACACCCCTATGAGAAGATGTCTCCCAATAGATGCATCGCTTCCTCATACCTGTTGCAAACAGGCAAATCATATTATATATACATCCATCTGCATGACATTTAAAACATAGAAAATCAACATTCTTCTTCTACAATCATAAACATCATTTCTGAGAGAACCACACAGAAATTCGCCAGAAGTCAATTTTTCCGGTGCTGAAATTCCCGACTTAGATCGTTGAATCCTGGTGAGGCAGACGTCCGTAGAACTACAAGCACTAAGTAGAGACGAAATTTCTGTTTCAAAGACATTGCGGTACGTAAGCCTCGATCTTCAAATTTTCTGTTTAATATTATTTCATTGTTCATACTCTGTTCAATATTAATTATTTATTAGCATATACAAGTTTATCACAAATTGTTGACAAATATCCAACACTTGTATACATAACTTTTTGTTCATCAAGTTCCACCTGCACAAGGACTCAATATCCATCCAATAGGGCAAAGGTCCAAAGGCACGCACCACATTCAACAAGGGGATCCTCCGTTTTTCTTGAGAATGACTTATATAGCATGAGTACACAGACACTGTAGTATTTTGTGCCAATAAAATAAAGATATGTAAGTTTCTGTTCTCATGCCCTTATTTCTTTGGCATGAGACACCACGTAACAGTATACTCGTGTCATGTAAGTTGTTCTTGTTTTTCTTATATAAGCGGTTGTGAAGTTCAATTCGAAATCTCGAGTAAGAAGATATATGATCTTAATCCACAGAGTTACAATAAGACATCAAATTGAAGTTTTTGTTTTGAATAGGAAATTATACCTACAAAAAGGACAAGAGTACCACTGTCTTCTTATCAGTTAAAACATGTACATGCTCAAGTCCTGCTGCTTACCTATATATTCACTTCAAGAAAAAATCATTTACTCTAAATTTTTCCTCTTATATTTCTTGATATTTGGAGCGCAATGTAACCTTTCTGAAGACCCAACAATAACGCTACCCTTATCAGAATCATGGACTTGCACTGATCTCTTATCAATTGATAATATTTTCAGCATGTTTCCTTATCAGTTCCTGCAAAAATCGGGTAACTATGAAGTTGAAGTTCCTGATGTTAAAGTGAAAGTATGTGGTTTATGGTGCCTGTTTGACTGCTGAAAAACTATAAGAACTATGAGGTCTTCTGAAATCCGAAAGTTCTGTTATGGGACTCTACATAATTAAGACCGGATCTCCGGTATGCTCGAATAGTGCTGATTTGTGCAGGAAGTCGTTGCTTGATCATACCAGTGCAGCTTTATGAAGCACAAATGCGTATTGGTCAGCTTGATTGGGTTGGTGTTGGTAAACGTCGATCACAAGAACTTGAACAGCTTCTTGTAAGAAGTAATCTGAAAATCAACAAGTTACTAGGATCACAGATATAACAAATATAATTACAATGAACCAATCAAACAATTAAAGGGAAATAAACTTATCTTCGAAAGCGGAGGAAGAAGAAGCCATGACTGTTAGGGTTTCAAGGAGGAACTTCTACACTCTAGCAGCCAAGAGTCCTTATGCACAGAAATAGGGTTTTGCACTAGAATAGGATAATGCTGTGAGTGCAGGGACCTCTTAATATATAGACTCTCATCCCTTTAATCCGGCCTATTAACTGATTAAAGGGACATTCCAAGTCAATTAGGATTTCATTATAGTCCTAAATGGTAACGAATTCTTTGTCAACTAATTAAGGTTTTTATAATTAATTGCACTAAATAAGGACTCCTAAACCTAACCAAATAAGGCTCCATAATTTTCTCAACTATTAAGTCGGATTGACCAAGTTACCTATATGTCCAAAAACAGTGAGCACATATTCTTTGACACTCACAACTTACACTTCTCGCTAATGACACTATGCTTTGTAGATACAGGAGAACTTTAAGGATACGATTTTTTTCTTTCATTAAGCTTTAATATAAGACTTGACAACGTCAATACTCTTTTAAGTGGTAGAACATGTGTTGACATTGTAACAAAGAGACACGGAATGAGACAGCCATTTGGGAACAGCAGACCCGCGGCCCAATTATAAAGCCCTTGCCCTTGCACGCCGACAACTGGTTCAGCGAAAGGAACTTAATGTTGGAGTCTGGGCCTGTGCACATCAAAGTTGACTTTCCAGTGCCCCGTATATTCACATCAAAGGACTTGTGGCCTGGATTCATATTATCAATGTGTTCAACTAAATCCATCAATTCGTCTAGGTACCACGCTGTTATCCAATTAAATTCACCAAACTCGGCCTATATATGAATATCTTCGTGCATTTGCTTCCTCGTTAGTTTTCCTCTTGGAGTTTTTTTACGTCTGCTCAGGAATATTATACATATCTTAACATGATACCTTACCAGTTCCTGTCAAAGATGGGTAATTATGAAGTTACAGTTCATGGTTACAAAGTTGAGGTAAGTGTAGTCACTGATGTTCGTTTGATCGCCGGAAAGATATCAGAGCTGATGACTTTTCTGGAAACACGTCGCGTCATGGGTCTTGATTTTAAGTTTGATCTATATAACGAGACGTCGAACAGTTGCTTCTTTGTGCTGGAAATCGCTGCTTGGTTATCCCAGCGATTAACAGTGACGGTTGCTCGGCTCCTTACGTTATTGTAAAGAACTCTGGCAACTTCTCTCTGATAGCACTATCTGTTTTGTAGGTGTATCAGAGTACAAACTTCAGCGTTTTAATAGGCATTCTCTTGTTTGTAAGGTAGGGGTAGGGGTAGGATTCGGTCATTTGGCAGCTAGGGTTTTGAAGAAACCTAAACTCGCCTGGTGCTGTAAGGTCGAAGAGTTGGGACTTGAAGTTGGTCTGGATATTAAGCCACCCGCTAGGAACCTCATTGGAGTGGCAAAGTAGTTTTCTCAGAGGAGGCGATCAAGCATGCAGTTCATGATGTTATTGTTTATGCTACTTGTCTTATTGGTGACAAGCTCTTGGGAATGCTTTAATATGTGCTTACGGCCGGATGGATTTTATGTTTGATCCTTTTAATTTTCTTAATTTGATGAATAATCTTGGTTACATTTGTGGATCGAGATTTTTACACTTGACTTTTTAGTTTCAAATTCTCTACTTTTTAAACCTGTTTGTCTTTTGAAAGGTTAGTTCTTAAAAGTGGTAAGAGGAGTGTCAAATTCTCTTGCTCAAAACTATCCACATTCCTTCTTAAAACTTGTTTATTTTAATTCACTTTTGTTCTTTTCATTTTCAATGATCATCTCTATGAAAAGTAACATCAATAACTTTTTAATACAAACGATAATGATAGGTATACAAGTCATCTTGTTTTAAGAATAACTTTGCTAAGTACATGCTAAAAGGAATATCTCAAAAGTAAGAATCTTTTACAGATTCCAGTTTAACGTCCATTCTAGTATCAACATTATAAAATATTATATCAAAAATATAAGATGAGCTGGGAATTCATGAAGAATCTCACTTTGAGATATTTTCCTCAGCTTTTATCTAGCTACAAAATCCTTCAATTAACATCAATAACCTACTATAGATAACGGTAAAAAATCATTTCTCATTGACTTTTGTACCAAAAAGAACAACAAAAATGAAAGAATCTGGCCAAAAATAGAAACAGATACGGCGTGTCGTCTATAAGGTAGCGTTTGGTACGCAGACGGGACGGGACGGGACGGGACGGGACAGAACGGGACGGGACGGAACAGATGTTCTGTGTTATGTTTGGTACGCGCAGGACGGAACAAGACGGTTGTTATGTCCTGCGTTTGGTAGCACATGGACGGAACGGAACCAAAAGATTAAAATGACTAAAATACCCATGTTCCGCTGTTGTTTGGTACAATTTTATGGGCGGAACGGGACATGACTCTTTTTTTTTTTTTTTTTTTTTTTTTTAAGTTGTTCAAATTTGAACACTATTATCCATTATTTGTTTTTCTTGGTCCAAATTTTAATAGGTATATATTGTGTTTCACATGCAAACCCCTTTAAAATTTGTAATTTTTCCCGTTTTCTACACCTCCATTCGAATTTTCACCACAAACCCATCAAATTTTATTGTGCAAATTGCAAAACCCACACCCCAATTCAATTTTTAGTCCCTAATTTTGGTCCTTTCAATTGTGGGTTGTTGTTTAAGGAGTTTAGGTTCTACAAACATTAGGGTTTAAACATTTAGAACTTAAACAAAGAAAATGAAATATGCATAACTTAAACATGAAATTTCCGAAATCAAACATTCGTCCTGACTTAAAAAACAAATAATGTCTTGCTAAAGTAATAATGAAAACACTTAGAAGTTGATAAAGTTCCCCATACTAAAACCACAAATACTAAAACCTCAAAGGCTCTCCATAAACACTTTAATGAAATCTGGCTTCTGTGAGTCATCCAAGGTGGTCCAAATACCCATCAGATCGGTATCTTTCACTAACTTCATTGAAATTCCAAAAATCTGAAAGGGACAGTTTCCCGAATCTGGAATACAAAATGAATCAGACACGCACAATAACGATCCAACAAAAAAAAAAAAAGATCCAAACCATATAAGTTGATAAACATGCAAAACTCACAGATAAATAACGATCTTGGGCTGATTTAGAATCACGATTCGTAATATTAGTCTTCAGACCTGTAAGCGACCAACAATCTGTCAGAGCAATACCATTTTGTTTTTCCAATAATCCACATGAGATCAAACCCAAACATGTCAAAAAAATTTGTGCCTTTCAACACAGTCAACACATGGATTAGTCCATGGAATTAAGATAATATTGTCACAGAAATGAGCCTAACATAGAATGAGGACAAAAAATATTTCAATCAGAAATTAATTTCTTGATAGTTTCAAGACAGGAAATGAACAATGGTAGGATTTTAACAATCACCTACAAGGGCACCAGTCACCAATTCTAATTCTATATGCTAATCAATGCTTTTTAGTGGTCGATCCTTCAATATCCTCACAACAAATATCAGCTTGTCCACAAAGTAAGTCTCAGATTAAACTTCAAGGGCTTTCCTAAACAGCATAATTTGGACATCCCTAAAAGCATAATCTGACATCCGCAAAAGCATCCCTCACAATCCCTAACTACTTTCATGTCACCCAATCAATATATCTTTTCCTCCTGCTAATATTAACTGTTAAGCATAACCAATCTTAGCCCAGTCCTTTGGAAAATTGAAATGTAATTTCCATTGTTTGGTCAACGATGAGAAAGTGGCTGGAGGTCTGGGTAAAGGCTAAACAATTCATAAGTTTCTTCTGTCAAATAACTGCAAATCCAATAGATGCAAAGAAGATGAAGGGCGAAAGTCCTACTTAGTACTTACTTATGGAAGACTCTACTGGAATCCCTATAAAGATCGCTGCCAGCCTCTACAACAGGAACTAACAATCATATGAAGCTTTTTTCTGAAACATGCATATTCAACTACATGTGCCTTTGTACAGAGAAAACCATATCTATATGATTAACTAAAACCTCACCAGAATCCTTATCAGATTGCGAGTCACTATCCTTGTCACTCCGTCCAGTTGAACGACTTTCCCACCTTCCATGGATTGGCCGTGAATAACCAGCTACATCCCCTCTAGTAGGTGGAGATGGACCATACTCGTTTCGCCTGAAACTATGAGCTGACAAACCACTAGTTCTCTGTCGATCTTTGAAAGCATCCTCGAATTCACTGATTTGAAAAGGGAAACAAAAAGGAAAATATCAAACATAATGAACAAGGCCTAACATGGTAGATGAGTAAAAACAACCATCTAAATCGAACTACCTTCTGCGACAGAAGCTATAAATACAACAATCAGACCATTCAAAATAGGAATCTAACCTTAATATTGACTGGTCGAAGTTTTGTCCTTACAAGAAAAGAGTCCAAGTTCACAGAGCTGCTACACGGAAGAGGACGAGGAGGAAGGTTGCGAAGGGGACGAGGAGGAAGGTTGCGAGGCTGCACAGAAGAAGATGAGCAGGAAGGTTGCGAAGGGGAAAGGGATGAAGATGAGAAGGAAGGTTGCAAAGGGGAAAGGGATGCAGAGGTGAAGAGAAACGGCTGAGAAGAAGAGATTTTGTTTTTAGGGTTTGTTAACTGATTTTGAAGTTGTAAATTTTGAAAAAGACCAAGGGCATTTTTGTCTAAAAATATTGGAAATTTCTGTCCCACAGGCGTGGAACAACCCGTTCCAGGGTAGGGGTGTGGAACAAAAAATCATCCAAAATCTGTTCCGTGGAACAGCGCGTTCCACTCATTTTAGGCGCACCAAACGCGGGACGGAACGCCTCGTCCTACTCTGTTCCGTCCCGTCCCGCGTACCAAACGCGACCTAAGGTAGCGTTTGGTACGCAGACGGGACGGGACGGGACGGGACGGGACAGAACGGGACGGGACGGAACAGATGTTCTGTGTTATGTTTGGTACGCGCAGGACGGAACAAGACGGTTGTTATGTCCTGCGTTTGGTAGCACATGGACGGAACGGAACCAAAAGATTAAAATGACTAAAATACCCATGTTCCGCTGTTGTTTGGTACAATTTTATGGGCGGAACGGGACATGACTCTTTTTTTTTTTTTTTTTTTTTTTTTTAAGTTGTTCAAATTTGAACACTATTATCCATTATTTGTTTTTCTTGGTCCAAATTTTAATAGGTATATATTGTGTTTCACATGCAAACCCCTTTAAAATTTGTAATTTTTCCCGTTTTCTACACCTCCATTCGAATTTTCACCACAAACCCATCAAATTTTATTGTGCAAATTGCAAAACCCACACCCCAATTCAATTTTTAGTCCCTAATTTTGGTCCTTTCAATTGTGGGTTGTTGTTTAAGGAGTTTAGGTTCTACAAACATTAGGGTTTAAACATTTAGAACTTAAACAAAGAAAATGAAATATGCATAACTTAAACATGAAATTTCCGAAATCAAACATTCGTCCTGACTTAAAAAACAAATAATGTCTTGCTAAAGTAATAATGAAAACACTTAGAAGTTGATAAAGTTCCCCATACTAAAACCACAAATACTAAAACCTCAAAGGCTCTCCATAAACACTTTAATGAAATCTGGCTTCTGTGAGTCATCCAAGGTGGTCCAAATACCCATCAGATCGGTATCTTTCACTAACTTCATTGAAATTCCAAAAATCTGAAAGGGACAGTTTCCCGAATCTGGAATACAAAATGAATCAGACACGCACAATAACGATCCAACAAAAAAAAAAAAAGATCCAAACCATATAAGTTGATAAACATGCAAAACTCACAGATAAATAACGATCTTGGGCTGATTTAGAATCACGATTCGTAATATTAGTCTTCAGACCTGTAAGCGACCAACAATCTGTCAGAGCAATACCATTTTGTTTTTCCAATAATCCACATGAGATCAAACCCAAACATGTCAAAAAAATTTGTGCCTTTCAACACAGTCAACACATGGATTAGTCCATGGAATTAAGATAATATTGTCACAGAAATGAGCCTAACATAGAATGAGGACAAAAAATATTTCAATCAGAAATTAATTTCTTGATAGTTTCAAGACAGGAAATGAACAATGGTAGGATTTTAACAATCACCTACAAGGGCACCAGTCACCAATTCTAATTCTATATGCTAATCAATGCTTTTTAGTGGTCGATCCTTCAATATCCTCACAACAAATATCAGCTTGTCCACAAAGTAAGTCTCAGATTAAACTTCAAGGGCTTTCCTAAACAGCATAATTTGGACATCCCTAAAAGCATAATCTGACATCCGCAAAAGCATCCCTCACAATCCCTAACTACTTTCATGTCACCCAATCAATATATCTTTTCCTCCTGCTAATATTAACTGTTAAGCATAACCAATCTTAGCCCAGTCCTTTGGAAAATTGAAATGTAATTTCCATTGTTTGGTCAACGATGAGAAAGTGGCTGGAGGTCTGGGTAAAGGCTAAACAATTCATAAGTTTCTTCTGTCAAATAACTGCAAATCCAATAGATGCAAAGAAGATGAAGGGCGAAAGTCCTACTTAGTACTTACTTATGGAAGACTCTACTGGAATCCCTATAAAGATCGCTGCCAGCCTCTACAACAGGAACTAACAATCATATGAAGCTTTTTTCTGAAACATGCATATTCAACTACATGTGCCTTTGTACAGAGAAAACCATATCTATATGATTAACTAAAACCTCACCAGAATCCTTATCAGATTGCGAGTCACTATCCTTGTCACTCCGTCCAGTTGAACGACTTTCCCACCTTCCATGGATTGGCCGTGAATAACCAGCTACATCCCCTCTAGTAGGTGGAGATGGACCATACTCGTTTCGCCTGAAACTATGAGCTGACAAACCACTAGTTCTCTGTCGATCTTTGAAAGCATCCTCGAATTCACTGATTTGAAAAGGGAAACAAAAAGGAAAATATCAAACATAATGAACAAGGCCTAACATGGTAGATGAGTAAAAACAACCATCTAAATCGAACTACCTTCTGCGACAGAAGCTATAAATACAACAATCAGACCATTCAAAATAGGAATCTAACCTTAATATTGACTGGTCGAAGTTTTGTCCTTACAAGAAAAGAGTCCAAGTTCACAGAGCTGCTACACGGAAGAGGACGAGGAGGAAGGTTGCGAAGGGGACGAGGAGGAAGGTTGCGAGGCTGCACAGAAGAAGATGAGCAGGAAGGTTGCGAAGGGGAAAGGGATGAAGATGAGAAGGAAGGTTGCAAAGGGGAAAGGGATGCAGAGGTGAAGAGAAACGGCTGAGAAGAAGAGATTTTGTTTTTAGGGTTTGTTAACTGATTTTGAAGTTGTAAATTTTGAAAAAGACCAAGGGCATTTTTGTCTAAAAATATTGGAAATTTCTGTCCCACAGGCGTGGAACAACCCGTTCCAGGGTAGGGGTGTGGAACAAAAAATCATCCAAAATCTGTTCCGTGGAACAGCGCGTTCCACTCATTTTAGGCGCACCAAACGCGGGACGGAACGCCTCGTCCTACTCTGTTCCGTCCCGTCCCGCGTACCAAACGCGACCTAAGGGCACCGCGGTGGTCCTAGGACATCATTCCATATTAACCCCGAGTTTTGTTCTATATTTTCGAAATAGCCCCAATTAAGCTCTCAGCTGGCTGCCTGCCCGTCTCTCCTTCCTCCAGCCTTCGCTCTGCAGCCGCAAGGTACGTGCTTTCATACCATTAAGATTCCGATCATGCCTTTTCAAATCTGGGTTATGTTTGGTTCCCGAGAAAATGCTGAATAAAGGAAGAAATTAACAAGCTTTGGGAAAATTACAATCCGCATTGTCTTTCTCTTTACTTGGATTGAAATGGGGAATTGGGCAACCCAATCGAGAAGTGTAATATTATATGCGAGTTGGATTTTATGTTCCCTATCCTTACAATCAGAAAATGTGAGTTAAAATTGCATAAATTGCTTTTGTTTTCTTGCTTTTTCTCGGGTGCCAAACAAACCATGAAGGTTATAGGGTTATTGGAATATGATTGTTGTTTGTAAAACTGCATTTTTAATCGGATAAACATTTCGTAGTTATTCGACAGTTTTGTTGTGTTAATTTTTTGTATTTTTGGTATTTTGTGTTGAATGCCAGGATATGAGAACAAATGGGCACTTTTTTGAGGTTAGGTTGATGACACTGTTGTAAACCCTTTTCGCTGTTTGGGATAAGCTTTAGTTAGGGAAATTCAGAAGTAAATTTTATAGCTTTTATGTATGATTAGTTCGTAATGTAGGAAAAGACGGTTTCTTGCTTGAGATTAAGGGTTTGATGGCTATAAAGAGGTGTCATTGATCTTAGGAATGCCTTAGCGGACGTAGCTGAAAATATTGTATAGGTTGTTCTGTGTTTGAATCAAAGATTTATGGCTTTGAGGTGTTAGAGGCTAAGAGGGAAAGTCCAAAGTTAGGTATGTAATGGATGAACTAGGTTCTCGAGAAAGTGATCTGGATTTTGACTTGGAAAGTGGTGACACGGAAAGCTCCGATGAAGAAGAAGTACATGAAGAGTCAAGTTCAGATGGTAAACGTCCCAGGAAAACAATGGCTAGGGCAAGAAGTGGATACTTGTATGTTGACGGATCAATAGCAGCTAGTGATGAGCTAAGCACAAGCAAGAATGTTTCGAGTATTGGTGAGAATATGGATATGTTAGCTAGTAGCATGGGGAAAATGGCAGAAGGAGGAATGGAGAATAGAATGGGAGATAAACAGAAAAAGAAGATCCCTAAGAAGCATCCCAAGCCACCTCGGCCTCCTACAGGGCCATCATTACATGCAGCTGATATAGAATTGGTCAACGAAATTTCAAAGCGTGCGAGGTTGCGGCGTGCAAGGAGAGAAAGAATGAATGCATTGAAGAGAATGAAAGCTGATAAAACCTCGTCGTCAAAGATCAACTTTTTGGCAATGGTCGTAACCGCTATCTTCTTCCTTGTGATAATCTTTCAAGGTAATTCTTTCTCTGCTTGTGGTTACTACTTGCTTTGATTTTTTATGTTACTCTTCTTGGGCTGACATATTTCCATGACAATAAGGTCTAAATTTTGTACTTAAGCTGAGTCAATTCTGTTTAGATTTTGGCCATGGAATTTTTTTTCTATATCGTTTTTCATATATTTACCATTATCGATATACTTCTGTAACTTTTTCATCCACAGAAGGCCATAATTAGAATTTACTATAGTTTGGTCTTAACACTCTGTCAATATACTTCTGTAAATTTTTCTCAGCGATAACACTCACTTTTTCTTCACTAACATTTTCTCCTTATTTGGATGGTTTCAGAGCTACAAATCCCATTTTACTCATTTCATAATCTCTCTTCAGGTTCAATATTTTTTTGTTCAATTACGGAGGTTCTTGAAATGTCTAGTACTTTAACTGCAAAGTAATTTTCATCATTAGGATTCAATATACCACTTGAGAGTATTTTGTTCGTGAATTTCAGTGTGTCAAACGACATATTACAAAATATTATACCAGAAGTAGCAATGGCATCACCAATAGGGAGATAAGATGATAACCAACTACTCGTTGTTGAATCCGGTTTCTTTTTGTTTGTAATACATGCCTACAATTTAATAAGCATGACACAGTTTCACGTATGTTTATCGTTGACTTCAGGAATCTTGGGTTCTCGTGCATGAACTACGTTTTCATAAATCCCACAGTACAGACAACCCCATCTGCGAGTGCAACTCATAGGCTGGCTCTCTCTTTACAAGGTAAAAGTTCTTTTTCCTTTCCAACTTCTGATGTAGAATCTGAATACCGTCTTCAGCTTATTTTCATACCGTTCGATTTATCTGGGAAGATCCTTCGTTTTGCTTGCAGGCGGCGTAGTGCAAAGACAAGAAGAGGCATACGAAATCATCACAGCTACATTTATTTTCCTTAGTCATGGTCTCTGAGGTGTAACTGGCACTGGTTGTCTACATTCAATTTTCTTTTTCACCTACTCCAGTACATTGGGGTTGAGCAGATTCGGCTTTTATAAATTTTGTAAAACCTCGTGCACCGAAGTTTGCATTCCACTCTACTAATTTTATTGTTGAAAGATAGTCCGAAGTTTTGCTGCCCCTGCATCTTGCTCAATTGCACGTCTGCATCCTGCTCGATCGCAGGTTTCATCCCTTATACATACTTTCTCCGTCGATACAACATCCCTTCCTGATACCTTCTGCAACCGAGGTGCCCGTCTCTAACATAATTTATTCAAAAATAAAAATATAAGAGATTGACAAACAAAAACATTCTTGAACATGCCGTACTGGAACTGTATGGTGAGAGAACAATCCGCTATGAATGTGTGATGGGATACCTTTCATATCAAAACTAGATATCTTCTACCTATGGTTATTTTAAGCATAATGGGTCACACGTGAGGTTTGACGCCATACAATGGACAACAAGATTTTACATTTCTTTGTTATATTATAATTAACTGGTCGTTTAGCGTTTAGTATTACAGTCTTAGGTTCGATTCTCGTTAAAGAAGAATTTAAACTACATTATTACTAACTTATTGTAAGGTTTTAGTTCACTCCCTGTTTTCTTAAGATATATAATATCGTCTGTTTGAGGAAAAAAAAAAAAAAAAAAAAAGCTTGGACTGGTGATTCCGTACACGCGTCGTATACGAATATAATAAGATGGGCCAAGCCTCAAACCCTCCTATTATATTCCCGCCTACTCACGCGCACTCTGATATCCGATTCCCTTGTTGCTTCGCTGTGGCCCTGTCCGAGTAATTTCATCGAACAATCGGCGGGCGCAATAACGCAGAAACCCAGAAGCGAAGCAAAACCCCACGAATCCGAAACGTAATGTCTCTGCGGCCGGGCACGAGGACCGATGTGCGGAAGAAATCGTACAAGACGGGGGTCGACGCGGAGGAAGCACGGCGGAGGAGGGAGGACAACTTGGTGGAGATCAGGAAGAATAAGCGGGAGGATAGTTTGCTCAAGAAAAGGAGGGAAGGATTGAGTCAGTCCCAGCAGCAGCTGCTTGATGGGTCCCAGTCCACCGTCGTTTTGGAGAAGAGGGTACTGCTTCGTATTTTTGCTGATTTTTGTTTGAAAGTTCTTAGCTTTAATTTTTGTTTTGTTCTTTTTGATTAGTGATTAGGGGATTTGAATTATGCTTTATTTGGAATTGTTGTGAGATTAGTTAGTTTATCTGCGTATGCTTGGTTGCTAAGAAAGTGAAAGGAATTGAAATGGGAATTACCGTTTAATAAGAAGTTGATTGTAAGGGTTAATCGATCTTTTTATGCGTATTTTGGATTTCGTTGGATTTTTTTTTCTGTTCTGCATGAGTAGAGAGAAACTGTGGGAAAGTGAAGGGAAGTGCTGAATTATTGAGCATTGTCCTCTCAATGCTTTTAAAGAATAGCACAACTAGTTTGGAAAGTGCTGAATGATACATGGTATCTGAAAGTCTTTTCAATTTGAGAAGGGCATGGCTCAAAACTCTACATAGTGTGTGGAATTCATTTGAATGAATGCGTTTGTTGAGAAGATAACTGGAAGCAGGAAGTTATCAGTTCATGCTCTCTATGTTGAAATAAACTTTTTACACTTACGGTTAAGGCATCGGACAATGTTCCTCTTTCTTTAGAGTAAGTTATATAGTTTGTTTCATTTTTGTTTTATGTCTGGGAAAAGGAGAATCTTGAATGAGATAAAGTTCACTCTTTACGTTTCCTCTTCTTGCTATTTGATCTTATATTAAAAGGTTTGGTCTTTAATTGATGTTTGTATTGTTTAACAGTTGGAAAGTATCCCGTCAATGGTGCAAGGAGTATGGTCTAACGATCCTGCACTGCAATTGGACGCTACTACTCAATTTAGGAAGTTATTATCAATCGGTATGATCGCAGATCAAATGCTTGAAGTTCATTTTCTTTCCAATATATGTAAAAGGTCTGTTTGAGGTTTGTTTTTCATTTTTGTGTAGAGCGCAGCCCTCCTATTGATGAGGTTATAAAAACTGGTGCTGTCCCTCGGTTTGTTGAGCTTCTTGGAAGACATGATTTGCCCCAACTGCAAGTATGGAAACTTTATTTCTTGTTTAAGTGAAATTATCCTTAAAAGGTGTAATCAAACACTGAGGTTGACTTACATCTTTATATGCAGTTTGAAGCCGCATGGGCTTTGACCAATGTTGCATCTGGAACATCAGAGCATACACGAGTCGTTATTGAGCATGGTGCGGTCCCCATGTTTGTGCAGCTTCTTAGCTCTGACAGTGATGATGTCAGAGAGCAGGTTCCTTCTCCTTACCTTTCACAAGTTTCATTGACCTGAGATTGAGAGCATTGCTAATTAGGCTTTTGCACTTTCTCAAATTTTTTGAGTCATGAATATTATTAATTTTCCAATCTTACTATATAAGTTAATAGCAAGGTTCAGAAATTTCATTGACTTGAGTGCGCTGTGGAAAATGTCTCTGGACTTTCTAAATAATTATGAGGCTTGCATATCTTGAAATATTTCCAATATCTATAAGTTTTATGAATTATCCTGCTCATTATTTTGGTATATTTTTTGTTAGGTTCTAATTTTTAATGATTCTATATTCATAGCTTCCCTTCCTTTTACTGTCAGATATTTGTACTTATTCAACTTTACTAGGTGACGATCCTTGATTTCTTGTTTCCTGAACAGGCAGTATGGGCTCTAGGCAATGTTGCTGGTGACTCACCAAATTGCAGGGATCTTGTTCTTGGACAAGGTGCACTGATGCCATTGCTAGCTCAATTAAATGAAAATTCAAAGTTATCCATGATGAGGAATGCTACTTGGACTCTATCTAACTTTTGTCGCGGAAAACCACCAACCCCATTTGATCAGGTTCGGACTCATTGAAGACCTCTTTTTTGTTAAAACTTTATAGATGCAGCAGTTGTCTGTGTTAAATGTCATCTGATATCCCTTCGTAGAATAATTTGGGTCGATGCCTTATCATAACTGTAATAAGTACCCTTTCTGCTTGGTTATCGGCATGTTCTCTTTACAGGTGAAGCCTGCCTTGCCATTTCTAAAACATCTCATTTACTTGAATGATGAAGAAGTCTTGACAGACGCTTGCTGGGCCCTATCCTATCTCTCTGATGGTTCAAATGACAAAATTCAAGCTGTGATTGACACAGGCGTATGCCCACGGCTTGTGGAGCTTTTGCTGTAAGTCTCTAAACCCTCTACAAACTATTCACATATGGCATTGGTCTTCAATGGTTTGATATACTGCAGAATTGTTCTTTGGCATATTCACCTTGGGTGGGTTTTTGTTTACTACAATTTTTTTATGGCAGTCATCCATCACCTACGGTTCTTATACCTGCTCTTCGGGCAGTGGGTAACATTGTTACTGGTGATGATGCCCAGACTCAGGTATTAACACTAATAGTTATATACCCTTTAGAGCCTAATATCATCTGAAATCTGTTCTTCTTGCTGAATGGGAGTCTTATTTAAAAAATTTATTTTCATATAATGCCTTAATTTTTCTTCACTTATATATAGCAACAAACTGACCCCTTAATATTTTCCAGTATGCTATTGACAACCAAGTTCTCAGTTGCCTCAATCAACTTCTCAAGCAAAATCACAAAAAGAGCATCAAGAAAGAAGCTTGTTGGACAATTTCAAATATCACAGCTGGAAATAAAGGTCAAATACAGGTATAAAGTTCTGCTTAATTACATTTTAGAGATGTGTAATGGAAATTAGGGATATGGATTTGATTACTTAGTTTAAATTGTATGCATCTAGTATTAAAAGATAAGCATGAAAAGAAAATTTTTACACTCTTTCTTCATGAACTGAAAAACAGTGCTTTTTAGCTTTCTTCAGGATTTGGGCCCGAACTAAGAGAAAATGAAAAATATATATTCTTGAGCATTCGAAGTTTATCATGTTCCAGACACTGCATTTAACACGTGGATTGCATTCATATAAATGCTAATACTTAGACAATATAGTTTGGGAAGTCATTCAAATCTTTTCGTTTACAAAGTACCAATCCAAAGTTTGATACGCAACATAAGTAATGCTTATCTCGTGCATTTTATCAATGCATGGCACCTACAAAATCCACTATACCAAAGTGTTCATGTTTTGGGTGGATGTCTGGTCTGGAGGTGCATAATCTTCTTTACAAGTAAGATGGTTGTGTGGCATTACTCTTTTATTTAGTGGTAGATAGGCTGGGGAGTTGTTAGGTAAGGTCCCCGCACTCTATTGAGTCTACATAACATAGCTAGTTGTAACAAGGAAAGAGATATATTTTTAATTAGTTATTTAGTAACACTTTTATTTTGCTTTGACGTATTTTGTTTCCTGCAAGTTATATCATTACATTGCAAAGAAAATGCTTATACTTCTTGATAAGTTTTGTGTGGCCACTGCAAATGTATATGTGTGTTTAATACCTTTTGATGCAAGGAAATTTACTTGATCCTGTAGCTTGGCTTATCTCAGGATTAATTTGATCCATGTGATTTTTCTTGATATCTCCCTTGCATTTTACTGTATATCGGTTACTATTTAACAGGCTGTGATAGACGCTGGTATCATCTTCCCACTTGTGCAACTTCTCCAACATGCAGAGTTTGACATAAAAAAGGAGGCTGCGTGGGCCATCTCAAATGCCACTTCTGGAGGATCTCATGAACAAATTCAGTAAGCTCTACCCTTACTACTGGAATATGTCTATTAGATTCATGTTTAAGCTCTACCCTTACTCCTGTTATATTTTTAATTTTTCCAATATTTTACAATCATGTTTAATGTTTCTTGCAGATTCTTGGTGACCCAAGGTTGTATTAAACCGCTATGCGATCTTCTCATTTGCCCAGATCCAAGGATTGTAACAGTGTGCCTTGAAGGCCTTGAGAACATTCTCAAGGTGGGTGAGGCTGACAAAAATATGGGAATGAATGGTGGGATCAATCTTTATGCACAAATCATCGATGAATGCGAGGGGTCGGATAAGATTGAGAATCTGCAGACACATGATAACCATGAAATTTACGAGAAGGCTGTCAAGCTCTTGGAGAGATATTGGACCGAGGAAGATGAGGAAGTCCAGGAGAATGGGAATGGAAATGGAAATCAACTAGGTTTTACTTTCGGAGCAAACCAGCCCAACCCTCCTCCGGGTGGCTTCAATTTCGGATGAACAAAATGTGGTTTAGGTTTCTAGCAGTGCAGGTTTTTCACCTCCATTTGATGAATTGCCAAACCTCATTCTGATTTTCCCTCACTGCCAAGAACCAGGGTTGTTGGTTCTGAACATAGGCCCGTCTATCGAATTTGATAGAAGTGCTACTGCTGCAAGCAGCTGCCCATTTTATTTTGCGGTTCCATACTTCCTAGTAAGGAAAATTGTCGCTCTTGTGTTTACGCGGAATTAGAACTAAAATTATGGCTTCTGCCTTATGTGTTTGTTTCTGTGTTGTTCATTACTTGTTAGAATCCTAAATTTATTGATCTTTGTTTTGTGTTTATTTTTTCCACCATTTTCAAGAGTTAAATGTAACGTGTTTGGGAAAGTCTAGAAAGCATTTGGGAATGTTTCAATACACCATCACCAATAGGAACTGATTTTCGTAAAAATCCGCTTCTCCCCATGTGCGCTCACCTTTGTTTATTTTTAGCTTTTGGATCAAATGAAGCAACGGAGAATCAGAGGACAAAATTAAAAAAACACGGGTATGTAGAATGGCAAACAAGGTTGCGTTTAATTAGTTGTGTTGCTAGCTGTTTTCCTTCTGTGTTCATCAGTGACCGTCGATGTTGAACTTTCCGAGTGAAGATTTCCAGTTTGTAATGATTGCTTACTTTTGCAATCAATAAGGGATTGAACAGAATCCAACAATGCAGTAAAAAATCTGCTAATAGCTGCCGAAGTAAAAAATCCAGCACCTTTTGATATAGGCTGATGCCATTTCACACCTGACTCCTCCATTACAAAACAGATGCAATTCATACATGCATTTGGATCAAGGGCAAATAAAAAACAACAAAATCAAATGACTTTCAATTTGAGAATCATGGTTCATGTAATTTCAATCTATTCATTCGTTGTAACACAACAATCCTACGGCCTAATGCGTATCCTACTTTTATTTACCCTAATCTCAAATCCTACAATCTACCGCGAATCCTATTTTTATTTATCCTGCATGAGATTAAAGTCTCACATCAACATATAAAAATCAATACTCAGAAAGTTCAACCAAATTGTCTACAGTGCCTGTCCATATCTTGGACAGGTAGACTTTGTGTGCCACTTTGACCCGCTATCTCCCTTTCACTGGATATAGTACCTTTCATTTTCGGCGCCGCGATATAGTAAAAGCATAGACCTTCACAATCATTTGAGTCACAAAAAGCTGTGGTTTTTCAACCCTCTGTTACCTTTCGGACTCAAAAACTTGTATAAATTCTTTTTCGTCTTTGAACGTCACAAGTTGAATATAATAGTCTCCCTGCAAGTATGTTAATGCATGACCCTATATTTCTACATGATCTGCATATATATTGGGGGTAAACAGTTAATTAAAAGACAATTATTATTTTTTTTTTTAAACTTACATAACAAGTATATTATGTACATTGTATGTACTTACAAAGAATCACTTTTGCATATAATGTCCGCATTATTATATCTCTGGGTAAACTAAATATGCAGCTTTGTCCTCACGGCTCCTGAGAACTAAATATGCAGCTCTACACGGATATTCTGAGGAGCTATGAAGATAAAGCTGCATATTTAGTTTACCCAGAGTACTTGATGGCTATAATAATACAGACATTATTCTCAAAAATAATTCTCTCTAAGTATATCGATTGTACATACTTGTTATGTAAGTTAAAAATAAAAATAAAAAATGTCTTTTTAATTAACTGTTTACCCCAATATGCAAGATCATGTAGAAATATAGGGTTATGCATTGGCATACTTGCAGGAAGACTATTATATCCAACTTGTAATGTTAAAAGTGAAAAAGAAAAAAAAAAGTTATACGAGTTTTTAAGTCCGAAGGGTTACAAAGAGGGTTGAAAAACCACAACTTTTTATGGCTCAAATGATTGTGAAGGTCTATGCTCAGTCCGAAATTGTCTTTTTGAGTCCTAAAGCTTACAGCAATTTTCCTCAAACTCAAAACCCTAACCCATGAAATTACAAGTAATCTTCCTTCCACCTCACAAGCCCTAACAAAATCTAAAAGCATGTATGCCATGACGAGTCCGGATCTCACCTCGGAGCTTCTGCGGTTGGGCTGGATTCATCCTATGACTGGATCCTGATTCGGATCCTGATCCGAGGAAGCTCTTCTTGGCCTTGAATCCTGATCTGAGGAGGCTCTTAGCCTCGATCTGGCTTTGGATCGGTGTTTCATGGGTTTGCCAGTGGGTGACAGAGAGAGAGAGATAGAGAGGGTTTCATGGCTTTGCTGCGGAGAGAGGAGTTTTTTCTTTGTTGGGGATTGTAAGAGCAGCTCCAGCAGGAGCTCCTGCTCGAGGGATGGGCTCCAGAATAGGGCTGGATTGCCCGAGGAAGGAAGCCCATCGTTGGCTGGCGAGGGAGCTCGAGTAGCCCTGAGCGTCAGGTCCGTCAATTCGTGCCGGCCAGAGCGCCCGAAGGCAGTTTGACGTAGGCTGACGTCAGGACGACCTCTCCACACTTTCTCCCCTGCAAACTCATCTTCGGCGCTTCCTCCTCCCGCAACCACCGTCTACTGCTACTACTGCAACTTCAAATTTTGGGTTTTCAACCAACCCCTCTTCCATATCGGCAAGGCCCATTGCTGGATTCTCAGGGCTTGGTTCTCCGTCGGTGTCGGATTCGGTTTAACTTTGCTCTTCTCCGTCTCCCTCTTCCTCATATGGGAGCTCGGCAGAGCTCTCAATCTCTTCCATGGAAGCTTCTTTGTCCACGGTGATTTTAGCCGCTGTCCATGAACTGGGTCATACTCTTGCCGCCGCAAGTCTCTCCTTTTTTCTGTTTCTTTCTTTGTATTATTTTATAAATAAATAAAATATTATTATTTTATTACCTAAGGACTATTCAAGTGCAATGGTGGAGATGTAAAAGACAGTTAATATTCATTAAAGATTATTACTATTTACTGGGTGGATTAAATAGTGAATAACCTGGAGGAATGGCTACCACGTTCCAAGGGGTTAAGTAGCGGCCATATTCTTCCCTTCTGTACTATCTTTTCCATGTGATTTGACCATGCTGCCATTCGTATCAATAACCTATTTATACAAAATTATTTTGTAATATCCTATAAGATAATGTTAGAGAAATCTAAATTTGCAAATCAAATGATATTTAATCAATAAAAAATAAACATATTATTCAATTTCAACGTAATAATATAATTATTAACATCCACATCATTTGTTAGAAATTTGATCTTCTTAAAACCATCCTATACTAAAACCTCGTTGTCAGTACGACTACTAGTAGGCATTTTAGTGAGCCTACTTACTAACTCGACCTTAGATTTTTGGGGTCTTAAAAAAAATTAATGAGTTTCAACTTTCAACTTTGAACTCTTTATGCACAAATCGTCGATGAATGTGAGGGGTCCGATAAGATTGAGAACCTGCAGCCACAAATCATCGATAGTTGTAGGTTTTTCACCTCCATTTGATGGATTGCCAAACCTCAATCTGATTTTCCCTCACTGCCAAGAACCAGTGTTTTTGGTTTTGCACATAGCCTCGTCTATCGAATTTGATAGAAGTGATATGGCTTCAAGCGGCTGTTCATTTTATTTTGCGTTTCCATACTTCTAGTAAGGCAAATTGTCGCTCTTGTTTGTGTTTACGCGGAATTAGAAGGAACGACGACTTCTGCTTATGTGTTTGTTTTTGTGTTCTTTCATTACTTATTATAATCCTGGATTTATTGATCTTTGTTTGGTGTTTATTTTTTCCAACAATCTCAAGGAAACATTTCCAGCAATCCAAATGGTCATCCATGCAAGCAAATCTTTTACTTTTTAACAGCTTAAATGTTTAACCATCAATTTTGTACTAAAATAGCAATCCAAAGGCCAAAAAACAAAATAAAAAAATAAAAAAATAAAAAAAAAATTCAACGATCGAAATTTGGTTGGTTGTGTGTATTGAAATTTGGTTGGTGGTGTATTGAAGTTTAGTTGATGTTGTTTGTATATTGAAGTTTGGTTGGTGTGTGTATTGAAGTTTGGTTGATGCGTGTATTGAAGTTTAGCTGGTCGGTTTGTATATATTGAAGTTCGGTTGGTGTATGTATTGAAGTTCGGTTGGTTGGTTTGTCCATTGAAATTTGGTTGGTGTATATTTTAAAGTTTACTGTGTATTTTGAAGTTTGGTTGGTGTGTAAATGTGTGGTTAGTTTAACTAAAGTTCAAGAATCATTTGCTCTAACTGGCTCCGTCTAGTATAAGTGTGGTTTCACGGGCATTATTTCACAAACCAACCTCTTCCTCACACCCTTTTTTTTTTTTTTTTTATTATTATTCTCTCCCCCAAAAACCCTAACCACTGCACACACCCACAGATCCTGGCTAAAACCATGACCAGCGCAACAGATCCTAGCTAAACCTAAGACCAACTGAACCCTTTTTTTTCCTTCGCATTCCTTACAGTGTTTACCCCAGCTCAACGACATTGTGCGCCCGTTCTCGCTTAGTACGTGTTTGCAACGACCATCAAATACGAAACAATCATCGTGCATACGATCCTCCATTTGGATCTCCAGCTTTATTTTCTGATGGCGAAGTGTCTCCTCTCCGTTGCTGGGTCGATCTTCATGTAATTTCAATACATTTAAAGAACGAGTCGCTCACCCAAAGTACCAAGAAGAGATGGAATTTCAGCTTGGAAAATCCGTACATGTCTCTTGGTATAAAGGGTGGAGACCGATCTCGCAATCGATAGGAGACCCTCTTTTCGCCATCTGGAAATGGGGCAGGAGAGGAATCATTTGCAGAGCCTGCTGGGACCAATGTTGTTGTCCAGCACTAATCAATCTGAATGGCAAGCAGCAGCTTCCTCATTATCCACTTTGATGTCCTTTGCACCTGAACAAACCTAAGTGGAGTTTGAAAAGGTCATTGCTTATATATATATATCAGCTTTGATGGATTCTCTGTCTGTTTAGTCCACCAAGATCACGTTAATGAATGCACTTGAGCTCATTCTCTATGGCAGCACCTGAAAAATCTTCCATATCGTTTTTCACATGGTGCACTTTCAGAAAATGATATCCGGATAAGTTGTTCACGCATTTATCTTGATATATTCAGCAGTAATTATATAATTCTTGTTGTGCTTTGGGTTCAGAAGTTGTTTATTTAATAAGAAACAGAATCCATTTTGACAAGTTAGATGGTTTCATGTGTTTTGTATTGTATTATTCACCGATATCGTATTTTCATCCTTTGGTTTTTTTGAGTCAGATACCTAAACTCAGATATTGTTAGAACTTACTAATGGGATTCACCAAGGGTTATCCGTTAAGCCACAAAACCACTCATCTAATTCATTCCTAGTATTATGTCTTAGTTATTGATGCTAAACTAACCAGATCAGTGAATCTGAATTAAACAACACTAGCGTAACCTTGATATGCATTTTTGATATCTTTCTTTGTTGTAGATGTTTGCTCCCTAATATGTTGGACAATTATGCATATTTTGGATCTTGCTATAAAATGTCAGTAACTTTTGCTGACCTTGCCTGAAAACTGTATGTGCTCTATTTAAGATCTCCTTTTAGTTTTTTTTGGTTTCTTGTTGTCGATCTTCTTTAAATTCGTAATCTTACCAACTTTTATAAACATTTACTGTATAGGAACATTTCGCAAAAGGCACAACTTTTATTATGGTTGTTTTGCGAGATGCCATAATAATGGGACAAATTCAAGGATAACAGGTTACCGTGGTCGTGGTGGCATCTTTGGATAGCCGTTAAACTTCATGAGATCAGTGCTCAACGTCAAGACGTAATGACATGACTGATTCGACTTATATCATAGATAGGGTATCACATGATGTGGAACTTAGCGGTCGAATGATATTTGACCAAATTATTGAGAACGTCAAGTATTATATTACACATAACTACTCTCACCAATGATTTTCGTTACGGATTGGCTCCATAGAGGCTAAGGTATGCAATTTTAAACTTTCAATTTTCCTCTATTTTCTCTTTAGTTTTATTCATATTTTTTTTCTGTAGCAATTATATATACATATATTTCACGCAGAGACCCAAGACATACTATTTGGAGCATTATGTTTTCATGGATCAAGTTGTTGGTGTAAAACCCTTGTCCAAGTGACCCATTTTCTATGAAAGAAACGGGAGGGAATGTGCATACGGGATGGGGAGCGGTCATGGATTTGGTATCAGACATCTCGATGATTTATATGGTAAAGTCATACATATTGATAGGGAGACTTTGAACGTCACAAGTCGAATATAATAGTCTCCTTGCAAGTATGCCAATACATGACCTCAGTTTCTTTTATATTGGGCTTATTAACTGAGGGTTCAAAGTCTCTCTATCAACATGTATGGCTTTACCATATAGATCACCGATATGTCTGATTCCAAATCCATGGCCGCTCACCTTCCATCCAGTTTCTTTCATAGAAAATGGGCCATTACAGAGAGGGTGTTTACACCCGACAACATGATCCATGAAAACATAATGCTCCAAATAGTATGTCTTAGGGTCTATCTGTAAAAAAAAAAAAATATATATATATATATATATATATAATTGCTATAAAAAAGATATGAATAAAACTAAAAAGAAAATAGAGGAAAATTTAAAGTTTAAAATTGTATACCCCAGCCTTTATAAAGACAATCTGTAACGAAAATCTTGGTGAGAGTAATTGTCGTTAATTTAGTCAAATGTTATTCGACCGCTAAATTCCACATCATGTGATACCCTATCCACGATATAAGCCGAATCAATTATGTCATTACATCTTGACATCTTTGTTTGTGGTTAAGCACTGATCTCATGAAGTTTGACGGATGTCCCAAGATTGGTAACCTGTTATCCTTGAATCTGTCCCCATTATTATGGGGTCTCGCAAAACAATCATAAGGCAAGTTGTGACTTCTGCGAAATGTTTTTGGAGCCCCAAGGCAACATGTCAAGATCAAGTTCAGAAACATAAATATTGACCTCTACTTTCAACTTTTCAGAATCCAACTGCAAATGCAGGATGTGCAAGAACTTATGTTCAAAAGAGATTAAGATTATGGACCTTACCCTGTCTCCAAGACAGCTGAGGTGAGGGCTCAGCGTCTGAAGAGTCTCAGTCTCCATTTGTTGTGGTTCCTGCAGTACATTATAGGCTGATGCCATTTCACACCTGATTCCTCCAGTACATTACAGGAGGACGCCATGTCTGAGGAAAGAAAGAAAAAAAAAAAATATTTGAAACATGAACCTTTGTCGTTAGACTCAGGCTCTGATACCATGAAAGATAGAAGAATGTATTTGCAGAACTCAACTCAAAAATGAGTGAGCCGGATTTCATTAATATTTATAGGAGAACACAACTAATCAATACAGGAGTACAATTCAATTATAAATATGCTAGGATTCTGTGGAACTAGAACCAGACTTCATATCTGATGAGAAGTCCTTCTGCAATATGGACTTCCTAGCTGCAGTTTCAGTAACGGAATGGAACTGTGGTTTATCACCTGCAACAGAACCAACATAGGAAGTGCGCGGGGAATAAGTTTTATGGATGATGTTCCACTTATTTAACACTGACTTATTATGCAACAAAGCAAGACAATTAATTCTCTTGGAATCGTTTCTCAGAGAAACTAAGAGCAAAACATGACCTAAAACCCCTGAAATATTTATATAAGCACTTACGTGAGAACAGACCAGAAGTCCACCCAAAACACGAACGGTGTAGTATAGTGGATCTAATGGGTGCAATGCTTTGATCAAATGCATGGGATAAGCATTACATATGTTGCGTTTGGATTGGCACTTTAGGAAGCAAATATTTGAATGATTTCCCAGTCTTTATCAAAGTAGTAGTGTTTATATGAATGCAATCCACATGTTAAATACAGTGTCTGGAACATGAACTTCAAATCCTCTTCTCAGTTCATGAAGAAGAGTATCAAAAATTTCTCTTCATGTTTTTTTCTTTTATTAGATGCATACAATTTACATAGGACTCCTATCCAATAAGAAGAGCAGATTTCAGATGACATATGGCTCTAAAGGGTATATAACTATATATTAGTGTCAATACCTGAGTCTGGGCATCGTCACCGGTAACAATTTTACTTCCAAAGAGCATGTATAAGAACCGTAGGTGATGGAGACTGGCATAAACAAATTGTAGTCAACAAAAACACACAAAGTGAATATGCTAAACAGTATATCAAACCATTGAAGACCAATGCCACATGTGTGAATAGTTTGTAAAGGGTTTAGAAACTTACAGCCAACGCTCCACAAGTCGTGAACATACACCTGTGTTGAATTTTTTCATTCGAACCATCCGAGAGATCAGATAGGACCCAGCAAGCATCTGTCAAGATTTCTTCATCATTCAAGTAAAAGAGATGTTTTAGAATTGGCAAGGCAGGCTTCACCTGTAAGAATATGTGCTGATAAGCAAGCAGAAAGGGTATACCAGTTATGATAAGGCTTTGACACAAATTATTCTACGAAGGGATACCAGATGACATTTTAGTTTAACACATGCTACTGCTGTATCTATAAAGTTTTGAACAAGAAAAAAGTCCAGTGCACCTTGTCCAAGAACAAGATCCCTGCAATTCAGCAACGTTGCGTAGCGCCCACATTGCCTGTTCAAAACAAGAAAGCAAGGGTCGTCACCCAGTAAAGTCAAACAAGTAGAAAGATCTGATAGTAGAAGGAAGAGAAATTATGAATTATAGAGTCAGTAAAACTTCGAACCTAAAAAAAACATATACCAAAATAACGAGCAGGATAATATATGAAACTTAAAGATATTGAAAAGATTTCCCGATATGCATGCCTCAGAATTATTTAGAAAGTCCAGAGACTTTTTCCACAGCGCACTCAAGTCAATGAAATTTCTGAACCTTGCTATTAACTTATATATTGATATTAGAAAATTAATGATATTCATGACTCAAAAAAATTCACAAAGTGCAAAGCCTTTTGAGCAAAGCTCTCAATCTCAGGTCAATGAAAAGTATGAAAGGTAAGGAGAAGGAACCTGCACTCTGACATCATCACTGCCAGAGCTAAGAAGTTGCACAAACATGGGACCGCACCATGCTCAATAACGACTCGTTTAAGCTCCGATGTTTCAGATGCAATTGGTCAAAGACCATGCTGCCTCAAACTGCATATAACAAGGTGTTTGATTACTCCATTAAAAAATATAAACTTCGACAAGAAACAAATTTTCCGTACCTGCAGTTGGGGCAAATCATGTCTTCCAAGAAACTCAACAAACCAAGGGACAGCACCATCTTTTATAACCTCATCAGCAGGAGGGCTGTGCTCCACAGAAATGAAAAACAAAGTCAACAACCTCACACGGAAAGAAAATTAACTCGAAGCATTCAAGCTGCTCGCATACCAATTGATGATAGCTTCCTAAACTGAGTAGTGCCTCCAATTGCAGTGCAGGAACATTAGACCAAACTCCTTGCATCACTGACGGGATACTTTCCAACGGTTAAACAACCACAACATCAATTAAGGACCAATTCTTTTAATATAAGATCAGATAGCAAGAAGAGGAAACATAAAGAGTAAATGTATCTCATTCAATAACTCTCCTTTTCTAGGACATAAACAAAGAAACCAATTACAGAACTCATTCCAAATAAAGAAGGACATCATTCGATGCCTTCAATGTAAAAACTTTATTTTTAACATAAGAGTATGAACTACTAACTTGTTGCTTCCAGTTATCTTCTCAACAAACAAATTCATTCAAATGAATTCCAAACACTATTACATTTTCGAGCCATGACTCGAATCTTCAAAAACCAAAAGCTTTAGATATTATGTATCATTCAGTACTTCCCAAACTAGTTGTGCTACTCTTTAAGAGCATTGAGAGAGCACAATGCCCAAGAGTTCAAAAGAGAAAAAACAGTTAAAACTTCTCCAATGAAATCTGAAACATGCGTGCAACAATTAAATACCCTTACAAATCATACAATCTGAAATGTTTTACATGTATTTGACCTTTCCGGCTGTGATATTTGAAATGTACAACGAGCTTCGTTCTTGATGCTTTTTTTTTTTTTTTTTTTTTTTTTGTGATTTTGCATGAGAAGTTGATTGAGGCAATGGTGGCCTTGCTTGTCAATAACATTCTGGAAAATATAAAAGGGTTACTTTGTTGCTATATATAGCGAAGAAAAATCAAGACATTACATGCAAAATATAAATTTACATAAGACTCCTATCCGGCAAGAGCAGATTTCAAATGACATTATGCTCTAAAGGGTATAGAACTATATTAGAATTTTCTTCTCATACCTATTCAGAAAAGAAAGAGATTCCTAACAAACAATGAATTGCTTCGCTTAAAAGAAAAAGATTATAGAATTTTCATCTCACCAGATGGGATAGTTTGTGAAAGCATGCATCTCTCGTAGTTGTTATGTTTTAATACATCAAGCAATTCTTCAACACCTTTAACATAGGAGTATCCTTTCCCAGTTCATATTTTCAGGCCTGCAAAGTTAAATGAAATACTTTCCTGTAAGATTCAGATTCCAGAAGAAAGAGCGCATAGATAAAAGCAAATTGTATGAGAATGTAATCATGTGAAAGTAGAGACTTCAGTTCTTTAGTCTCTCCAATCAATACAACTGACAATATTTTGGAAGTCATTCAGAAGCAATTTGAAATGAAGCTTTCAAACGTAATGAAGGAGATAATAAGAAATTAACAATTCCTGTGGTAACTTATGATTTTGGAATCAGTACAACATAGCTACATTTTGCAAGAAAATGTAATTCATAATAAAAACTCTGTCATACGTAGCAGTTGTGACCATTCAACAAGATATATACCATGTTGCAATCTTGACCTTGCATGAAATGCTTAATATGGTGTTCCACTCTCACCACCAGCAATTTACAATAGTTATCGTTTTCCCCGCTCTTTTCGAATTTGAAACAAATGATTGATTAATTCTAACAGCAGACTGTGGTTTCAAGTTGTACCGTTCCCCGAAAATGTGGATTAAACACAAGATACTGTTTCACATTCACCACGTACTTGAGAGTCATGAAAATATTGATATATTGAGATTTCAATGGCTAACAGTTTATGCTGCGAAAGGTTTTCACAGACTAGAACCCCACAGTTCGTAAACCATTGTTCTTCACTATCAGTGCCAAACTTCATACAGCAAGAAAAATAACCGTTCACACAAGATTATAAGCAGAAAAAACGAAGCAAAATGAAAAGTCATTCTCAAGTCAGATGAAGTACATTCTAACAGCTAAGAATTAAGTAAAAACTAACGAGTGATGCAGTATTTGACATACAAAAATAACCACTGACATGGCTCGGAAGCAGTAAGAAACAACCTTCCAAATCCACAGGCAAACCAATGAAACGCCGATCCGAGGCCAAATTCGAGGCCAAGAGCCTCCTCGGATCCAGGCATAAGAAGAATCCAGCCCAACCGCGGAAGCTACGAGGTGAGAGCCGGACTTGTCATGGCATGCATGCTTTTAGATTTTGTTTTAGGGTTAGGGTTTGTGAGGTGGAAGGAACAACAAAATTCCTTTCGTTGGGGAGTATCAGTATGGCATGCATATGCGGGGCTTTGTTATCCTCCTAACCAATTAATCCAGAAGGCATTGAATGTAATTGAACTTGACGCCTTTGATGATTTGAAAGAAAATGATCGTCTAGTTAAGTGCGTGCGTTATCAGTCCAGATGGTTGCCCTATATGTATATACTACTAATATGTGCATTAATTTCCTCAAACAAATGTACAGATGAGAAGAAACAAGTAAAGGCTGTTCAAGACTCTCCCCGTCCACACTGTCTTTGCAAAACAAGAAGAAGAAAAGGCTGCTAATCCTTATTGTGAATGTTGCTGTGGTGCCGCGGATTCCCATTATAGTGTAAATTGCCCGTATTTGAGGTGGCTCCCGTGGAACGTAGATACTGTTGGCAAGGGCTTTGTTATAATGTGTACGCTTTGTTCTGCCATTGGGGACGACTGCAGGCATCAACGAAAGCGTGCTGCTCCACTTATATGTGCTTGTTGTGGAGTGAAAGGCCACCACTTGAATGGTGCTCGGAGAAGAATGGAATGGAATATGACGTAAGATTACTCTTGGGCGCAGACCAGACCCTAGTCTTCGGGGACTGTGGATCGGTAATTAATTTCCTATGCAATTTCTTTGAGTAGCTTCAGCACTAGCCACTACGTATTTTTCTGTTCATATGTCATGTGAGTCTGTCTTTGAATAAGCTCAGACCTGTTCTGTCGTCACCTGTGGCTGGCAGATGGATAGATGCTAATTTGTTATCGTTATATCATCAGCGTGTGTTTAATTTGTGTTTGGTTTGTGCTTAATTGTACTTACTGGTCTTGGAATAGCTTGCAATTGCCTTTTTTTTAAGAAATCAATTAGCAACAGGGATAATCTCTTGGGTGAAAAGATGATGACAATCTTTGCACGATGCCTGCTTATGTTCAAAACTGATATGCTAAACGATGAGCTTTTAAGACACACTGAGTGAAGCATCATGTAAAATGTGTGTAGGGCTTAGCCGGTCCCGGCCGTGTGAGCTCGCTCAAAATGCGTCAATGTAGTTGCTTATCATTGTAGTAATTAATCAACGACTTCCAGTTTCTGCTTTAATCAAGAGCATTCGTCATCGTCATCGTCGTCGTCCTCCATCAACGGAAGTGCATAGATCACAATGGAACTGCATAGTAGTCGGAAATTAGCAATGAAGAGGGAGGTGGATGCTTTTGATTCGGAAGCGAATCCGGCCGGGTGACTTGTCCCCTCACAACAGAAACAACCAGACAAACAACAAAATAACAAACGGCATTACAACCCGTCTTCAAATAAATCCGCCAGCATGTCGGGGGTTCTTCGAACCAAGACCAAGATCCATCCTAACGAGAAATTTTCATTTTAACTAGAACACGAGCGGTACACTACGTATTTTTATATAAGTGATGGAAAATTATATTTTTAAAGTTATTAATTTTTTAACACACATATCCAATGAGAGACCTATTAATCGAATACTCCAGCAAACTAGTCGAGACATGGAGAGAATCAATCTCTAAAGTTACATTTTGTAAGCCCTCTTTACCGGAGGAGGATTCTCTCCCCTCCTAATCTCTCTCCTCACGTCAACAATTTATATTGATTTTTTTATAGGAACAAGACAAAAAAAAAAAAAACGAAGTGTAAAAGGAGGGAAGTGAAAGAAATGAGAATAGGAAGGGAAAGAATCTTACTTCCTTTTTAACAACTAACGCTAGACACTCCGTCAGGCAAACTGTAACTTGGTTATCTTCCTCTTCCACCCTCCTCTCTCTCCGTAATCCCCACCACACCCCTCTGCCGGTAAAGAAGACGAGGACGCTTTTGATTAGGAAGCCAATCCAGGCGAGATATAAAACTCTGACTCTTAACAACATGAACATCTCAAAATCGAGCATAAAACTAGAGTTAATTTTCTGTCATTTTTTGAATTGGATATCCCACCAGCATGTCAAAATTGTACTACAAAGGAAGCCTGTGATATCCATAAATCAACTGCGGTGTTATCCATTCCAGGTCCTTTACTTGATGTGAGAATCACACTCACAAGTCTCAACGTAGTGCCAGATATGTGTATACAAGTCCTTTCCCCTAGACTGACGTTTTGTCGATCACTTTGCCTCCACTGCCAAGTGGTGTTAACAAATCGTTTACTTTGCTGGTGCACATTATGTTAGGAAAGTGATGTATAAACTTTCTTGATTTAACCGTTTAATGGAACAATCAAAAGAAAATCACGAGACAAAATTAAGAGGGAAGTCAAGAGGTAAGAAGGGGAGTTTTTGCAAAGTTTTTGTCACTTATTTCATCAAGATGGTTATTTTTCATCCATTACGTAAAATACAAGTCTCTAAATTTGTTACATGTTTTAGTTCTGTAAAAATTTTCGCATAACCCAATTAACTAAATTTCAAGTATTTAGTAATTCCTCTTGTGAACGTATCATTTTGTTTATTTTCTTTTACTATATATGCAACTTAAATTTTTTAGATATTGCTACCCACTCAAACTCCGTGGGGCAAAATGTAACATTTTGTTGATGTATATGACTTTGAAAATTGGTTATGTGTACATTAAGTGTGATGAAACTAACTAAAAATTTTAACAAAATTGACAATATTAACTAGAGAAGGGCAAAAACTAATCAAACTGAAAATTCCGAAGACAAAATGCAACAAGATCGAAAGGTCATGAGACTATTTACAAAATTCAGATGCTAAGCCCTCGCCTCAAATGGAAAATGGAAGATAATCCATTTGATCCTCTACAGTACCGTCAGCAAAGAGCCGGGTTTGATGAACCATTTGCACATTTCGAAACAGGTATGCTCAGGAGGGACCTTTGTTGGACTGTTGGGATTTTCTCAAGGAGCAGCCATGGCAGCTGCTCTAGTTTGCGCCCATCAAACACAAAGGAGATCGTTAAACACCGGTGAAATGCAGTTTAGATTTGTGATTCTGCGCTCTGGCTTCGGGCTTACAAAACTAATAAAGTCTGAGAAGGAGGATGAGCAAGAGAGAATTCGGATGTTGAAATGTTGAAATGTCCATCGCTTCACATATTTGGCAATGAGCGTGGCAAAGACAGGCAGAATGCAAACCAAGGAAGCAGTAAGCTGGCTTCTTTATTTGATGATGGTTGCTCTCTACTTATTGAACAGGACTCCGGTCATATCATTCCCACTTGCCCTCCTTATACTGATCGGATTAAGGACTTTCTCGGCTGCTTTCTCTAAACCCATTGGTGCGAGACAAACGACCTTTAGCGTCCAAAGCTCACAGCGGGCACGACAATTATGCGCCGAGCGACAATCGCTTTGAATTGTCATTTGCTTAGAACAGTTGTGCGTGACAAGTGACAATTTGTTTGTATTGTTGTTTTGCAAAGAGCTACAACAGACCCATAATGCATTTCCGT
The DNA here is from genome assembly GCF_041283825.1 of Pyrus communis. Lineage (NCBI taxonomy): Eukaryota > Viridiplantae > Streptophyta > Magnoliopsida > Rosales > Rosaceae > Pyrus > Pyrus communis. The sequence goes on from NC_142576.1 coordinate 3,825,716, forward strand.
GGAAGTGATTTTCGAACGTTCCATTTGCATGCACTTACATATTTTTTAAGATTTGGAAATAAGTGTGAGGGGTGAAGAAATGTAAAAACCAGGTCTTCTTACATATATTAAGTTTGAAATCAATTAACTCATATTGACCTGCCTCTCTCTTTGTTCTTGTTGACATTTTTACATCCATATCAGAAACCCAGAGGACAGTGTTGCCGTCGTCACAAGACAACGAACTAGCAATGCATGGAATTGGTTATATGCGACTTATCATTTCTTAATGGCTTTTTAGCCTAAATGGTTCCTGAGATTTGCATGACTTCTAACTTTGATCCTTAAGATTTGCATGACTCCTCACTTTGGTCCCTGAGATTTGAAATCAATATAAGTGGTCCCTGAGTTTGTCCACTATCAATCATTTTGACCCATTGTTTATTAAATTAAGGGTGTTCTTATCATTTGATCATTATTTTACATAATTTTTCAAGAAATGACCAAAATGATTGATGGTGGATAAACTCAGAGACCACTTTTATTGATTTTAAATCTCAACGACCAAAGTGATGAGTTTTGCAAATCTCAGGGACCATTTTGACTAAAAAACATTTCTTAATTCAAGATTCCTCTACCTTCTTCTTTCTTTCTGGTTTTTTTTTTTAGAAACACTTCATTCACTTTTCTATTTTACATGCTAATTTCAAACAAGCACCGAGCATACAAAGTAGGCATGAAAAAAAAAATTAAAGAGTTCGATTTCCGACCATGCTTCCGAAGTTGTAATACCATTGTTAGAGCCAATCCTGACATGATCTAATTCGCCGTAATTCAACGTGAGTCTTGATTCCATCGGTTGGTACTCAAGAAGATAATAATTTTGGTTTTGAAACGGCTAAATTGGAGTGAGTGTTGAAACGCAAATACCATTTAAATTTTCAGCCTCTTTCTTAATCCTCTAGAATTATAGATAATAATCTTCGTCAAGGATTATTATTTTCAGGCATGCTTTATGTTCTTTGTTGTTGTGTGTGATGATGTTTTAAATCTTTCTTCATAGATGATCATAATTCAAGTGTAAACACTAAGAATGACGACTCTGTTGCTGGAAGAGGAGGATAAACTACGGTTGTTGCTATCCTTGTCCAACTTAAGGGTAGAGTTCAAGAAGAATTGAGCTTCCAACCAAGTCGTAAGATTTTCGTTAGGCCTGTAATTGTCCACCAATGTACTGATTATAAAAAAAAAGAAACTTGATATAGATCCAATTTCGTGAGGCACGGATAGTCCAGTTATATGAAATATGTCCAATGACTAGGATTACACATCAGCATATTTTTATTTTCATACCAATATACCCCTAAAATTATAAATTGTTATAAATATGTAAATGCACATAATCCCTCAATTATAGGATTAATGGCCCGAATGACTTCCTTAATTGGGAGTATCATCCCTTTACGTTGAAGGTATTGCAGCAAAGAAGGCTCCTTGTTGTTCCATGAGTTGCAGGTGGCTACGCTTCGGTTGTTTTTCAGGGAAACTCAGTTATAACACTTTTTTTGCATTTCATTCCTCATGTCCGTTTTAGTATGGTTAAAGGGAAGCAAACATTGTGACTCATAGGTAAGGCCGGGTGGGAAAGTTATCCGAATGCCACTATAAAAAACACTGGAAATAAAAATTAGTTTACTCCAATACCTTAAGTCAAATCAAGTAGAGTAGGATGATACATATAATTGGAGAACAATAAATCAATTGAAATAGATTAATATATAGCCACAATTCATACTCTCTTCATAGGTGGTTAGATGGAGTGACTTCATGTAATTTACATGAAATGTATTTTTCTTGGACTTCATGTACTTTGCATCAAATATTATTTTCTTTGATTATGTCTGCTGTTTTCTTTTTATTTATTCAATTCGCCGTCTAAAAATAAGGAGGCATGAGTAAAAGCTAAAAATATCGTTGGAAAATCAATTCATCTCCCTTCAAATGCTTTGAATTATCATTTTCTTAGAATAGTAGCAAATTCAAACGACAAATTAATGAAAATTGTTCTTTTGCATGAAGTTGGGCTTTAATAGGCCTTCGTGTGTCTTGTTGGTTCTTTTAGTAGGGTTCTAAATGTTGGCCTATTACACATTTTCTGTAAACCGTGATTTTCAAACTCTCATTTTTCTCTTGAACACTAGTACATGTATCAATAAGGACCTTGGGTTTTCATCACGAGCAAGCCAGTCTATAAAGCACAACAAACCTGTTTTAAAATGCTTTTAAAATAACTGAAAATATTTTTAAAGTAAATATTTTTAAATACTAAAATAATACTTTTTAAAAGAAGCATCAAGTTACTTCCAATCGAGTTTCAAAGGTTAAAGTGGAGGGGAGCAGAATTTTTAAGAAATAACAATCGAAAGGAAACAAATTGAAAAAAATTGGGAAGCGAGCTTACGCGTTAAGTCGATCAGCATGACGCGGCTGCAGCGTCAATCTCTCAAAGATAAGAGAGATTCTGTACGCTCTGTCACTCTCTCTCTGTCTATCTCACTGCTTGAGGATTCCCAACCAATGGGCAGTCACCACCTGGACCACTGATCAGTCAACCCACAGCCACAACCATGGTTGGAAAAATTTTTAGGAGTGCCGGGTACACCAAAAAATTTTGGTGTACCCTCACTCATTAGAATTTGATTTTATTTTTTTATTGAAAAATAAGTGAGGGTAGGGTCCACCATTATGAGTGAGGGTACACCAAAATTTTTTGGTGTACCCGGCACTCTGAAAAATTGCTCCCATGGTTGAGTTATTTAGCTGCCACCGTTTCCCTAAGCTTTTCATAATTATTAGGGTTAGTTTTCTATTTTCCCCCTAAACGTTTGTGCTTTTTTTCACTTTGGTCGTCCAACTTTCTTTGGTCTCAAGTTGATCGTAAAGTTATTAATCTATCAAGAACGAAAGGGTATAACTTTCGTTACGAGAGTTGACAAATTAGCACAATAATATCTTGTGAGGAGAATTTCGATAATTCAATTACTTGACTGAAGTTTATTTGTCTAAAGGACTAACAAAACGACCAATTTAAAAAACAACCAATTTAAATTGGTCGTTTTGGTTTGGAGTTATTATTTCTCGTCATCAATTGAAATTGATGGAACATAATATTAGTTTTTACCTTGGAAAATTGAGTACAAGCGATACGGTCAAATGATATGATTGAAATATTGAAAGGTGGTTTCAGTGTTTCTCTAATTCACGAAACTCATTATCAAGTATCAGCTAAAAATTGTAGTTCGTCTTCTTCCACCGACACACATAACTTAAAACATTCTCCGTTTTTATAATTTCTTCATAGTTGATAAAATATTAAAATCTATGTTTATTTAGTGTTATTGAGAAAAAGTCCGTTGCCACTATATTTGACATTGTGATTCTCTTCAACGAAAAAACAATCTTGTAGTATGCCTACCACTAGCATTGTCAGGTTATGTAACTAACGTCCGTATCGTGCTTAAGAAACTTTTTAAAACAAAAGGATCAAAACGAAAATATCATTTACGTTGAGGGAGCAAATTTGAAATAAATTTAATTATTATTCAATTATAAGGTGAGCAGAAGCAGCTTGTTTGTTTATATATAGAAAAATGCGTACGGATAAGACGACGCGTGTCACCGCAAACAACGCGTTTTCTTCCTCCTTTTAATTCTCCCCGCACCGCCCTATTTATGCACTCGTCTTCTTCCTCGCTAGTCCTCTCAACACTTCCAGGGCCGCCACCACCTACAGAGTCTCTCTACTCTGCTCTGCTTACTTCATCAACGATAAGAACCCCCAAGTCCTTCCAATTCCCGCAGCACACTTCACTCTCCTCGCCTCTCATCCCTTGCGGAAACCCATTTCCCAAAATTCTAAATTTTCAAAATATTATCTTGAAATCCGATTGATATCACAACAACCCAATTTCCCAAATTTTTTAATTTAATCAGAAAAATCGATTTTTTTTGAGAATTTGAGTTGATTGAGCTGCTTTAATGGCGTCGTCGGAAGACGTGGGGAGCATGATGGAGCCGTGGGCTTTCAGGCCCAACACCTTCGCGGACTCCTGCATCTCCGACGCCTTCGCTCGTGACACCAAAACCCTCACCATGGCCCTCCAGAAGTCCATCTCCAGCAACCCGGAGCTGCTCGATTTTTCCTCTGACGATTTGTTCATGCCGTTTCTCAACACCATCTTCCAAACACCCGAGACAGCACCCACCCCCACCGTTTCTGGACTTTCCGGCTCGGACGACCTCGAGTCCGTGGCCGCACCGCTGAAAAAGCAGCAGAGAAGCGTGATTCCGGTGGCGCATGGCGGTGGTAAGGTTTCGAAACGGAAGTCGCGCGCGTCGAAACGGTCCCAGACGACTTTCATCAACGCGGACCCGAGCAACTTCCGACAGATGGTGCAACAGGTAACCGGAGTCAGATTCGGTAACGGACAGGTCACTATGCAGTCGGTTCTGAAGCCGGAGCCACACAGACCCGGTAGCCTGTTGCCCGGAGGGGTTGGCGTCTGCATGCCGACACTCGATACGTCGGCGTATCTTTTGGATCATCACAATCATGATCAGCAGCTGATGGGGCCCACTTCGACGAGGATAGCTACTGGGCCTTGGCATGGGCCCAACATGACGTTGACCGGGTCTGGCCCAGTGTCTTTTGGCGGGACGGGTGGCGTCGACGTGGCTTCTAGCGGTGGCGTTGCGTCTGGGGGATTAGGTTTTGACTCGTTTGCGAGCTTTCCCACCTTGGAGTCGTGGAAGGTCATGTGAGTGTGCGGAGAGATCCGTTTGACTTTGACGAACCATCATGTGACACGTGGGCGGTGATGTGCACGATGACGTATCTCTGTGTTTGTTTTTTTAATTAATTTTGGTTATTAGTGTTTTGTTTTGTTCCCTTAATTTAATTTCTTTTGATTAGCATTGGAATTATGGTGTATTGACCTTTCATTAGTCCAGCTTAATGAATTAGAGTTTTGTGCATATTAAGTTTTGCATTGTTTTACTCCTTACCATTTAATTGGAAGTCTCGAGATGCGTGACAGAAACATATTAAAGAGATCATATTTGATGTGGTTTGTATTGCGTATATGTCAAATGTGGTACGTAATGTGTGTATGTTACGAAGGAATGTTGTATGCATCATTTGTTATATTGTTATCATCTTCATTTGTTAGCTTGCTTAATATGGTTTGTAACGCTAATTGCCTTAGTTTCAAGTTCGATAAATGAGCGAACGGTTTGGTGTATATTCCTGTTTGTAACGCTAATCGCCCTAATTTCAAATTTGAAAAACAAATGAACTAGTTGGTATCACTGTTCTAAAAATCTCCGCTTAGCGCCGTTTAGGCGCTAGGCGGTTGATTATCGTCTCGATTAATGCTTAGGCGTTTGAAAATTAAAAAATGTCTCGTAGACCTACTGAGGCGCCTGCCTAGGCATCCGTCCAGACCCGCCTAGGCATCGAATCACTTAAGCAGAAAATAGATAACTTTCATTTTGTATTTTATTCTTTTTTAATAAATTGTAAGAGACTTGTCGAATACTTAAATGAGCACACACTATATGTTTGTTCCTCATATTTTCATTATGTTGCAATACTTTAAGTATAAACATACACTTATTTACATGAAATATAATGGATTTAGTTAAATCCGTCTAGTCCGCCTAGATCCTGCCTAGCCGCCTAAGCGCTAGACCCCAACTCATCACCTGACTAGTGCCTAACATCTTTTAGAATCTTGATATACGGTATAGTTTGTAACGCTAATCACCATATTTCCAAGTTCGATGAATGAACAAACTAGTCAATAGTCTCGGTCTTTATTTTCCCCATATTGAAACATGCCAAAATCACTTTCTTGTGACAATTGTCTTCTCATCTCGATTTTGGAATAGAACTCAAATTCGAGGATTGAATGTGACTTAATGTGGAGTTGAGCAATTCAATATTACAGTTTGGTACTATTCCTCTTCATTTAGAAATAAGAGGTCTTAGGTTTGAATCTCGTAGATGACAAATTCGATACTAAATTAAGTTGTCCATTGTGTGGCTTAGCCAAACTCTATATTTCCTTAATGTAAAAATATCGATATATTCAAAAAAATAAATAACGCAAAGTTGAGCTGGACTTGACCTTAAAAGAAAACTAATGACTCATTGGGTCGTTAATTACTTTAATGAGAGGGACTAATTATGCGCTTTGTGCATGCATTCTTTGAACAAAAATAAAGGAAAAGTGCTATATATTACTTTGGCTATTAAGATAAGATTATGGTTTGAGTATCTTTTTATATTAAACAAAAAACAAAGCATCCTGTCTCTCTATCTGATTGCATATCTTGTTGTCCCTACTTACATCCTAAAGTCAATCCTTCTAGTAAGTTTCGTGATTAAATATAAAATTCTCCTTGATATTTTATTGCCAACTATTATGTCACATCGAAATATCGTAAGAGTATTTTTCTTTTTGATTATAAAAAAAATGCAAGTATGAGCCGAACACTTAAGACAAAAGAAGTGCAATAAGGCTTCAGAAGATCAATAACAAGAGGCAATTGAATACTTTGAGCTAACGAAAGATTAAGTGCAAAATCGAGCGCAGTAACGTTATAGGATGCATTAAACAGCAGATCCACTTAGTAGAATAAGACTTACTGTTGTTATAAAAGTTTGAAGTGCACAATTGAATTCTTGAAGTGTCATCAATTTATTTAGCATTTTTGTTGGAAGAGAAGTGATATTTATTTTCTATTATTTTTTCTCGTCAATATGTTTATATTTATTTTTTCATTTAATTTATTAGATTAAAGGAGTGAAAAAAAAAACCAAATGAAAATGACTTGAAAACTTTGAGTTTTAACGATAAAGACAAAATAAAGGGTAAAGTGAATAGTATCAAGATTAAATTTTTAATGTAAAAATATGATTTTTCGTTAAAATTTTCAAAAAAAATAATATATATATGAGACAGGAACAAAAGTAGAGTACAGACAAAAACAAATGGGACCTGAAAAACCGAAAATGATTTACCTTGTCTGAAAACCTCATTCAAAGGCCCAAATGGTCCATTGAACAAATAAGGCCCAAATCTTAAGGAAAATGAAGCCCCAACAAGTAGGGGCATTTTTGTAATTTCAGTGTCTTCCCTAAAACCCCCAAACTGCTATGAAAATCCTAAACCCTAATACAGAGAATTTCCGAGTTCTGGAGCACGAGGATTTTTGCATCTTTAATCCAAACAAACAAAATACTCTAGCTTTTGATTTTTGTGGGGTTTAAGGTTTGACAAAAAAAAGAATGAGGATTGTTTTAGGAAGACTTCTGCAGAGGATGCCACTGAAACAGGTACTTCACCTTCCACTTTCAATTCAATCAAACACTTCTGTTTTGTATTTAATTTGTATTTTAATATGTTTATTTTATTTTTCAAGCTGAATTATCAAATGTGTACTTCTCAAATTGTCAATTTGAATCCAAATCATCCAATGTTTGTTCAGTTGATGATAAAAATGGGTTCTTTAACTTAATTCATATGGTTCTGCTGTTTGTTTTGGTTTTCGTAATCTTTTCGTATCGAAATTTCCATGTGGGTGTTGCTCAAATGATCATTTGAATTAATAAAAGTGAATTAATGCTGCATTTGGTGTTTTATGATTCGGATGTACAGGCGATTGGACGCCGCGCATATTCAACGAAGAAGATTGTTGATGTTGGACAGCCAACTGCTGCATCTCATCCACAGGTACTACTGATTCTTCACGCCTGTTCATCGTAGCATTCATTGTTCGATATACATTATTTGGTTATAAATGTTGTATGGCGTTACAGTTGTTGGTGGAAGGAGAGATTACACCCGGGATAACTTTGGAGGAATACGAATTGAGAAGAAAAAAGTTGTTGGATGCGCTCCCGGAGAAGGGTTTGGCCATTTTTGCAGCTGCCCCTGTAAAGATGATGACTGATGTTGTGCCTTATACCTATCGTCAAGATGCTGATTACTTGTATATTACTGGCTGCCAACAGCCTGGTGGCGTGGCAGTTTTGGGTCGTGAATGCGGTTTTTGCATGTTCATGCCAGAAGCAATGACTCATGTATGCCCAGCCCTTGATAATATTTAACACTATGTTCTATCTTACATGGTTTCAATTGTGGTGGCTTCACATTTCTGTTATTATCGTCATATAGAGTAGAGGTTTCAGACACTTATAAGAAAAAGACTTGAAATTTGATATGCTTACGAAAAAAGTAGCAACTTGAGACATATAGTTAGAATTATAATCACACATCAAATAGTATCTTTATTTTAGTTTTGGTGTTCAAGGAAGAATTTTTAATTTGAAATGTTATTCTGAAAAATGCATGTATGATGTTGCTACTGTTCTTGTAGAGTGGCTGACAAAGTTGTCATTTGGCAAGGCTGCAATGTCATTTTGGCAAGGCTGCAATCTGCGTATATAGTTTAGTAGTTGCTGCTACCTATTTTACAATGATTAAGCTATAGATAAATTCAATAAACAATTTAATTTTTTCTGGGTTTTTCTTTGGTTAGGACGTTATTTGGCAAGGGGAAGTTGCGGGAGTTCGTGCAGCACTGGAAGTATTCAAGGCTGATAGAGCATACCCAATGAACAGATTACGGCAGGTGAGTTGAATACTTTGACAATTTGAAAATTGAAGAAATACTCCAATTAATAACAAAGAATTTGAGTGCAGCCGAGTAATTTATTGAATATATACTTGTATTCATTTCTGTAACAGTCAGGATTAACCATACCCTTTTTGTAATATTTCTTAAAATCAACTACATAGAGATTTCATATAATCAGTATCGTTATAATGAAAGTAGTGCCACTGATAAAATGAATATAACATTGTCGTAGCTGTACTAAAATGTTAACTTGTTTAACCAGAACAACTCCATCCTGAATTAATTTTTAAAATTTGAACTTCTAACTGCTGGGCATTTGTGGGATGACGAGTATTTATGGCCTTAAACTGTCCTCTAACCTTGTTATGTGTGAAAACAATCTTATTTTTCAAAAGTGGTGGTGTACAGCTACTGGACTTCCTTTATTGTGCATGCTATCATTATATATACATTGCATTTTCTTTTACTGACTGCAGATCCTACCAGATATTATGAAGGGATCGTCCGAAATGTTCCACAATGTGCAGACGGCTGTACCAACGTATATGGAATTGGATCCATTTCAGAAAGCAGCTTACTCTGGAAAAGTGAAAGATTCTTCGGTTTTTACCCATGAGTTACGGTTAATAAAGTCACCGGCAGAGCTTAAGTTAATGAGAGAGTCAGCATCAATTGCTTGCCAAGTACTTCCAAATCTATTGTATTGCTATTCATTTCATGAGCCCATATCTCCTACAGTATCATATATCATTGCACAATCCTGTATCTATGAACTCAGTTGGGGTATTACAGTTGGAGTTTAAAAGTTCTACTTGTAACTCATGTCGTAGCTTTTGAACAAGTTCACAATTGTTCGATATCTCTGAATAAGGTTAAAATTTAATGTTCATTGGCTTATTCCCTGACTTATATTAACCGATATAAATATTGGTCTTGGACAGGCTCTACTGCAGACAATGTTTCACTCAAAGACACACCCTTATGAGGGTAGGCTAGCAGCTAAGATTGAATATGAATGCAAAATGAGGGGTGCCCAGAGAATGGCGTAAGCTTTTTCCCTTTCTGGATGATCGGATATGACAAATGCAATTTATTGATTATATCCACTTTTTACACTTGAAAATGTGTGGGGGAATGACAAAAGATTGAAATCGAAATTTAGATTTTCATGCTATTGTTTGATAGATGTTCTTCTGTGTCCTTCAAATATCGTAAGGATTTATGATTTCTTTCTCTGTTACCAGATTCAATCCTGTGGTTGGTGGCGGGCCCAATGCTAGTGTCATACATTATGCTCGGAATGATCAGAAAGTGAGCTAAATATCGAATCTACTATCTACTTTTTGTGGTCACAATATATAACGTTAGAGCAGAAATATTATTTATTTTGTGTAGACCATAAGCATTTATTCATACAATGGTGTATATACAATCTTTTGCAGATAAAAGATGGGGAACTTGTCTTGATGGATGTTGGTTGCGAGCTTCATGGTTATGTCAGTGATCTTACTCGCACCTGGCCACCTTATGGCAGCTTCTCTTCAGCTCAGGTAATGGTGGCTAAATGCTTCTAGCTTGTCCAGGACATTGTGGAACATCTGTTAATGCTGTTACAAAGTTTGTTTCACTTAAACGGTCACATGTCTTATATTTAGATATAATCTTGCAGGAGCTGCGCACTAAGAATTCAAACCCACCCAGTTAGGCTACTTGTGCGTATTTTATTGTTTGCCATCATTTTTGTCCATCTCCTTAGAACAGAGATATGCTATAGATCAAACAGTTGCTGGTTAGAAGATCTAATATATATTATTTATATCCATCTCCTTGAACACAACATCAAAGTATTTTTCCACCGATGTCTTATCAGTAGGAGCCAAAACTTGGCCACAGCTTTCAGTTTATCTTCTTAGATTGTATTTGAACTCTCCAACTTTGTCTTATTTTTTAGTTCTGTTATTGCATTGTAGCATATTATTGATTAATGAAGCTTATCCATGAGAGGTTCGGTCTATATTTCAGGAAGAGCTCTATGATCTTATTCTGCAAACAAACAAGACATGTGTGGAGCTTTGCAAACCCGGTGCTAGCATTCGAGAAATACACAACTTTTCAGTATGTTCCTTTGAGTGAAGCTGTTCTTTGTCTGTTTATTTCACCTGAAATATCTATTTATTGCACCCTCACATAATCAACAAGACCCTTATCATACCGCAATCACTCTCTCATGTGTAGGTTGAAATGCTTCACCAGGGACTCAAGGAGATTGGAATTCTGAAAGATTCTAGAAGCAGTTCCTACCATCAGCTGAATCCAACTTCCATAGGTTTCTCCCTTCATTGCTAAACAGAAATTTCAGTTTGTTGTTTTGCTATAGGGCATGAATGAAGATACGTTCTTCATTTGTCTAACTCTGAATTGGCTAGTCAAGATGTTACGTACAACCGACTTGGTATATAACATTATTTTAGATCCTAAGTTCCGAACAAAGATATTTCAAGTAATCTAAGTTGTCAAGGTTTAAGTTGGTCAATCATGATGATATGTACCACCAAAACATTTTTTGATTGATAAATTTTCTCTTCTGTTGTCCAGGCCACTATCTAGGAATGGATGTCCATGATTGTTCTACGGTTGGTTATGACCGTCCGTTGAAGCCAGGCATTGTAAGTTCTCTCCCTTATTTAAGAACAAGAACTTTTCTTCCTTCTTAGTTTCTCAAATTGTTTGTGTTATTAGAGTTGATGGTATTATCTTTACTACTGTAATCTTGTGTGCATGTGCATGCAAAAATTGAGGTTACGAGTGCCTTTTCTCTAATTGGATGCACAAAAGCTGCGGCTAAATATTTGCAAATTGAATGAGTCATTCATTGTAAGCATGAATTTTTTTGAGAAGAATTGTAAGCATGAATTTTTGTTTTCTATTTTTGATCAAATTGTTTTGTTTGTGCAGGTCATTACAATTGAACCAGGAATCTACATCCCATTGTCTTCTAACTGTCCTGAAAGGTATTTTTGGGCATAGTTTTGTCGACGAAATAATTGCTTTTTCCAACTTTTAAATGTTAAAAATCAGATTCCTTACAAGTTAGGCCCATGAGTTACGCTTATACACAATGAACAAGCAGTTGATCTCAAAGAGGTTCAATTGACCAGTCTATCCCAGAAAAAGTTGTTAATCGGACAAGCTCAGTGCGCAAACATCATACATTTAACTTTTCTGCTCTACTGCTCTGCAGTGGTGAATTTGAATGTGAAGCTTTTCACTCACCTCATACATGGGGAATTTATCATGTTACCATGTCTTCCAACCTTCATGCTTTAAATGTTATCATACACAAATTGATGTATTGGAGATATATGATGCAGGTACCGAGGCATCGGGATAAGGATTGAGGATGAGGTCCTCATTACAGACACGGGTTATGAGGTATAACTTTTAATCGGTTCATATGCACTATATGGTCATTCTGAGCCTTACGTTATCTAAAATTCAATTCTAGTGTTATCCTTAATGTTTGCAGCTTTGAATTTCACCATGACCGAACTCAAATTGTTTGCATGAACTATATTTCATCTTTATGCAGTAGGGTCTTGGTATTCAATTATGGCATTGATTTTTTTTCCTTATTTGGTCCGATTCTAGTAAGCTGATCTTTGTCGTTCGATTAAGAAGAGAAATTGGTAACTGACATTAATTTTTAACTTGTTATGATTTCTGTTTAATGTTAATAATCTGGGTAGGATTGGACCCCCTAGTCTCGTTTGATTGTCCTATTTTCTCGATTTTCTGTTTTATTAACGCCTCTTTGAGTAGCCGTATGAATTGGATTATGATTTCGTAGGGGGATTAGTTAGGAGGTATAGATTATATCCATTGTCCATGACCAAGGCCTTTCCGAGAGGATTCTTTCTCTTTGCCATAGTTGTCTTCCAAGTAGCTGCAGACATTCTGTATCTTCGATCTTTTTGTAGTTGCTAAAGAACTAGGAGGGTGGATTATCATGTTCCTAGCCCTTCCCTGTGTTTATCCTCTGGTTTGTTCGAGGTTAACAATGCAGTAATTATCGATTGGTGATCGGATTCACTTCGAGCAGATGTAAATCCATAACAAGTACGACATTTTTGTGCATGGCAGGTTCTGACTGGGTCAATGCCGAAAGAAGTTAAACATATTGAATCCTTGCTAAACAACTTTCCCCATGGAAGTGTAATGGAGAACCACATTGCCGAGGGAGCTTCATCCAGTTGATGTTCCCTTGTAAATTATACAAAGCCAATACAGACGGGAGGAATTCACTCGTAAGGCGCTTTCCGAGACATCCATCTCGTTTCAAATGCAAGGAGCTTATAACTTAATTGTTGTGTATCGAAACTTTTAATCTACATGTGTTTCCGTTTCGTTCTGTTACTATCATTTCTGTATGTAATTGCCAAGAATGGTATAGACATTGGCTGATTCAACGTACGGCGCATCTTATCATGTCCATACTTCATTTGTAGACGGCGTTGTAGATCGTATTGTATCCATTTGGTCTACAAAACAAGTTTTGCTTCCAAACTGCTAATGATGACAGTTGCTCCTCTCCGTAATAACTTTGACGTGCGCTTGTATTTTACTGATGACAAAGTGATATTTTAAACTACTCTAATTTACTGAAGAGCAAAGAATTCAAACTTGCGTGTAAGATGACAGACATAGTCCCCTAATCAACTCGCGTAATTTGCATTTGCTTGAACCAATAATGCTACCAGCTAGATATTGTTTGGGTTCGAATTCAATGCATAAATCTTTATGGCACATGCCAAACCTAATCCCAAATCTTTATGTCCCAATCGTTTTCAATAAAAGTTGCATGGAGGAGTTGACCAAGTGAAAAGTCCATTGATTGAAAGCAATTGTCCAATTCATTCAATGTGCGTTTAAATGGATTAGCACAACAGCCAACTATAATATAGTTTGGGCTTTAGACTTTTATGCTCTATTGATGGTTGCACTAGGTGTTTTTCAGATAGCGATATTTTAATTTAATCTAAATTACGAGACAATGGTCTTAAAGTAAGAATAAGATTGTGAACGATAAACAATTTTTTTTTTTGTAACTCTTGTAAAATGAGAAATTTTATTGGCTTTGGTTCGCCCGTTACGAGGCATAGGTAGAGAGAAAAGGGATAAAACTTGAATACAAGTGGATAGGTCGTCTGTTACTCTAGCAAATTTGGATACGCTCAAATTTACTAGTAATTCTTATTATTTACTGGAAAGTTAGTGCAATTTTAGATGATGAGGGCTAATTTATGTTGTGAGACCATGATTATAAGCAATCAGTCCATATTAAAAAATTTCTTCTCCATTGTCCTCATTTCCCGTCCCTTCGAGTAAGAGATTTTTCAGTATACTCGGAATATGGAGTGATATGCTACTGGTTATTATAAAATTGGAGATTTTTTTTTTTAAGTGCATCTCTAATTGTATAATTACATATATTGTTCCACCCCTTGTTACAGGGACACTAAAAAATATCTCACTTCGAGAACATACGATAAAATTGTCTTTATTTCTAAAAAATATTTATAAAATATTCAATTTAAAGTATAAATGTTTTGACAATAAAAAAAAAGAAAAAGAAAAACGTTATCTTTACCAAACTTTCCGTGGATGATGATAACATTTTCTTGGTGATTTTTGACTCATGCCCTTCATAACAGCAGGTTCATGGATCCAACATGATTGAATTATAAAATAATAACCAACTAGTAAAATGCATTTTTTCCGGCTCAAGATTGTGGTCATACTCTAGCGGTGGTAGGAACTAGTCAGAGTAACCAATCTTCCTATAAACTATTAAAAACTCAGTAGAGTACATTTTCTTTATTTGTCTATCGACTTCCTTGGACCCGACTTTTCTATCCAAAGAAAATCAATGATAAAAAATTAACAAGTGAATATGAGAGGTAAAAATAAGTGTGTAAATAACACTCTACGTAGTATATTACACAATATCATTTACATTTCTCTTATAGTCAAGCTAGAAACAAGATTTGCTTGTTTGTTTGTTTGTTTTTCCGAACGAATGTTGTCTTTGAGATTTGAACTGAGTCCCATCAAAATAGCGAAAATGTGTGCTTCAAACAAAATGTAACGTGAAACGGATTCGAAATTACAAAATATGCCAAAACTTCCAAAAATAAAATCTTACAAATTAAGAAAACTTAACACGTATCATTGGAACATCCTAGGCTGTGAATTAACTTAAAAGAAGAAACCGTGTAGGCTAAGAAAATGTATAGAGATGGGGCATTGACCCTTTTGGGTAAACCAAGTTTTCAAGTTTCTCCAAAGTTTTGTTTTAAGTAATAATTTTACAAAATGTGGAATTTGCAGACCTTTTCCTCATGGAATAGATTGTAAACTTCACTAAGTTGCCCCAATTTTGGATCATCACCGACTAATTCTTAGTCTAGTGTCAAACCTGAGCATATCCAGATTGATTATAGCTACTGTGTTTTGCCTCTCTGAATTTAAATTCAAATTTCCTGTTCAGAAAAAATTTATATCCCAATATTGAAAAAAAAATCTAGATGTGCTATATTAGTAGATGCATGTAAACTACGGTCTCGTTTAGAAAGTGTTTTTAAATGACTGAAAATGTTTTTAAAGAAAATATTTTTGAAACCAATCTTAGTAAAAGCGCAAGTTAATCCACTTCTTATAGAAAGCATATCAAGTTCTTCTAAAACTTAAAAACCTTTTCTCTAAAAGCAATTTTAGTTCTTTAAAAGCACTTCTCAAACTATTACATTTCTCGCCTCAATTTTTGTTATATATAATAATCTTTAGCTCTTTACATGTCAAGTGAGGAATTGTAGGGGTGGGCACGGTGCGGGTCGGTGCGGTTCCACCCCTAAATTGGAACCGGAATCGAAATATATTAACGGTTCGATTCGGTGCGGTTCCACTTAAATTTATGACTAGAACATTACGGTTCGGTCTACACCGGTTCCGATTCGGTTCTTGCCGGTTTACGGTTCCTAATAATAAATTATTTGAACACCAAATCATTATGCATTCAAATACATCTTCTAAAACTGATTACATAAAGTTGCATACAACACATCTTTTTTAATGCAAATGTCTTTGGTAGTGGCACCAAGTCAACAAAAAGAGACAACTAAAATACATATGCACTGGTCAATCAGTCAACAAACAAAAAAATGATGAAACAAATTGCAAGTTTTCAGACTTCAGAGAGCAAGCAAGAAGCAGCAGCTCCTGTACACAATTTTTCAACCTATTATACCATGACATGTGTGTGTATATATAATTTATTTATTTATTATTAATAAAACGGTTCGGTTCGGTTCGACCGGTTCTTGGTCATTCGAAACCGAAACTGGAACCGGAACCGGTTTGAACGGTTCGGTTCGGTTTTTCATTCAAAGTTGACTTTTCCGGTCAACACGGTTTTTTTCGGTTTTTTTTCTTACGGTTCGATGCGGTTTTGCGGTTTTTATGCCCACCCCTAAGGACTTGGTTGGATGGGAGGTAGCAGCAAAATTTGCAGGAAGCACATCAAATGCTTCTAAAACTCAAAAACATTTTTTCTAAAAGTATTTTCAATCATTTAAAAGCATTTTTCAAACTATTACAGTTCTTCTCCCAATTTTTTATATATATACTAATCTTTAGCTCTTTACATGTCAGGTGAGGAATTGGTTGGATGGGACGTAGCAGCAAAATTAAAGTAAAAGGAGGTGGGGTGTGATATCCGCACATCCCATTTTACTTTTAACATATTTTTTTAATTTTTGACCGTCGGAGCAGATGAATTGAAGAAGATCAACAGACATAAATTATCAAGGGTGTGTATATAACACACCCCAAAGGAGGTGAGAGTGAGGGGCCGTGAGTTAAAGGGAATGTAGGTGAGGTGGTGCAGGTTATCGTTCCCCAACCACAACACACGTGGAGATTTGTTAGTAATTTCACCGTAACTCCTCTCAACTGTACCATAAATGTGTGCATTCATGGGGTCCTCAATGCCCCTACCATTCACCTAAATTACGGGCTGCCCATGTTTATTGAATTAAGTTGGTTTTGGCTTAATTCAACTCAATCATCTTTTGGTTTTGGTGATAATTGTCTCTGGGAGTCGTTATTAGAGAAATTCGAATAGAAAGGAGTGTAAGATGACATTTTTATAGCCACCTTTCTCTTCTAGAAATGTTATCATGCTTGGGAAAGACATTATGAATTAAACTAATACCTGATTGTTTAGACGTGAGATACACACTTTTTCGATGATTTGATATTGGGTTGTTCATGTATGTGATAATCGGATTTACTGTGAGGCCCACTTATTTTATGATTGCAAGATTCATCAATAATCAAAATGATACTCAAACGTAACATACACATCTCAAATAAGTAAACAAATTATAGTTGTGAGTTTGATACTTAATTGACATGATTATCCCGATATAGTGGTGCAACTTGTTATACGTGAACATTTACCAAAATATTTGTAAATAGTTAAAATAAAAAATTCAAAATTATTTCAATCTTCTCTTGTCATCATCGTATGATTTACCAGCGTCATGAATTGAACTCAGAATCAACGTGTAAGCTGCTGATCTGCAATTTGCCCCCAACAATAAAATGGTACGTCTTGCAAATATTGAAGACATACAAGGGCGAAACTCCAATGGCATTTTGGTAATTTAAACAACCTACAAGGGCAAAGTATCACCTCTACAACTACATAAACCCCATCACTCCCCACCTCAAGATCCACACCCACACATTTTCCACTTCCCAGAAAAGCCCAAAAAACCCAACAAACATTAAAAAAAAAAAAACCTCCAGAAATTGAAAAGAAGCAGATCAAAAAACCAAAATGTCTTCTCTCATCACAGCAGAGATCAAGTCCAAGGCAGATGAACTGTACCATGGAGATGAAATCTGCCAACAGAAATCAAAGGAGCTTCTCTCAGAAATCTCCCTCCCCAACGGCCTTTTGCCCCTCAAGGACATTGAGGAGTGCGGGATCGTGAGAGAAACCGGCTTTGTGTGGCTCAAGCAAAAGAAGAGCTGCACCCACAAGTTTGAGAAGATTGGCAAGTTGGTCACCTATGCTCCTGAGGTCACGGCCATTGTTGAGAAGGGCAAGATCAAGAAGCTGACAGGGGTGAAGACCAAGGAGCTTTTGGTTTGGGTGCAGCTGAGTGACATTTACACTGATGACCCTCCAACTGGGAAGATCACCTTCAAGACCCCTTCTGGTTTGTTTAGGACTTTTCCTGTAAGTGCTTTTGAGGTTGAGGGAAGTGCTTGTGGGAAGGATGGGAAGGAGAAGAAGGAGGTGAAGGAGGAGGCCAAGGGAGTTGTGGAGGTTTGAGTGAGGGATGAGGTGGAAGATGATGAGTGCAAGAATTTGTAGCTGAATGGGAAGGCTTTTGGGTCTTTGGGATTTGTAGGGTTTCTTGCATTTTTTTGTTGTGGTTATGTTGTTCCTGTTTGCATGAAAGTCCTTTTACTAGTAATGAAATGAAATTTAGTGTTTTTCTATGAACAATTTCTTTGTTTTATTGAGTTTGATCACATGAAGTTTTAGTGTTTTAATACGATATTTTAAATTGTTCTAATTTATTCAAATTATACTTGCAATTTGGGTGCAGTGGCGTACTGTTTTAATCAATTAATCCCCCGATGCACATTGTTTTGATCAACTCACCCAACGACGTACACTGCCTTGCGACGCACTCTCTTTCATCAATTGACCTCACCATGCACAAAGATAATGGTGTTTTGTCAATTGACCTCACCAGGCACAATGATAATGGTGTTATGAAATTGCATTGCCAAGGCATTCTTTTGTTTATTATTATTGGTTTTATTTCCTTCCTTTTTATTATTGGTATTAATGAAAGAATTCTTGAAAATAAGTGCCTACTGCTTCAACTTTATGGCCAAGTCACTTTTAAAGGAGAGAAATGATTTCCGCTTATCTCTATTTATTCCATGCCCAACAATCAGATGCTTTATGAACATGTGAATCGAAAACCTACATATGTTTCGATTAGAAATGTAACTATAAGATAGAAGCTCAAGTTAAAAATGATAAAGGAAAACCTAAAAGGACTTGGAAAGAGACTTTAAGAAAAGATATGAGAACTTGAAGTTAACAGAATACTTGACCCAAAATAGAGGGAAATGATGTTTTAAGATGCATACAACCGACCTCACTTGGTGAGATAAAACTTTGTTGTTGTTTTGCTAATTAATTAGCATAATCAAAAGTTAAGTTAACAACCATTAAAGTGAAAACTTTCCCAAGTAGAAACTGCTTGCAAAAATACTGAAAGGAGTAATTCTGTTGACTTAACCACTTTACCTTTTGTGATTAAAAAAAAAAAAAAAACCGACTTTTCCTTTACCCAATTACCCATTCAATGGCTGGTACCAAATTGCAGTTCAATAAATTCATAGGCAGACATGCATAACCACAATAAAGGAAGGTTCCAACCGACTCAACACTTGCCACAAAAGTTAAAAACAAGGATACAGCAAGTCGTGGATTGTCTTGGTGGATAGGGCATTCGGATAAGTCATTCCTTTTCCAGCTATTGCGTCACAGTTTCAAACTCTCCCCGCTCCTCTTAGTGCAACTTATAGTAGTAATACTGCTTGTAATATAAACGACAAAGAGGCAACAAGCAGCCATTCTCAAATGCAAAAAACAAAGCTAGAGCAACTGATCCGGTAAACGGAAAATACATTCTGCCGAATTCCGATAGCCGGTAAAAATATTTTACATTTCCGACTATGGTTTCACAAGTTCAAGGTCGATTGATTGGAGCAAGTTCAAGGTTGCTTGATTAGAAGGTATAATATTAACTTTCTTGAGGCAAAATGATCACTGGATAATACAAATGTTTAGGCATAAGACAGAAAACCTAACCTCCACTACCATATATAACAAGTCAAGGTCTTGAGATGGAATGCAATCAACAACCAAGGAACCATTTAGTAGCTGATTCTCCAACTAGTCTCAGGAAATCTTTTGTTTTCACCCTTAATCAACGATTAGTGATTACTAATCACAACTTTAAAGCCTGTCAAAAATACACAATCAGCCAACAATTAATCAAAGATCCAACGACAAATATATATATTTGACCGTACTCATACTCAGCCATTACTATCATCAGCATTTGACGCTGAAACCGCACCCATGAAAGATGGAGCAGTTTTCAGCTGGAAGATGGAGCTGCATCTCTTAAATATTGATATTTAGGTAAAGGGCTCCAAGTTTAGCTAAAATGGGGATCAATATGATGTACATAATGGAAACAGGGATGTGATGCATCACTTAGCTCGAAACATCGAATGATAGGGTAAGTTTGAACCAACTTTCATGCACGCTTATTGAAGTTAAGCTTTTAAATATCATGCATTTCCTTCTATTTTTCAGTAACAATACATCACTTTCCTTGAAAAAAATTAGTATAGGAGCAAAACTTTGAGATCTGGACCACAGTTTGTTTAGCTTAAAATGTAGTGTGATAACTGTGGACATGTGCCTTCACTTTCTTATAATTTTCAGGTTGGTAAAAGTGTTTTGGAAGATGCTACAGAAGTAGAACTCAACCCTTTTCCCAAATCTCTTACTGATTCACATGAGGGTGAGAAACGTAGCTACACCTGGGATGCCACGGCGGTAGTTTCCTAACCCAATCACACACTGTCATGTGAGAGTCAAACCACATGGCAGTGCAATTAGCTTGAGATACCACTGACATGGCATCTCTAGGTGCAGGAATTTCTACTCCACAAGAGAAGGGAGGATCCACATGGACTCTCCAATAAAGCGGATCTCATGTAAAACGGTTAGGAAAGAACTTGAGAAACTAATGAGATTCTAAAGCACTTTCCAAGTTTTATGATCTATATTACTATTTCCCCTAGATATTGGGAAGTGGTTAAACTTCAATGTCAAGAAACATTGGACATGGCTTGGCTGGTTAAGTTGCACAAAAACAGGATATGACACGACACAACACGAAGACACAAAATTTCTACAAACTAGGACACTCCACGTGGCATGTCGGACACATATTTTTCTGTATCCTACTTGGGTTGTGTCCTTCTGCATGGCAGTATATTGGAGTGTCCGTGCAGCTCAGTTGCCAGGCCACTGAGGCCAGGATTCAGTTCTGCAGACAACCCATTAAACAACCAAACAACGTAAAACTCTGGCATCAATATGGAGAAGATCTTCCATGCAATGGGGATGCTACTAAGGCAGTATCTCAAGCAATCACACACTGTCATGTAGGAAGGTTAAAAAGGGTAGAAGTGCTGATTGGCTTCAGATACCGCTAGAGTGGCATCCTCAATGTAAGTTTCTCTCGGCAATAAGAGTATTGGCTGAAAATAGATAGGGATAGATTCATACCCGATAAGACATAACCCATTTTCCACCAATCCAGTCCTGATGAAGCCTCAACTCAGATTGCTGAAACTCGATTTCTTCATAGGTGCTCCTGAAGTAGACTATGTACCTTGAGCCGCTAAGAACTTTCGAGATCACACCAACCCACCAGCCATCATTGTACAAAGCATCAACCTCTTGAAGCAAACTGAAATGCTCAACAGCAATTTCCGGCGGATTAGGTCGTATGTGCAGGGTATCAATCTCTTCTCTCAGAAACGCTGAATTATCTTCGGTCCCCAGGCTCTGGTACTCAATGAGGAACTTGTCATTCCCCACCGCTTCCACTATGGTTGCAGCAAACCAAGCACCATGGAAACCATCTTCATCACTGCAAACCTCAACCGGCATTCCCTTGGTAAATTTCTTGTGAGTTACAATTGGCACTTTCTGCAATTCAAAAATCTTAATACGTCAATTGTGAACTAAACACAAATGAGATAGAAAACGGCCACCAGTAAAAAAATAACGCCCCCCATAAAATCGACACTCTTTTACAGCTAAAGGCTAGCAGACCAAAATTGGCATTGAAAATCCACCAAAGAACGAAACTTTTATCATTCTATTTACTCTTTCGACTCATAACCATCCAAATTGGTGTACTGAAGCTTCAAATCTTAAAACCTCTAGACACCACTCGCCATTTTATTAAGACGAAAAGTTTTTAATGTAGCAAATAATCGAAACCTCAATTCTTTTTCTTTTTGACAAGGCAATACTATAAACTAGTCTAATCCTAATCCATGGGAGGAAGATTCGAAATCGGGTGCATGGTGCTTGGGTGCTACACTGCTACTCAGTGATCACAATTCAAGAAATCCCTTGCAATCTTTTACCCACACATTACTAAATTTGATCAGATTAGAGCTCAAGAACCGGAATCCCACTTATCTCTAGCTATATATAAATACATTTTGCTTAAATTTTTCATCTTTTATTTTTTACAATAGATCCATAAAAAAACTGAAAAATCATATACACTCAAACTTCAAGATATAATTATACAAATTAAAATAAGAACTCCGGAAACAATGAAAGAAGGAAACAAAACGTTTGAGTTGTCACTCAGTTTCCAACAAACAAAAGGAAATTACATTATTTTGGGCCATTTTCTTTCAAACCAAACAGATGATACCAGCATGCAGCATAACCCAGAAAATAACTCTACAGAAAAAGAAAAAAAAATTAGAACTGAAAGGATTTTCTAACCTCTCCTCCATTTTCCTCCAGAGGAGCCGCCCGTTTCTTGCCGGGGGATCGGGTGTCGAAATTCGGGTCGGGATTGTCTCTGCGCTTCCGAGGCATTCTGGGTTCCCTTTGGGGGTTGATGCTTAATTTCAGAGAGTAGGAAAAGGGCAGTGTTAAGCCTTCCACTCTTTTGCTTTTTCTGTTGCCTACTCACTTTCAGCTTCATATACAATGCCAAGTTTGGGATGAATAACTTGTCTTGCATGGGTACACTTCACCTTGACCGTTTCTTACACGATTGGTTAACTCGAGACGAAATAATAAGTTTTAAGTTAATTTGTTAACAAGTCGATTGTTTTCGGATCACATGTTGACAAGTTAAGTCATTATCGAGTCACTGATAACATATAGTTTGCTAGATCTAGATATTAATCATGATAATTTCTTACATGACATATTAACCAGATACAAAACGACATAACTTGTTAAAGAATCGGATCACTTGTTTCCCGTTAAAAAATCATGTCACTTGTTGAAACCCTTTAAGATAACAAGTTTGCTACTCGTATTTGGAATGATACAAAACTAAATTGAGGATTTGTAATAGGACTGATTTTGAAACTATATACTAAGATGTCTAAAACCGGAGTAGAAAGAACGTTGATTTCATATAAGCTTTACAAGTTCATCAATATGAATTTGAATAAAGTTTGATTAATAAATAGAGAGTTTTAATGAAACACTACCGGTACTGTTCACTTTTAACGAAAAACCACATTTTTTCCTCTTTTTTTTTGTACTATTCACTACACTTTTATTTGTCATTTTTCATTAAAACTAAATATTTTTTTTTTTTTTTTTTTTTTTTTTTTTTACTTTTCGGTAGTTTTCTTAATAAATACCATTGTTTTATGTCAACGTGTCAATATTTAAGTGGATGAAGATTGGCGGGATTGAAGAAGAGTTTGGTTTCATCGTCTTCCTCATATTTGCGAACTCCCCCATTTGCCTTCAGCTACATAAATATTTGACAGCATCACATATGTGCCAACCAAATTCGGCGTCAACTGTAATTTCCTCCGAGCAGCCACCTTTCCCAAATGCGGAAGCTCGTACGTGTGCTTTACAAGCTCCGAGAAGTGCACCCCAGACTCATCCGGCTTAAATGGCATGCTCTCAATTAGTTCATCAGCCTCCTCAACTCTTCCGGCACGACGTAGCAAATCAACCACACACCCTTAAATGTCCTGATCTGGAGTAACTTTGTAGTCACCTGCTGATTCGAAATATCTCAAGCCGTCGTCAACAAGGCCGGTGTGACCGCAAGCACTCGGAACTGCCATAAACACGATATGATCAGGTCTCTCATCAAATAATTCAACAGCCTTTTTTTCCATATCCATGAGCTCCGTATCCAATCGTCATGGAAGTCCAGGAGGTGGAGAGTCAAGTGTAATGGAGGCTAACCCATGGGTGGGTGGAAGGTGGCGGCTGGAAACCACCCCTCCTTCAATTGTTTTATTTTTAAAATATTAACAAATATTTAGATATGAACTGGTTATATATATTTAAACAAAGGGGACAAGTGGTGACAATCATGGTTATCCACTTTTTCCAGGGTCCGGAAAGATTCACAAAGACATTTTAGCCTTTTGTATTTGGAGTTGGCCCAAATGATGAGAGAGAGTCAAGTAACAAGTTAGGATTATGATATGTTAGGTTTCGTTTTCCCACATTAACAAAAACAAAATGACGTGAGAGCTTACGCAATGAGAGAAAAAGGGGACAATTGGTGAAAACCATGGTTATCCATATCTTTCGGAGGTTGGGAAGACTTACAAAGACATTTCAGCCTCTCGAGGCCCGGGAAGACTCACATAAGCATTTCAACTTCTCCCTGGCCATAAGTCTGGCTTCCAACTCCACAGCGGGTTTCGAACTCGAGACCTCAAGTTTTTAGTTTTAAGGAAACCTCGTAATCCATCATTTACCACTTAGCTACCAGCTTGTGGTTATATGAACTAGTTATTTGATCATTTTATGTAGAGACGTAATGGTCATTAAGAAATTAATATTTAGGAATGTTCATACTTCATAGACAAAAATTGAGCATAAACAAAAAATTTCTGGAAGCATTTTCGCTCACCATCATAATTATGATGTATATTCGCTATAACCTTATTATTTAAGAAAAATTAGTGAAAAGAGTATGAAAACTTTGAGTTTTAACAAAAATGAAAAAATAAAGGGTAAAGTGAATAGTATCAAGATTGACTTTTTAGTGTAAAAATGTGATTTTTGATTAAAGTGAACAACACCGAAATTTTTTCGTTAAAGTTTCTAATTATTTATCATGTATCATTTCAACTAACTCTAGTTAACTTTCACAGTAAATTTTACTTTTTTAATTTCGTAAAAAATAAACCAAAATTAAGTGAAAAGACACATGACAAATAATTAGGTTTATTATAAACATACACTAAGGTTTACGGTAATAAGCAAAAATGTTCATTTTACTTTAAGTCCAATTAGATAATGGGTTCCAAGCACATGCCCATTAAATAATATTTAATGAGATGGGCTAAGAGGCCCAACATTCTAAATTTTTGTTTGTCAAAGTTAATTAATTACTACTTTAGGGGATTGTGTAGGCCACACCAAACAGCCCATTAATTTAGAGATATGTTATTCATGTACCTTTTTTTATTTTTTACAAATTTTTTTAATTTGCGAACGTGAGATCGACTGAATTAAAGAAGATTGAATGATATAAATTAATAAAGAATATGTGAGAAGTAAAGAATAATGTGTGAATAACACACATCTTAATTTATTATTTTGCAAGTTACACCGTTTTTTGGCCTTTTCAAAATTTGACAAATTCCCACTATTCCAAGTTAGATATGAACCGAAGCTCCTCCTGTTCCTATATACACGCCACACTCGTAGAGTGGTGCAACTTCGTACGTGCCGCCTTGAGGAGAGTGCACACACAGAACAGCTACACGAAGCCATCACTTTCTCGCACTTTCCCGCACTTTCTCGGCTGCCGAACATGAAACAGCCGTGATCCATTTGCTGTTGCTGAACCAAAATTTGTTTGGTTTTTCAGGAATTTTCTCTCTCAACCCCCTCTGATCATAAAGGTAATATCTTTTTCCTTCCCTACAATTTTATCAGCAAATCAAAACATGGGTTTTTGTGGGGTTTTGATTTTCTCTTCGGAGATATTAAGGTTGTTGTTTGGTTTCTGTTTCTAAACCCTTGTGCTTTGCTAGAATTAAAGGTTGTGGATTTTTAACCCAAGCATGCAATTCTCTTTTTATTGTTGTGGTTTGGTGAATAAATTAGAGACCTTTAGTGATATCAATTTCTTGAGGAATTTGGAAAATTAAGATTTTTTTTTTTTTCCCCAAAACACATTGAGGACTTTTAAGATGAATGAAAGCGTTTTTTGTGAAATTGATTTTTAGTTCCAAAAACATTTTAAGTGGTTTTTTTGGAAGAATTTTGTGGAAAACACTCTCCAGGATCCACTGAGGATTGATTTCAAAAACATTTTCAACAAAGCGTTTTTGTTTTAAAAGCACTTTCAAACGAGCCATAGACCTCCTTTTTCTTAAGATTAGGAAAATATAGCAAGCCCTTCAAGTGGTTAAAATTCTAAAAATCGAAAAAAAGTTGGCTAAAAGTGTTTAACAAGTCCCAAAGTTCGCTACTTTTTATAATTTCCCTAATTTCTTGTCCTAGAAAAGATTATCGTTTTTGCTTTTGTAATCTGTTGTTATATCAGTGCGATTATTACTGTTGTTTTTGTTGATGTTGTCTCTATAATATTCGTAGGCAAACTATGAAAACTGTTTGTGCGAGAAACTTAGGTGGCATTTTGATTAGCACGTTTGGAAACCTTGGCTTTAATTCGGCGATCGGTTTTGGAATTCCTGAAGAGAGTAAATTATGTGGAAAGTGAAATGATCTGGAAGTATAAACTAGCATCTGTTTGTCTTGTTAGTCACTTTCCTTATTGGTTGAATGTGGTAGGGTTCGTGGGACGATTTTGTTAATAATTTATGAGAGAAACGAGCATGTAGAATGTATTCGATATCTGCGTTTTGTTCTTTTTTAAGAGAAAGTTTAGGTTAGTCTCATAAAAATTTTTGTTTTTATTAACCACATAGTCAGATAACGGTTGCAACCCGCTTTCTATCTCTCTTTCTTATGGTGCATGTGCACGTGTATACAGTGTGTGTATGAGTCCTCAATCAATGCTTAAACCAGTGAGATCTATCCTTAAAGTGCAAATTATGGAATTGCTAAGATTTTTTAAAATTTTTGTGTTTGTTTAACAACATTGTTAACATCGTTTGTTAAATAAAAGAATCCAGGATTCATAATTTAATATTTATACGCACGATAATCTTACTGAATATCTTTGTTCAGTGTGGTTTCAACTTCACTTGCATTGCTATCATATACTTCGAGAAAGATTCTGCGTGACACTCTAGTACTGTGATAAGATAGTTTTTCTAGATGGGCATAGATTAGCATCATTAATTGTAGCTCGAATACGATTATTATTTGGGCAGTTTAATTTCGTGTTCTTATGTTGAAATATCTCCAAGTATATGCTAATCGTTCTTCTTGTGGCTGAACTAGTCGCTTTGTACATTACAACCATTTTAGGAGAGACTTAAACAACGGGGATGTCAGACTTGGAATTGGAAAGTGACCTCCTTGAGGCCGCAGGAAGAACTAGTTCGGCTGGGAAAAAGCGAAACCGGCTTCCACCTTCTAGAAAGCAACGTGGCGGTTCATATTCTGATGATGGAAGTGACTCCAGAGGTGAAGACTCAGATGATGATCGTGGAAGCAGGAAGCCCTCTCAAGTACCTCTGAAGAAGAGGTTTGAACCTACAGAAAGGGGCAGTGATGAAGAACGTGATTCTAGCTATGATGGTTCTGATCATGAGGGTGAAAATAGTGATGAATCTGATTTTGGCCCTGATCTATACAAGAATGATGCTGACAGGAAACGGCTTGCAGCAATGAGTGAACTTGAAAGAGAAATGATTTTGACAAATCGAGCAGAGAAGAAAGGCGGTAAGGATTTCATGGAGAAATTGAGATCAAAGAGAGGCAATGCAAAATCTACCCAATCAAGGAAAGAGGACCCTCTTCCCTTTTCTCGCGGTGCACGCTCATCAGCTCGGGCTGCTGACAAGTCAGCGGCTATGGATGATGCATTGAATAAATTGCGAGCAAAACGTATGAAGCAACAAGACTCAAAGGATCACCATAAGTTAAGGGACACATCAAAAGGAGGTGCAGGTGTTGAATAAGAAGAGTATACAAGATAACTCTAATGATCCCAAGAAGAAGAAAATAGAACACACTCTTAAAGAAAGCTCACAAAACAAACTAATTAGCAAATCTTTTCTTATTTAGCTCTAGGCTTTGTTTTTCTTTGGATGATTTACAATGCTTAAGGACTTGGGTATTTATAGCAAACCAAGTGATTAAACTAAGATTATTTATTACCACACAAAACACATTAATTGCACCTAATTTATTTTTATTCAACTATACCTAATATTGCCTAACTTTGACATTGATTTTCAACACTCCCCCTCAATGTCAGCTCTCATTCTTTGCACTGTGCTGAGCAGACAGCGAAAATTTTCGAGCTTGCCTGTACTTAAACTTTTTGTGAACAAGTCCGCAACTTGATCATTCGTCTTGACTTGTCTCATCTCAATCTTTTCTTGTAGAACCTTTTCTCTGATAAAGTGGTAGTGCACTTCCACATGTTTAGTTCTTGCATGAAAGACTGGATTTTCCGCCAAGCGAATGGCCGATTGGTTATCACAGTACAATGGTACTGGATAATCTACTGGTTGATGTAGATCACTCATCAATTGTACCAGCCATGCATTCTCTTGAGCTGCCATTGCTGCTGCTCTATACTCTGCTTCAGTGGTTGACAATGATACCGTCGGCTGTCTCTTGCTACACCAAGAGATAGTTCCAGAACCAAGCTTAAACACATACCCAGTTGTTGATCTCCTGGTGTCATGATCTCCCGCATAGTCAGCATCACAGAAACCAACTAACTTGCAGTCTTCAGCTTTCTTGTACAAAAGATCATAGTCAATTGTACTCTTCACATATTTCAGTATTCGTCGAACTGCTTCCAAGTGAGGCTTCTTTGGATTTTGCATGTATCGACTCATCACACCAACTGCATAAGAAATGTCAGGTCGAGTCAAGGTTAAGTAGATCAGACTACCTACCAATTGTTGATACATCGTCGCATCTTCCAAATCTTTTTCTTCATGTGCACTCATTTTGACATTTGGCTCCATCGGCGTAGAGATCAGCTTGCATTCGAGCATTCCGAACTTCTTCAATAAATCTTTGGAATACTTCTGTTGACAGAGAAATATTCCTTCTTGTGTGCGATCAACCTCTAGACTAAGGAAGTGCTTGAGTTGGCCAAGTTCCTTCATCTGGAAATGAACTGATAAATTCTCCTTCGTCCGAAGAATTTCTGCCTCATCATCACCGGTTATGATCAAGTCATCCACATACACTAGCACGATAGCTAGCTTTCCTTCATTGGCTTTGACAAACAAGCTGGAATCTGCAGGTGTTACTGAATAACCACTTTGTGTTAGAAATTCAGCAATCTTACCATACCACGCCCTGGGTGCTTGTTTCAATCCGTAGAGTGCTTTCCGCAGTTTACACACATATTCAGGATGATCTTGGTTCTGAAATCCCATTGGTTGGATCATGTAGATCTCCCGATCCAGCTCTCCATGAAGAAAAGCATTCTTCACATCCATCTGCCACAGATTCCAGTCTTTGTTGGCTGCAAGTGCAAGTAAGACTCGTACTGTTGTAAGCTTCGCCACTGGAC